>NC_140589.1:1497578783-1498778783 GCF_964204655.1 Triturus cristatus | reverse complement strand
CTAACTCAATACATTGACATAACAACCCTGTAAACTCACATTCAGGTGAAGAAGTTGTTGACGAGCTGTGTGCGGACGTCACCCTCATCATCATTATCACTGGCATCGTGGCCCAGGCCTGGATCCTCCACAGGTGGTGGATGTAGGTCATCGTCATCCTGGATGAGAGGCAACTTTTTCCGCACTGCCATGTTGTGTAGCATGCAGCATACAAGGATAATTTTGCACACCTTTGCAGGGTCATATGGGAGGGCCCCTCCGATCTTGTCCAGGCAGCGGAAGCGGCTTTTCAGGAGTCCAAATGTCCGCTCAATCACCCTCCTGGTCCGACCATGTGCCTCATCTCAGCTGGTGTAACAGGGTTCCTGAGGGGTGTCAGCAACCACGGCATGTTGGGGTATCCGGAGTCACCTACATACAAACAATTGAACAATTACCTGAGTTTTGAAAGAGGGTGGAATACAACATTGCCAAACAAACATAATGGTAAACAGTCAGTACACACCGACAAGCCAGGCACGCTGGTTTGGCATCTGTGACATCAGCGTTGCAATGCGACTACTCCTCATGATGTAGGCATCGTGCGCAGAACCGGGGAAACGTGCACACACATGTGTGATACACATGTCCGCAAGACATACCACCAGAGCATTGATAGAGTGGAAATGTTTCCTGTTCCGTTATGTCTGCTCATGTCCCCGTGGTGGTACCAGGGCCACATGTGTACCATCAATAGATCCGATGACGTTCGGCATCCTCCCCAGTGTATAAAAAGCATCCTTTATGTCAGTGAGTTGACCTGGGCTAGGAAACTTGATGTACAGGTCAAGGAAATGCAACATCCCCAGCAAGACATGGCGTAGTACACGACTGAACATAGTTTGCGACATACCACCAGCAGTAGCCACAGTGTACTGGAAGGTACCAGTAGCAAAGAAGTGCAGGGCTGCCATCACCTTCACCTCTGGAGTCAGTGCTGTGGGGTATGTCCAGCCAGGTAGCAGATGTGGCGCCAACTGCTCCGCCAACTCCTCAATCAGTGGCCTGGTGAAGCAGTACTGTCGGATGCAGTCGCGTTCCTGCATGGTTTCAAGGTCTGGGAACGGTCTATGGACAGCAGGTGCCCTGCAGTACAGAGATGAACAAAGGAAGATTGTTGATTCATCCACATATGTGGCTATGACCAAGCAAAATATCACATGATACATCATAACAATACACAATGCACTGGGGTGTGTGCTGTTGGGTATGGACACATATGTCACCTACATGCCCATCATCTCACATCTCAAGTCCACATGTCTACATAAGTTACATGTAGTGCAATGGCCAATCATTGCGCTGTGTCACAGTACCTATGTACTGCTGTCACGTTCCAAACACACACTACAGTGACAAGTGAGGTCTGATGTCTCCCAGGTATCACAGCTCTTTGACAGGCAGATACCCAGGGTCCCTGTATTGCCACATGGACACTGGCATGACAGGGCGTATCATGTACACGCCACAAAACAACCATGAGTCCCACAGGTAGTGGCCCCTGTTGTCTCTTCAGGCCCTACATGGACATCTCGTAGACACACACACAACATCAATGTTGATGCACAAACCACATGGGTGTGGAGACTGTCTCCCATTGGGCACATTTGATCAGACACATCTGAGACACAACATGCACACAGACTGTGGGTGTGCATCAGAATTGTGGCTATGGGTCGCACTGTGATGCACATACCATTCCACCCAGGACTCAGGGTGTATGTGACATGTCCTAAACATATCCAACCTGCAACTGTGTCCATGACTCATGCCCATAACTGTACAGTTGCACATCACAGTGGTAATGTGCACAACACACACAGGATTCTGTCCCCATGAACACGTGCACAGCCTGGGAGTGCCTGCACCAAAGTGCCACACAACAAACCAAATGTTGCCCCCCTACACACACAGGTAATGCTGCCTTACCTGCCATGGGACACAGTGTGGCACATGCTGTAGTGTGGTAGGTGTGCACCTGAGTCCCTTGCAAGTAATTGTGTGTGGAAGCCGTCAAAAAGTCACACCAATGTCAACCGACGCGGTTGACTTCTACAGAGACGCATTGCACAGTTCAGGACCGAGCCGTGCGCACGCCTTGGCCATTGACTGCAATGTGAACCGATGCGGGTGACTATCATGCATACGCATTGCACAGTACAGTTCAGGTCCGAGCCGTGCGCATGCCTTGGCCATTGACTGCAATGTGAACCGATGCGGGTGACTATCATGCATACGCATTGCACAGTTCAGGACCGAGCCGTGCGCACATCTTGGCCATTGACTGCAATGTGAACCGATGCAGGTGACTTTCATGCATACGTATCGTGCAGGCATGGACCAAGCCGTTTGCACGCCTTGGCCATTGACTGCAATGTGAACCGATGCGGGTGACTATCATGCATACGTGTCGTGCAGGCATGGACCAAGCCCTGCGCACGCCTTGACCATTGAGTCGTATGGAGACGGGTGCGTGTGGATTTTCAAACTACGTGTTGTACAGTCATTTGACCGAGCCGTGCGCACCCATTGGCTCTGGACTCTCATGGAGACGGACGCGGATTCAAAACTTGTACGAGTCGTGTGCTGGAAATTCAGTTAGATGCCTACAACAATGTTGCAATTTCTAGGGTGTCATGAAGGTGAAGATTTGAACGATGCGGAAGACGTGTACGAGTCGTACAATTCCATGGATTGTCCAGATTCATAGAATGCAACCGTGTTGGACCTATCACTTGGGACATATGGCACAGATTCTGCCTCTGCAGCACAGATATAAGTCTGGCTGACCCCCAGGGAGCTCATTTGCCTGCACTACATGCAACTGGACCACATCTCTGCTACCACTGCTGCTGTCTCTGCATCCTCTGGCTACTGCTATGGCACGTACTCTGGAGAGGGCCCCAGCCTTCACTGAGGAGGAGAACCAGGCCCTGCTGGACGGGCTCCTTACACAGTACTGCAAGCTGTATGGGAAACCAGGGGAGCAGGTGAGTGTGCAGTCCACTGCCTTCATAATTGTGCATGTTGTCTGACTAGCAGTACTAGCAGTGTGTACACCAGTGGTAAGCGTACTCACTGAGTACTTTCAAACCCCAAAGTGTGTAGGTACATGTGATGAACAGGTGTTCTGCAGCAAAAGTGCATTTGTGCAAGCTTTAACTTCCCAGGCAATGTTAACATGTCAGATATGCAGGGCATTTGTCCTTTTCAATGGGTGCACTACCTGTGTACCTTTTTCCTTTATGATGACTACATGTATATCCAACTGTGTGCAGCACAAATATGTGGCATGTGTGGTAAAGGACTTTTAACTTTGTCATCCTCACAGGTTGATGCCCACCAAAAGCAGGAGATCTGGCTGACCATCGCCCGGGCAGTTAGATCAGTGGGGATCTACAAGCGCCGGATCCGCAACTGCCTGAAGAGGTGGCAGGACCTTTTGGGCTGGACCCAGAGGATCGCAGGGGTCCAGCTGAAGCTGTCGCCTCCTCGCCAGAGGGGTGGTCTCCGGACCCTGACCCCCTACATGCTCAGGATTCTGGCAGTGGTCTTCCCGGACCTGGATGGGCAGCTGAAGGCCAGAGAGCAGCAAGGAGGGGGTAAGTCCATGCCTAATCTGTGTACTATGTCTGACATGCTAAAAAGATTCTTGCTGAGCACATTCAAGAACAATAATATAATTCCAGCGTCTCTTCAAATTTAGTATTTCAACAATATCAGAGTTCAAAGATTGAATTCCAGACACCAGAGTCGTTGTTTCCACCGATGGTCCACTTTATTCAGATAGTAGTTAAAGACAAAACTCTGCAGCCAACACGTGTTTCGTTGGGAAAACGTCTTTTCCACACAACTTCCTCAGGGCTGCAACCCAAGCAAAATAGTAACATAAGTTCCCATCTTCCCTATTACAAGTCTCAAAGTAGAGCTAAACATTTTTTTTATATCAGTTATCAAAGTAATATATCACCGCCTAGGTAAAGAGAGCACAGCACCTCCAATTTGTGACTTTTCTTAATATAGCTCTTCAGTGCTCCCCAGTGTCTGAGATATCGTTATACATATCTTACCAAAAAACAAGCTGACATTCAGAGAGCTAAGCAATCTATATCATACAACATATACTCTAATTCACCTTTGTATTAGAATCTTGAATACAATACTGTAAGAACCACGTATTTCTTCTCCAGTATAAATGCCTCGGTATGGACCTGAAATGGCAAGGAAACCCTTAGTCTTGCCCGTGCCCCAGCACACAAGAGTCAGGAAGGCTACATATCATTTATTAAGTTACTCACATAACACCCCTAAATTGTTACGGAGGTCTTACTTCTAATCATCTATGGTTCTCAAGCACCAGGACTCTTCCTGATTCAAAACATTAATTGAGCTCATGTAGAACTAACCTGCGTCTCTGTTACATGTGGAGACAATCCTTGATCCCCACGCAAAATTAAATTATATTTAGAGGCCAACTGTTAATAAAACATATATAAAAGGAGTAAGTGATAATCCAAAATACCATGTCAAAAGAAAACTACAGGGCTGGGACCAACCTGCTAGTATATAAATCTATCACCCACGTTTGATATCTCACGTGTGTGTACCAACGTCCACGTAATTCTAAAGTATAAGATGTACTGTAAGTAAAATTACAATAAATATATTCTAATCCTAATCTTCTCAAATTCTATATTTAGAAGGCTCACCTTAATATAGTAACTCGTAATTCATTTATAAGTAACCGGCTTACCTAATCTTTATAATCAAAAATGTATAAGGCAGCCTCCAGTCCCTCGTTTCTCAGTAGCTATGTATGCAACTGTAATTTCTTCATCCTGCCGAAAGAGAATATTTCCCTTAATTAATCGAGTTTCTTGGTGGAAAATAGAAGACTAAGCCCTTTTTTTTCCCACGTTTGACACTCACCGATCATTTTCAATTCTAGGTCTGCTATCGTCTGGCAACTCTCCGAGTACGAGTAGTCGGCGTCTACCTTAGGCGCCATCTTTATTAAGTATCATAATACCGGAAACTGAGTTTACAGACCGGATTCTAAATTATTTCACGCAGAAGCCCCATGTTACGGCTTCAAACAAATAAAAATCCATAATTCAAGTATTTAAGGCATTTAATTAATAAACAGAATATTTCCGTTATTATTTATCTACTCCAGTGTCAGGTACTAACAACCTCATAATACCTATAAGAATAGCTGAAATAATATAATTTACTTTAATATTACCATTACATTAAACATTTCTGTATCTATTTGAAAACATTTCGAATTCACTGATTTTAAAGATCGGTGCGACCGCCATCTTGGATTGGGGCCGTTTTTTATTTTTATTTTTATTTTTATTAGGAGAATACAGAATCCTACAAGGGAATATCGGGCATTAGTCTGACATCCACAATCTCCGTCATATACCCAGAGTATAAGGTATCTCACTTTCGGTTTATGAATATTATACTCTACTCTATATATTGCTCTATACTGAAATGACACAGTCAAGTATTCCTGACTCCGTGCACCAGGGTCGTCCCAAGGCACATGGGACCCCCCCAACCACAACAGGTCCCAAACCATTACACCTACGTTATTACAAGTCGTGGAACATGTTTAGGGGGAGCAACCAATATACCGTCATCTCAAAACATCTGCATAATTAGTGTTACTTTGCAGGCAGAGTTTTACAAAAGTAATAACAACATTTTTCTCGCAAAATTTATTAAACATTCCTATTATTATTATTTCTCGTTCTAAAATAACAATCTCTGACCTGATTTATACATAACTTTATCTTTTCCACAACCTTGGGAGGCATATCCAGATATTCATTACAGTCTACTTATCTCCCAGGAAAAATTGTAGTTCGGTATCAATATTAAGTCCTTCTTCTACAGCTCGAAGGACCATAATCCATCTTGCCTCCCTACGTCTCAACTTTAATATTCTATCACCCCCTCTTCTATCTTTTGTCACATGCTCTATCCCATGATAGGTAAATTTATGATTTATGGAATCACTTCTGTTTAGTACTGCATGGGAAGCAATCGGGTACCGGGTGTCACCATTTTTTAAAGCACGATAGTGTTCGATTATACGGTCCCGAAGTCTCCTAACTGTACTTCCAACGTAAATTTTGCCACATGTACAGGTAATTACATAGACAACAAATGGTGTTTCACATGTAATAAAACTCTCAATATTAAATCTGCCAGTGTTATCATATTCAAAAGACGTCACTTTTTTCTTAGCCCACCAACAAGAACTGCAATCCCCGCAATAATAAAAGCCATTATTGCGTATACATAACCAATCACTATGAGATGCCTGTTTCGCTGGTTTCGGATAACTTGGGCTCACTCTATTAGCAATTGTAGTTCCTTTTCGAAATGCAATACTTGGTTTTTCAGTTACGAACGGTAACAGATCATTATCCGAACGTAAAAGATGCCAATGTTTGTTAAGAATAGTATACAACTTATTACTCCCATGCCCAAAACTGGTTACCATCCTAACTTTTGGTATTTTATCAATAGAACTAGATTTTATTTTCAATGTATCTTCTCTTTTTAGTTTAGTTACTCTTGACACTGCTTTGTTAATCACTCTGTCTGCATACCCTCGGTATTTGAACCTATTCACCATGTCTTTCAAATTATACTTGAAGTCTTCATCTTTAGAGCAGTTCCTCCTCGCTCTTACCATTTCCCCGTACGGGATTGAATTAATTTGACTACTTGGGTGGCAACTATCAGCACGTAATAATGCATTAATCAAATTCTATATTTAGAAGGCTCACCTTAATATAGTAACTCGTAATTCATTTATAAGTAACCGGCTTACCTAATCTTTATAATCAAAAATGTATAAGGCAGCCTCCAGTCCCTCGTTTCTCAGTAGATATGTATGCAACTGTAATTTCTTCATCCTGCCAAAAGAGAATATTTCCCTTAATTAATCGAGTTTCTTGGTGGAAAATAGAAGACTAAGCCCTTTTTTTTTCCCACGTTTGACACTCACCGATCATTTCCAATTCTAGGTCTGCTATCGTCTGGCAACTCTCCGAGTACGAGTAGTCGGCGTCTACCTTAGGTGCCATCTTGATTAAGTATCATAATACTGGAAACTGAGTTTACAGACCGGATTCTAAATTATTTCACGCAGAAGCCCCATGTTACGGCTTCAAACAAATAAAAATCCATAATTCAAGTATTTAAGGCATTTAATTAATAAACGGAATATTTCCGTTATTATTTATCTACTCCAGTGTCAGGTACTAACAACCTCATAATACCTATAAGAATAGCTGAAATAATATAATTTACTTTAATATTACCATTACATTAAACATTTCTGTATCTATTTGAAAACATTTCGAATTCACTGATTTTAAAGATCGGTGCGACCGCCATCTTGGATTGGGGCCGTTTTTTATGTTTATTTTTATTTTTATTAGGAGAATACAGTATCCTACAAGGGAATATCGGGCATTAGTCTGACATCCATAATCTCCGTCATATACCCAGAGTATAAGGTATCTCACTTTCGGTTTATGAATATTATACTCTACTCTATATATTGCTCTATACTGAAATGCAATAGTCAAGTATTCCTGACTCCGTGCACCAGGGTCGTCCCAAGGCACATGGGACCCCCCAACCACAACAGGTCCCAAACCATTACACCTACGTTATTACAAGTCGTGGAACATGTTTAGGGGGAGCAACCAAATCAAGGAGGAGTGAATTGACTCATAACTTAATGCATGTACTCTTTTTTGAGACCATAGAGGTCCAGTGTCTCGAATCAATCTCCGTAAGAAATAAGTCACATAGAAATTGGACAATTTCCTCTGGAACTGGGATCCCTGGACCTTGGTATCGCTGCATTCGTACCTCCACTGCAGTTGCCAGTGACTCTCCTGCATCCACCACCCCTTCACTGCCTCCTTCTGCTGAGCCCTGATCCTGTCCCTGTGGTGCCTGGCCTGTCCCCATGTATACCCCTCCGAGTGCATGTCCCCTGTCCTTACCAGTGCAAGCAAGCAATGTGTGACAGGTGTCACTCAAATCACATTTTTGACATTTGGATATGGACTGGCCATTGGCCTTTATTTTGAAAGGACTTTACATTTGCATTTCAAATTTGCTGAATAGAGCATTTGTATTTATCCTTGTGAATTTGATTTAGCTGTACATTATGTTGATGATGGTTACCATGACCTTGCAGTTATACTGCTGGATTTCCAATGTTGAATACTGAGATGTTGATGTGATGTACTCCATGTGGTCCATGAGATATGTATCCTATTCTGGTTGGTATCCATGTCATCCTTTGCAGCTAACTGGGTGTGTCATGATTAACAATTTGTGAACATTTCTGTATACATTTCATTTGCATGGTCACATCTGTGGCTTGCACACATGCACATATGATGTGCTTCCCATTGTCCAATTTGTCTATTTCCCTGACTGTGGGTGCATCTCCACTGGACCTGCAGGTGTGGGCATCATTGGTGTAGTAGCAACTGGGTCCTCTGTGCAACTTGCTGGACATATGTATTGAGTATGAGAAGATGAATTATGGGACACTCCTGTACACAGGCTGATGTGATCAGAGCCTTCATTGGGTGGTAACCGATGGCTGACTGACCAAGTGTTCTGCTGACATGACTGAGACCTGCTGGGACTATGTTTGGCACAGCTGAGCTTCCACAGGAGTGGAGTCCCCTCAAGTAAGTGTGATGTTCTGTGACATTGCCTGGGCCCATTGTGTGTGTTGTGTGAGCATGTGTGTGTGTGTCCCCATCCCTTTTTCTACACAGGCTGTGTTCCTTTGATATGTTCCTGTTGTTGATGCTTGCTGAGTTGTACTGTGTTCACCGCACATCTTTGCCCTGGGCTACCAGATGTGTGGGTGCATGATACACTACTGTTAATTGGTGTTTCATCATTGGGATTTGTCAGTTCTGAGTGGTGATGATGTGGTCAGAAGCAGATGGGACACATTAAGGGGTCCCCAAGGCACTTGTTTGTTTGCAATATCATGTAGTTGTCCCTAGGTGGTACCTTTAGGTGATTGAAACATGTGTATGTGTGTGTGATTGCTCCCACTCGTCAGGTTCAGGGCTGCAATGTGGGCAGGTGTCAGCATGTGTGCCTTGTGGTTCTCCTTGACTTCTGCATTGTCCTGGGACTGTGGCAGGGATTCCGAAGGTTACGTGAGCTTTGACGTCATGGCCATGTACCGCATACTGTGCAGTATGTCTGTCATTCACCAGGGTTGTAGACTGTCCTTGTGTGATGAGTCTGTGCACCTTAGTTCCTCCCAACATTACTGTGTTTGTCATGGGTGCATGTGCAATGTCACATGTCCATGTGGGCTTCACAGATACACATTGGTGCAGTTCAGGGTGTGTGGTGTTGAGGGTGGACAGTGTGATGTATGTTTGTGGCGCAGGACACATGTCTGAGTTTCACAGTTTGTACGACATCTACCTTTGTCATCACAGTGGATGTATCATGCATGCTTGTGTCACCCCAATGTATGGTCCCTGGGGGTAGTGCTGTTGTGTGTCAGTCTCTTGCTGATTTAGTTGCTGTTCATTCCAGCTTATGTCACATGTGTCTGTTGGGCTCCCTCTCATCTCACAATGCCTGATTGCCCACTAAGGGGGGCCCAATGATGGGTTACTTTTGTATGGCACTGTGTCCACATCTGAGTCACTGTGTTTCAGCCCCCCTCATGTGTTGTGTAGTTTCCTGTTGATACTGACACACACACACACACATGTTTTGTCAGATGTGCAGTGTGAGGTTGCCTGTTTGTGTTTGTGCAGCTGCACCAGTGCATTGGTAATGCTGTTGTGGGCCATTGTCTGGATGTTGTTTGGGTGATTTTCCCTGCTGTACCTGTGAGTCATATCACATCATTCTGCACATTCATCCTGGTTGTTAGGTCCCATTGCTGCCATGGAATGGGAGTTTGTGACCTGACACCTACAGTCTACACAGGATGTATTGATTTGTGTGTCTATTTTCGAGATGTGTGTATGCATTATGATGGTCACTTCTGCTTTTGTGTCATTGTACACAATATGCAATGTCAGTCCCCATGGCTGGTGCTTGTCTGCACATGGCCGAGAGTATGTTTGATTTTCACAGCACTGTTGGCCTCACCACATCTCTGTGGGTATGGGACACAACCACTACTTTGCCATAAAAGTGTTTCATGTGTTGGGACCAGGAATCATACATGCTGTTTGGTATTTGCAGCTTTTAACATGGTGACACTTTTGGTCACTGTGATGAGGGGGGGTTTAGACTCCATCACCACAATGCTCAACATTTGCTGCAGTTTGGAACCCCACACTTAACTTTTGTTCTACACAGTGAGGGGGGGTTAGTGCACATTGACACAGTGCTATTGTGATGCTTGACTTGTGTAGGCCACACTCAGTTTTAGGTCACACATGTGATGGTAGTTACATTGTATGTTCGAAGTCATATTCACTGTTATGGGCATTTGTCACAGACTACACACTGCTGTCATGATGTTAGGGGGGATTTATTTTGTTGACATACCTAATGTTGGTGTATGATGGATGTGTGGCGCTTCACCCATCCTATGGGTGGGGGTGTTGATATTGATAGTCACACAGCACCCTATGAGTGGGGGTGGCAGTAGTGATGGGCAACATAACCCCTATGAGTGGGGGTGGCAGGAGTGATAGGCAACAGGTCCCCTATGGGTGGGGTTGCAGGAGTGATGGGCAAGTAACCCCTATGAGTGGGGGTGGCAGGAGTGATGGGCAACATAACCCCTATGAGTGGGGGTGGCAGGAGTGATAGGCAAGAAGTTCCCTATGAGTGGGGGTGGCAGGAGTGAGGGGCAACATAACCCCTATGAGTGGGGGTGGCAGTAGTGATGGGCAACATAGTCCCTATGGGTGGGTGTGGCAGGAGTGATGGGCAATATAAGCCCTATGAGTGGGGGTGGCAGTAGGGATCGGCAACAAGTCCCCTATGGGTGGGGGTGGCAGTAGTGATGGACAACATAACCCCTATGAGTGGGGGTGGCAATAGTGATGGGCAACATAGTCCCTATGGGTGGGGGTGGCAAGAGTGATGGGCAACATAACCACTATGAGTGTGGGTGGCAGGAGTGATAGGCAAGAAGTCCCCTATGAGTGGGGGTGGCAGGAGTGATGGGCAACATAGCCCCCATGACTGGGGGTGGCAGGAGTGATGGGCAACATAAGCCCTATGAGTGGAGGGGGGAGGAGTGATGGGCAACATAACCCCTATGGGTGGGGGTGGCAGTAGTGATGGGCAACATAACCTCTATGAGTGGGGGTGGCAGGAGTGATGGAAAACAGGTCCCCTATGGGTGGGGATGGCAGGAGTGATGGGCAACATAACCCCTATGAGTGGGGGTGGCAGGAGTGATGGGAAACATAGCCCCTATGAGTGGGGGTGGCAGGAGTGATAGGCAAGAAGTCCCCTATGAGTGGGGGTGGCAGGAGTGATGGGCAACATAACCCCTATGAGTGGGGGTGGCAGGAGTGATAGGCAAGAAGTTCCCTATGAGTGGGGGTGGCAGGAGTGAGGGGCAACATAACCCCTATGAGTGGGGGTGGCAGTAGGGATCGGCAACAAGTCCCCTATGGGTGGGGGTGGCAGTAGTGATGGACAACATAACCCCTATGAGTGGGAGTGGCAATAGTGATGTGCAACATAGTCCCTATGGGTGGGGGAGGCAGGAGTGATGGGCAACATAACCCCTATGAGTGTGGGTGGCAGGAGTGATAGGCAAGAAGTCCCCTATGAGTGGGGGTGGCAGGAGTGATGGGCAACATAGTCCCTATGGGTGGGTGTGGCAGGAGTGATGGGCAACATAAGCCCTATGAGTGGGGGTGGCAGTAGGGATCGGCAACAAGTCCCCTATGGGTGGGGGTGGCAGTAGTGATGGACAACATAACCCCTATGAGTGGGAGTGGCAATAGTGATGGGCAACATAGTCCCTATGGGTGGGGGAGGCAGGAGTGATGGGCAACATAACCCCTATGAGTGTGGGTGGCAGGAGTGATAGGCAAGAAGTCCCCTATGAGTGGGGGTGGCAGGAGTGATGGGCAACATAACCCCCATGACTGGGGGTGGCAGGAGTGATGGGCAACATGAGCCCTATGAGTGGGGGTGGGAGGAGTGATGGGCAACATAACCCCTATGGGTGGGGGTGGCAGTAGTGATGGGCAACATAACCTCTATGAGTGGGGGTGGCAGGAGTGATGGAAAACAGGTCCCCTATGGGTGGGGATGGCAGGAGTGATTGGCAACATAACCCCTATGAGTGGGGGTGGCAGGAGTGATGGGAAACATAGCCCCTATGAGTGGGGGTGGCAGGAGTGATAGGCAAGAAGTCCCCTATGAGTGGGGGTGGCAGGAGTGATGGGCAACATAACCCCTATGAGTGGGGGTGGCAGTAGTGATGGGAAACATAGTCCCTACGGGTGGGGGTGGCAGGAGTGATAGGCAAGACGTCCCCTTTGAGTGGGGGTGGCAGGAGTGATGGGCAACATAACCCCTATGAGTGGGGGTGGCAGGAGTGATGGGCAACATAACCCCTATGAGTGGGGGTGGCAGGAGTGATGGGCAACATAACCCCTATGACTGGGGGTGGCAGGAGTGATAGGCAAGACGGCCCCTTTGAGTGGGGGTGGCAGAAGTGATGGGCAACATAACCCCTATGAGTGGGGGTGGCAGGAGTGATGGGCAACAAAACCCCTATGAGTGGGGGTGGCAGGAGTGATGGGCAACATAACCCCTATGACTGGGGGTGGCAGGAGTGATAGGCAAGAAGTCCACTATGAGTGGGGGTGGCAGGAGTGATGCGTAACATAACCCCTATGAGTGGGGGTGGAAGGAGTGATGGGCAACATAACCCCTATGAGTGGGGGTGGCAGGAGTGATAGGCAAGAAGTCCCCTATGACTGGGGGTTTCAGGAGTGATGGGCAACATAACCCCTATGAGTGGGGGTGACAGGAGTGATGGGCAACATAACCCCTATGAGTGGGGGTGGCAGGAGTGATGGGCAACATAGTCCCTATGGGTGGGGGTGGCAGGAGTGATGGGCAACATAACCCCTATGAGTGAGGGTGGCAGGAGTGATAGGCAACACATCCCCTATGGGTGGGGGTGGCAGTAGTGATGGGCAACATAACCCCTATGAGTGGGGCTGGTAGTGGTGATGGTCATGCAACCCCTATGGTGGCCTGTTGCTAGTGGACAGGATATGGATCCTCTGGGTGTGTGTGACATTTGGCGGGTACGTGTCGTTTGTTTGTGGGGTGGGTGTCTGACTAACTGTCTGCGCCGGCAGCATCTGTTCCTGATACGGCCATAGATGTACCCTACTGGTATGACCTGGCAATGGGATTCATGATGTGTTTGCCTCATACACGCTGCTTGTTGCTCCGTCTCGTACCCGTTGCTAGCTGGTCCGTCTCGTAGCCGTGGATTGTGTTCTGGTGCGAATCGTACTGATATGCTGCTCTCCCGTATGCTGTGACGTGCTGCACGTGGTGACCCGCCCGGCGCGTATGATTTGCGCATCGTACTTGTCCGGCTGCAAACTGCTGTGGGAACTGCTTCCGGGCGACTCGGTTCGGCGATCGGAGGTACGGCTCATACAGAAAATGCAGCTTGAATCGCAGCCTACGTGTCGTTCAGATTTGTGTCAGTTATGCGCATCGTACTTCATTGCACGGACGGACCAGCTCCCGGAAGGTGTCGGTCGCAAGGTAAGGCTACGAACAGCTCTCGGAGAGCTGTCCGACCCGGATCGGAATCGACCTCATAGTGTTAAATTTTTTGTAGTTATTAATTTTCTTTTTATTTGAATTTTGCATTTTTAGTTCTGTAGTGGGATGTGGTTTTATAGGGGAATAGGGTGGGAAGTTTTTTAATTATATTAAATGTATTGATTATTTTTTACTTGTTAATATTTGTTTAATTGAGATGTTATAGAGCTAAATGTGCAAAGTAATTTATTATTAATTAATTAATAATTGGTTGTTAATTAATTTAAATTAATTAATTGGTGGTTTATTATGTTCATTGTGTAATTAATTTTAGGTGTGTTTTGTGGTGTTTATAGGTGTTAAGGGTGAGAAGTAATTTATTTTTAATTGATGAATTAATAATTGGATATTTTAATTAATTAATTGGTAATTAATTATGGTAATTGTGTAATTAATTTTAGGTGTGTGTTTTGGTGTTTATAGGAGTATAGGGTGGGAAATAATTTGAATTTCATTAATTAATATATGGGTTATTTATTTATTTATTTATAAAGTTTTATATAGTGCGAACATCATCCCGAGGGATATCAGAGCGCTTTACAGCTGTGGGGAAAGGAAGGTAACAGTTACAGAACAAGTGTCAAATAGGAATACAGACAGAAACACATATCAAAATAGAACTCACAGGAAAAGAATGATTACAAGTACACAGGGGTGCCGATTCCAATCCTGTAAAACCCAGGTCCGAATGGTCGTACGGAGCGTATTCTCCGTACGACTCGTACCCGGGAAATCCACCTTACAAACCAGCAAGTACGATTCATACAGAAATACCATTTCCGTACGAATCCTACAAAACTACGTGCGGCTAAAAAATACCCACAATTCTGATCCGGGACATCGTGTACGTGACGTCCGTATGGAGTCAGGCAGCGTTTTATGGACCAGCAACTACGATTCGTGCCTACGACACTCCGCACGGCTCATTTTTTACGGCAGCCAAAACCTCCCAGGAAATTGAGTACGACGCGAATAAGGAGCACCGGTACGTGACGGACAGCCATGGACCCCATCCTACGTGTCATCCCGGCCCTCCTAGCCGACGACCTGGTGCACCGAACCTGACGCACACGCCGCAGAAGGTGAGAACAACACCCATGGGTCAAGGGGGGGTTAGGGGCATGAAACATACCCCCTACATAAATTAAAACATACAATATGGAGGACATACATTACCTCCAGCGTCTGGTCACTTCGGGGGCGTGTCCACCAATCCCTGCGTACCGCAACAACGGAAGTGGACGTGTACGCGTACCCGTCACCACTACAATGGTGGGACGGACCGTACCCACGCCCTCAGAGTGTGGGTACAGTCCGTACCACCATTGTAGTGGTGGCGTAGGGGTACGCGTGGTACGGACCGTACCCACGCCCTCAGTGCGTGGGTACGGTCCGTACCACCATTGTAGTGGTGACGTAGGGGTACGCGTGGTACGGACCGTACCCACACTCTGAGGGCGTGGGTACGGTCCGTACCACCATTGTAGTGGTGGCGTAGGGGTACGCATGGTACGGACCGTACCCATGCCCTCAGAGCGTGGGTACAGCCCGTACCACCACTGTAGTGGTGACGTAGGGGTACGCGTGGTACGGACCGTACCACGCTCTGATGGCGTGGGTACGTCCGTACCACGCATACCCCTACGGCACCACTACAATGGTGGTACGGACCGTACCCACGCCCTCAGAGTGTGGGTGCGGTCTGTACCACGTGTACCCCTACGTCACCACTACAATGGTGGTACGGACCGTACCCACGCTCTGAGGGCGTGGGTACGGTCCGTACCACACGTACCCCTATGCCACCACTACAATGGTGGTACGGACCGTACCCATGCGTGCGTACGGTCCGTACCACCATAGGGGTACGCGTGGTACGGACCGTACCCATGCCCTCAGAGCGTGGGTACGGTCCGTACCACCATTGTAGTGGTGACGTAGGGGTACTCGTGGTACAGACCGTACCCACCCTATGAATGCGGGGGTACGGTCCGCATCACCCGTATCCCTAGGGCACCAGTACATTTGTAATACAAGGCATACAAACGCCACGAATGTTGGCTTAGGGCCCGGTGCAGCATATAACCAGTATATTGGGGTGTGTGTATTAAGCCTGGGCAAAGTACTACGCTACGCTCACATAGTTTGCGAAGTTCGCGCTACTTCGCACTACGTGAATTGCACGTAGCACAGTGCGAACACGGGTAGCGTAGTGTTGCGTAGTGCTGCGGTCTTTTTTGCTTGCTCGCGGTTCTCAACGTCAAGTTGGCGAAAGCGAGCAAGCAAAATGACATCCCGGCGAGACTTTTTCCTTGTTCGTGATCAGCAACCTCAAGTTGGCGATCGCGAGCATGGTAAATAAACCTCCCGGCGAGATTCCCAACGCGAGGAGGTCAGGCTTCTTATTGCGAGTGGTCGCGTATGCTCGCGACCGCTCGCGATGAGAAACTACCAGTTCGCGTTGAGAAAGCTGCCAGTCGAGTAAAAATCTACTCGAGCAGCAGAAAACTACAGCTCGCACTGTGCAAGATGCCATTTTCAATGATTGCACAGTGCCGGTTGCTTGTCCGCACTGTGCAATCATTGAAAACGACATCTGGCACAGTGCGAACAAGGTACTATGCAGTTCGCGAAGTGCTACGCGTAGCTCGCGTAGTGCGAAGTGCACTTTGCGTAGCTTCGCGAAGTGCTACTTCGTGAACTACGCCCAGGGTTAGTGTGTATGCCCAGGACTGCAGTGTACTGCACCAAGGGTGCGGGTGGGTGTGTGGGTGGCTGCCTAGGATTCCCAGCAGTGGACAAAGACATGTGAAGTGTGGGTGCCTATCACTCCCAGCAGTGGACAGAGACATGTGAGGGGTGGCTGCCTAGGATTCCCAGCAGTGGACAAAGACATGTGAGGTGTGGGTGCCTATCACTCCCAGCAGTGGACAGAGACATGTGAGGGGTGGCTGCCTAGGATTCCCAGCATTGGACAAAGACATGTGAGGGGTGGGTACCTATCACTCCCAGCAGTGCTCAGAGACATGTGAGGGGTGGGTGCAGAGGAAAACCAGCAGGGGACAGAGACATGTGAGTGGTGGGTGCCTATCACTCCCATCAGTGGACAGAGACATGGGGTGGGTGCCTATCACTCCCAGCAGTGGACAGAGACATGGGGGTGGGTGCCTATCACTCCCAGCAGTGGACAGAGACATGTGAAGGGTGGGTGCAGAGGAATACCAGCAGTGGACAGAGTCATGGGGGTGGGCGGGTGCCTATCACTCCCATCAGCGGACAGAGACATGGGAGTGGGTGCCTATCACTCCCAGCAGTGGACAGAGACATGTGAGGGGTGGGTGCAGAGGAATACCAGCAGTGGACAGAGACATGTGAGGGGTGGGTGCCTATCACTCCCATCAGTGGACAGAGACATGTGAGGGGTGGGTGCAGAAGAATACCAGCAGTGGACAGAGACATGTGAGGGGTGGGTGCCTATCACTCCCATCAGTGGACAGAGACATGGGGGTGGGTGCCTATCACGCCCATCAGTGGACAGAGACATGGGGGTGGGTGCCTATCACTCCCAGCAGTGGACAGAGACATGGGGGTGGGTGCCTATCACTCCCAGCAGTGGACAGAGACATGTGAGGGGTGGGTGCCTATCACTCCCAGCAGTGGACAGAGACATGTGAGTGGTGGGTGTAGAGGAATACCAGCAGTGGACAGAGACATAGGGGTGGGTGCCTATCACTCCCAGAAGTGGACAGAGACATGGGGGTGGGTGCCTATCACTCCCAGCAGTGGACAGAGACATGTGAGGGGTGGGTGCAGAGGAATACCAGCAGTGGACAGACATGTGAGTGGTGGGTGCCTATCACTCCCATCAGTGGACAGAGACATGGGGGTGGGTGCCTATCACTCCCAGCAGTGGACAGAGACATGGGGGTGTGTACATCATTATCAGATGACCACAACTCCATGGGTGTATGTACGCATCCCTAATTTTCGACTATGTTGATAGTGTCATAACAACACATCACTGACAGCAGTGTCCCACTCCCATGAGGATGGATGTCTTTCCCCCACTGCATGACACACCACATGTGGGTGTGAGGACAAATGACACATGCATACCCACCCCTGGCGGGTGCAGCACAATACACACACAGAGATCATGCCACAAGACTGTATAGTCATGTCAATGCCTACTAAACTAAGAGAGCCAAAGGGAACACACACTGTCACGCACATCCCAGGACTGATAGGAATGTACAGGTGCTGGGACAGCCACCAAGATGTTGTCTCTCATGGAAGGAATATGGTGGAGTTCCCACAGATACAATGCCCACAATTGTGAGTCAGGTGCCCAAATACCCTGCAGAACAAGTACCACATGTGTGCTAGCCTGGGATTACAGACATGCATAGTGCGGAAAAGGGAGAATTTCTCCATGAAGGCATGGCAACATACTCAATACACAAGTACAGTGACTAGCAAGGATGGCACAGACGATGCAGCCGGATACATTGCTGAGCAGGCATGGCCATAGTTGAAGGGATCCGTCACCAACAAAGGGAATGTATACACAGGTCAGCACAACAATTGTGCAACTCTCTGCAGGGAAGATGTCAGGTGCCACGGAGGAAGGGACACTCCTTGGTACAATGTATCAAAAAACAAATAACACACACGACCAAAGATCCTTTGCAGAGACCTTGTGATGGCACGCAGATCCCATGGTCCACCTCATGACCATCAGACTCGAACCTTTGCCAGAAACATAACACATTACCACAACCCCAACTCCTGGAGCATCAGCACCAACATCAATACCTGAAATGCAATAGTGTTCAAAGTAAAAAGAAAATGCTTTAATCAGCATAAAATTTTTTTTTTTCAAGAACACTATATACAAAGGCCAATGGCCAGTCCAGAATTGACTGGGGGGGGGGGGGGGGCATCATGTGGGGAAGGACCAGGCACCGCAGGGACAGGAGGTGTAAAGGTAGGTGTGGTGGGTGCAGGGCCGGACGCCTCCACCACAGGGGGTGGGGCAGCGCCAAAGGTGGAGGTGAGCTTGGCGCTGCACACTTCTGCCAGGGCATCCAGAGTAACCCCTGTACCGGAAGAAATCACAGGCACAAAGGAGGGGGGGGTCAGAGGGATGGGGTGCAGCGCTACTGGGGGAGGGGGTAGACATGGGGGGGACTCAACTCCCCTACCCGGGGAGTGCCTTGCCCGTTTGCGGGCTGGTGACACAGTGGGGCTGAGGCCCAGCACAGACATGTAGCTCTCCTTGTCTGACTGTGTGGCAGGGGAGCCAAGGGGAGTGCTTTTGGAGGGACTGGGTAGTGAGGCACGTGGACTCAGACTGTGGCTGCGTGTATGTCTGTGTGCCCATGACCCAGTGGGTGTGCCTTTATCCCCCTGAGTGTGCGTGCCAGGAGGTGTGTGCTTGCCCTTAAGTGGTGGTGTGCTGCCTGTGTCTGGTGGGGTCCGTGCTTGGGAATGTCTGGGTGTGCCTGGGACAGGCATGGTAGTGGGACGTGTGGATGGGGCTGGGGTAGGGAGGGGACAAAGCGCTGCAGGAGACTCACTGCTGCCATCAGTGAAGAGTCCATGGACCTCAGCAACATCCATTGGTCAGACATCGCTGCTGACATGCCCTCCATGAACGACACCATCTGTGTCAGCAGTCTGGTGTGGCCATGGAGGACATTCAGCATTGGTGTCTGGCCAACCTGCAACTGCCGCTGAATGTCCACAGACTCTGCAGTGAGGGCAGCAGGGGTGACAGAGGCAGGGGGTGCGGTGCCTGGCACGAAGGAGACATGGTGGTGCCCTGCATGGACAGAAGGGACCGGAGCAACTGGGAGGGCGGTGGTGGGAATGAAGGAGGCGGGGACAGATGTTGTGCTGCTGCCAGGTGTTGTAGCAGCCTCCGACCCCTCGATGAGTTCAGTCTCGGACCCGTCAGCGTCGTAGTCAGTCTCGCCACCAGACAGGTCCTCCGCCTGACTCCCTTCGCTCTCCGTGCCAGTTGCTCCCGCAGACTCGCCAGCAGTGGTGGCACCGGTGCTGGATCCCTCCTCCAGGTCCGTGCAGGTGTCTCCCTCGGTTTCCTTCTTCTTAAAACAGCGCTACACGCTGCAACGAACCCCTTTCCTTCAGACGCCTTCCTCGAGCACGAGGCGTGCCACAGACACGCCCCCTCTGTTGGCCATGCCCCCTCGTCAGTTACTACATATAGTGGGCGCAGACGCCAGGCGCTTCACTTCTGTTTGGACTCCTGAGGCGAAGAAGCCGGGAGAAAGCATTTCTCAGTTTTTTTAAAATTGAATCGTGATACTGTGTGCTTTTAACTCCCCCCTCCTACCTGCACTCCTTGCCTTCTTCTTAAAACAGCGCTAAACGCTGCAACGAACCCCTTTCCTTCAGACGCCTTCCTCGAGCGCGAGGTGCGCCACAGACACGCCCCCTCTGTTGGCCACGCCCCCTCTAACATCCTGTCCCATTTCCATAAATCATGTGCCTTGGTAGGACGCGCAGCGGACGAGCGCAGCGGGCGCGACGATTGAGCGCCGAAGGTGCGCCTAAGGCAAGCCCGTCTGCGCCCGTCCGCGCACGACCGGGCACAGGGCCAGACACTATGCCGGACCCCACCGTCTCAAGGAGACACTATTCTCGTCGTGATCTCCTTAGCCTCAGACCTATTAGAAACAGCAACTGCCATGTCATATCCGACCCCAACGACCCCTTCACTGGATGCAACACATGCAAAACTGGAAATTTATCCCTTCCCAGTGTTACTCCCCCGCTCCCGGGGCTCAACATAGCGACACTCAATTGCAGATCGCTGCCCAAGCACGCCCTACTCATAAACCATCTTATCGTCGATTACGAGTTAGATATACTTTTTCTAACCGAAACATGGATCACCGGTCACTCTAACTCCGACATAGTCTCAGCCCTCCCCCCGGGCTTCCTTATCATGTCCCAACCCCGCCCTCTTGGTCGAGGAGGCGGACTCGCCATCATACACCGAGACTACTTCACCTGTCGATCTACGGAGATTCAGAGCCAAGAGTCGGAGAGCTGCCACTTCTCGCTCCAGCTTTCCCCGACCAACTCCCTATCGGGCCTTCTGGTCTATCGGCCCCCAGGGCACTTCGGCCCCTTCTCTGCCGCCTTTCTGGAAACCGTTTCTTCCCTGGCCCACCTAACATCTAACTTCCTGATTACAGGTGACCTCAACATCCATTTCGATGACCCATTCGACACAGGAGCATTCGACCTAATTTGTGATCTGGGCGCCCTCGGCCTCTCCCTGGCTAATTCAGGAGCCACGCATTTGAAAGGACATCTGCTCGATCCTGTGTTCTCGAACACCCCTTCCCTTCAGTTTACTAATTCCCTCCCCCTCCCGTGGACAGATCACTTCTTGGTCTCGGTCTACCTTCCAGGTTCTTTTAAAAAACCTCATAAACCTCCAACTTACACCAAGGACAGATCCTGGGCCAGACTTTCGGTGGAAGACTGGGCCCTGGCTCTGGACGCCACCACCCCCAGTCTCACAGCCGACCCCGCCATTGCGGACACTCAAGTCAGAGACTGGATTTCCTCCTCCCTTGACAGCCTCATCCCCTTTAAAAACCGAGAGGTCAAAAATAAGACCAAGGGCCACGCACCTTGGTATAATCCCGACCTCAGAGCGCTCCGTAAAGAGTGTAAAAAGGCCGAGAGAGTGTGGAGGAAAGACTGGCTCCACAGTAACAAAGACCTGTATCACAAGGCAGTAAGACGCTATAAAACTGCCTTGAAGTCAGCCAAAGCGACATACTATGACATTAGAATCAAAACCGCGACAAACTCCTCCAAAGAATCATACCGGATAGTTAAAGAACTATTGAACATCCCTACAGCACCCTCTTCTCACTCCCCCCCCCCCAGACAGAAGTAAGGATCTGGCCAACTATTTTGATTCTAAAATCTTGCGGATACTGGACTCCCTACCCACTGTTAGCCCCCCTTCCATCTCGGACATAGCGGACGGTACCAACATTCCACAGCTGGACACTTTCAGAGCAGTCTCTCTCTCTGAAGTCACTTCCACGCTGGAGAAAATGAAGAGCGGCTCCCCCCTCGACCCAGCCCCGGCTAGATTCCTAAAAAAGGTAGCTCACAATATAGCCCCTATCATCAAGGACCTTATCAACACTTCCTTGTCGGAAGGCACGGTGCCCCCCAACTGGAAGAATGCAGTCGTTAAGGCCCTGCTGAAAAAGCCCCAACTCAATCCGGACGACATGGCTAACTACCGTCCTATCTCGCTGCTCCCCTGTATCAGTAAGATGGCGGAAAAGCTAGTCAACTCGCAACTGTCCCAATTCCTTGAGACCAACCATCTCTTGCGCCAATCCCAAACCGGGTTCCGACCCGGCCATGGCACGGACACCGCCCTCCTCTCTGTCATCGAGGAGGCAAGGGGCATTCTGGACTCAGGAGGATCAGTGGCAGTGATCCTCCTGGACCTAAGTGCCGCCTTTGATACGGTGGATCACCGTGTCCTATTACATCGCCTGGCCAAGGCAGGAATTGTGGGCACAGCGCGAGCATGGATTGAATCCTTTCTTTCCAACCGCTCCTTTCAGGTGTGGGATGGTAATTCCCGGTCAGACCCACTTCCTCTCAAGAACGGAGTCCCCCAGGGGTCGTCGCTCAGCCCCACCCTGTTTAATGTTTATATGGCCCCCCTGGAAGACGTTGTGCCCCCTATGGTATAAAAATAATAAACTACGCAGACGACACTCAACTAGTCGTCTCCCTGTCTCACCTGGATAACCATCCTGACAGCCTGCTGAACTGTCTCCAGGACATCCATACCTGGATGTGTGACTCGGCCTTGAAGCTGAACGGGGCAAAGACCGAGATCATGCTTCTGGGCAACAAATGGACGTCCATCCCACCCTCAGCTTGGCCTGACTCCTTTGGTGAAATCCCCGCACCTAAAAAGGAGATCAAAACTCTAGGAGTATGGTTGGAACCCGACCTGACCATGAAGACGCAGGCGACCAAGACTGCTGGTACGTGCATTGGTCTCTTGCGGTCCGTGCGTAAGATCCTACCCCTTCTCCCCCCGCTATCCAGGAAATTACTGATCCAGGGACTTGTCTTAGCCCGGCTCGACTACAGTAACGCCATCTATCTTGGGGCTCCGGAATACACCCTGGCCAAACTCCAACGCACCCAAAATGCGGCGGTTAGGCTCATTATGAACCTCCCCCCCAGAGTTTCAGCCAAGCCTGCCCTCAAAGCCCTACACTGGCTTCCGGTCCGCCAGAGAGTAGAATTTAAAGCCTTGTGCACCACCCACAAGCTTATCAATGGAGTTGGCCCAGCCGCACTAAGACACATGGTTACCCCATATAAAGCTTCCAGACCCCTCCGCTCTGACGCCGAACATCTGGCCACTGTACCAAAATTCAGGAAGGCTCGAACCGGCGGCCGTCGCTTTGCGGTCAAAGCCTCTATAGGCTGGAACGCACTCCCTCGCAGCCTACGTCTGGAACCCTCGCACACCCTGTTTCGTAAAAAACTCAAGACCCTTCTGTTTCCTAAATAATCCTTCCCCTCTCCCCCTCTCTGGTCTGCACAGATTTATAGCGCGGGGATGCCTACGGGTCACCAGGCGCTCTAGAAATCAAAAAAAAAAATGATGCTGTGGGCAAGGTGAAGATACAGAAAATAATCAGTCACCTGTATACATCTGACACATGAGTCAAAACAAAATAGGTCACAGTGCATATCAGGCAATGCATCATGAGTAACATCTAGATTACTCCGCACATATGTAAGCCCGGTTCTCCCCAGTTGGTTGACCCACCATGCCACTTGGAAACAAGGAAAAATAGGACACAACAGCTAAAAACTTGATTTAGAAATATACTGAGAAGCTAGTGTCTGGGAACAGTTGAGCACAGCAATACTATGAAGGCATGCCACCTCTTGTTTACTGTGAAAGTAACAGTATTGGTGCACCCAAGGCTAAATAACAGACCTCAATGCTGAAGGTGTCCCCACACTCAGAGACCTGTAAGTACTTTGGAAACCCAAATGAATTACATTGTGATCCCTTGGGAATCACACCACTTTACACAATCTACATGTTTAGAATGTGTGAATGTGCCACTTTGTGAACAGAACACACATGTGCCTGTATAAAAGAAGTCACACAAGGAGGTGCACACACAACTACATTTACACAGTCATTGTATGAGCTGACAGCCTTATTCAAAGAAGCCACTGTTAGAAAGAAATGGGGTTTCATTAAGTACATATACATGGGACCACGGCGGTCTGGATGACTTGACACTCGAAAGTTGGTATCAGCAACAACCAAGGACTTACCCAAATGCCACCACACTGTGGGAACATGGATATATGTAATCTGAAAAACAGTCTTATTCGAATTGTGCCTTTCTTGAAAATGTGCCAGCGTGTTCCCTGAACGTGTAAAGGTGGTTTCTTGTGCACTTCCTTGGGAGACATCTGTCATGCAGGCACATTATTGTCCTTCACAACAAAACATCAAAGTCAAGCATTGAAAACATGAAGACATGTTGACAAGTGTAGTGAGTGCCAAGGTACAAGACTTTTTGACTAACAACTTGAATCATGCCACCTGTCACATGGCCATCCGTACCATGATGACACAGTTGGCAACACATCTGACCCACTGCCTGTCATGTGGAGTGGCACACATGTCCAAACACAGGACAATGCATAAGCTAATGGGCCTGCAATTGTGTTGGAATAAGGCACACCTGAACTGAGGAGACACCCTCATGGCAATCCAGAATGTCCTCACAGATGTCAGCACACAAACACAAAATTACGTAGCATCTGGACCACACACTGGTGCCAAAAATGGATGAGCAGGAATCATGTATTTAAACTTTTGACACATGCTGCAAAGCACAAAAATTAAACCCTGCACAACATCACTTGGTCACTGCATGTTGAGTGTCTGTCCAGACAAGTATCACACACAGGTCAGACCTGGCAAGGAGACATAAGGTTTGGACATGTAGGCCTCGCCCGCACAAACCCCCCATACCTGAGACAATGTGATTGAGACAGATCAAGAAGTGACACCTCTTAATCAGGGTTTACAAAAATGTGCATCAAGAATTCCCAAATATACTCCACATCACCTCGTGAGGCTGCCAAAACATATTTGTGACAAACAACCATCAACAGATAGTTGTAAATAGACACACAGGCACTGCCCAGTGTGAGTATGCACAAGCCAAATGGGGTCACCCTGTCCACTGGACACATGTAGCACACTTTAGATAAAAACAAATGAGGCCAGGGAACAATGCCACAGAGGCCAACCTATGCTGAACACACAGAGAATGGGCACAGTGTTGGATGACACACATGATTACGAGGCAAGGGTGTCTCAGGGGACTGTAGTGGGCTCACTGCTCCATGGTCCTGGAATGATCTGACTGTAACATGAGCAACCGTCCCGGCACTATGCATATCTCCCACTCATGCACATCATGTCTGAGGCCACCACATTCGTCATGCATGCTGCAAGTCTGTTGATTTGAAACCTCACACTCCTATGTTGAGACTCAGCATCAGTGCCAACAAATATGGACCCCCAAATGACTGAACAGGACAGGGCACAGGCAAGGTACCAACACATGTCACAGACCACCCCCACACATGATGCAGAAAGCAATGTGCACTTGGATTAACTGGCAGCCTAGATGACCATGTGCAATAGTGATTACACACAGACCAGGGAACACATGTCAAGGAGGGAAAGGGAGGAAGAACAGCACCGGTTGACTGGATATGCACTGCACATATAAACCCTGGCAGTGTATCCAGGTGACTGATCACTTCCAAAAGCTGGTGACACACAACAAATACACATGTACCTACCCCCTCCTTGCTGCTGTCTCTCCTGTAACTGCCTATCCATGTCAGGGAAGACCACCGCCAGTACATGCCTCATCTGGTGGGGCAGGCGTCGGCGCCCGCCGTGGGGGCGTGGAGGTGAGTCCCCCAGCAGGACCCAGGCGATCCTCCGGGTCCAGCACCGGATGTCCTGCCACCGTTTTCGGACTTGGGCTAGGCGCCGACTGCGACACTCCACCGATCTCACGGCCCTGACGGCCCGCTTCCAGATCTCCCCCTTCTCGTAGGCAGTTAACTGTGAGGATGACAAAGTGAGACAACATCACTACACCTGCTCCCTGTCAGAGAGACACACATTTGAACATCTTTGATATGTTGAACAGGGCATAGGATGCTGCCAAGGAATAGCATCTTTGTCATATGGACATTGGCCTCTGTGGAAGCCCCAATGCACTACATGGCATTGAAAGTACACAGGTGGCATGAGGGGTGCGACACACTCCATGATCATGGCACACACTGTGCATCACAAGCAACACCAGGCTGATGGACAGCACCTCCAAGCACTTACATGCCCCAGGCCACTGACACAACCTCAGCAGAGTACACAGACACACACAGGCACAGATCAATCACATGCCGTTGGCAACAGCGGATAGAAACCTCACTCTGCACATGCACCACTTGCCTGTGGGGTGTCACAGGTGTGGGGCTAGCTCAGCAAGTCAGACACACAGCACGGCTTACTTCTCAAATCAGATGGGTAGAGCTGTTGCCTCTTCCATGCAGCTGTGGTGCAACACTTCACATAGACACTCACCCACATGACAAGGAACATTCACGCACATCAATGTTCAGGGGGCGTACACATCACTAGGACACTCTCACCACAGCTCCACTCAACTCACACACATCTGTGGGTACAGTCACCTGTCACACCGGGGGGACCACTGAATCACCTCAGGACTATAGACAAAAATGCCACAAAGGATTAGCCAGGCTGAATGTGTCATGCACTATGCAGTGAAAGTCACAGTAAGCACAATGCAAGTGAGGAGTGCACACATGAACTGCATCATGCTCTGCATGGGAGACATAAGCCATTCCCCCCCCCGGGACCCACTCTAATCAACATTGCATGTCTGTCACACCTGGACACAATGCCAGAAGTGACAGTCCCAAAAAAGGTGCACAGTCATAGGTAGTGGAGTCAGCACTCACCTGCTCCACTGGTCTCCCATACAGGCTGGTGTACTGTGGGAGGATGACATCCAGCAATGCCTCATTCTCCTCCTGGGTGAATGGCTGGGCCCTCTCCACAGACCTTGACATGGTGCCAGAGGAAGCACAGACAGCAGCAGTGTTGTCAACAGGAAAGTTGTGCAGGCAAGTGCCCTCTCATGGGTTCTGGCTGACTTATATCTGTCTTGCTGAGGGGTATTCATTTGGAGGAGTGCATAGTGATTGGTCAGATTCATTCGCATCTTACGTTTACTCCAATCCCTTTCCACATACACCAGTGACAGCATTTGCATTGTTCAAATTTTGAGCATCATGTCAAGTCAACAACCACTTTGCAACATTGTATTTTATGGCCAACTGACTTTTCCAGGACACCTGATGGAAAAATTTGAACTGAAAACTCTGTACCCATGACAACCAGCATGCATTTAGTGCCTAATACTTGTCCCTTATGTGTCCCCTATGTAATTTTCAAATCTACACACAGGTACGGTGCGTTTCACACGTACCCCTACGGCACTAGTTGCACATTGCGTTTGACACGTACGTGTACGCACTGGTAGTACACGTACTCGTACGTGTACTACCAGTGCCTACACGTATGTATATGCAGTGGTAGTACGTGTACGTGTTCTACCAGTGCCTACACATACGTGTACTACCAGTGCCTACACGTACGTGTACTACCAGTGCCTACACGTACGTGTACTACCAGTGCGTACATGTAAGGGTACACACTGGTAGTACACATACCCGTACATGTACTACTAGTGCCTACACGTACGTGTACTACCAGTGCCTACACGTACGTGTACTATCATTGCCTACATGTACGTGTAGGCACTGGTAGTACACGTACGTGTGTACGGTCCATACCACGCGTGCTCCTACAGCACCACTACTATAGTGATATGGACCGTACTTGTACGGTCCGTACCACGTGTACTCCTACGGCCACACAATTCTAGTGATACAGACCGTATACACGCCCTCAGAGCGTGTGTACGGTGCGTTTCACACGCTTACACTGTTGATAGGATGCGCACACGAAAGGAATGGAGGTCTCAGACTCGCACAAGGATGTACATCAAGTCATTGTCATTGCTGTCCTACATGTGCAGGGCCTAGGTGTGTCAGGCAGTGATATTGCACATGTCTCCTCATGTATTTGCACAATTGATGTGTGATGACCTGTGTACACATGTCATGTGTGATGGGGCACTATGTGGCACACTTCCCCTTCACACTTTGCACATGTGTGCATGTAGTACAAACGTGTCAAGCACAGTATCACTGGTATGGCACAGTCACCACCACCCGCAAATGTCCCCTGATGCCAGGGACAGTGACACTAACAACTGACATTTAACGATCAGCGTGCACCGATGTGACTATGTCATGTGTGTCATGTGTTCCCATGAGCTTGCTGTTGGTGTTCCGTCAACTGCGTCTGCTGTTGCTGCATCCAACATGTGTCTGTGTGTAGACGGGCATGGCACACATCTACGCATCATTGTAACCAAAAACAGAGACCGCCGCGAACCCGCGACAGATCTACGCAAAGACCCACCCGAGAAATAAGGAATTATTTGAACCTTGCGGTGTTGGGCCCCGAGGAGGTACGGTCACTCGGTAATACCAATACGTATCGAAAGAAAGGAAAACCGACAATAATTAACCGGTCCGAGTACACATGTGAGACCACCAAAACACGGGAAGACGTTGTTATTTAACATCTCAGGCATACCAGACGATCGTATGAGAGATCAGAAGACTCTATTTATATGTCCACCGACACAATACGAAAATCTGATACTTTCCCCATCAAATAAGGAAGGAATAAAGAAACCTACCCAAGAATATAGGAGACAGCAACTAATTTTTGTCTTGATAAAGATGGCAGCAATTTGGTAAAAGCCATCGAAACGCGTCGACGCCTTTTTCTGGAAACACAATCCTGAGACCAGCACAGAGTTATAAGCATAAAATTGAAACTATAAACTGTACTGCTGAGCCCAATGGATGTGTATTGGTGAAGTACATAATCAGTGTCTTACGTATGTTTTTGTCTCCATGATGCTGGTCATCTTTGGAATTTTGTAAAATTGTAACTCTGTAACATTGTTTTTATCTTTTTATTGAATGAACTGTATAATGTTTTTATGATTGTGTCACAATGAATATGTCATGATAGCTTTTTATAAATATAGGATCACAGAAAAATATTTGTCAAAATAAAAACTCTTATTTCATATATTAGAGCAGTCAATAATTTTTTGTGCATTACTAGGAATTTGTTTGAGCAAGGGAATTCTCTCTCTTTTACGTGGTTAGATGACCTTATTTCCCTTGTGAATTCCAAGGGGTCCCTCTCACTTACTTTACCAACACATCTACGCACACCATGCCCCATGTGGATTTCCACGTAACGTGTGTCTGTATGCATCGAACATGATGTTTTGACATGAAGACATATCTGCGTCGTCTCAATGTCTGTGTTTTCTGTTTTCACGTGTACCCCTTCATCGCAATGTGTTTGATCTGTACATTTGACATTCCATGTGATCTGTGCGTTTAGCTTGCCGTCAGCTGTCTGTATGAGATGACATCCTTCAAATGCAGATATGTGGATGTATGTCACTCTTGTGATGTCTCTGGCTGTTCACTGACACTGTCCCACAGCTCGTTTCAGGGCATGTCATGTAGACTTGACAATCAATGGGTGTAGCTGGCTTTTTGTAGGAGTATCACCTGGCTGGCATATGTGTCCTGGATGTATTGCACAGACCAGACTCTGTATTTAGCAGATGTGTATTAGCAGTTGAGCATGTGCTCAGTTAATTGACATTGATGTTGTTATGTTTTCACTCTTCGTTATTCATTCAAATTTTCTGCAGGGCACCGCCTGTCCCCAGACCAATGCCAGACTTGGGTGCCATGAGGGAACGTGACTGCATACGACGTTACAGATTCACCCAACAGGATTGTATGACATAATTTCGAAAGACAAAAATTCGACCTACAAAAATATCGCAACAAAAATATCGTGGTCAAGAATATCGACATCCTATCTACAACATGGTAAGTACAAAAATATCGATAATTTAATATCGATGTCAAAAATATCGTAATTCAAAAATATCGGTTTTTTTTTAATTTAAAAATATATGTAAAATAAACCAAATAATACTTATAAATCAAAGAAACATAATTAAATATATTGTATAATATGTAAAATTTATAATAAATATATATAATTAAATGAAACTTTAATTAAACATATATATAATATATAATATATACACTTACTTAATAATTACTTTTAATAATAATTTCTATAACATATAAATTATTAAATATTTATTTAAATTACCAATACATCTATACACATAAAACAATAACATTAATAAATATTAAATAATTACATATAGCAAATAATAATCAATAATTTTAATTTGAATAATTTTTATTATTAATTATATATTACAATAGCTAAAATATTACAAAACATATTTAATATCAGACACAATAAAACTACTAGTCCAACTTCAACAAAAACAACAGTAAGGAAAATGTTGGATAGCGTAGGGGTAAAAATATCTATTCCAACTCCCGAGAGTGCAACAGTAGGGAAAACATTGGATAGCGTAGGAGTAAAAATTACTATTCCAACTCCAAAGAGTGCAACAGTAGGGAAAGTGTTGGATAGCGTAGGGGTAAAAATTACTATTCCAACTCCAGAGAGTGCAATAGTAGGGAAAATGTTGGATAGCGTAATGGTAAAAATTACTATTCCCACTCCAGAGAGTGCAATAGTAGGGAAAGTGTTGGATAGCGTAAGGGTAAAAATTACTATTCCCACTCCAGACAGTGCAACAGTAGGGAAAACGTTGGATAGCGTAGGGGTACAAATAACTATTCCAACTCCAAAGAGTGCAACAGTAGGGAAAACGTTGGATAGCATAGGGGTAAAAATTACTATTCCAACTCCAGAGAGTGCAATAGTAGGGAAAGTGTTGGATAGCGTAAGCGTAAAATTTACTATTCCCACTCCAGAGAGTGCAATAGTAGGGAAAGTGTTGGATAGCGTAAGGGTAACATTTACTATTCCCACTCCAGAGAGTGCAACAGTATAGAAAACGTTGGATAGCGTAGGGGTAAAAATAACTATTCCAACTCCAAAGAGTGCAACAGTAGGGAAAACATTGGATAGCGTAGGGGTAAAAATTACTATTCCAACTCCAGAGAGTGCAATAGTAGGGAAAGTGTTGGATAGCGTAAGGGTCAAATTTACTATTCCCACTCCAGAGAATGCAATAGTAGGGAAAGTGTTGGATAGCGTAAGGGTAAAAATTACTATTCCAACTCCAGAGAGTGCAACAGTAGGGAAAACGTTGGATAGCGTAGGGGTAAAAATTACTATTCCCACTCCAGAGAGTGCAATAGTAGGGAAAGTGTTGGATAGCGTAAGGGTAAAAATTACTATTCCCACTCCAGACAGTGCAACAGTAGAGAAAAGGTTGGATAGCGTAGGGGTAAAAATTACTATTCCAACTCCAAAGAGTGCAACAGTAGGGAAAGCGCTGGATAGCGTAGGGGTAAAAATTACTATTCCAACTCCAGAGAGTGCAACAGTAGGGAAAGCGCTGGATAGCGTAGGGGTAAAAATTACTATTCCCACTCCAGATAGTAAAACAGTTAGGAAAGCACTAGATAGCATAGTGATTCTATTAACATTATAACCAATTTAATAATTTCTTATAAAAAAATTGCATGTTAACAATGTTTTAAAAAAAAAAATATTATTAAATACCAATTATGTAAAATAAATATTTAAATAAATAAATTTTAATTACATCCCACACTATTCCCCCTTTAACACACAACACACTACACATAAAAATTCACATAATTAATTTAATTATGAATTAATCACTTAATAAAATTAAATCACCAATTAATTACTAATTAACAATTAATAATTAACTATAACAATAAAGAAATATTATTAATAAACTAATTATAATTTATATAATTAACAAAATAATAAAGTAATTTTACAATTAATAATTAATTAAAAATTAATTAATCTATTAATCACATTAATTACCAATTATTAATTGATTACAAATTAATTAATCATAAATACCAATGAAACAATACATATTAATTCATTAATTATAATTACATTACTTCCCACCCTATTCCCCTATAAACCCACAACCCACTACACATTAAAATTCACATAATTAATTTAATTATCAATTAATCACTTAATAAAATTAAATCACCAATTAATTACTAATTAACAATTAATTAATTAACAATAAATAAATATTAATAATAAACTAATTATAATGTATATAATTAACCAATTAATAAAATAATTGTACAATTAATAATTAATTAACAATTAATTAATCAATTAATTACCAATTATTAATTAATTACCAATTAATTAATCATAAATACCAATTAAACAATACATATTAATTCATTAATTATAATTAAATTACTTCCCACCCTATTCCCCTATAAACCCACAACCCGCTCTGATACTAAAACGCTAAATTAAATGTAAAATAATTATAAATCTCTAAACATTTATTTTTAAATGTATTAAAATACATTACAATAATCTTTCACATACAAATAAAATACATATTAAATGACATTACACTAAATAAATATCGATATTATTGACATCGAAATTTTTACTTACGATATTACTTACATCGATATTAATTACTTCGATATTATTTACTTCGATATTACTTACCTTGGGATCGATATTCTGTCCATCGATATTCTTGACTTCGATATTCTGTACCTACGATATTAAAAACACGATATTATTGTAGGTCGAAATTTAAAACTCGATATTTTGGCTAACCACCCCCAACAGTTGATTGAGGACTTGACCGCCAAGCTGGCACCACACCTCCAACCCCGACACAGGTATCCTACTGCGCTGACCCCCAAGATGAAGGTGATGGCAGCCCTACATTTTTTTGCAACAGGTATGTTTCAATTCACCATAGCTGATGTTGGTGGCATGTCACAGACGATGTTCAGCCGTGTCCTGCATGATGTTTTAGCAGCCATGTTGGAGCACCTGGATGAATTCATCCATTTTCCCACTCCTGAGGAGTTGACAGGTGTCAAGGGTGATTTCTATGCCCTGGGAGGGTTGCCCCATGTCATTGGGTCCATTGATGGGACACATGTGGCTTTGGTACCACCACAGGCACAGGAGGTTGCCTATCGCAACCGTAAACATTACCACTCTATAAATGCCCTTGTGGTGTGTCTTGCTAACATGCTGATTTCCCATGTCTGTGCACGTTTTCCAGGGTCAGCACACAATGCCTACATCATGAGGCGTAGCAGGGTGCCACAAATGATGCTGCGGCTGCACAACGAATGAGCATGTCTTGTTGGTGGGTATACTCTGTTTATCCTGTGTTTTGCGGTATCTTTGTATCTTACGGCATCTCCTGACCCACTCCTTTACATTATGTTTCCATGTAGGGGACTCTGGCTATCCCAACATGCCATGGCTTATGACGCCTCTCCGCAACCCAAGATCAGCTGCAGATCACCGTTACAACAATGCACACGGGCAGACCAGGCGAGTGATTGAGAGGACGTTTGGCCTCCTGAAGAGCCGATTCCGGTGCCTTCACAAGACAGGTGGGTCCCTCCCATATGCACCGGCAAAGGTCTGAAAAATCTTCCTCATGTGCTGCATGCTGCACAACATGGCAGTGGAGAAGGCAGTGCCACTCATCCTGGAGCAGCATGAGCAGGAACATCCACCCGCGGAGGATGAAGGGCTTGGTCACGAGGCAAGTGAGGAGGAGGAGGATATCCGAAATCAGCTCATACGCAACTTCTTCTCATAATGGTGAGTCACTGGGTCTGAGTGTGCATGCTTGGAGCCTTGTGTGGCATGTGTTGCAATGTGTGTGTCCAGCTGACTGTATGCTAAGTGACTTATATGTGTGTTCTGATGTGTCACTCGAGTGATGATGTCATTCCACTCATTTTAGCTGAGACACTAAATTTTCAATTCGCATGGTGACAACATTATTCCTGTAGAGTAAATGACCATGTATGCGTATAACAATCTTTTAGCTGACTTCTTGTGTGTCTGTCATCCACAGGTTCTTGCGCATGTTGTCTGGTCGTGTCATCGCTGGCCTCCTGCTATTCCTCATGAGTACTGCAACGTGTGCTGAATCAGCATTCCATGCACGGACATGGAGAAAAGTCATTTTGGGTGAGGATTGCAGCAAGGCATTTTGGGGGTGTTACGTGTTTGGAATGTGTGGGGACTGCTCCTGTGCATGTTGGGTTACCATGCATACTTGTCGACTCACCATGGTGCACATGACATGTAGCATGACTCCCATGAATTGATAGTCAACCTTCGTGACAGTCATCTGTAATGGTTTGTGGATTCTGATGAAGGCATCAATGTGTGTAAAACTTCCCTCAGAAACATACGGGATGCTACGGGTGGACATGGTGTGGGACATCCCCATAAGAGGCTCAATGGGGAATTGCAGCCTCTCCGTGTGCAGCAGGGGGGGTTTGGCTCATCCCCTTAACTTGTGTGCCAGCCCATTTGGATTTACAACATCTGTGTTGTGAAGGGGGTGTCCAGTGTAGGTCCCACATGTTCAGCCAAATGACCTGTGAGTCTGTTCATATTGATGCATTTCCCTTAGTGTGAGCCTGAGTAATAAAGGTGTTCCTCACCCTCCAAGGTGCCTCATCTCTGTCAATGTAGGTCTCTTGCCACTTTGCATGCGGCATCTCTGGCATAGTTGTCAAAGATTGTGCATATGAGTCTATGTGTAGTTTGGCTACATGCATGCATTTCTTCATGGGTTAGAATCTCTATTGTGCATGAAGTCCATGGTTATGTATGTATTTGGGTATGTTGGTCCCCACGACGGGCCGTCAACGCCTGCTGAGGGTGTGTCTCCTGTGCGCAGCTCGGCCTTCTGTTTCCTGATCCTCTGTCAGTCATCTTTGGTGATTGTGCATCCATTTTCTCTGGGTGTGCCATGGGTAACCGGACACTCCTTCCTTTACATATGCCTGTTGCAGTTTTCCTTTCTGACATCCTTGTCTTTGTGTGCTACTTTTGGCATAGTTTCCAGGACATGCCGCCTGCTGCTGCGGCCCCGGCAGCAAGGGCGCACAAAGTAGCGGGATTCGGCAACACACACGCCTCAAAGATGCTCCTCCCTGCCGCCCTCCACCCATTCATTTGGCTGTCATCATCTTGTCTGTGCCACTGTTGCGGCAACGCAGTGCCAAAGGCAGGACCGTCAGCACATGCAACGTGCACATTGCACGACACTCACGTCCTTGCATGACCCACATCACACTACAGTCTGATGTTGCAGCCACCCTCCAAGCAATGTCCATCCGAAAATCAACCGCCTGCTCTCAGGCATACCCTAAGCGCACACACGACACCTTTGCATGCTGAGTGTGCAACTCCAACTGCCTCCACAGTGCTGCCCCGCCTTCCAGGCCCTGTCACACCAACCAGATCATGTCCCTCCTACTCCACACCGGCTCCGTCCACCATGGGAGTGGGACTCAAGCCTTCAGCATGTAGTATAGTGGCGTCATCTGGCACATGGCCCAGGGATCATCTCTCAGCGTGTCAATCTTCAATGTGTCCAGGATCCCCCTCTCCACCATCACATGCGCACACAACCTCATCATCATGTCGTATGCCATTGACACCCAGCTGCTCCTCACCCTCACCAAAGATGCAGCCATTGCCAGTTCCAACATTCAAGAAGGCATGAGGTCCGTGGATGAATGGCTGACCATCAGCCACATGAGGGTGGACTTGTACAGGACTGAGGTAATCATCTGAGGATTGTCCCCTTACAGATGACTCAACTCCTTGTGTCCCACATGCAGGGGCACTTCACAAGCACCCAGTGGCCACGCACACAAGATGGTGTGCATCATGGATTTGTCACTCACATTTGCCATGCAAATCACCAGCATCTGTACCTCATGCTGCAACACCCTCTGCATGATGCACATGATCCTCAGATAGATCCACTCCAAGGAAAGACAGACCATCCCCCAGGTCCACGACACCAGCCGTGTCAACTACTGCCCCGCCCTCTACGGAGCAAGTACATCCAAACTCACGGGAAACTTGTCCACATCCAGGGTGCATCTGCACACCTCAGTTTCAACATCCCACACCCCATCCACATCACCGTCCACCTGAGATAGCTGCAAGGGATCACTGTGTGCTGCAGGATGACCTTCTCACTCCTCACACACACTCAGGAGGCAGTCAACAACCCCAGACCCCAAAATCAACCTTGTACGTCTGTCATCCAAGACCCCGTTGGCCCAACTCTATGCATCCGAACTTGGCCTGGCCACCATTCTTCACATCCACAAAACTCCAGCATGAAGGAGATGGTTCTCCCACCTGGCCAAACATTCCTGGGACTACCTCCCCGGGAACCTCCACATGAGCCATGACCTCTAGACCTTCATCATCCTCTTCCTGATTGGTCTGTCCGCACAGTATTGCAAGCCCCCCCTCAGCAGCTTGAGGCCATCACGGGTGAGCATTGGGCTCCCAGGCTGTATCGGATGATACATTGTGACCCATGTGTGTCCTGTACCGGACTCAGATCCCAGGGTATGGATGGCTGGAGTTAGTTCAACACTCAGGCATAGTTTGACATTTACCCACACGTATGTTGTGGACTAATGCAAAATGACTGCAACATCTAATAATGAATAAATAGTTTTATTCTCGGTGGGGTGCGTGTTTTGTTAGAAAAAAATAAGGTGCTCTACCGGGTGCATAGAATCCAAAGTTCACAGGGGGAGATGGGATCCTTGGCATTTGAAGTTATCAGAGTCCAGACCACAGTGTTGGTCATCATTGGTCAGACTGTGACCAGCAAGTCCATGTGGCAGAGAATGTCAGTGAATGAGGTGCTGCTGTTGCGCATGAAGGCCAGGTGCCAGGCCAGGTGACCTGGGAGATGTGGATGGTCCGCTGCCTCTCACGGTCTTTTCCGTGGATGACCCACCTTCCTCGGGGACCCTCAGATGCAGGCCTTGACGATGCTTGGGACGTTCCGTCAGACGAATCCTCCTCCTCCTCCTCCTCCATCCCTGTGGCTGGTGTTGGTCTTCGCCTGGTGGCACAGGGAGGGTTGGCCATGTTGTCGGCGATCCGACGGAGTGAACGGCTTATGTCCGTTTGCACCGCCAGGAGCTCAGCCAGTCTTGCCTCCATTCGTCCTTGGTGTTGTTGTTGACTGGCGTGTTGCTCGGCCTGCTGATTCTTAATGTATGTGAGGGTCGCCCGTACCTGACTGATGGCCCTGGTGTCACGCCGGTATGCCTCCATGATGTTGCGTACGTGTGACATACCAGTCCCTTGAGCTGTCTGGTCAGGTTCTCGCCTCTGCCTACCTCCACTCCCACCACCCCTGCCCACACAAGCCTGGCCTGCCGTTGTGGGCACATCGGGTCTACGAGACCCCTGAGGGATGGCAGTTGCGGTGTTGTCTGCCTCCTCCTGGGTGCCCGGTGAACCTTGTCCCTCCAGGTCAGACTGGCTCAGTTGTTCAGTGTGGGCAGGGCTCCTGGGTGTCTCCTGGGATGTGGCAATAATGGGGGTGGTGGTTGGCACAGATTTACCTGAAGCAGGTGCTGCAGGGGCTTGGACACCAGAGGGGCCAGGTGGGTTGGGGTCATCCGCGGAGTGTTGTGAGGTGTCGCTGCCGGTGGGATCAGGTTACTCCCGAGCCTGGGACTGTGGTACTTCCCCCCATTGTTGGGGGGAGATCCATGACGTTGCCCTGTGTGTGAGAGAGAGACAATGTTAATGCTGTTTAATGCGACATCCATATTTCATACATATGCTAGTTGCCACAGTTCCTCCAGGTAGTTGTATGAGCCTAGCATTCACACCAATGTTCACTTGTGGATGGGTATGTTGCAGGGAACTGATTGAAATGTTCTCCAGGGTGTTTGACATGTCGAATTTGGGCTTCGATGCTTCTTTGGCTGTAGCTTGATCTTGTTGTGTCATGTGTCCATTTTGAGAATGGGTAACTCCATTGGCTGCCCCAGGGGTGTGTGCTTGTGTAAGGGGTGAGTGATCATCCCTCAGCCCGATGCTGTTCAACATCCACATGGCCCCCCTCGCACAAGTGGCCCGCCACCACAACCTCAACATCATCTCCTACGCCGATGACACCCAGCTCATCCTCTCCCTCACCAAGGACCCTCACACCACCAAAACAAACATCCACGAGGGTCTGAGGGCCATCGCCGACTGGATGAGAAGTGGCCATCTGAAACTGAACTCAGACAAGACGGAGGTCCTCATCCTCGGACCCACACCCTCAGACTGGGACGACTCCTGGTGGCCGACCGCTCTGGGGACAGCACCGACACCCACCGACCATGCACGCAACCTAAGATTGATCCTCGCATCCTCCCTCTCCATGTCCAAGCAGGTCAACGCCGTCTCCTCCTTCTGCTACAACACCCTACGCACGCTCCGCCGGATCTACAGGTGGATCCCAGCCGAAACAAGTAGAACAGTGACACAGGCCCTCGCCAGCAGCAGACTGGACTACGGCAACGCACTCTACGCAGGACTCCCATCCAAACACCAACGGCGGCTACAACGCTTTCAAAACGACTCTGCACGACTGATCGTCAACGCCCCCCGCCACAGCCACATCACCCCCCTCCTGAGTGACCTGCACTGGCTCCACATCGAAAGGAGGATCACCTTCAAGCTCCTCATCCACGCACACAAGGCACTCCACAACGCCGGACAGGCCTACCTGAACATCAGACTCAGCTTCTACACCCCCACCCGCCAGCTCCGCTCCGGCAGCCTCGCCCTCGCAGCTGTCCCCCACATCCAACGTATGACCGCCTGCGGCAGATCCTTCTCCTACCTCGCCGCCAAGACCTGGAACACCCTCCCAACCCACCTATGACTGACCCAAGACCTACTTGCCTTCAGAAGACTCCTCAAGACCTGGCTCTTCGAGCAGTAGTGGAACCCCCCATCCTCAGCGCCTTGAGACCCTCACGGGTAAGTAGTGCGCCTTACAAGTACCCTGATTGATTGTTAATCGATTGACGGTGCCTGCTGGTGGGTGTAGTGTGATTTGGCAGTGGGTCTCCCAGGTGATGGATCTGTCCCCCCATGGAGCATGCTGCCATGTCAGTGAGTGTGAGTTCCTGTCCTAGATATCTGAGCTTGTTGTGTCTGTGTTTGAGTTTGCAGTGGTCACAGGAGTGTCAGCTACCTTGTCAGTACTTTGCCAGTCCCCTTTGCCAGTCCCTGTGCATTGCGCATGATGCATGGGTGAGTACCTGGGCCATATGGGCTGAGGGCAATGGTGTCTGTTTCTGAGTTGTACAATATGTTTTGTGATCCTCACCCTCCCAGCATCCCAGACATCCAGTCTTCGGTTTGTGGTTTGTGGTTTGTGTAGCCTGGGACATGGCAAGGCCTTGCTTTGTGAATGGGGCATACACATGTTAGTGGCATGAGCATTGTTTTTGAGTGTGGTTGTGTCCGGGGAGGGCTTGGGTGTAGGTGAGTGCATTTGTTGTAGTTGGGTTGTGGATGTCATTACCCCCATGTTACGTAAGTTGTTTGTGTACTCACCAGGCTCGGCAACTCCTTTGACTCCGTGTACTCCCACCGGCGGAAGCAGGGCCATCACCTTCTCCTCCCAGGAATGGTAATGTAACGGTCTGCGGGGCAGCCCACCTCCAGTGATGTTGCTCTGGGCATAGTCCTCGTTCATTTTGCACTTGACTGCCCTCCGCAGATCGTACCATCTGGCTTGGCATTCATTCCTGGTCCTTCTGATGGGCGCAACAGCATTCACCCGATCGACGATCCTCTGCCACAGCCGTGATTTTTCGGCTATGCTGGTCTGTCTGACCAATGTCCAAAGAGCTGTGACTCGACTCTGATGACTTCGTTGACAAGGATGTCCAGCTCCTCCCTTGTGAACTTTGGATTCTTGTCTGTGGGCATGGTGTGGGGTGTGGGTGTGGATGGTTGTGGGTGTGTGGGTGTGAATGTGTAGGTGTGTGTGTGAATGTGTAGAGGGGGTATGTGTGAAGGAGGTTGTGTGAAGGGGTGTAAGTTAAGGGGTATGGGTGCAGTTGTTTGTGTGTGGTGTCTGTCAGCAGTGGGTCTGTTGCAAAGGCTCATGGTTTGTGAGTGTGGGCCCTTTTTATTGGTCCATTTGTGGGTGTGGCTGGGTTTGAAATTTTGGTGGGTGTGTTATAAGAGGTGGTTGTGAGTTTGGGCCTCTGTTTGCCTCTTTGGATGTGCCAGGTCAGTCTTTTAGATGTTTTTTTACTGTAGACGTGTTTTGTGGTGTTGTGCGAGTCAAATTGACCCTCCTTGTGCTGTTTTACAGTGTCCTGGTTCTGTACGAGTCGTTTTAGCGTATGTAAGGTGCGTACATACGCGATGTTGTTGTACAGTGCTCACATATGCAATGTTGTTGTACGGTTCGTACATACGCGATGCTGGGGTACGGTGGTGGGGTACGGTGTGTCCAAGTACAGGGCTGGGGTACGGTGTTGGGGTACGGTGCATACAAGTACGGTGCTGGGGTACGGTGCGTACATGTACGGGGCTGGGGTACGGCGCTGGGGTACGGTGCGTCCAAGTACGGGCCTGGGTTACGTTGCTGGGGTACGGTGCGTCCAAGTACGGGGCTGGGGTACGGTGGTGGGGTACGGTGCGTACAAGTACGGGGCTGGGGTACGGTGGTGGGGTACGGTGCGTACAAGTACGGGGCTGGGGTACGGTGTTAGGGTACGGTGCATACATGTACGGGGCTGGGGTACGGTGTTGGGGTACAGTGCGTAGATGTACGGGGCTGGGGTACGGCACTGGGGTACGGTGCGTCCAAGTACGGGGCTGGGTTACGGTGGTGGGGTACGGTGCGTACAATTACGGGGCTGGGGTACGGTGTTGGGGTACGGTGCGTACATGTACGGGGCTGGGGTATGGTGTTGGGGTATGGTGCATACATGTATGGGGCTGGGGTACGGTGTTGGGGTACGGTGCGTACATGTACGGGGCTGGGGTACGGCGCTGGGGTACGGGGCTAGGGTACGGCGCTGGGGTACGGTGCGTCCAAGTACGGGCCTGGGGTACGGCGCTGGGGTACGGTGCGTCCAAGTACGGGGCTGGGGTACGGTGGTGGGTACGGTACGTACAAGTAAGGGGCTGGGGTATGGTGGTGGGGTACGGTGCGTACATGTACAGGGCTGGGGTACGGTGGTGGGGTACGGTGCATACACGTACGGGGCTGGGGTAGAGTGCGGACATGGGGGGGTACGGTGCTGACATATGGGGGGGAGGGGGGCTGTACGACTCATATCCCGGGCACAAGTTTACCCGGATATAAGTGGTACGGCATTCGCTCCGTACAGGGCCTTTTCCATGCGCTTGTGTTTTCGGAAGGGCGGTACGGATCGTATTTGCGCACTCGGGCTTCAGTTTTACGATTTGTATGTAAAACTGTCCAGGGACGTCTTGTAGACTTTTCCCTAAGCGATTTGTATGTATTTTTCACGTACGAATTGTACTTCACCGGTGGGACGGCACTTGTACGATTCGTACGTAAAAAAATACGGATACGAGTCGTACAGTAATTTTTTTTAACGGATCGGAATCGGCACCAGTGTCAGCAAAATTATAAGACAATAACTGGTACATATCAAGATGGAATAGCATCCAGCACAGAGTTTAAAGGTGTAAGTCCAAAGCATTAGAGCAGATGATCCTGCTATTAAGGTAAGAACTTGTTCATAAGGAGTCTTTTTACTTCTAATTTGAAGGTAACCTTGGAGGAGATTCTACCTATTTCCGGTGGAAGGGAGTTCCAGATCTTCGGAGCTGAGCCGGAGAAAGTTTGGTGGCATGTTCTCTTTTTGCGAAAGATCTGAGGTTTCAGGAGGAGAGTTGGCACTCATAGAAGGTCTACCCCCTCCGGACAGTTCTAGCTTTTGTGCTAGATAACTGGGGTGTTTGAAATGGAGGGCTTTGTGCATGATACAAGCAATCTTTAGCTGTATTCTTACTTCATAGGGCACCAAATTTAGGGATTTCAAGACTGGGGAGATGTGCGCATTTCTTTTGGTACCCGTAACCAGTATGGCCGCCGCATTCAATGAGGCCCTTAATGGGGCCAAGGTATATTTGGGAGACCACAGAGCGTAGTACTGCCATAGTCTAGTCTTGGCAAAACAAGCGCTTGGATCACATGTTTGAAGTCAGCTTGTGGGAGGAAAGGTTTGAGATTCCCAAGTATCCTCAGCAGGTGGTTAGCTCCGTGGAAACACATTGCTAATATGAGTCTTCATGTTCAAGCGCTTGTCCAGAGTGATTCCGAAGGATTTAGCTGAGTCGATAATGAGGGGGGAGCAGTTGAAGGCAGTGAGGTGATTCATCCAGAGGTCTGGCATAGGAGTGTGATTTGGAGGAGAGATGAGAAGGAATTCTGTTTTGAAAGTGTTGAGCAGGAGGTGGTTAACAGTTAACCAGTTTTGAGTAGTCAGTAGGGTAGTGTTGAGTGAGGTGATGTTATTCAGGAAGGAGATTTTCAGGTAAAGTTGGGTGTCATCCACATATATGTGGAAGAGAATGTCCATGGAATTTAGTGCATTAGCTAATGGTTCCAAGAACAAGTTGAAGAGTATGGGAGATAGGGCACACCCTTGGGGGACATCCATGGATACTGGAGATGGCTGAGAGAGAGAGTGATTCGCCTTCACTCTTTGGGATCTGTGCTGGAGGAAGGACGAGAACCTTTGCAACACCAAACCAGACAGGCCCCTCCAGTGCTCTAGAATGGATAGGAGGTTGTTGTGATTAATAGTGTCAAACGCAGACGAAAGGTCAAGGAGGATAAGAAGGCATGAATCATTTTGATGAAGCATTTTTAGACTGTCATCCATAACGTGAGTGAGAGCTGATTCGGTGCTATGCCCACTACGAAAGCCAGATTGATGTTGGTCCAGATTTATGTGGTGTTGTTGCATTAGATGAGGACTTGCCCCCTCTTAAATGATTAGCAATATAGCAATTACAAATTACAAACAAATCAAATAAAATCATGCCATCCATTGTTCAGTGGGGATTATCAGGTCTCATTCAGCTGAATAGATTGGAAAGGCTGTTGATTGTACGCCCATGCCAAGATGGGGGTAGAGCAGGATCGAGTGAGTGTGTGAAGAGGTGTGCAAATGGGGCTGAGGAGGAGCTAGGTCCAAAGGAGAGACTCTCACCTGTGGATTTGATAAGTGGGGGATCGAGGGAGTTTTGTTTGTGTTCTCAAGGAACCAGCCTATTCTTAATGAGTCATTCCAATATGGCTACCACGCTTGCTGCAAAACTCTGTTCTTGAGAAGGAGTCCTATCTCACTTTCCATAACTTGGACTTGTTGGGGTAGAGTCCTCTTTCCGTTTTTACATTAACTGTATTAGGTGGTCCTAACTTTGTTTTCAATGAGGGTATTTAGTGGAGAAGTCCACTGTCTATTTCTTAATAAGCCCAGGCATGGATAGTCCCTTCTCCCTAGATGTCTGTTTTCCTGCCATTTTGTCTAGAGTGGCGACCGCTGGTGCTCGACGTCTCCCCCCGGGAAGGGGGTCACAAAATAGTCACCCAATGTGTTCCAAAGAAGGAAAAAAAAAAGATTTGAAGGCAACAGTCAATATAAACTAATGTAAAGATGCCCCGTATGAGCTCCCTTTAGTGTGCACTTCGAAACGCCGCTGAGCTCCCCTGAGTAAGAACATCTGCTTGCATCTGAAAGTAAAAACAAATAGGCATGGTGGGAGCCTGAAAATGATCAATAGTGCAATCTGCACCCCAACGGTGGCGAACCCACCTGAAAAGAGGGTCTAGCTATCCCACGCCAGACCGGGCAACTCCACAACCGCAGAGGGAGACTGGGTCAGCAGGGCATGCAACTCCTTGTGTCCCACCGCTAATGCTGGGCTCGAGCGTAGTCTCGCAGGCGATAGAGCACAGGGGTGACCTGCAGTGGAGACAAACAAAGACGAGAGCGGACTCAGGGCAGCAAGGTCATGTGGGGCAACCGGTGGTGGAACTGAGGCTGTGGAGGTCTCCAGAGCCTGTGGTCAGCCTCGCCTTAACTCCGGGTTGCTCGCAGGATCCGCAAGTTTTCCTCTCAGTCTTGGCATGCTATGAAGTACGTGGTCTCGCAGGAGAACAAATCGTGGTAATTGATCGGCGGTGTACACAATGCACTGGAGTACGGTCACAAGGCAAAGATATTGCGTTGGAACTGCATCTGTGGACGTCTTCCGAGTCTGAGTTCAACATCTCCGTAGGTCCGGGATGTTCTTCCCACTCGGTGGTCGATGAGATGAGAAACCGGAGTTTAAATCTTTAAACGTGGTTCCTGCAGATAGGGCCGGGTTCCTTAATTTCGTCTGTGTTTGCTACAGGTTCTGTACTGATTGTACCGATTGTACCTGGGGCTAACAGGGATATCTTGCCAGTTTCGATCCCAAGCTAGAGGAGCTCTCGATGCAAGCACCTCACCTGTCGGCCATTTTCTTTAACCCATGGTCAATAGTTGTTAATTAATGTTAATTATGAATGTATTTTGGGTAATTGTTTATTTTTTTGTCTATTGTTTTTACTTTTAAAGGGGTAAAGGGTGGGTATGAAATACATTTTAATTACTTTATTCTTAGTTGTTAATAGTAATAGTTTTTAATTTATAAATAAGTTTTAATTGTGTTTTATTATTTTAGAGTTTAATTTAAGGTGTGTGTTGTGAATTTCATAGTGTTAAAGTGTGTGTAGTCAAGTAATGTTTATTAGTTTTTTTATTAATAATATTTTTAAATGGACTATTAATTACGTTAATTTAGAAAGAGAAATAATAAAAATACATGTATGTATTAATTAATAATGTAGTTATTATTTTATTATAATATTTTACTTGTAGGTTTTTTATATGTAATTAATGTTATAATATTTTTTCTTTTTATATATTGAATATATTTGATTTTTCATTTCTAAATATTGTTTATTTATTTGTTTGATTATTTATCATTTTTAATGTTTTTTATTTTTGTTGTAATTGTTTAAGCGTGAATAGTAATTTTTGTCTCTTCGCTATCCAACACTTTCCCTTATGTTGCACTCACTGGATTGGGAATAGTAATTTTTACCCCTCCGCTATCCAACACTTTCCCTACTGTTGCACTCACTGGAGTTGAAATAGTTATTTGTACCTCTCCGCTATTCAACACTTTCCCTCTTGTTGCTCTCACTGAATTGTGAATAGTAATTTTTACCCCTTCGCTATCCAACACTTTCCCTACTGTTGCACTCACTGGAGTTGAAATAGTAAATGTAATAATTTTTCTAGCCAACACTTTCCCTATGTTGCTCTGATTGTATTGGCGAATTTAAGTTTAAATATTTTGAAATAGTTTAATGTTTTAATTTATTATAGATTTTTTATATTTTTAATTATTGATATATATATATATATATATTATTTTTATATAATTTTAAAGTTTTTAAATAAATTAAAGATAATAGTTTATTCATTATTTTAAAGTAAATATGTATGTATAAATTATTATATTTGTGTGTTTATATCTTTTTTCATTTAGTTTGTTATATTTTGTTAAAATGTATATTAAATGTAATTTATGTTGTTAATATTTAATATATTTAATATATTATTTCATTGTATATATATATATATATATCTTTGTAGTCTATATTTCTTTTTCGAAATTGTGAACATCGATATATTATGTTATCGATATTCTATCAGTGAACCGGTGGAAGGATATTCCAAAGGTGTTGGTGTTATACCTTCTGCTCAGCCAGTGTGAGTGTGGTGTGGAATGTTGGTGCGTGGTGATGCAGTGGAATGTGTGATGTCTGTGAGTGTCAGTTGGAGTATGGGCTGAGCAGTAGGGAGGCTGCTTCTGGTGGGGGCTCTTAATTGTAACTACTCAATAAACCATCTTACCTAATCTACACCTGGACTACTGGACTCCTTTAGTTACAACATTTTGGCGACGAGAGTGGGATATGAACCAATGCGTGCATAGCACATTGTATTACTGAGAGACAAGGAGTTAATCAAGCACGTCTTAAAAAGAAATTTGTGTTGCAGCGTGTTGCGATGGGTCCAGTCAAAGTGGGCGGTTTTGAAAGTGAGGAAACTGGCAAGATGGACAGGGAATAGTGTTCAGCTGGTTATATCTGTACTTTGGGTAATGAAAGAGGGGGACAAGTAACAATATATTTAAAGAGGTCCTACACCCACATTCCTGAGAGGTATGGAGTACAAAACAATTGTAGTCAATCAATCAATCAAAATCAGCTTTATTCGGTGCAATACGAGTCACCATAAAAGCACAACAATTAATATAAAAGAATTTTTTTTTAAAAGTACATACAACTACATTGACACAGTTTCGAATACATTTGTAATATCTCTGTAGGTTATGGGATACACATTTACAATTTCAAGTAGTTTGATACTTGCTTTCTACAAGGTTATAAAAAAAAATAGTTAAAATGTCACATCAGTGCAAGTGTCACAATATTATCCACATTCAAATCAGTTCATGAAAAAGATGAAACTTATTAATTTGGTACCTTCAGCCAGAGCTAGACCCTTGTTGCCCTTTGGTATTTCTTATTTTAAATGCAATTTTCAAGAAACTTGTTATACAAGCCAGGGTCAATGGATCTTCAGCCCTTTGTAAATATAACAGCGCAACCTTGGCTTGTCTAAACTTGCCCTTTTTTAAAATTCCGACTAGGTAACGACGCCTGGGAAAAGAGTAAAAAGGGCATAACAATACAAAATGAAGGGTATCCTGCGGAGATTTGTTATCGCAGCCGCAGGTTCCCTTCTGCTCAACCGTAGCAGTGTAACCCAAAGGGTCCGCTAATAAATGATGTATTAGGTTTAGCCTAAAACGAGTAAAAAGAAACCTAGTTTGTGCATTATGTATTAGACTTAGGTATGATTCCATGCCTCCTACTGTCTTAGTCATACTATAAGCATGGGCAAGGGGTTTCATACCTTCCTTGTCATTTCTGCAATCTGCAGTTTTAGTTAGGAGCAAACTCTTAATTTTATTCTTATCTTGGCAAGTGATCGTTAGTGGGTTGGTAAAAAGATCAGAACAAGCTATTCCCTCCAGTGTTGTTTTTACATATTTGAGCCACGGAATGCACATCCCTTTATCCCTACTAATACAGTCACTAATGATCTGCCTTCCCAGTTCCGCCTCAGTGTTAGACCAAGTCCTGATCCATGCCAAAACGGGTCTGGTCTTAATCAGGTCCTCAATATGTGGTTTCCCTAATTCGGCGTGGACAATATACGCTGGAGAACTCTGCGGCAATTTAAGTATCTTACGCATAAATTTGTTCTCTTCGATCTGTATTTGCCGAGCCCCAACGAAGCCCCAAACTTCTGCTCCATACGTTACTTTAGAGCAGCACATGGAATTATAGAGATGCATAACCTGCTCAGGTGACCACCGGCCCAACCTGCGACCATAATTCAGTATTGTCCCAGATGATGAGACCAGTTTTAAACTCCGTTCTTCAATTAAAAATTTAAAATTTAAAAGCCCATCAAATAAAAGGCCCAGGTAAGAAAAAGTTTTCACTTGTTCTAATATATGTGTACCTATTCGGAATGTGTATTTTTTACAGGGTTTTGTGCCAGCAGTCAGAACATAGGACTTAGTTAAATTGGCAGACAGATCTAATGTGTCCATGAAGTCCACAAAACCGTCTATTAGACATTGCAGACCTCTTGGTGTACGTGCCAGGAGGACCGCATCATCTGCGTATAGCAGCACTGGGATTGGGCGAAGCCCTACTCTTGGGGTATCTGCATTTAGCTTACACAATGCCTGTTCCAGCTCCTTTATATAGAGTGAGAATAAGAACGGGGCTAGGATACAGCCCTGCCTTACTCCGCTCGTGCAACGAAATGGTGCAGTTGTGTCTCCAGCCAAATTAAAACGTACTTTTGCAGAGGTGTTCCAGTGGAGTGCTCTCATAATGTTTACTAGCCCTGGGTCTACTCCTAGTCTAGTCAAGAGGCTCCATAGTTTTTCTCTATTTACGCGATCAAAAGCAGCCGATAAGTCCATAAATCCCAGATAAATCGATTGGTTACTGGCTATGGTATATTTTGCCACCACAAGGTAAAGATTCAGGCATTGATCTGTCGTTGATCTGCCACTCCTAAAACCATATTGAAAATCTGAGATTATATGATGCTCTTCAGCCCAATCCAATAAACGATTTAGTATCATTCTACCTAAAACTTTTGCTGTCACGTCAATCAGGGATATGGGACGATAGCACTGCGGGTCGTCCTTTTTTACCTTTTTAAAAATAGGTACTATAGTGGCTGTTGACCATGAGCGTGGCATACCAGTGGCGATAGAAACATTGATGACACATGTCAATATTGGGGCCCAGAGTTCTATATTATATAAAAAGAGATCTGGGGGTATCCCATCTGGGCCTGGTGCCTTGTTAGCTGATAATCCCGAAATCCCCACTTTGGTTTCCCCAACGGTGAATTCAGTCCCTGACCTCCATGGGCACATTTCCTCACCAACCTCTATGTTTTCTGCTGAGAAATCATATAGTTTTTTAAAATGATTAAACCAACACTCTGGGAGAATTGATGTACCAATTATCGGCGCTGCGGGATCCTGGAAACATGGATTATTTATAGTTTTCCAGAAAGTACTTAAATCTCTCCTTTCCGCAGCTGCCCTTAGGATTTCCCAGGTTTGAAACTGTAAGGAGGATCTCCTGCATTTAACTGCCTTTTTATAGACAGTCCTACAGTGTGCTATTCGTGATTTATCTCTTGGCCTCATCTTCAGACTTTCTTTAAGATCTTTCTGTGCCCTTGAACAATCTTTATTGAACCATCTTGGTGCGCCATCTTGTTTCAAAGGGCCCGAAGTTTTTAATAGCCTGTCTATGTGTGTTGCCAGTGTTTCAAAAGCTTTTGTCACAGCCCAATCGGCCGCCAGAGGATCAAAACAGGTTTCAAACTCCTTGCCTCCTTCCTTAATTAAAGTTTTGTAAAAGGTGTCTCCATCAATGCGGGACCATCTTAAGCGCCTCCCCTGGTCCGTAACCTTCTCTATACTACCTGTCTGCACACTTTTTATTTCTTTATTGGCTGAGCAATTTTTAATCCATACTGTAAGTGGATTGTGGTCACTAAAAATGCTCCAGTCAACACTAGCCTCTTTTATCCAGTCCCAAACTAAATTTGAGACTAGTATAAAATCTATAATAGAACTACACCCCCTCCCTTTGAAGGTTGTTGGGGCGCCAGAGCCTTCTTCTACCTCTACCAAATCAAGTGTATATTTTAATGAATAAATTTTCATCACCTTCTCTAACTCACTCCCCTCCTTAGTGTGTTCAAAGTGCAAACCATTCCGCATAGTACATCCAAACCAGTCTCCCATAGAAAATTTCAGTTTTTGGCACAAGTGACAATTTAAATCACCCACTAAAATTATTTGGGGAGCCACAGTGGATTTACCCTGCTCCATCACCTCAGTCAAATGTTTATTTAAATCACGTATTATAGCACCTTCCTTATTTGCGGCTGTGGCATTATAGAGATTTACAAGAATAAAACTTATTTTGTTTTTATGGAATCTCAAACCATGGAAATAATTGGAACACCAATTCAAATTGGTCCATACTCCTTCCAGTTGCAAGTACACGTAAATGATTAATCCTCCTGTTGGCCTACCTGGTGTTAATTTTTGAGCAGGGACGACAAAGCATCCGTAACCTTCTAACTGGAAGGGATTATGGTCCACCACCCACGTTTCCTGGAGGCAAATGACATTAAACCTAGTTACATATTCCCTCCATTCGATGTTATCAAATTTGGGGGATAAGCCAGCTATATTCCAGGATACTAGGCCAATGTCACCAGTCATTAATTTCGCCCCACTACTCAGATTACTGGGGGGTGAGACAGTTAGTCAGTCAACGCCCTCCATTCCAGAAAGTGTGGCAAAGCGGTTAGAAGTGGGAACATTGAATATAGAACCCGCCATTATCTGGGTGCTCCGTTGTGTTGGACTCACGTATTTTCCTACCAAGGTCTTTGGATAGAAGTAACTCAAATCATAAGTGGATATGCCTCCCCCATAGCCCTCTACATACCAATCTTTGATATGATTAACCACTCTATAATCTCTGAAGTTAATGATGATGACATCCCCCTGTACTTTTTTTGGTCTTTGTCCCACCCAACCTAGTCTTCTAACATGGAGAATCTCTCCATCTAAGTTGGGGGGTAATGGCCTATTAACTCTTAACCAATGCATCGTTTTATTCTTAAGAGTTTGGTAACCTTCATTATTCTCCGGATCGAGTTCTGGTACCCCAGTAAGTGCAATGACATAAGGAGCTGCCTCCGGAGGGAGATCAATATGCCGAGAGGATCTCCTGAGCATTTTAGATATGGGGGCTCTTATGCCCGTTTTACTGGGCTCAGTATACTGCTTATCTAGAGCCCCACTAACTCTTGTCTTCTTTGGGTCCGTATGCTTGGACTGTGTAGCTAAGCTAATATCATAAGAAGAAGGGGGTGCCTTATCACCCTCAGTAAGATTAGTTGTCTTCATCTCTGGTTCGGGTACCGGGCCAGACAGGTTTTGGGGGCACCTATTCATCAGTAATTCCCTCAATGTGTTTGTATTGGCCGTTCCCATGTCTTGTATGAACCCCAGCTGTTCAGACATTCTCTTGACCCTTTCTGCCAAGGGAGCTATCAGTGATTTGACTAGATGTTCTACATCCCTCATTAAATCTTGGTAGTAATGTACTACCGGGTTGGTTAAATCAATGTTACAGTCTGACGTGTCTATTGTATTTGCAGGACTTGCACTATTGTTTGGAATTGTAATACAGCTTTCATTTTGCTTATTTATGCCTCGCTTCCTTTTTTGTTTCCGGGGGCCTAATTCTCTATCTTTTGTGTTGACTGTACCATACATCTTTGTGAGAGAATTATTTGCTGGTTTAGGGAGCTGCTCATCTATAGAGAAATCAGCTTGCAAGTTTATGTTATTTTCTGTGGTGGGCAGTTCCTTTCTACTCATTTGTTGGTCGGATATATTTTGTGATGTTATAGGACTGCTCACAACATTATTTTGTTCTATGTGTTTGGAATGATTAGTGTTAGATAATGGGGTGGTGGCCAACTGAATGGCCCCCAAGGAAGAACGTTTCCTCATTAATTCAGAGGATAAACGCCGTTCCGTGTGCACAATTTCATGTTCTAAAATTGAGGCAGCCCTCGTGATGAACTGATCTAGGGTGCCTCTAACAGATCCCCCCACAGACGATTTTCCTCTCGAGCTAGGCCTGATATTCATATTTTCAATGTGCAGGAAAGCCTATCTTATGGGTTGTTCCAATGTTATATAGCGGAATGATTAATTAAGAATGAGGTCCTAGATCCACAGTAATAAATCGACCTCACCACCTTTCACGCTCTTATAACATACACATCTGATTGTCTCATGTTATAGTACAATCACCAAAGTCATAACGTCTCAAGCAACCTTACGGTAGTAACGCGACGCCGCTCCACCCAATTATCAAGTCAAGTCCACGAACAGGCGGGTTTAATCCATGTATGCGGTCAACATATAGTGCAACAGTACTTACGAATCATACCCCACCACAAACGTTAGGGGGTGTGCCCAGCCCAGCCTTCTCCGGTCCCTTGGCCCGGGCTTCGCCCGGGCGCCGCCCGCGCGCGTCCCGCGCCACGTTGAGCCTGAGGGTCTTTTGAATGGGCTGGGCGCGGGCTGATGTCGTCATAGCCGGGTGCCCAGCAACAAGGCTTCTGGGTGTTGTAGTTCTTTGACCGTTTCCCTCACGGTATTGTCTGTGCAGTAATACAGCTCGTTTCGCCCCCACGGCAGCAGTTCCCCTTACGGCAGCAGCGAGAGCAAGGTGGCAAAGTAGCAGAGTCCCTGGTAAGGTCCTCTGAGTGCGTGTCCCCATAGACCCTAGTTGGGGTAGAATCAACCTTCTCTGATCTCATGGATCTGGGGGATCCAAGTGGTCAGATCGTAATGCCCTCACACACATGGTTTTGTGTCATGCTTCATCATAGAGTGCTCCTGGTCTGGCAGGTGCTGCAATGTCTGACAGCTGCAAATCTGCATAATTGGTGAGCTCCATGCTGGGGATTTGGTCATGTCGGGTAGGAGTGCCTGTTTTGTCATTACTACCCGCAGCGTTTGAATGGGCTCCATGATGTGTGGCTTCCAGCAGCTCACACGTCACTTACCGTTGCATCAGGTTCGCATGAAGCTGCTGTGAGGAGGGATCCTGGAACGTAAGCTGTTTAAGGTCGTTTGCAGTGCTTATGCGCTCTGACCCACCCGGTGCTCTTCACGTCTACGTGTAGCCATCTTGTCAGCCGGCAGCCAAAGCCGAGGTTGTGTTTTGGTTGCTTCTTTTGCTCTGCATTACGTGAACTTTAACTGAAGTAAATGAGTAATGGAAAACATAACTGATGAGGCTGATCTCAGCTCTGCATCTGCTTATGGAATTTGGGTGAGAGATCGCACACCATAGTCCCTTCTCACAGTGTCATTCAGCATGGGATCCAAACACTGCTTGTGGTCAGATTCGTTTGTTGCTCAATATTCTTCCAGGTTGTCTGACTGCAACATAGCTTTGTGGTGTTCTCAGCCTGCTGATTCCCCACTGAAGCTTGCTGTCCAGTCATAGGCTGCTCCTGGAGGTCCATGATGCTTGAAGACCGATCCTGGTCTCCTGGCAGTAGATTGAGCTCTCATAGTGAATGGGACAGACTTTTGGGTTGCTAGTTCAGTGGGTCAAGTCCATTAATCAGTGGCAGCTCCTCGTGGGAGTGCTGCGGTGCGGTGGGGCGGGGGAGGGGCAGGGTGAGGTATAGGAAACTCCGGCTTATGGCTGAACGGAGGTAAGTAAAGAAATACATAAATAAAACAAATTACATTGCACGCGCTGCATCACTGATTGGCGTTGCAGCGTGTGCAATGTAATTTGTTTTATTTATTTATTTCTTTACTTAACTCCATGCTGCTGTAAGCCGGTGTTTACTACCCCCCACCCTGCCCCTTCCCTTTGCCCCACCCCACCACCCCGCAGCACTCCCACAAGGAGCCACCGCTGCCATTAATGGACGGATGTACTGATGCATGTGAAAAAAGTGCATATGTGGGAAGTTTAGGTGGTCAAGGTTATCCTAAATTTGTCCAAGGTGATACAATGTGTATTTATGGGGTTGGTTATTAGCATGGTGTATTTACTATGTAATGTTGTGTTGTTTCTGCCATGGTCTGCTGCCAGGGTTTTCTGTGTTTATTTCTGAGTGCTCTGTGATGTATGGTATGAGGTTGGCTTTAGCGTGTTGCATGTGCAGACATTGCTGTGATACACTAGATGCCCTTGCGTAGGGATGATTGTGTGGGTCCCTCATTCTTTGCTTGTGTGGACACTAGATGCCCTTGTGTAGGGATGATTGTGTGGTGAGTGTGGGATGCCCATTCTTTGCTGTGATGCACTAGATGCCCTCCTGTAGGGATGATTGTGTGGGGTCACCCATTCTTCGTTGTGTGGACACTAGATGCACTTGCGTAGGGATGATTGTGTGGTGGGTGTGGGGCACCCTTTCTTTACTGGGATACACTAGATGCCCTTGTGTAGGGATGATTGTGTGGGGCTGTGGGTCACCCATTCGTTGCTTGTGTGGACACTTTAGTTGCCCTCATGTAGGGATGATTGTGTGGGGGTGTGGTTCACCCATTCTTTGCAGTTGTACACTTTATGGTTTAGTGCGGTACTATTTTGAAGGTATGTGGGTCATGTTCTTATCTTGGTTTGTGTTTATGCTCTGTGTTGTGATCTGCCACACCACTTTGTGTTTGCTTTGCTTCCCTATGTGCTGCCTTTCGTGCTAGTCTGGCCAACTGGTGTGTTCTGTGGCATGTGGGGTTGGGTTTGGGTGTGAGATGTGGGGCATGGTAAAGTGCGGTGTTGTCTATGGTGGTCTTGAAGAGGAGAAGATGTGTCCCTTTCATTATTTAGCGCGGGTATATGTGTGGTCTTTTATGTATCGATCTGGTACTCTGTTTTTGCATACATGATTTCTTATGAATTACATCTAATTTGTTTCTGTGTATTCTTCATCAGATAGCGATATATCCATCGGTTATTCACTAAATTGTCTTTCTTTTATTCAGTGTTTTTTCATGCATGGTTTCTTATGTATTACATCTAATTTGTTTCCATGCATCCTTCTTCAGAAAATGATACGTCCGTTTGTTATTCGCTATTTTGTCATTATTTTCATTATTACATCTAATTTGTTTCTTGATGCATTTGTGAATGTGAATTATCCATTGGGCAGTCGCATTGTGTTCTTTTTCCCTGTAAAGAAGGGAGATGTGTTATACCTGCTGCTCAGCCAGTGTGAGTGTGGTGTGGAATGTTGGTGCGTGGTGATGCAGTGGAATGTTGGGTGCCTGTGAGTGTCAGTTGGAGTATGGACTGAGCAGCAGGGAGGCTGTTCCTGGTGGGGCTCTTAATTATAACTACTCAATAAACCATTTTACCTAATCTACACCTGGACTAATGGACTCTTTTGATTACAATAGTTGGCCTATTACGTTTTATAATTTATCTTCAAATTCCACTTTTTTGTATAACTAGGGGATGACATAATATGCACTAGTTGGTCTAATATTGCTTGGTATTAGTACAATGTAGACATGAGAGCAGTGAATTGGGCCAAGATTTGTGCAATGCTCTAAAGTAATGTTTATACCCATTCTGAAATGCACAAACCCAATATGTGCAAACGCGATTTGGGTGTGAGACAATTCTCAAGGTGTGTATTTTGCAATTGCGTTGAAGTCCTGTTTCTCGTGCAGACTCGTGTTTTCTCATTACATGAATGTGTGCGTCGATTAGAATGAGGGGCTCGGCGTTCTGATTTCACCTTATGGTTACACGTCTGCTTTAGAAGCAAAATATTGCATTCACACCCCTTCTCCTGAAAGAGAATTGATAACAGAAACGCGAATTAGTTTTGAATGTACAACTCGTGGTCAGGAAAAAAGCCGTGGGGTAAAACACCCTGGGTAGTGGACAGAAATTACATTTCAACCAGAGGTAAATGTTATTACAAAGAGCAGCCGGGCAGATAGGCTCTTTGGCAATAATGAACATGAAAATAAATCACATTACACTTACAATCTGCGCACCCTCTTGTATAATTAGAGGAGAGCGGCTTTGTGGAGCGTTGCTTGTTCTTGTTGCTGACAAAAACCCATAGAAGCATGGCTTAACTTATCAGCATAAAAGATGCAATTAGTTCGCAGTGCTAGGATCTGACTGGAGATGATATCGTGTTCTTTTATGAAAAGCATCTGCACATTTATTCTCTTTTTCTTTTTTTATGCGAGGTTTGGGTCTTTTGACAGCCTCTGCGCAAACCCAGGGCAGCACGAAATTACCTTTTCATATCAGACTTCCGCTGTTCCCCGTACAGCAAACAACAGCCCCTATCTGGCAGGTGGTTTAATTTCCTTTCCAGAAAGTTACGTGGAAATAATATCGAAGGAAGAAACCGATCTTAAGATCACAGCCAAGAAGAAGGAAATCAAAAGATGGGATGATATTCCAGTCTCACAAGCCAATTTTGTTCAAAATATTCTTCTGTGTATCACTTTCAACAAGAATCAGTTCAATGTTATAAGCGCTGCCCCTTTAAATTGTACACTTTCCTATGTAATATTTTGTTGAAAAGGATTGAAATTTAACATTTTTATTTAAAAAAGAAAGGTCAATATCAAACTACTATGCTACTCCCTTGATTGACTTAGTATTGGGCAAAAATAAATATATGTAAGACCTTTTGTGTGTTTGATGTAACGCCCTAAGTGGCCAAGGCTGTGCCCAGACATAGGTCCCTTGCTCACTGTGCCACTGGAACACAGAATCACCCAACTGAAGAGCCCAAATCTGGGCGAAATGGCTCTTGGGTTGCTTGTTTTACGGTTCATGGAGGACCAGGCCTGGCAGGTCGGGCTGGACTGTTCCTTTTGGAGCAGGGTCGAGACTGATTTGCATTTAGCTGGGTCGAACCTGAGGTGGCAGGGTGGCAAAAGAATGATGAGTTGAAATGCCACCCCAAGTGATTGCCATTTGTTAGGTTAATTGCAGGCACTCTTCCCGTCACCTTTTGTGTGTATGTGTGTCTATCTGTCAAGGATAAAGATAATTCAAGATGATTTTGTATGAGTACGTACATTACAAACATGTGAGACGCTGAGGAGAGGGAGCCAAAGACTTTCACAGCAAGTGCAAAGTGTGTCCGGTGATTCAAACATCACGCAGCTGTTTCAGCAGTTTCCTTGCAAGCCCATCATGCTAACCTTTCATAGACATGCACCTCTGGTGCCTGTGGTGTGGCTGGTAGCAGATATTACATTTCAAACAAGTTTGGCGTTAATGTCACTGTCTAGCAGCACAGACATGTCAAACTCTTTCCCCAGACTAGGTCAGGAGTAGGCTTCCCCTCGGTCAAACGGTACATTTTTAAGGGTAATTTTCAAGAGTCTATTTGTTTTACAGGCAGTTCTGAATGGGTGTCCATAACTTGTTTGAACTCTTCATTGTATGGTGAGTGTGCCAGCTCCTGGTTCCACGTTTTCCAATCTAAATGTTTAAAAATCAATAGATTTTAGAGACAGTTCATGGAATCGTTGGTATGCTATAAGAAAAGTTTTCTAGCAGTAATTTAAGTATAAAGCAAACACCATTCCTTTACCCTTCCAATTCTACACATGTTCTCACCCCATTCCTTACAGGTGAAATCTCAGTCATGCAAGATAATTGATCCCTCTATTTACAAGAAGTACATTGGGAAATGAAAAACCCACTCAAACCTCATAGTGTCAATTCTTGGACAGCAGAACTATCCCTTGAGCTATATTTACCTTACAAGCTGAAAGAGCGTAAACTTACACTATACTTTCAGCCTCAATTTTCTATATGGTTATGTGAAGTTATAAAAACTATCAGAGGAGAGAAAATGCCTCTATGCCTTGAAGTATCATAACAGCAAAAAAGTGTCATCGGCAACCAAGCAAACAATGACACAACAACATCAATCAGTGACCCGAAATCAACGCAGATTATCACCTGTGTCATTATAAAATATTTAGAAAATGTGCGAATTTGCACAAAACATTAGCTATTTATTTTCTCCCAAGCCCAAATGCCAGTTATCATTTTCTTAAATTAAAGCATTGTCCAAAAATACGCATTTTCATTCTTAGCAAATAAATCAGTGTCATCCCTATACCTAAGCTGGCCCTTTTCATGCGCTACATATTTTTTTTCACAAACATCAGCTTGAGAGTTTCTGTAACAATGCTTATGTTGTTCAGAAATAGCAGCTATCATTTTAGTAAATAAATTAACTTTGTACCCAGCTAATTCGGCTTATCATTTCTTAAGAGTATACACATCGGGGTTAATACCGGAGTGCTACTCCACATACTCTTGAATAACTGTGAAGCAGTCCAGAAATGTCCAACTCTATTCGTGAAAGTTCAATGAGCGCACGGTCCTTTCTCTTTGTACTAATTGTGTAAGAATGTTCTTTCAATACCCCCATTTTATTCTCAGTTGAGATGATTTGAGGTCAATTCATAAAGGCATTTAAGAGTACATGAAGTAGTAGTACAGGAGTAAATAGTTCATGTACTCATCCATACCTTTGCGAATTGACTCCAAATACTAACTTTAACAGTGGGTAAACAAAAAAACATTTTCCTTCAGACATTAACTTGCCATTTTATTGAAATATTACTACTAATTTACTTGTCTTCAAATTTCAGGTTGTCGTTTTTAAAAAAATTCATTTTTTGCCCTCACACACCATTGTTTTATTTCCCTTTAAATACCCACATGCCCACCTTTGCTAACATTTGCTCAGATATCTAATCATGTGGGAGTCACTGTATTTACGTGCCCAGGTATTCACCATTCTACATTATTCAATGTCAATATATGATGAGGTTTCATTAACATAAGTCAGCCACTGACATCATGCACAAAGGTATTCCTTTTCATCTGCCTTCCCTTTCCAACTTGTTCTGAGGTATCTCCCACTGTATGTAATACAAAGGCATGATGTTACCAGTTTCCCCATATTGCTGTCAATGCCACCATGTGCCTATCATGTGAATCCACCACCACCATGCACCAGTTATTCCTCTTCGTAAGAGTATTCATGCTTAAGTATCCCTGTCATATATACAATTTAAAACCTGTAAGGTGGCAGTTAAGAAAGAAGTGGAGCTCCTGGCTGAAATATTTTGACAACAATCAAAAGATGGGGGGAGGTAAAGGTAAAGGTTAGGTTCACCCTCCTAACTGAATGAAGTTTCATAAAATCTGGAATTCCAGAATAAGAAACCTAACCATAGAGAAGAACAGGGTTTTCATTGGAAATGTATGAAAATCCTCTTTGAAGAAAGACAAATAATTTTCTAAAGTCTCCTCACCCTCCAGGGTTCATCATTGGAGTACTCTCAATCTGCTGCGGATTGAGGCATGCTGTGACTTGCGGAACTACGTAGGAGCACTAAATCATGGAAAATGTGAAGTGCAGTGAAAGTGGAGTGGAGAAACAAAAAAGATTAAAAATGCCTAACTAGTGGGCTAATATTTTATTTCTGCCCCTAGTTGGTATGTCTAAAAACAAGGGTTAATAATAGGGACGGTCTAACTATAATGAGTATAGAGTCCCTAGTATTGGGTCGACATGTTTCGAGCTGTAGCCTCAAAGCTCTTCTTCAGGACCATACGAGGGCCAGCCTCATGCGTACCACTCCTAAGTAAACCTATCATTAGGAATTAATGAGGTGCACACCTACTGTGTATACACCTAACACATAATACATGCGGTTAATGACTAACACAACGTTTCTGTAGGAAATAAAGTAAAAGAAGAATTAAAAACGCGTTCGCCTCACAGACATGCTGGTAGGACTTTGACACATGCAGCTTTTTTTTCTTAATCAATGTACTCCTCTATAGTGGGTTGGCGTAATTAAAAATAATAATAATTAGTGCAAATATCTAGTGTGGTAAAGAACTCACACAGTAGATGTCAGGAGATAAATAAGTGGTTATATACATTATGAAAAAACACTTGTGAAGAGACACCACGTGACATACAACATTTAACAAATAATTGTCTGCATATTAGTGACACATACTTTAGTTTAGGCAGGATTATGCCTCATGATCTGCAGGGGTAGAGGGGCTTGTAGTCACACCCTGGGGAAGTAATGGGGACATAAAGTATGATTAGTGAGGAAAAACCTGAGGGATATGCTCCTGGTGCTGCACATTCTCCTAAAAAGGGGAGATTGAAAACTCATTCGTTTCAAGGAAAACGGAACTTAAGGAGAGAAAGTATGAGGGTTGGTAAACTTACTTCATCAAAGCGCACCTCTGGCAAATCACCTAATGGCACCCCCGGAGACCGCATCTTACCGTGTCTGTCTCCCGGGGTCCATTAAATACTGCTAGATACGTCCAGTCATGATTGCTTCCACAACTAGACCGTGATTCTCCAAAATGGCTGCTCCTAATAGCAAAACAGGGGGTCATCTTGCGTGAGTGACGCAGATGCCTTACGTTTCAGGCCAACGTTTGGCATATTAAGAAATGCAAGAGAACTGTAGATATTAAACCAGCCCAAAATCAGAGTATTCGAGGATGTGGTTTCTGAAAGCTACAAATGTGCTCAAAGGAGAGGTCGGCTACACTGGTGAAGTCCCGAAGGCGGGGGCCATCTTAAAATGTTTAAAAAGATAAAAAGGCTCAAGAAAACAGCAGGGGCCTTCTCGGAATGTCTAACAATTTATGCAGGGGCCCAAAACAGAGTGTATGGGACGGCACTAAAATGGTGTTAGCACACATAAAAACTGTAGGGAACACGGCAAAAATAGCAACACTGTGTTGCCTGATCAGAAACCTTTATTTGCCATTTCTAAGTGATGATTTTTATGGAAAACCGATGTGGACCCTCCGTTGCAGATGCCGGTACTCTCAATAGAAATTGCCAAAATGAGTAGACTGTTGTTACAAGTTGCTTGTACATGATAAATGAGGGATTTAGGTAGTGATCAGATTGACAGGTTAGAGACCACTAAGGATGATCCTATCCATCATGAGTGACAGCGAAATGTAGTTCCAGAACTCTGTATATTAATGGTAGATCTTGCATAACAGAGTCATTTAACAACTTGCCCCCACGGAATGTTGCTATTCAAACCTTCAGTGTCTGTATGTAATTTATACACTCATCTCTGTTCTTTCTCTAGTAACCTGTGTTCTAGATTGTCAGTGTGTTTGATGTGTTCTAACACCACCCAATGTAGATCGTTTGGGGTGTTTTGCATTTCTTTAAAATGTGATGTCATTTTTGTGGGATGCTTTTGCACCTGATGTTGCTACGGTGCTCGCATATCCTGGTGCTGACCTTTCTAGTGGTCAAACCTACATAATGCAGGTTGCATGTGCATGTGATCATGTACACCACCCCAGGGGTATTACAATTAGTGAATTTGCATAGTTCCCAAATCATCTTGTTGCTAAAACTCACTCTCTTTGTGGTGGAGATCAGGAGGCACACGCTACAATTTCCACAGGGGTAGTGGCCCATTGATAGGGTGCTCAACACTTGTTGTGTTTTTTCGTTCCTAGTTTGGTGTTTGGGGCGGGTGTGTACCAGAATGTCCCTTAGGTTTCTCCCTTTCCTATGTGAGAACATGGGTTTTGGGATATCAAGCTTTCCACTGTTAAGGGAACACCAATGGGGGGGCGTGGTCACGTGCCAAAACAAGATGGCGGCTTCGAGCTGAGCTCCACTTGCTCACAGAACTCTCTGTGCATTTTTTTGCCCGCATAACCGACATAAGAGAGGAATTGACGCCTTACTGATGTGTCTACAATATTGGAGCTGCATTTGGAGTCGTTCCGACATACTGTCCGGTGTAGTCTGACCCAACGGTGGAAGCGGTAACTTTATTTGCATTTTCATGTGAGCAGCCACCATTTTGTGCCTGCCGCGCGCTTCCTCAGACCTCCTCCTGAGGTAAAACCGGCGTTTTTACTATGTAACGCTCGCCAACGTTTCTTCCTCTAATTCTTTTTTCTCTTCATTGGCAAAGCCTGACTCTTCAATTTATGCATTTGTTTTGGCAGCTTTGGCTATACTCTGTGACTTTTCTTTGGCTGACTAATATTTATCAGAGTTCCTGTATGCCAATGCAGTGCACTTTATTAACTTATGCTCAGGTTGAGACCTCCTTTAATTGTTATTAATGTGTGGTCATATTGAGATATTTACTAATAGTTCAGCTGTTTCTACATATATTCCTCCACTCATTACTTTGAACCTGTTGCTAGCATCTTCCAGTCTCCAACTGTGAAGGAAAACGTGTTTTTTAAAATATTTGGGCAGATTGAAATCTCCATTAAAAGTTATATATCGTCCTACTCGACGTTCCACGATGGCTAGCGACAGTTCTCCTCATGTTAGAGCTTCTTCTTCTGTACAAAACCTAAGAGAGCTAAATTGATCCCCCTTCAGCCATTTTGTCATCACATAATCCTGTCCTTGACACTATTCTTGATGAGGTGAGGGGTTGAACTTTTTTATGTCCGCTACTAAGAAGAAACTTCAACAAATTGAAGATAAGTGGATCGCTATGGAAAAGAAAGTGTTTGACATGGAACAACGCATTCGTGATTTACATGATGTTTCTACTAAAATTCCTATTCTGGAGCAGGAAATTCAGCATCTTAAGCTTCACACTGAAGATCTTGAAAATCATATTAGATGTAATAATCTGCGCCTTTATGGTTTACCAGAAAATTTGGAAGGTCCTGATCTTCTCCTTTTTCTCAAAAGATTCCTACCTGAACTCCTTGATCTTCCTCTAGAGCCATCACTGAATATCCTGTGTGCCCATTGCCTTGGTCGTCTTCAACCGAACTCTCTGTGACCTAGAGGAATTATAATGTTATTTCTGGAATTCACTGATCTTATGCGTGTCCTTCAAGCAGCAAAGGTGAAACGTCATCTTCTATGGTCTGGCCACACCATTTACCTCTCTCAGGATATTTCCAACGCTACTAATGCCAGAAGGAAGGAATTTCTTGCCCTTCATCGTCAGATGAGACAGTCAAACATTCGATATGTCATTTTACACCCTTGCTTGTGTAAAATTACTCATAATGTCTCTTCTCGCTCATTTGATGATACTGTTAAATTGAGGTCTTTCTTACATAGTTTCTCACCGAATTCTGTGGATAGTTCTATTCATCGTATCTAATTCCTTTCCTTTATGTCTTTCTAATAGATTTCGTATGGCTGTTCTTTTTCCTACTTCTTAGTTTTTCTCCCTCTGCTGTTCCATCTGTTCTCGGTGCTGTTACACTCCAGGCTCACTTTGTTTACTCTTTTTCTTAGATCTGAATCTCTTTCCTTGATCTATCTTTTTTTCTTCTTAGTTTCTCTCCTTTCTCTATTCTTTTCTGTTTGGCATTTGTTTGACAACATTTTGCATGGTGCATGTGCCTATTGTTGTTATTTTTGGTCATATACTTTGTTTTTTGTCCTCATCTAATAAGTGGTGTTTCTTTACTTCCAGCTGTTCTCCTGAAGTGTATCATCTTCATCCATGTGTTACCTTCCTCTCCCTCCAAAGGTACTCTCTCATTTGTCTAAATTCCCATGTTTCTTTTATTCAAGAAATGCATTGTAATTAAACAGAGACGATTAAATGAAAGAGACAATAGGTGGGTCAAGTTGTTTATTCTCCAGCATCCAAGCGGAAGGGTGGAGTTGCCATAAAGTTTTTCATAGGTCATTGCATGTACACATTTTATCTACACAGTGTGATACTGATGGACGCTGGGTAATGGCTAAGGTTGTTATACAAAACAAAGAACTTGTTTTATTGAATATTTATGGCTCTGTTATACCAGATACTGATTTTTGGAATAGTGTTAAGATTTTACTTTCTTCCATTGATGGCCCAATTATTATTGTAGCTGGGAATTTTAACCAATGGTTAGACCCATTCTCTGATAGACAATCCAAATGTAAATTTAATCCGGATAAATCCCATAAATCATTTCAATCTGCCATTGCCTCTCGTTCATTGTATGATGTTTGGAAGACTTGATATCCAGATTCCCTTGAATTTCCATTTTTTTCTAATGTTCATTCTACCCTTTCTAGAATTGATTATATTTTGGTTAGTAAACCTTTACTCCCAACTATTCAATCATGCGAGGGTGGATCTATTTTTATTTCTGATCATGCCCCTGTCATTTCTGCTATTGACCTTTACCTTAATTCCCCCAATTTTTTGTTGTCTGATACTGTTTTAATATCTGAAGCTCCTGCTTTTGTTAACAAGTTTTTTACTATTAATAATCCTTTGGACACCTCCATTCATAATAATTGGGATGCCTTTTAAGCCTCCTTTCGTGCCTTCACTATTTCATATTCAACAAGAAAGAAGAAAAGCACAAAAGCCAAGTATACAACTCTACTACAACAACTGAAACTGCTGGAACATAATTACTTTACTTCTAGATCTTCCTCTGTTCTTCATGAATTAATTAAGACCAAATCTGCTCTTAACAAACTTGCTACAGTTGATGCTTGTACTGTCCTCCTTAAAATTAAGTCCAAATATCACGGGGGTCAAAATAAAGCTGGCAAGATGTTTGCCAATTATTTAAAAATGTAATCTGATCGTAAAAGTTTTGGTCCTATTCTAAATGAATCTACTAACAAATTGGCATCCTCGGATGAAGATTTTGCTACTGCTTTTCATGATTACTACCAATCATTATATTCTGATGACACAAATCCCTCTAATCAAAATTTGCACACCTTTTTTTCAGATCTCGCTAAACCCCCCATGCTACTTGATGAATTTGAAATATTAGAAAAAGAGATTACTCTTCAAGAGATAACTGTTGCTATTAAATCTTTGAAAAAATCGAAAGCTCCAGGCCCTGATGGTCTTTCTGTTGAATTTTCTCTACTTTCTCCTCTATATTTTGCTCCCAAACTTCTGGCTCTTTTCAATTCATTTCTTGGCGACTCTAAAGCTTCTGGTTCCTTTATGGAGGCCTTAATTGTCCTTATTCCTAAGCCCGAAAAAGAACATTCCCTTTGTAAAAATTATCATCCCATTTCATTAATTAATTATGATTGTAAGATATTTGCTAAAATCATTGCCTCTCCACTCGAAAATATTATTCCACCCACAATTGGTCAAAACTGATCAAGCTGGTTTTGTGAAGGGCAGATTGATGGCGGACAATGCTCGTATGTTTGCTAATGTCATCTCCTTCAGGAGGAAGTACAAATCTCCACTTGCAGCATTATCTGTACATGCCGAAAAGGCTTTTGATCGCATAAACTGGCAATTTATGTTCAATACACTTCAGTGGGATGGTTTTGGACCAAATTTGATCTCTTCTGTTAAACTGTTATATTCTTTTCCCCGTGCCAGTATTTTTTGAATAACAGCTTTTCAATTTTTTTTCCCTTATATAGGGGTACACAACAGGGTTGTCCTCTATCACCCTTGTTATTTGTTTTATGTCTTGAACCCTTCCTTGAGCACATTCGTGCTAATACACTTATTTCTGGCTTTATACATAATTCCATAGAAACTAAATTGTCAGCATACGCTGATGATATTTTGGTATATATGTCTAATCCTACTACCTCCCTCCCTCCCTTTTTGGATGAAGTTCAGTAGTACTCCAGGATCTCTAGATATAAGTTGAACTTTTCTAAAACAGAAGTCTTACCCTTGAACAATCTCTGCTATCAATATACGTTTAATAATACTCATTTTACCTGGTGTCCCACAAAAATTAGGTACCTTGGTATTTGGTTTTCCTCTACCATATCTATTACAATTAGCTGCACGTTTAATGCACTAATTACCAAATTGCAATCACTACTTTTTTCTTGATCCCCTCTTCATTTGTAATGGTGGGGTAGATTAGATACTATTAAAATGATGATCGTTCCCCATGTCCTTTATACATTATCCATATTACCTTTTCGTATTCCTGTCTCATACTGTTCACAAATTAACTCTATTTGTAATAAGTTTCTATGGATTAATAAGCACCCCCGCACTGCCCTTATGAAAGTCAAGCGTCCCAAAACAGAAGGTGGTGTGCGTTTTCCCGATTTTAAATCATATCACTCTGCATTTTTTATTCGTCAATTTTTTGCCTTAACTTATGATTTTGCTGACATCCCTATTCCTCGCTGGATTGTTTTTGAGCGTTCCCTATTAAAAGATTTTTCTTTTCGTAACATAATATATATGTCTAATTGCACTTTTATATAGGATAATCCTATTTAAAAATATTCCCAACAAGTATTATATATTATTTTGTCTGATGGTCTTGACCCATATCAATGTTTTTTGTCCTCTACTATCTGGTATAACAAATGTAATAAATATAGACGTAAATCGTTTTACTACAAACATTGGAAGGAGAAGGGAATTATATTTATTCATCAGTTAATTCAACATAATTCTGTTATATCTTTGCCTCAACTGCAGTTGCAATATAATTTACCTTGCTCATTTCTTAATGAATATCTTTTAATATCGCAATACCAAATGGATGATGGACGGAGCGTTTGAGCAAATCAAACACTCACCCCCAGTCAACTGATCTGGGTTTAATCCATCATAATTCTTTAGCTCACTCCACCACCCCAGTTCGGACATGGCCATATGCAAATCAGTCTGACCCTGTGCCTCATGGGAACAGTCCAGCCCGAACTGCCAAGCCATGTCTTCCCTGGACCAGAAACAAGCATCCTGGGACCGGTTTCGGGTTCATAACCCTCATCAGCCAGGCTATCTTGAATCCAGTGGCAAAGTGAGCAAGGGACCTACATCTGGGCATACCCTGCCAACTTAGGGCATACAAAGCGGTATCAAAGGGGATGATGGATGGAGCGTTTGAGCAAATCAAACACTCACCCCCAGTCAACTGATCTGGGTTTAATCCATCATCATTCTTTAGCTCACTCCACCACCCCAGTTCGGACATGGCCATATGAAAATCAGTCTGACCCTGTGCCTCATGGGAACAGTCCAGCCCGAACTGCCAAGCCATGTCTTCCCTGGACCAGAAACAAGCATCCTGGGACCGGTTTCGGGTTCATAACCCTCATCAGCCAGGCTATCTTGAATCCAGTGGCAAAGTGAGCAAGGGACCTACATCTGGGCATACCCTGCCAACTTAGGGCAAACAAAGCGGTATCAAAGGGGATGATGGATGGAGCGTTTGAGCAAATCAAACACTCACCCCCAGTCAACTGATCTGGGTTTAATCCATCATCATTCTTTAGCTCACTCCACCACCCCAGTTCGGACATGGCCATATGAAAATCAGTCTGACCCTGTGCCTCATGGGAACAGTCCAGCCCGAACTGCCAAGCCATGTCTTCCCTGGACCAGAAACAAGCATCCTGGGACCGGTTTCGGGTTCATAACCCTCATCAGCCAGGCTATCTTGAATCCAGTGGCAAAGTGAGCAAGGGACCCACGTCTGGGCATACCCTGCCAATTTAGGGCGAAAAAAGCAATACCAAAGGGGATGATGGACGGAGCGTTTGAGCAAATCAAACACTCACCCCCAGTCAACTGATCTGGGTTTAATCCATCATCATTCTTTAGCTCACTCCACCACCCCAGTTCGGACACGGCCATATGCAAATCAGTCTGACCCTGTGCCTCATGGGAACAGTCCAGCCCGAACTGCCAAGCCATGTCTTCCCTGGACCGGAAACAAGCATCCTGGGGCTGGTTTCGGGTTAATAACCCTCATCAGCCAGGCTAGCTTGAATCCAGTGGCAAAGTAAGCAAGGGACCCACATCTGGGCATACCCTGCCAACTTAGGGCGAGCAAAGCGATACCAAAGGGGATGATGGACGGAGCGTTTGAGCAAATCAAACACTCACCCCCAGTCAACTGATCTGGGTTTAATCCATCATCATTCTTTAGCTCACTCCACCACCCCAGTTCGGACATGGCCATATGCAAATCAGTCTGACCCTGTGCCTCATAGGAACAGTCCAGCCTGAAATGCCAAGCCATGTCTTCCGTGGACCGGAAACAAGCATCCTGGGACCGGTTTCGGGTTCATAACCCTCATCAGCCAGGCTATCTTGAATCCAGTGGCAAAGTGAGCAAAGGACCCACGTCTGGGCATACCCTGCCAACTTAGGGTGAACAAAGCAATACCAAAGGGGATGATGGACGGAGCGTTTGAGCAAATCAAACACTCACCCCCAGTCAACTAATCTGGGTTTAATCCATCATCATTCTTTAGCTCACTCCACCACCCCAGTTCGGACATGGCCATATGCAAATCAGTCTGACCCTGTGCCTCATGGGAACAGTCCAGCCCGAACTGCCAAGCCATGTCTTCCCTGGACCGGAAACAAGCATCCTGGGACCGGTTTCGGGTTCATAACATTGCATTTATCTTTTAATATCAACAGCTTTGCAGTCCTATTTAACAGCTAACAATTTTCCACTAGCTTCCCCCTCACTTATTCCACCCAGACCGTTATTTCACCCACACCGATATATAGGGGTCGATTAGGATGTAGGGCAGATCCCCAACGGCCGCATGGCGGTGGCGATCCGCCTTACATCCTTCCCCACCCGCCACTCATTTCCCCCTGCCATATTAGTATGGCAGGGGGGACCCCGGCAGACGGAAAGACCGTCCACCCGTTTTCCGCCAGTCACACAGGTGACCGGGCGGAAAAGGGGCCTGATATGGTGGCGGTGTCTGCTAGCGGGAAGCTGCCTTTCCGTGGTGGCAACGCCGCTACAGAAAGGCATGCGGATAGTGACTTTGGGGGCCCGTTGCAGGCCCCCAGGGTATTGATGGGTTGGGGGGTGGACATGGGGGGTACCCATACCCCCCTACATTGTCATGGACAAAGTGGCAGGCACCGTGCGGTGCCTGTCACCTTGTGCATGACAGTACACACAGTGCATTCCCAGCATTGTGGAGGGCGGTGCTGTGAGCACCGCCTGCCACAATGCTGGGAATGGAGGATGCCACCACCATGGTGGCATCCTAATTGCAGGTGCAGGGCTGCCGCACCATTGGCGGCCGGTCTGAGCACCGCTAGGTTGGCGGGTGGACTAAAGTCTGTCCGCCATCCTAATCGGCTCCATAGTGTTTCTCAGGAACCTAGGCCTAAGGCTGCTTCCATTTATAAGATGTTGTTATTGCCTGTTATTGAACGTTCTAAGTCTCATACTGAATTACTCTGGGAAGTGGACTTATCGTTATCGCTTTCTATTTCTTCTTGGGATACATTTTGGCTCAAGTTATTTAAAACTTCTATTGCCGCCCGTATTACTCAATCCCTATACTTTATTTATAGTAGAGCTGTTATTACTCCTGCATGTATATCTAAGTTTTCCCCTTCTTCCTCTTCCCTTTGTTGGTCCTGTTCTGCGTCCACTGGGACTTTAATTGATCAATTATATGAATGTTCTAATGTACTGAAGTTTTGTCAATCTATTTGGTCTAAATGTATGAAAATATTTAAATGTAATATTCTATTCTCAATGCAAAATATTTTTCTAGGTTCCACCTCACCTACTTTGGATGTTTCTTCTCCTATTTCTTTGTTGTTTGATCTATTTATTGCTATAGCATTCAAAGTGATTTCTGCTGGAAAGATAACTTTAAATTATCATTGTTAACCTGGTGGAACTATATTTGTGATGAACACAGAATTGCGACTGTCTCTTCTCTTACTCTTTCTCAGATAATTAAATCTGACCTACTATGGTTACCCTTAACTTCTTATCTTTCTACATATGCACCTGCATCTTAGTTTTTAGCTTTCTTTTATTCTTTTTATTTTTCATATACCCTTTATATATTTTTACCTTTCTTCTCTATCTCTTTCTTTCCTCTTTTTTCTTTCTTTCTTTTCCTTTTTTCTCTCAAATTATTTGCTCATGTTTCCCCTTATATATTAATTGATGCATTGTATTCATAATGTGTTCATTTGCTTGACAATGTTTTTCTTTTTTGTGAAAACGTAATAAAAAATTATTAAACAAAAAAAGGGTACGCCAATGTTTTTTTACTATTTTAGTGACAAAGTCTGATGCAATGTTAAAGGTTGTGATACATATTGGTCTTCTGTCTTTGTCTGTGTCTTGTTTCTGATGTATTTCAAGAAGCACTTCTCCGTGGTTGTTTGTGGCTTTCTTCTTAGCTTTTGATATCAAGTTTATAGGGTAGTTTCTAGTGAGTAATTTCTCAGATAGGTCTTTGGCGTGTGCTCTAAAGTCCTTAATCTCAGAACAGTTTCTTCTGAGCCTAAGGAACTGTCCAAAGGGGAGGTTCTCCTTCAGGTGTCTGGGATGAAAGCTGTCATAGAGTAGTATACAGTTTTTTGCCATGGATTTAAAGTGTGTGGTTGTCTTCAGTAAACCATCTATGTCCAGAAAGACCAGTTGCGATCTACTCATGGTATGTGTACATTTTAGGAAAGTGTCCTGGTGGTTAAGCCACTCAAGGAAGGCGTAGGCTTCGGATTCTTCACCTTTCCAAATTAGTAAAACATCATCGATGTACCTTTTCCAGAGTTGTATATTTTGGTGGTGTGGGTTGGTGTTGGACAGGATTTTGTGCTTTTCCAGGTGATGTACATACAGGCCCGCCACACTGGGGGCAAAGGTGCTGCCCATACTGGTCCTGTACTGTTGTCGAAACAGGATGTCCTCAAAACGGAAGAAATTCTCTATCAGACTGAATGACTTGGTGTATGATAGGTCCACTGTTCTTCATACAGGACCCCTTCAATGATGTCTAGGGTTTCCTTGTGGGGTAGGCTGGTATACAGGTTCTCCACATCAAATCCAATGAGGATACTGATAGTTGGGTTGAAATGTAGATCTTGAAGGGGGCAGAGTACAGCCTTAGTGTCCTTGAAGTAAGTATTTGTTCTCTGTATCAAGGGGCATAGGAAAGCGGCTGCGAATTTGGAGAGCGGTTCCAAAATGGATCCTGGAGGGTTTTCCAATGACTTATGGATCTTTGGTTTAGTATAGAAATACAGGGTGACCGGATGGGTGTTTTCCAAGAAATCCCCTTCCTTCTTGGTGATCCAGTCATGTGCTATGGCTAGGCCTGGGCGGTAAATTCCGTTCCGCTTGCGGAATTTGTGGAATTTGGGTAATTTTGCGAGAATGAGGAATTGCCAAAAATTCCGCAATCCGTGGCTTCGCAGAATTTGTTGCTTGTTCACGCTTTCAAAATGGATGTTCATGAGATATTTCCCCCCGAGCACGCAAACAGCGTTCGCGAACGGGAGAAAAGCATCGCGAACGGACGGAACCAGCAATCCCGCGTGTTTGCTGAATTTCTGCGTGCTCACGGAGATTTTTTACTATTTTGCGGAGCTTTGTGAAGCGCGACTACGCACATTCTGCCTGCCCCTAGCTGTTGGGTCCTTTTTTTATACGTAGGTAGTTCCTCTCATCCGCCTGAAGTCTCATCCATTCCCTGTGGTAGGCCTCTGTGGTAGGACAATGTGAGGCACCGGGAGGATCTCCCTCAGGTTTTTCCTCGCTAAACATACTTTATGTCCCCATTACTTCCCCAGGGTGTGACTACAAGCCCCTCTACCCCTGCAGATCATGAGGCCTAATTCTTCCTAAACTAAAGTATGTGTCACTAATATGCAGACAATTATTTGTTAAATATTGTATGTCACGTGGTGTCTCTTCACAAGTGTTTTTTCATAATGGATATAACCACTTATTTATCACCAGACGTCGGGCGTGTGAGTTCTTTACCTCACTGGGTGTTCGCACTAGTCATTATTATTTTTACTTACACCAACCCACTATAGAGGAGTACATTGATTAAGAAAAAAACGCTGCATGTGTCAAAGACCTACCAGCATGACTGGGAGGCGGGCAAGTATTAAATTCTTCTTTTGCTTTATTTCCTACAGATACTACGTGTCAGTGATTAACCATATGTATTATGTGTTATGTGTATACACAGTAGGTGTGCACTTCATTAATTCCTAGTTATAAGTAAGGGTGGGCGGAATTTGTTAAAGTGCCTCTCGCAAAATATCACGAAACGGGAAAAAATCTCTGCGATCACGTGAAATTTCGCTTGATAGCGGAGATTTTTGTGTGCTGATTAATGTGTTACTGAATTTGACCTTCAATCGGGCACCTGCTTTATTTATATCTGTAAGACTTACAGATATAAATAAAGCAGGTGCCCGAGTTGAAGGTCAAATACTATAAGTGCTTCCTGTTGGGGTTTAATTTTTGTGACAGGAGCATCGTGCCAGAATGAATCCTGCCCTGCATATTTATTCAAGAAGATGCCACCGTTTTGTGCAATACCTCTACTCAACTGTAAGGGTGGGAGACAATTTCTGTTGCCTCGCAGATCGTGGAAGTTTCGACATTTTTTGCGTTCCCCGCATTACGCGAAAATGCTGAATTTTCGCAATTTCCGCAAGCGGAACGGAAATTATCGCCCACCCTTAATTATAAGTTTACTTAGGAGTGGTACGCACAAGGCTGGCCCTCATGTGGTCCTGAAGAAGAGCTTTGAGGCTACTGCTCGAAATATGTCGACCCAATACGAGGGACTCTATACTCATTATATTTAGACCGTCCCTATTATTAACCCTTGTCTTTAGACATACCACCTAGGGGCAGGAATTAGCCCACTATTTAGGCATTTTTAATCTTTTTGTTTCTCCACTCCACTTTCACTGCACTACACATTTTTCATGATTTAGTGCTCCTACGTAGTTCCGCAAGTCGCAGCACACCTCAATCCGCAGCGGATTGAGAGGAACCCAATGATGAAGCATGCCACCTAGGGGCAACCCTGGTGGGTGAGGGGACTCTAGAAAAGAATATTTCCTTCTTGAAAGAGGATTTTCATACATTTCCAATGAAAACCCTGTTCTTCCCTATAGTTAGATTTCTTATTCTGGTATTCCAGATTTTGTGAAACTGAAATATTTTGACACCACCCTAGCATACCCTCTTCTCCCCTCGGCACTCCAGTAGGAAAGTGCCCCTTTTTGCATGATTGCCCCCACTTTTGCCTGATGTTGTGCCCTGGGTTCTTGCCAACCAGGTACCCACGGCCTATGTTCTTTCCCTAAAACCGTACTGTTGCAAAACCAATTGGCAACTCTCAGGCCACATGTAAGCCCCCTGTAAAAGGAACCATAGATACTAAAGGCACTGTGGTCAGGGAAGGCCTCTAAGGGCTGCAGCACATATTGTGCCACCCTTAGTGGTCCTGTACCCTAACACACACACACTGCCATTGCAGGCTGCATTTTTCGGTGCAGAGCAAAGTAAAGAGTCAACATGTCATTACGAACTCCACAGTCCCATAATGTGTTTACTGAAATCCGGGAAGTGTGATATCAAACTTCTCAGCACATTAAACCCGCATTGATGCCAGTGTGGGATTTAATGCCAAATGAACTCAGAGGTAATCTTAGAGATGCCCCCTGAAAATCGACATAACTCTAGTGTCCTGACTGACTGGCTGCTCATCAGCTGACACCCCCAGACATGTTTCTGGACCCCTGGGTCGAGAGCCTCCCGCTCTTGGAGTCCTGAATCAAAGCGCATCCTGGAAAGAGGTGCCAGGCCTCCTCCCCAAAGATGGGCAGGGTCCACGAAGGGAAAGCTTCAAAGGCTTGCCGCCTTTGTGAGCTGACCCAGCCATTTGCTGCTCCCAGGAACTGGCCTCCACTGGTTCTGACCCCAACTCTGGGGAGAATCGGCGGGAAAACCAAGATAGGAGAAAAGGTGTGCCCACCTTTGCCAACCCCACCCCTCAGGTGGGAGAGGCGAGGTGAAACCCAAATCTCAGTCCCAGCCACCTCGAAGATGGGGGATCTAGCCAACCAGAGTGAGGCTTATGCCCACCTCCCACTGGAGGGTGGCATAATAGGGGGTGTACCCACCACAATAAAGGGACCCATTGGTCCCAACCTGTACCTACCTGAAATAACCCTACATTTAGTATTTAGGGGCAACCCTGAACCTTGACTCCTCAGACAAGAAGAAAGAAGAAGAAAAACAACTGAAGAGCCATGCTGAAGGAAGAAGAGTAGGACAGCAACTGACTTGGCCCCAGTGCTACCGCCTGTCCCGGCTTAAACCAGGTCCAGCAGAATCTCAGGAAGTCCTGCAGCCAGTAGCCCCCCAGAACCCAGAGGACCTGCCCTGCCCTGCCTTCCCTAACAAGACTTGGTCTCCCGTTATCACCGGATTTGCTCACCAACACAATCGGGTTCTGGCCAAATCCGCAAGTCTGCATCACTCTGCACCTGATGCCCACGGCCCGAGTTCAAGTGGCGCAACACCACAAGTAGGTCTCCCCAGCGATTCTGCTCTGGGATCTGGTGATCCCTGACCTCCCTCACGTCTCCCGACGATGCCTGCTTCCCCTAACTGGAGGATCCCCCGACCGCGACCAGAGACGGTAAGGAAAACCTGACACCAAAAGACACCGCTGCCCCGACGACCCATGGCCTTGGGTGGCCCAACCGATGGTGTCCCGGCATCTCACGACATCCCAAATTACCTCTCCAACTGGTGGTTGCCTCCAGAAGATCTTCGTGTCCGAGCCTACAGTGTTTGTTCTAACCAGAGCTTCCCCATTGAAACCAACAGGGCCCCTGACATCGATCCAGCATGCTGCACCCGGCTGCCCCAGTGCCACTGTGGGTGTCACTTTGTGTGCTAGCTTGGATCCCCCTTTGCCCTGAGCTAAGCCTTAGGATCTTTGCACCCACATCCTATGAGCCCATGAGCAGTCACCAACCGGAGGCCCCCTATCCCTCCCTCCTTGAATAACATTGGGGTCAGCACTCTGCACCCGGTCGCTCTAGTGCCGCTGAGGGTGCTTTTTGAGTGCTTCCTTGACCCTGGGATAACCCTTTTTCTAACCCCCAGAAACTCAACCCCAAAGACCGTTTACTTACCTGCTAACCAATAACCTCATTTTTCTCCATAGGATTGCATTGACTGTATTCCTCTGAAAAACTTTTAAGGGGCCGATTCCGATTCCGGTCAGAAGGGCTCCGAACGGCGTTTGGAGCCCTTCCGCCCACATCGGAATGTGCCTGTCGAATTCCTTTCCGACTGAGCCATTCCAATGGGCTCGGTCGGAAAGGAATCCGACTCGGATTTCCGGATGGCTGAATGAAGGTGGGAGAGCCCGTCCGCCATCCGGAAATCCGGCTGCCTCTTTACGACCGAGGGAGTACGATGGCAGTTTCTCACTGCCTTTTTGTGCCGGTCGTTCCGGCACAAAAAGGCAGTCGGAAACTGTCTTTGGGGGCCCCCAGTAGGGCCCCCATGGGAGCGAGGCTGCCGAATGGCGGCCTGGGGTGTAGATCCCTGCACCAGGTGGCAGACACCCTGGGGTGCCGGCCACAGGGTGCAGGGATGGACTGCACCCCTCCATTGCACAATGCGGGCATGCATTCTGCCAGGAATGCATGCTCCCATTGTGTGGGATACGATTGTGCTTCGTACGCATCGTACTTGCAGGTCCGTGACCGACGACAGTGGGTCGTTCGGTCACGGTTCCTGACCGATGTCGCACGGACTCAGGTCCCTCCCGACATCGGAATGGCCTCTTACTGTTGAGGGTGTTTGTATGGAAACATAAGAAACTGTGTTTTTGTGAAAACTGTTTTACCTACCTTTTATCTAGGAAATGTCCCAGTGTGATTTCTAGGCATATCACACTGGGTGGAACACGTAATCTGAAAAGTAATTTAAAAAGTAATCACAAAGTAATTACAAAGTAACTGCAAAGTAAGTTCAACTGTTTCTGAACGTTTGACCTTCCTGTAACAAAGCCAACTGCATTCAATTGCATTCAACTGTATTATTCTTGAAAAGTATTATTTTTCTTACCTGGACCAAGTTATGCTTGGATCTAAAAATAAAATACAACTAAGAAATATTTTATACCAAACAATTGGTCAGAGTTCGGTCTTTGAGTGTGTTCAATAAATGCTTAATACTACCCTCTGATAAAGCCTTACTACTCGCCCACACTCCCACAAATAGAGAGTAAGGTATTATCTACTTTTACCTCAGTAAGCCTTTTGGAATCCACTGGACTCTGTGTACACTATATCTTACGTTGGTATAGAATACAAAACTCCCTGGCACCCACCAGCATCCACCATGATCATTTCAATCGCTCAGTGTATCTACCAGGGTTTGATACACTGATCCTCTGACCTGCCACTATGGACAACCTCATGTCAATGTGGCAGCCTGTCCCACTTCATACTCTAACTGGTAGCCATGAAGCTGGTTAGCTAGCTGGACCTGCATGAGCTGACAGTGCCCAGTGCCCATAGAGCATCAAAGGAGAGGGTAGCCTTAAATGGCGGTGCTTCCTAAAAAAACCTTCAGGTAGTCAAGGAACAGCTTTCTTTCCTGTAAGCACTATCGGAACTGAACTGTGCTTCAGATACAGCCTGCGGATGGGAACTTAACATCAGAATGCAACAACACCTAATGGGGCTTGGGCCAGTGGATAATTGCCTGGAGTCAAGTCATCTGCCTATCATCCCCAGTACCATATGTTCTAAATTCCCATGGCAGTGGCCATATTCACTTATGAGCCATAGAGGGATACTAGACAACATGCTAGAAATGTAGTAGATAAATCCACTTCTCAAAAGAAATCCCACGGGATCATAGGTGGCCACGTTAAGTGAGGAGTGGATGTGTGCTTCTGTGCAGATATACATACTATGGCATCTCTCATACAACTTTGATAAACCTCCTGACAGCCTACATTTCTTCATGAGAGCTCATGATCCTACATAGCTCATGATCCTACATAGATGGTTTCCAATAAGTCCTGCCTTATTGTCACACTCTGACATAGCTCTAATTTCTAAGTGGCCATCAAATACACTGTCTAATTTGACATTGATATGTCTGGCGGCGTAAGCACTGATAATATGTTACTTGCTCAACCCTTTGTGAAATTCCCTCAACTCCCTTAAGACTTTTCTGTATGCATATCAACATTTGTGAACAGGTAAGGGGGGCATATTTCAGAGAACACTTCAAATCACTTTAAGACTCTAAGAGGATGTAAATGCCAAAGTGTGTGTAGAGGTAAGAGGGAGGTTTTGGATTATGGGTCATCTGTTCTCCTAATCATACTACCAGAGCACATATCCACATCATGGCTCCACAAGATTCTCTTGATGCATCCTTACTGTACGGTAGTGTTAGGCACTTAGGGGTCTATTATGATGTAGGGCGGATCACTACCGCCCGCATGGCGGTGCCGATCTGCCCTACATCATACCCTGCCTGCCACCCATTTCCCCCTGCCATATTAGTATGACGGGGGGACCCCAGAGGACGGTAAAACCGTCCGCCGGTTTTCCACCGGTCGACCAGTCGACTGGGCGGAAAAGGGGCTGGATATGGTGGCCTTTGACATGGTAGACAACGCAAAACTGCTAACCAGGCTTCAAGACAGGATGGAACTATCTGGAATTGTTCTTAAATGGTTTGAATCCTTCCTTCAAAATAGAACTCAAAGATTCCTAGTCAACCAAACACTTTCCCCATCATGCCCAAATTCGATTGGAGTCCTTCAACACTATCCCCATCACTATTCAATCTTTATGTCGAACCCCTCACAAAAATTCTCCGAGACGCATGCATACCTTATCACATGTACACAGATGACACTCAGATCTACATCAAGGAGGCCTTAAAAATATCATTACACTGGTTAACTAGCAATCATATGAAACTAAACGGACAAAAAACTGAATTCCTATTAATATCACCACCGAAGAAACCCACGGAAGTGAAGGAATGGACCAAATTGATCACAGCGTTAAACTGCACACCTACACTAGTTGATTCTGCAAAATTACTGTGAATCACGCTTGATAAGAACTTAGACATGAAAGCCCACATCAAATCAATGACAAAAAGTGCCCGGTTTCACCTGAACTATATTAGAAAAATGAAACCTCTCATCTCCACAGCGGACCTCAAACTGGCAGTCCAGTCCTTAGTTATTTTAAGGATTGAATATGGATGTACAACTCTAAAAGGTCTTTCAAAAATCTCCACAGCTCCACTAAAAGCATGTCTAAATGCGGCGGCAAGACTCATTACTGGATCCAGAAAATACGATTATATCTCCCCTCACCTGAAAGCATTAAACTGGTTACCATACGAAGCCAGAATTCAATTCAAGCTGGCATGTACCACACACAAAGCGCTCCACTACAAAACTCCAAGGTACTTAGCTCAGAAAATAGAGCTTTCAGCGGGAAGCAGACAAGGTAGGAGTGCCAAAGAGATGCTGCTGAAACCACCCATCTTTCAGAAGAAGAAAACATATGACAGAGCTTTCTCCGGAGCAGCCCCCAGAATCTGGAACTCACTCCCTCCAAACATTAGAAAAATTCCAAACATAGCAACATTCAAGAAGGAAGCGAAGATCTTCCTAATGAGCAAGTTCCTTCCATAGGCTAGACTGTTCACCTTAGCATCGTGACTAACACACAAACGTCGACCATGCACGCGTCTGATGGAGAACTCTCGGAAAGCACATCAGAACCATGTGTATAGAAATACTGTTACACCTTGTAAAAGAAACCAATAAAAAAGTAATGTACAGGAATATTATATATATGAATGCTGCTATTCACACTGTATTACAAATGTTCCACATGTAACTGCGAAGCGCTCTGATACCCAAGGGTCAAGTCCGCGCTATATAAAACTTTATAAATAAAAATAAAATAAAAATAAATCTTAGAATATCCAAATAATCCGTTTATTATAGAATAAACTGTGGCATCCTGCTTGCCTCATGATGTTATTAATACCTTGCTTTTGTTCTACCATTGTCTTGGTTATCTGGAAAACCACTCCATGGTGTTCTGCATTCTGGTATCCTTGGTGCTAGAATGTAAATTTTCACATCTCTCTAGCTGTTACCAGTACAGGCTGTGGCCTGGATGGGTTCCTGCTCTCTCTAGAAATAAACTTGGACTTGCTACAGATTCAAGCCTCCAGTGTTATCCTTTCAGCTGCACCTAGGATCTTACACTGGTGTAGTCAGCAGCTGGAAAGGGATAGGAACCCAACTCGCCTCAACATCTCCTTTCCTTGTTTGAGGGAAAAAAAAAACGATGAGGGAAGGAAAGGAGGCCGCAAATTCCTGTTCTTGTTGGCCCTGTTCTCAAGGTACTGTGCTTTTACTTTAAATTTTTGGAGGCAGGCTGGAAGCTATCGTCACGTTTCATCTTTCCCTTGGATGATACGCGAGATGATATTTGACACGGGCTCACCCCTACTGTTGTTCTAGCCTGTGCCATAACTTGTTATAAAGGGTTGCCATCCCAGGAACTTAAAATCGAATTTGGCTTGAGCGGGGTCACGTCTCTCCCGTGTTGCCTTGGGTTGGGAGCTTTTGCCACGGGTTCTGGTCGACGCGGGCTTGCCCATTTACCTGTCTCCAGCCTCTCAAACCATATGCTTTGGCTGCCTGGTGTCACCATACTCGAAGCCCCCCACGGCCAGCAGTCTTTTGATTACTCCGAATATGGGTGCCCTGGTTATAGCCTGCGTTTGTGTCTGCTGTACTCTAGATAGTGTGGTACCTGCCCCATCTAGTGTGGCGTGATTGAACAGACTCGACACACCTGCGAGGTTTGACTTTTGTGTCTATTTGATTTTTACATCTATTTTCTACTACGTCTTGACAACACAACACTTCGAGAGGATTGTTAGTCTTTGATTTTATTCAACGGTCGCTTCCCTCGGCATTAGAACTTTCAACGCTCACCTTCCATAGTTCCAACATTCTTCTCCTGCTCGCGGGATCCTCCTTCTTGAGTCTCCTCGTCTTCACAGCTGGAACGCTCAACGTCATGTCTGCAACGCACGGCGTTATGTGTGGTGGGACGCTACTCACGTTGCGTGCCGCCATATTGACTTTTCAAGTGTTTCATTAGAGAGTGCTTTATTTCGCGGGCCACTTCTGTGACACGCACACATGGATTATGCTTTCCTTCGCAACTGAGCAACACGACGCAAGTGAGAATAGACAGTTTCTTAACGCGTGCTGCTTATATAATATGTGTGCTCATTACTACTTGCCATAACTGTGACACGGTTAAAGGTTATTTATGTGTGCTGCTTATTACCACTGCAACTTTCATTAGCATGCCGCATCTGTGACACACACACACTTCATTGCTTCCAATTACTATGTGTGCTGCTTCCATAATATGCATGCTGAATACTTTTACTTATTTCAACAGTTGTAATTTGCCTTAAATCAGTAGTGGTATTCCCATCTTATAATATTACATTTCTTTAACATCATCACATCTTGGTTACGGCCACAACTATGCAGAATGTCACAGCTCCTCCTTTCTTTCTAATGTCACCTGGAAAACCAACCATAAAGTGGCAGAAATGGAAAAGAGTTTTTGAATGATATGCGAGAGTTTGTGGGGTTAGTCTCTCTGCCGAGCGTAGAACTTCCCTTCTCCTTCACTGCCTTGGGTCAGAAGGCCAAGACGTTTTTGACCATTTGCCTAAACTCAGTGACGCCGAAGGCAGAGATCTCAATGAATTTGACATTTGTATGAAAAAGCTTGATAAGCACTACTTGCCCAAAGTAAGCACAATACTGGAGAGATACCAGTTTGCTAGGAGAATGCAAAACGAGGGTGAATCTGTTGAGGGGTATGTCACTCAGCTAAGGAAACTCGCTTCTTCCTGTAATTATCTGATGAGAGATTAAGGGATCAATTTATGCTTAGCTGCAATACTGAAAAAGTACGAGAAGAGCTTTGTCTGAGAGACAAACCCTCATTGGATGAAGTCACCCAGGTAGCTAAGAGGGTTGAGCATTCCTTGAAATGTGTTGATACTTTAAAAAAAGATAAACAGGTTTCCGTTCAAGTTGTCAAGGAACCTGTTAGAAATGGGGGTCTCTAGTTGGCATTGGCTGGCCACTGTCCAAGTAAGGACCCTTCTTCCTAAGTCAGAGTAAGCACATGATAACCCCTGCTTAACCCTGTGGTAATGTAGCACAAGCAGCTAGGCTTATCTCAGAGGCAGTGTGTGAAGCATTTATGACCATACACAGTAACACAGTGAAGAACACTACAAAGGGACACCACACAAGTAGTTATAAAAAACATAAGTATCTTTCTATATAGACTTAACACAAGACCAATAACAGTAAAATTCCACAATACTAGAAAATAGGGTTACTCTAAAAATGCTGCAAAAATAGTTCAAGGTGTGCAAAGAGGTGTTCAGTTCAAGGCAGTGGTCTCTGCGACCCTTTTACTCACAAGGTACCTGGATTCTGTAGCAAAGCAACAAAAATGTCGCTAAGGAGTTCTAGTGATGATTTTCCTCACGCTAACCAGCAGTGCGTTGAATCCTTACCACAAGGGAGGATGATGCGCTGATTGTGTGCAGGACAAAGCGACAAACACGCTAAGCCGGCGATGCGATAAAATCCTTGCCGCGAAGGGAGGATGATGCGCCGAGCCTGTTGCGTGTGCGATCCTGTTGCGATGAAAGAAAATGGCGCTCCGCGAGGGAGCGACGATCCTGATGCGATGCGATGCGATGAAAATGGCGAACGCTCGGTGTCCGCTCTGCGATGTCGTGAAACGATGAACTCGATGCGATGATCTTTGGTTGGCGAGCGTTTTGAGGCCCGCTAACATGCAATGTGATAATCTTCGGGTTAGCGAGCGGATGGCAGTCCGCGAACAGGTGATGCGATGATCTCCGGTAGCGAGCACTCTGCGGCAGCGACGATTTTCCTCACGCTCTTCAGCTGCAGCGGCTCGCTAATGGGCGTTAGCAACGATTTTCAGCACTCTCTTCTCCACAGTAGATCTAGAGGCCCTGGAACTCACAGGAGCCTCACCTGCAGATAGAAATCCTCGCTGGGAGGAGACAGGAGGCTGGTGGTGGAGTCTGATGTGCCTGAGACTCCTGCAGGAGGCTAGCTCTCTTCTAGCCCTTGGGTGATAGCTGTAACAAAAACAAAAGTTTCTTCAAAGTCCTTTTCCTCTTCTTTCAAGTCCAGTAGTAACCACTGCAGGCCAGTCCAAGAAACAGCACACAAGAACAAGGACAGTGCTTCTCTTGCAGATTCCTTCAGTCACACGGACAGAGGTTCTTCTTGTTGTCCAGGAGCAATACAAATTGTAGGGGTTTGGGCACAGGTATTTATACCCCAAAAGTCTTTGTTCTAAAGAGTCAAAAGTCACTGAACCCAGCCAGAACCAGTTCTGCCCAGCCCTGGAGCACTTTGTTTACCAGGCTGCATCCTTCCTTTCAGAAGGAGGGGGTCTGCCATCAGACGCACAGTGAGAGGTGGAGCCAGCATTCACCTTGCCAGGCACAGCCCTATTCAGGTCCAGGAGCTACCCCTCCCCATACTCCAATGCAGATCTCTCTATTCAACCCAGGTCTGACTCAGCCTGCCCTGTCCCCCCAAAACCAGACAGCCAATACACATAACAGCAGAGCACACTGGAAGGCTTAGGCAAGAAAATACCTACTTTCTAAAAGTGGTATTTTCAAACAAAGAATATAAAAATAAACTTCACTAAAATATGTATTTTAATATTCTTAGCTCAGGCATACTAAATTCATTTTTCTACCATGTTCTATGGGTCAGTTAGGACTATAGAATGTAAAAGCCAAACCTCCCATTCTGGCCTAAGGAGAACAGGTAGCCTTACAGTAGTGAAAAACGAAATTGGGTGTAATTCACTACCAGGACAAGCTACACACATCAGAGCATGTCCTACTTTACACATACAATGCACCCTACCACAGGGGTGGCTTACATGATGCCAAGGGAAGGTTCAGGGGCTGGGAAGTGGGTGCACTTCACAGCCAAGATGGCAGTTCTGGACTGCACACAGACACTGCAGTGGCAGGTCTGAGACACACTTTACAAGCTGCTTCTGTGGGGGGCGCAAACCAGCGCTGCAGGCCTACCAGCAGCATTTGGTTTACCAGCCCTGGGCACACACCGGCCACGCTACTAGGGACTAACAGGCAAACCAAATAAGCCAATCATGGATACACCAATTCACATGTCATCTTTACACAGGGAGCATTCGCGCTGTGGCACAGCGCCCAGAGCATCTATTACCATCAAAAACAGAGGAGACACCGCGAAAAATGGAAGGAGGACTCACGCCAATGGTGCCAGGTCTAACACGCGTCCCCTCCAGCTGAAATATGGGGAGAACTACCCATCCCCTTGGAAGTTCTCACCACTAAGGCGGAAAAATCTGTACAGACCATCAGCATTGCCGTGTTCTGTACCAGGGCGATGTTCCACCATGAAGTCCATACCCTGTAGGGAAATGGACCACCTAACAACTTAGGATTCTCACCCCTCATCTGCATCAACCATCTGAGGGGCCTGTGGTCTGTCTGAACCCGGAAGTGAGTCACAGACAGGTATGGTCTCAGCTTCTTCAGTGCCCAGACCACAGCAAGTGCCTCACGCTCAATTGCACTCCACCTCTGTTCCCGTGGAAGTAACCTCCTACTGATGAAGGCTACAGGTTGGTCTAGTCCCTCCTCATTCATCTGTGACAGAACAGCCCCCACTGCATGCTCTGAAGCGTCTGTCTGGACAATAAATTCCTTAGCAAAGTTGGGCGCCTGGGGTACGGGTGCTGTACACATGGCAGTCTTGAGGGCATCAAAAGCTTTCTGACAGGTGTCAGTCCAGTTCACAATCTTGGGCCGCTTCTTGGAAGTCAGCTCAGTCAAGGGTGCAACAATGTTGCCATACCCCTTGACAAACCTCCTGTAGTAACCTGTGAGTCCTAATAAGGCCCTCACCTGGGTCTGGGTCCTTGGGGGCTTCCAAGCCAGGATGGTTTCAATCTTGGGCTGTAGGGGTGCCACCTGGCCACTCCCTACCTGGTGTCCTAAGTACACCACAGAACCCTGCCCAATCTGGCACTTAACTGTAAGGCCTGCTCAGCGTAGTGCCATCAACACTTCCCAGAGGTGGTGCAAGTGGTCCTCCCAGGAGGAACTAAACACTGCAATGTCATCCAGGTAGGCGGCACTGAAATCCTCCAGCCCAGCCAACACCTGGTTGACCAACCTCTGAAAGGTGGCAGGGGCAGTCTTCATCCCAAAGGGCATCACACGGAACTGGTAGTGCCCATCTGGTGTGGAGAATGCTGACCTCTTCTTTGCCCCATCAGTTAAGACGATCTGCCAGTGCCCAGACGTTATATCAAACGTGCTGAGGTACCGGGCAGCCCCTAACCGATCTATGAGCTCATCAGCTCTGGGGATGGGGTGCGCGTCGGTCCTCGTGACCGAATTGAGACCTCGGTAGTCCACACAGAACCTAAGTTCTGGAGTGTCACCAGGCGCTGCAGCTTTTGGTACCAAGACCACAGGGCTGGACCAAGGGCTGCTAGAGGACTCAATCACCCCTAGGGCAAACATTTTGGAGACCTCCTCCTTAATGTAGGCCCTGACCCTGTCAGTCACTCTGTAAGCCTTGTGCTTGACAGGAGGACTGTCCCCGGTGTCTACCTCATGGACGCATCAATCAGTGACACCAGGCACCAGGGAAAATAAATCAGAAAATTGCCCCAACAGCTGGTGGCAATCTCTCTGCTGCTCAGGGGTCAGTGTGGTGGAGAGGACCACACCCTCCACTGACCCATCCTTCTCTCCTGCACACAGGAGGTCCGGAAGAGGCTCACTCTCCTCCTCCATCCCTGCATCTGTGGCAAGAAGCATGCCCACTTCAGACCTCTCAAAGTGGGGCTTTAGGCGGTTCACATGCAGGACCTGCAGTGGGTTCCTGGGAGATTTAAAGTCCACCAAGTAGGTAACTGGACTTTTGCGCTCCACCACCTCAAATGGACCAGTCCATTTATCTTGGAGCGCACAAGGCTCCACTGGGGCCAGTACCCAATCCTTCTGACCAGGTTAAAACTCGACCAGAGTGGCATTCTGGTCGGGCCAACGTTTCATCTCCTCCTGGCTGGCTTCCAGATTTGCCTCAGCAATTTTTCTGAAACGCTGAGTCTGGTTCCTGAAGGCCAAGATGTAGCTAAATACATCTTGGGGAGGTTTCCTGGGAGATTGCTCCCAGCCTTCCTTGACCAGACTCAGAGGCCCTATTACCGGATGGCCATAGAGCAGTTCAAAGGGACTGAACCCTAAGGACTTCTGTGTTACCTCACGGTATGCAAACAACAGGCATGGCAAGAGAACGTCCCACTTATGCCTCAGGGGCTCTTCTAGGTCCATGATCATGCCCTTCAAGGTCCTGTTCAACCTTTCAACCAGACCATTACCTTGGGGGTGGTAAGGAGTGGTGAACTTATAAGTTACCCCACACTCCTTCCACAGAGACTTCATATACTGGGAGATGAAGTTGGTCCCCCTGTCGCTCACCATCTCTCTGGGGAACCCCACTCGGGAGAAGATCCCCATCAGTGCACGTCCCACCACGGGGGCCGTCACTGTCCTGAGCGGGATGGCTTCAGGGTACCGGGTTGCATGGTCCACCAAGACCAGGATGTACCTGGTGCCCATGGCTGTCTTGGGGTCCAGAGGACCCACAATGTTAATGCCCACTCGCTCGAATGGGGTACCCACAACTGGAAAGGGCTGGAGTGGGGCTTTGATCTTCCCCCCACTCTTCCCACTTGCCAGGCAAGTCTCAAAGGTTCTGCAATACGTATCTGAGCTCTTCTGCATCTGGGGCCAATAAAAGTGGGTGACCAGCCTCTCAAAGGTCTTGGTCTGCCCCAGATGTCCTGCCAATGGAATGTCATGAGCCAACCCCAGTAGGAAGGCTCTGAAGCACTCGGGTACCACCAGCACACGGGCTGACCCCGGCTCAGCAGCCTTAGGCTCGCTATACAGGAGACTGTTCTCCCAATAATTCAGATGTGAACTAAACATGTCACCTGCTGCCTGGCCTGCAGCCTGTCGCCGCATACCCTCAAGAGAAGGGCAAACTCTTTGCTGCTCACAAAACTCCTCCCTGGTGGGCCCTCCTTCCTGCTGCCAATGGGTCAGCTCAGGCAGGTCCCCCAGGTCGGCACTCTGCTCCCCGGTAGGCTCCAGGGTCTGCTCCCTCCTGGGCCACGGGAACCAAGGGGGCCGTCTTCCCGCGCCCCCTGCCCCTTCTCTCTAAGGCAGGGACCTGGGCCATACTCTCAGGCTCCAGGTCTTTCTCAACACCATCCTTGGCTGCCATGAACCGAGTGGTAGCACACGCCCACTCAGGCAGACCCAACATCTATAAGTGAGACCTCCTCTCCACCGTAGCCCACGGGGAGTTCTCTAAATCATTGCCCAACAGACAGTCTACAGGCATGGCGGGCCTCACAGCCACCTGAAGAGTTCCTGAGACCCTGCCACTCAAAGGGAACCTGAGCCACCTCACATTGGCTCTCTGAGTTGTCTGCGGACTCTACTGGGTAGAATGCATGGAGAACAACCTGCTCTTTGGACACCAAACAGGAGCTGACAGCAGTTACACTGGCTCCTGTGTCCCTTAGAGCCTCCACTCTATGGCCATTGATGGTCACCCACTGCCTGTATTTTTTTGTGTTATATCAGGCAGTGCAGGCTTAGGGACCATCTCAAAGTCTCCTAGTGAGACAAGGGTCAATTCTACGGGATCCCACCCACCTTGGGCACCCATCTCCTCCCCTCCCAGGGCTACACTAGCAAGCTGGCGGGGTGGTGCACAGGGTGGTGCAGGAGCATCCCTTTGGGGTCACTGTGGATCAAAGTACCTGTGGCCCACTTGGCCACACTTAAAACAAGTAAGGGGCCCCCTCTGAACAGGCCTACCTGTTGGGGGCACTGGCTTCTTATCCTGGGAAGGCTGGGACACCACTGCTTGGTTCCCTTGGGAATTACTTTGGGGCCCTTTGTAGAACTCCCTTGGTTTACCCCTGTCCCCCCACCTCTCTGCTGGGGACCCTGCCCACCTTTGGCAAAGTCTCCCAATGGACCCTTGCGAACCCGGGTGCTCACCCAGCGGTCCGCCTCCTCAGCAAGCTTCCTAGGGTTAGTTAACTTGCAATCTATCAGATGCTGGCATAGCTCAGGAAAACAATTACTAGATAAATGCTCCCATGCAATCAAATCATACAGTTGCTCAAAAGTTTCTACTTTGCTACCTTTTACCCAGCGCTCCATTTCTCTGCAAAAAAAGACACATATTCAACCCACGTGGTACCCTCTAGCTTCTTGCAGGTTCTAAATCTCTGCCTGTACAATTCAGGGGTCGAACCATAGCGGGTAATCAAACCTTCCTTCATGTGGACATAAACCATCCTACTTTCTGGGGGCAGGTCCAACAAGGTATCCCTCACCTCACTCACAAAGCGTCCCCACAACCCCGCTCCCCAATCCTTCTCAGGGACCCGGTGCGGTGGGACACCATAGCTAATTCATAAGCAGAAAACCATTGCCCAATATCTTCACTTTTATGGAAATCCTTAATAACCTCTTTAGGTATATACACTCTACTCTCAGTATGCACTACTGATATGCTGCGACCAGAGGGGGAGATCTCTATACTCTTTGCTTTAATCTCCAACTCCCTCAAAATTCTCTCATGCTCAAGTTTCACTTTCATCATCTCAAATTCTAACTTCTCATTCTCTAGGTCTCTCTGACCATCCAATTTAAGCTTAGCCATCTCCATATTATGCCGCCTATCTCTCTCCCTGTCCTCCATCTCTTCTGGAGTCAGACCCCTTGAGGACACACTAGTGCCCGGGCTGGAAACTGCTTTGTCATCTACCACTTCATCCTGCTGCTCTCCTGCATTCTCTTCCCCCTCCACAGGCTCTTCCATGTTCCTAGGGGCATCCCTGGCTTCTAACCAGGCCTTCAGCACCTTGTAATACTCTTCCCTTCTAGTGAGACCTGAATTAGGGACTGTGAAGTGTTTGCAAAAATAATTGAGCTGCTTGGCATTGTAGGTTTCTAACTTCTCTTCTTCCCAGGAGAGATCCTCAGAGGCATTGGATCTGGGCTTGCCCATTGTAGCAATAACTGGCAATATCAATCAAAAATAGAAAAAAACTAGGGGTGGGCGGAATTTGCAAAATCCACTTTCGCAAATTATCGCGAAAATGTTAAAAATTATCGCAAACACGCGGAAATATCCCGAAGATGCAGAAGTTTTTTTCCCGCATGTTCGCGAGATTCTCTGCATGGTTGCGGCTCGCCAACTTACCCATACGGTTGCTCGCGGGCGCGGCCATCTTGTTTTCAGTTGTCTCGCGGTGCATGATCGCGAGAAGAAAGACGTGGTCGCGCGACGCATGACGTCACTGCGAGCGCGAACTGTCGCGAGACAGCGCAAATGGCTAAAAACAATACAACATCTCATGGAGAACGCGACCGGATCAAGAAAACTTGTCGGCGAACGCAGGGATTCAGGTAAGGCGATCGCGCGCACGCGAGAATGTATTATTTTACAGCGCGAGCAAGAACCAAATTATCGCTAAGCTGCGGAATGTGGAAATTTTGACATTTTCGCGCTTTCCGCGGAACGCGAAAATGTCAAATTATCGCAATTTCCGCGAACGGAACGAAATTTTAGCCCAGGCCTAAAAAAAACTCAAAAACGTACGTGGTTATGTTATGGTCTGCACTCACTAGTAGTGTACACTATAATTACTGTATGCAATCATAAATGCAAGTCCAGATCCTCACCGCTGACCACCAATGTTAGAAATGGGGGTCTCTAGTTGGCAATGGCTGGCCACTGTCCAAGTAGGGACCCTTCTTCCTAAGTCAGAGTAAGCAGACTACACCCTTTGATAACCCCTGCTCAACCCTGTGGTAACGTAGCACGAGCAGCTAGGATTATCTCTGAGGAATTGTGTGAAGCATTTATGACCATACACAGTAACACAGTGAAGAACACTACAAAGGGACACCACACAAGTAGTTATAAAAAAATAAGTATCTTTATATATAGACTTAACACAAGACCAATAACACTAAAAATCCACAATACTAGAAAATAGGGTTACTCTAAAAATGCTGCAAAAATAGTTCAAGGTGTGCAAAGAGGTGTTCAGTTCAAGGCAGTGGTATCTGCGACCCTTTTACTCACAAGGTACCTGGATTCTGTAGCAAAGCAACAAAAATGTCGCTATGGAGTTGTAGCATGATTTCCCTCACGCTAACCAGCGGTGCGTTGAATCCTTACCGCAAGGGAGGATGATGCGCTGATTTGTGTGCAGGACAAAGCGACAAACTTCTGCACGCTAAGCTGGCGATGCAATAAAATTCTTGCCGCGAAGGGAGGATGATGCGCCGAGCCTGTTGCGTGTGCGATCCTGTTGCGATGAAAGAAAATGGCGCTCCGCGAGGGAGCGACGATCCTGATGGGATGCGATAAAAATGGCGAACGCTCGGCGTCCGCTCTGCGATGTTGTGAAGAGATGAACTCGATGCGATGATCTTTGGTTAGCGAGCGTTTTGAGGCCCGCTAACATGCAATGCGATAATCTTCGGGTTAGCGAGCGGTTGGCAGCGCGTGAACAGGTGATGTGATGATCTCCGGTAGCGAGCACTCGGCGGCAGCAACGCGACGATTTTCCTCACGCTCTTCAGCTGCAGCGGCTGTTAGCGACGATTTTCAGCACTCTCTTCTCCACAGTAGAACTAGAGGCCCTGGAACTCACAGGAGCCTCGCCTGCAGATAGAAATCCTCGCTGGGAGGAAACAGGAGGCTGGTGGTGGAGTCTGATGTGCCTGAGACTCCTGCAGGAGGCTAGCTCTCTTCTAGCCCTTGGGTGATTGCTGTAACAAAAATAAAAGTTCTTCAAAGCCTTTTCCTCTTCTTCCAAGTCCAGTAGTAACCACTGCAGGCCAGTCCAAGAAACAGCACACAAGCACAAGGACAGTCCTTCTTCTGCAGAATCCTTCAGTTACACGGACAGAGGTTCTTCTTGTTGTCTAGGAGCAATACAAATTGTAGGGGTTTGGGCACATGTATTTATACCCCAAAAGTTTTTGTTCTAAAGAGTCACAAGTCACTGAACCCAGCCAGAACTAGTTCTGCCCAGCCCTGGAGCACTTTGTTTACCAGGCTGCATCCTTCCTTTCAGAAAGAGGGGGTCTGCCATCAGACGCACAGTGAGAGATGGAGCCAGCATTCACCTTGCCAGGCACAGCCCTATTCAGGTCCAGGAGCTACCCCTCCCCATACTCCAATGCAGATCTCTCTATTCAACCCAGGTCTGACTCAGCCTGCCCTGTCCCTCCAAAACCAGACAGCCAATACACATAACAGCAGAGCACACTGGAAGGCTTAGGCAAGAAAATACCTACTTTCTAAAAGTGGTATTTTCAAACACAGAATATAAAAATAAACTTCACTAAAAGATGTATTTTAATATTCTGAGCTCAGGCATACTAAATTCGTTTTTCTACCATGTTCTATGGGTCAGTTAGGACTATAGAATGTAGTAGCCAAACCTCCCATTCTGGCCTATGGAGAAAAGGTAGCCTTACAGTAGTGAAAAACAAAATTGGGTGTAATTCACTACCAGGACATGCTACATACATCAGAGCATGTCCTACCTTACACATACAATGCACCCTACCATAGGTGTGGCTTACATGATGCCAAGGGAAGGTTCAGGGGCTGGGAAGTGGGTGCACTTCACAGCCAAGATGGCAGTTCTGGACTGCACACAGACACTGCAGTGGCAGGTCTGAGACACACTTTACAAGCTGCTTCTGTGGGTGGCGCAAACCAGCGCTGCAGGCTCACCAGCAGCCTTTGGTTTACCAGCCCTGGGCACACACCGGCCACGCTACTAGGGACTAACAGGCAAACCAAATAAGCCAATCATGGATACACCAATTCACATGTCATCTTTACACAGGGAGCATTCGCGCTGTGGCACTGAATGGCAGTGGCACAGCGCCCAGAGCATCTATTACCAACAAAAACAGAGGAGACACAGCGGAAAATGGAAGGGAGACTCACGCCAATGGTGCCAGGTCTAACAGAACCTGAGAAAACTTTGTCCAACGTTGTTCACCCTGTTAAGCCGAAAGTTGGGCACTTCGCCAACGATAGTAAGGGTCCTGCCCTAAAAGTGATTTGTTCCAAGTGCAAAAAGAAAGGACATATTTAAATTGTCTGTAAAACCAAAGTCTCCTCCTCCAATGTCAAATGTGTCAAAGGAGGACTTTGTCTGCGGGCAAATTGTAGTCCAAGTGGGTTCCAACTTAGAACTCAAGTCTTGTCCCCTAGACACGATCCAAGTAGATGGTGATTCCACCAGGGCATTATTTGACTCAGGGGCAAAGATCACTATTATTTCTAGGGTTTTCTTTGATAAAAAACTATCACATAAGATTTCACTCCTCAAGCCGGACATACGTCCCTTGCCCTACGGTAGCGAGTCAATACCACTGCGAGGCTATTTCATGGGCCTCATTGAGTACAAGGGGCGTTATGTTTCCGGGAAGATCTACGTTTCTCATAAAGGTGACAGCATAATCAGCTGGTTTCATCAGGGAGACTTAGGGCTTATGCTGGATCCTGGCAGTGCTTGTCCTATCAAGTTGAAGGAAGTAGTTCAGGCTGTCCATCTTAGCTCTGATGGTTCCATAGAAAGGCTCATTAAAGAGAAATTTCCTAATGTTTTCAGGAGTGGTTTGGGTTGTCTTAAAAATTTCAAATGAAGAATTCCCCTTCGTCCTAATTTACAGCCTTCTTGTTGCAAGGTCAGAAATGTACCCCTAGCGGTGAGGGATGAAATGAAAAAGGAGTTGCAGAAGCTTAAAGATGGAGGTATACTTGAGGAGGTCACTGGGACTGATTGGCTCGCTCCCATGTTGGCAGCCCGCAAGGCTGATGGCTCTCTCCGCCTCTATGTGGATTTGAGGCAACTAAATAAATATGTGGTGGTTGATCGCTATCCACTACCCAACATCTCTGAGCTACTTGCATTGTTGGGAGGAACCAAGGTTTTTAGTACAATTGACTTGGCTTCAGTCTATCACCAAATTGAGCTGGATGAAACTTCGAGGGATTATACCTCTTTCATTACTCCATTTGGGACATTCAGATTTGTTTGTATGCCGTTTGGCCTTGTATCGGCGGCATCTGTATTTCAACGAATCATGGAGAAAACTTTGGAGGGTTGCAAAGGCGTCTGTGTTTATCAGGACAATATTCTTGTTTTCAGTAAAGACCGCAAGGAACATAATGTTGTTTTGAGTAAACTGGGGGAAGCTAACCTTACCATTAAGTCTGAAAAATGCAAATTTGGTACCTCCTCCATTCACTATTTAGGCCACACCATTTCCGGTGAAGGAGTTACTGCTAAATCGAGTTTGGTGGACACCATAGCTCGCATGCCACCTCCCACATGTAGAGAGGAACTCATGATTTTTTTTGCCATGATTGAATACTACAATAAATTTGTTGAAGGGTTTGCTGAATTGTCCTCCAACATGAGGAGTCTTCTAAAAAAAGGATTTGAGTTAAAGTGGAATGTTGACTGTGACAGAGAGTTTACTTCCCTTAAAGCTAAACTTAGTAGTGCTCCCAAGCTCACGAGTTTTGATCCCTCTAAGACTTCTGTCATTACCACCGATGCTAGTCTCAAGGGGTTGGGGGCTGTTCTCCAACAGGAGGGTGAGGATGGTATGGTAACCATCATGTTTGCCTCACGTGGACTCAAAGACCCAGAGTCACGCTATTCGGTCATCGAACGTGAGGCTCTGGCAGTCTTTTGGGCCATTAGAAAATTTAAAAAGTTCCTTTGGGGCACCAGATTCTTGGTAAAGATGGATCACAAGCCCTTGTGTGAGACTTTTTCTAAAATGGGTATTGACCTAATATCAAGCAGGATCACCAAATGGGTTATTGCATTACAGGAATATAATTTTGAGATTAGATATATCCCTGGGGTTGAGAACAGTGTGGCTGATACCCTGTCGAGATTAGTAGAAAGCGGCCATGATGATGTTTCTTTGGATGATTGGGATGATCCTGATATTCATGTTTGTCAAGTTGATGAAGAGATTGTTAGCAAAGAGCAATGGCGACTTATGTTGACTTCTGATCCAGTATTATCTGAGGTAATGTCGCTCATTCACAAGGGTTGGCACACAAAAAAGCAGGGTTCTGATGAAGCCTCAAAGTTCTGGGGTTTCAAGGACTAATTAGCAATTTGTGATGATGTACTTTTACGTGGGACTAGGCTTGTACCTCCTTCTGAACTTCGTAAATTGTTGATTGATTTTGCACACAAATCGCACTCTGCCATGTCCAAAGAGAGACTCCGGTGTTCCTACTGGTGGCCGGGCATGGACTTACATGTTGAGAAGGTTGTGAGAGATTGCGTGGTGTGTGCTTCTAGTGAAAAGTCCAAAGTGGTTAGAGTTCAGCCTATGGTCATTAGAGATCTTCCCAAGGGACCATGGAGAGATGTGGCGTTGGATATAGTCGGTCCCATTCATTCCAATGGTCAGCAAGTTTTTATACTTATCCTCCTGGACCGAGATCCATTTCACCTCCAGCCTTAAAACCTCTCAAGTTATAAGGTTCTTGGACTCCCTTATAGCAAAGGAAGGGTACCCAGAATCCATTCTCACAGATAACGGAGTGCAGTTGGTCTCCAAAGAAATGGAGACCTTTTTGAGGAACAGGGGAATTGGGCACAGGAGGTGCTCGCTTTAGCACCCAGAAACCAATGGCATGGTGGAAAGGTTTAACAGGGTGTTAAAGGAGAACATCTCTTGGGCCAATACCTCTGGTCTCAACTGGAAATTACTACTTCTAATGATAATAATGACTCTTTTACTTGCTCTCGTTCTTCTAGGACTGTTAAAAAACCAAGTTACTTGAATGATTATGTATCTTAATCTCTTGCTTTTTCTTGTTGTGTTGGCGGGGAAGGTGTGTGGCATCCTGCCTGCCTCATGATGTTGTTTATACCTTGCTTATGTTCTACCATTGTCTTGGTTACCACTTCATGGTGTTCTGCATTCTGGTATCCTTGGTGCTAGAATGTAAATGTTCAAATCTTTCTAGCTGTTACCTGTACTGGCTGTGGCCTGGATGGGTTCCTGCTCTCTCTAGAAATAAACTTGGACTTGCTACATCTTCAAGCCTCCAGTGTTATCCTTTCAGCTGCACCAAGGATCTTACATATACCCAAAACAACAATTTGGAAGAGTCATGAAGCGTCTTCCCAGGACATTCTGTAAGTCACAGCCTGCAAGACAAAAACCTAGATAAGAAGGTGTGTCATGTGCTCATCAGAGAGATAAAGCGAGAAAGAGAGGGAGAGAGGGAGAGGGAGAGAGGGAGAGAGAAAGAGAGGGAGAGAGGGAGATAGGTAGAGAGAAAGAGAGGGAGAGAGAGAGAGAAAGAAGGAGAGAGGGAGAGAGAAAGAGAGGGAGAGAGAGAGTGCTGGCACTGAGGACCCAGGCCTCACTGCTCACCTGCTGCCACCGGTGTGTCCCCAACCACGTGCAGGTACACACTGCAGTCCCCCAGGTCCCTCATCTGAAACAGTTTCCAGAGACATGAAAGGCAGAATCCATACAGTAGCGCACGCCATCATCGCTTGCCCGTCCCTGCGCACACAGACTGATGCACCCCAGCCCCTCCTGCCGCCCAGTGGTGATTGCCTGCCCCTGCGCAACCATGCCTCACAGCTCATCTTCCGCCACTGGCGTGTCTCCAAAAGGGCCCACCAAGTGCAGGTGGGAGCTCCAAGCCCGACCATGGCACCCTCCACATCATGCAGCCCCGCACCACTGACCACCAGGTCACACACTTGATTCTGGGTCTTGATTTTGCTATGGCAGAGAATATATCAGTGCACACGGCATCATCGCAGGCTGCACTCCCTCTCAGCTCTTGAGGTGCCACTAACTCTGTGAACCGTGAGGTGACACCACGTATATGTAGGCCCGCACTGTCCGCTGGCTCAGGCCTACACTGCGGTCCAGCAGGGCTCACACTGATCCTACCAGTCCGGCCTACCAGGACGGCGCACCATCGCAGGCTGCACACCCGCTCAGCACTTAAAGTGCCCATACCTCAGTGCACTGAAAAACACTGCCCCGTGATGGTGAGCCTGTGCCTGACTCAGTGTATCCGGTGCCAGCAAGTCTGTGCACCGCAAGCCATGGACCCTTTATGATTGAGTCTCGTGGTGCGGACACAATCATGTCGCCCCCGGCACTGGGTAATGTGCTGTGCCCGGGCCCTAGCACCTCATGCATAAATGATAACCACACGGAGACACCCAGTTACAGAGTGGAAATGGCGTCTAGCCCTTTTTCTTGGCAAGGGCACATGTCCTGTGACGGCTGTTTTGGATGGGTGTGGTGTGGGTGTAAACCAGCTGTGAGGGAGTCGCTGTGGCATGCTGACAACTAGACCTGTGAGCGGCAGATCCCTACAGTGTAGACCTGGGACATGTAGCGTTGTCGTCCCCCCCTGTGAGCGTAAGCGTGGTGGGCTGGCCTGGGGTATGCCAGTCCAGCTTAAGGGTGTGAACAATGATCCCCGGGCTCTGGGAGTGGTTCTGTTCTGGGCTGGACAAGGAAGTAACTAATGCTTGTGTCTCTGTTCTAGTGTCGGCGCCACCCTGAATGCAATTGGCAATGTGTCACCCTGTGACCCAAGTCCCACAACATGAGCAACATGGACGTAAGAAGTAATCATTGACCCTACATTCATCCTTACCTCCACACTTGCAAGATCATAGACATGACACATCGGTGTGAAAATGAATGTTTAATGCACATTCAGTAGCGTGTTGTAGCTGGAGCAGTACAGGGCCATGCAAACCCCACCTTGCATTGTTGGCCCGTGGAGGGTCAGCAAGAGTCCTTCAGGGAATGACAAGTACATCAGAAGAGGAGCAGTTCAGTCCACAGTCTGATAACTGTGGCATTGGTGACCAAACAGAATATGGCAGTCCATGTTGAGGTCCAAGGTGAGTGTTGTAGAGTGCATCGGGGGACAGTGGAAGGTGATGATGCAGAGGGCAGAACCAAGCAGAAACAGGCCATATGGCGGAGATGAATGCTACTGCGTCCTTCTGACCACAGAGGCAGATTCATCCACATCTTCGTCCTCTGCTGTTGCATGTGCATCACATGTGGGTGGTGGTGATCTGTCTCCAGCACTGTGTGGTAGTGACACCTCAGGGGCCGGAGGTGGAATGTCCGCCACACTGTGTGGCACTGACACATCAGGGGCCGGAGATGTGGATGGAGTGGTAGCAGCAGCATGCATCGGCGCCAGGACTTTTGGCAGCAATGCCATGAGGATGGTCTTTAGGGCATTGAGGGACCCAGCTACCTCTCGCTGGTGTGCAGCCATGGCAGCCGCTCTTTCTGCCCGCGTCCACTCCATGTTCTCCATGAGCCTCCACATGAGTCCCAAATCCCATGCTAGCTTGCTGGAGCCACTCTGACTGGACAGTCATTCTTGTCTCAGAGCTAGGACTCTGGCAATGTCAGCCATGGTTCATTGGAGAGCATGGAGCAGACTGTGGGTGTCCGTTAGGGACTGTGAGTGGTCCCTGATGGGACTTAGACACCCACGTATGGCGTCTAGTTTGTCTGCCATGCGGTCGAACCCCACCTGCACCTGTTTAGCCAGCTTCTCCTGGCACCCCAACACACGGCGTTGGAAGGCCATGTGTTCCTCGTGGGGGTCCTGGGAGGCAGCCGTGGTGGTGGGTGCTGCCTGCTGTGTGTTCTGTGCAGGCGGTGGGTTTGCTCCTAGCAGCTGGGCTGCCCTGCTCCTGGAGGTGGGGTGCGGAGGCTCTCCATGAGCTGTTGGAGGGCGTTGGAGTCGAAGGTGTGGTGGTCCTCTTCGTCATCGGAGAGGAGAGGTTCGGGCAGCTCTGCAGGAGGTATTGGTTTTCCCCCTGCTATGTGAAGGGGAGATGCAGTTTAATATTGTGTTCACATGTGTGTTGATGCATTGTACATGTTTGCATTCAGACTGCATGACAGTGTACATTGTTAGTGTTTCGGGAAGCTGCCTATTTGATGCGTGACAGTGGACATTTCGACAACATCATGGATGTGTGTTTGTACTTGTACATCATCATCTCACATTTCCGTGCTATGCCAAATGTGATTGGCCAGTTTCTGCACACAAGCAGCACCAGTTGTGTCCTCTGTTCTGTTGTGGGTGTGTTGCGGTTTGTACCACATTGTTGTCAATGTTGCTGTGCTCTGCATGTTATGTGTGTGTGCTGCATTTTGGGAGAGTCGCCCCTGCAGCTCTGATTTGGATGCCCCTTATCCCTTTAATGTGGTGTGCCTTTGACTTCTGTGCTTATACAGTGCTGGGATGTAGCGGACTTGGGTACATTGGGCTCTTGGTGGGAGTTGGAGCTCTGGGCATGGTTTGTCTGCAGCTGTGCTATGCTTAATTGTGCATGTGTGCCATTGTGCCCATCTCCCTCGTCCACCCAGTCCCTGGTCGTCACTCACCCTGTTGCTGTTGTGTCCGGTCATGTTGAGCAGTGTCCGGTCCCCCAACTCCTGCCACCGTCTCCCCACTGATGACTGTGGACACTATTTCCTCCATCTCATCCAGCTCCTCCTGTGGTTCTGGGCTCCCACCTCCAGTCTGCATTGCTGCCTTACGGTTGTTTTTGAGTTTCTGCATGGTTTTGCGCTTGACATCATTTCAGCGCCTCTTGACCTCTTCCATTGTCCTCTTCAGCACTCCGACTGCATTCACCTTGTCCACGATGGTCTGCCATATTCAATTTTTTGTTGCCAGTGACACAGTGGAGGTGACGAACAGTAGTTGATGGTGTTCTATCACCTCTATTATCAGGATCCTCTTTTCCTGCGGACTGAACCTTTTCTTCCTTCTCTTCTTGTCCTTCCCTGACCCCGAGGTCCCATGCTGGTCATCTGGGGGGCTTGTGGGGTTCTGGTTGTCCTCTGCACTTGCTCCGGATACCTCTATTGTGCTTCGCTGTTGTTTGGATTTTGTATGTATTTTTTTTTTCTACTTTTATAGTGCATTTTCACGCATGATGCGTGGGGATTGCAGGCCTGTGGCTGGTTTTTGCTGATTTTTGTATCGCAATTGGCGTCATTGCCGCTGTTTTCGCTTTCATGTTTCGCATTTTTGCGGTGTCGCATTGATTTTAACACGTTCATTTGACGCGTTATCGTGGGTCTATCGCATGGTGGCGACGTGTTGAAAATACCACGTTAACACGGAGTTGATTTGCCGCGATAGACTGCGATGTGAATAGTTGCGTTCAGGTACTTTTGCGGTAGTTATCACACGTTCTTGAGAATATCGCCCAATGTATCTAATTTGGAAACTTTCCAATTAAGCATTTTTAAAATTCAAGTTCTCTGTGTATATCTGAGCATATCTTTTATCGCAATTTCATTTTGTTACTCTCTGTGAGATACTGACTCAATATACACATATGTAGGCTGAATGCAGCCCCTGGGAGCCTTTAACACGAAATATTTGCCTATCAGAAACATGTTTTTTTAATTTACTTTAACGATTCAAAGGTTACATATTCACTAAATAAATTTTTTCAGTGCTCTGCGTATGCTTAACCTTGCCGAGCCGAATCCTTGTTATATGAGTAGGTTAAATTGGATTCTTTACAAATAATGTGCATTAAATGTGGACAAAGGATCGCTGAGGCCGTGCGTGGGATGACTTCTCCCAGTGCTTGTGCTGTCCCTGTGAATTCATGACTCACCATCTGTGCATGTTAGTATGAGGTTGGCAGTGGGAGGCAGAACAGCTGGCAGAGACATCAAGTTACTTCTTCAGTTTTTTTTTTATATCATCCAGCATCCAAATATATGTCTGAAATATGCCAGACCTTTCAGCACTGCCATACATAAGTGTAAGCGATTCTATGCTAGGAGGGCGATTGTACACATACTTCCCACAAATATTAATGAATGTGCAATTACAATAAAATTACACATTTCATTATTTTTTTCACAAAATTGGCGTGAATGAGTGTAGTTTTTTTTTTTTTTTACAATAGAAACGTATTCACCAACTGCAAAAAATACGATGTTAATAAATGGCGGACAAATAAAAACCTTCGCCATGTGTCCATGGAATTTGGAGCCAGAATCGCTAATGATGGATGGTGAAGGGCAACTGACCCTGAATAGCAAAAAGGTTTGGCTAAACCTCTTAACACATACAATCTTAGACCAAATAAGGATAAAAGTAGGTGACTTATAGTCTCTGATTATACAAAGGCAACTGATACATTAAATGAATGTACAAAGTGTGGTCCAACTGAACCGAAATCAAATAGCACACATGTGAGATTCCATCAATAACGACTCCAGAAGCAGTAGAGTTGAATAGAAGCAGGTTTAATCCTTAGAGATCTCATCCATCCAGACTCCATGCAGCAACTCCAGTTTTCATCTGAATCACAACATAGAATCCAGTGACATCAAGAATGACACAGTAACTTTCTGTAGTTCAGACCCAATGACAATGGAAAGCACTTCGTATGCCATGTCTATGACATACTACAACACACTACGTTGTAGTCTGTACTTGGATTGTGCCTGACAAACCTCCTAATTTATTGTTGAACTTTGCACTTTTACTTTCTTAAGCATCACCATTGCTTTCCCGACACGGGTTTGTTGGACTATCCTCTCCGAGGATGGACTGGCCAGTAGGCAACACTGGTATTTTACTAGTGGGCTACAGCCCAGGGTGCTGAATTCAGAGCTCAGTGGGCAGCTATGATACAAGTCCTATGGCCCCAGTCCAGTCGCAGCCTACTGCAGTGTGGCACAGGTTTCATCATTTTTGTCAGGGCTAAGTTTTTCCACTTCAGGCCCAGTGATGTCTTGCCCACTTTTCACCTTGACTGGCGACCGACCCTGGCCATTCATAAACATCGGCAACATTAAGCATGTTATGCCTCTGAAGGGCGTAACTCCTGAAGGTGGAAACGAATCTTCACGAGGGTCGCGGACGCCTCGCTGAGCCACATGGAATCTACCCTGGACGTTCATATCAACAAATTTGATGCCATATTGCATGCTAAATGGGATGCCACGACGTCTATTGAAACTAAGATTGATTCAGTGGCGTTGGATGTCAAACTCCTTAGGGCAGACCATTGGAAGTTAACAGACAGAGTAGATGACACTGAAAATGCGATCACTGTGTTGCTCTCACCGGTTCAAGAGCTCCAGACACAGATTAAGGACCTCCAGAAAGAGGTTGAAAAGCTCATGCTGCAGGCGAAGGAGGCTGAAGGGTGCTCAAGGCGCAATAACATTAGAATTGTGGGTGTTCCGGTAAAAGGAGAGGGCGCCAGCCCAGACCTCTTTATTGAAAACTGGCTAGTGACTGAGGTATTGAAGGACAAGATACCACAAGTTTTCTCAGTGCAAAGGGAGTGCCGACCCGACCTCCCCCGCCCGAGACTGGCTCCTCAACTATAGGGATCTAATCTTGTAGTGGCCTGCACTCAAAGCCCAGATCCTATGTGGGGATATTCATTCAGCATAAAGCCAAGCTTGACAACAATGCAGTGGTGCAGAAGCAGCAATCTAACTTCACAGACATTAAAAAACATCTAAATCCTTTGGATCTCCGCTATGCATTGCTATACCCGGCTAAACTTCAGGTCACTGACAAGGACAAAACAAATGTTTTCACCTCACCTGGGTCTGCTTGGGAAGGGCTCCACAGGAAGGGAGCTGAGGGGAGGTCCGACATTAGTGGAGAGTTGCAGGCATTGTTGACTTACTGACATAAGGGCCTGGTGGTGAGGTTTGTACTGAAGTATATTGGACTGTGCTTCGACCCTCACTCCATTATGCAGGTGGTACTCCCATGGACTTAATGGTAGGTTTTATTGTTTTTTGTGGTTACTTGAACTAGTGGTGGCCCGAAGGGGTTTTCCCCCAGGTTCAGGGAGTTGGGTATGTTAATAGTTGTCAAGGTGACCCAGAAAGCAGGTGTATTCCTGGGAGTCTGCTAGATGGGGGAGCCTCTCCCTTCTGCTTGAATACCTGTACAGGCAGGTGACTAGTGCCACAATTGTCCTGGAACCTACACAAATGGCAACACAATATAATTTCCTAAAATGGAGTGTTCGTTTGATCGCCACTCCGTGCAAAAGGCAGATCGTCCACAGTTACCTGAGATGACACCACACACACTTCACTTGCCTGCAGAAGACACCGTTGATGGAGATAGAGCTGAGTAAATTGGCCAAACGACGGAGGGGGTTGATATTTGGAACCAAATATTTGGCTTTTCCCAGGGGTGTATTAATATGGATTGAACCAGGGGTCACCTATTCAGCGGAAAGGGTTGTAGTTGATCAGGAGGGGCGATCCGTTGTGGATGAGGGCTGCTTTAACAGAGACCAACTAGCCATAGTTGCAATAGATGCACCCACGATGTTGCAGATTGAGTTCTTTCGCACACTGACGCTGCAGTTGGTAGTGCCCTTCCTGTCTTTGGGGTAAGGACTTCAACTGTGTGGCGAACATAGAGCCTGATCACTCGCTGCCACCCATCCTGGGGGCACTGGGATATAGGGCCATGCAGGGATTTAGGAATTGAAGGGAAGTCATGCTACTAGTGGATTTGTGGCATCACATGCACTCTGATAATAGGGAAAACTGGCATTGCTCAGTTATACACAGCTTACACACCAGACTGGACATTTGGATAAACATGAGGGATATTTGCACATACTTGGGGCACTCTGTTTCAGATCCCAATACATTGAAGCAGACATTAGGGTGAGGGGGTAGACAAGCCACGAGTTCCCACATGGAGTCTTAGAACAGAGGCCTTAACAGACGACCACTTCCATCAGCAAATTGGCACACATATTCAGCAATATTTCACAGATAATGAGGGGACACCGATGAATGTGACAGTAGAGTAGGTTGCGTTCAAGGTTGTGATTAGGGTACATTACATTAAAACCAACAGGGGTGCAAGCTACATTGCACAGGGAGTTGATGCAAATAGAGGACATGTTGAAAAGTTTGGAACAACATATGGTATGATTGGATGACGAAGTGGAAACATTGCCCGAGCTCCTGATGCGCCATGCGAAAAACTAAGGCATGGATTATGATGTATATCGGACAGAGAATACTTAGCACAACAGCACATGGCGAGTGACAAAGGAAGATTGCTGGCCTGTCTTTTGCGATCAGTGGAAGATGGACTACATATAGGAGCCATAAGAGACTCAGTCGCAATAATAGGTAACACGCAGGAGGCGATTTGCAAAGTGTTCACCAATTACAATAGTGGTCTATACATGGCAGAAGAGGAGAAAAGTGCTGATGCTCTGTGAGAATACCTGGGAGGGTTGGCCCTGCCCACTGTCACCCCTCTCTCTCTAGACAAAAATTGGAAGAACCACTTTACGTAGAGAACGTCAGGGTTTCTATCTCCCAGATGGCAAGGAACAAAACACCAGGCTTGGATGGGCTTCCAGCAGAGTTCTATACTGTTTATGGGGTGACTCTGGCAGTTAATCTACCAGCTGAGTGGAAGTGGGAGCCCCTACCCTTGGTGAGAGAAGCACTGATAGTGGTATTACCCAAGAGGGGTAGATATTTGGTAGATGACCATTCCTATCACCCACTGTCACTTTTAGATATGGATTACAAAATACTCAGACAGATTCTAGCTAACAGATTACTGCCATTACTGCTTGCTCTGGTGCAAGCAGATCAAAATGGGTTTATACCAGCATGGAATACTTTTCTCAGCATACGCAGATTGCTCACCATCATAGATACGGTGTATGACGAGGAGGGATTGGAAGTGGCTATTTTTCTGGATTTAGAGAAATTATTTGATACACTGGGCTGACCATAATTGCTGATGGGGTTGGAAGCAATGTGACTGGGACCCCGATTTCGGAATTGAGTGTGCCTCCAATATACGAAGCCGTTGGCCAGGGTCCATGTGGGGAAGGTGATCTAGGATGGATTTGAGGTGGCACGTCATACAAGACAGGGTTGCCCATTCTCCCTTATACTCTTTGTCTTGGCAATGGAGCTTTTGGCTTGTTTGCTGCACAGCTGGGCCCCAGAAAGGGCATCTCATATGTTGGAGACTGGGCCATGGTTTCACTGTACGCAGACAACATTATCATATTCCTCCAGGACCCGTGCAGATCACTGCTGGGGCTGATTGAGGTACTGGACCTGTTCGAGGAGTACTCAGGTCTGAATGTTAACTGGGAGAAATCTTGCTTCTACCCGTTGACTAAGAGTAAGGCAACACGTGGATTGGCTGTTCCCCAAACCAGGCTGACATGGAAGGCTGACACATTTCTATACTTGGGAATGCAAGTCTACCATGCAGAAAAAGATCGACTTGACGGTAACTTCAGGAAGGTCCTGTGGGCCACAAGGAGTGCCCTCTCTTTCTGGTGCGGTCCTCCCTTGTCTACTGTAGGCCACTTGGCAATACCCATGATGTTGGTAATTCACAGGCTACTTAATTTTTTTCAGCCATCACGGTGGTGTTTTGAAATGTCCTTTTGTTGTGGGCTTGCACACCATACTATATGCCCTGATTTGGGGAAGCAAAAGAAAGAGAGTGGCACTTACTAAGATACAACTGTCACTTGAGGAGGGGGCCTCTGGCCCCAAATTACAAATGGTAACATGTGACTGTGCAGCTGCAGTGATCTATTGGTTTGCTCTGAGGTGGGGGACGCCTGAGCTGAAAGCTTACTTGGACGAGACAGTGTATTGGACTGGCTGTTTGTCCACAGGCCCTACAGACTGCTAAGGCTTGCAGGTCCAAATACCTGAGTAGACGAAATGGTGAGTGGCCATACACCTCCTGTCCCCCTTTGTGATCACTCCCGAAGACTCTGGAGCTGCTCACACAGTTTGATGTCAGACAGAGGGCCCAGGCTGGGTTAAACACATGGGATACATGTACGACGAGTGTAGATTATGTAATTATGAGACTCTGACAGAGACACTTGAATTGGCTCTTGGATTCTCTGTGTTGCATGAGGCGATACAGAGAAAGTTGACCAAACTGTGGGGTCAAGTGGAACTGCCCACTGACGTTGTACTCAAGTGTTTACTGGAACACAGGTTTGGACGCAGGGCCATGCCAACCATTTATACCACCCTGCAGACACAATTTTTGAGACACATTGATGACGTCCAGGCTAAAGGGATGCAGTGTCTTAACTGTGACATCACGGAAAAGCAATGAGCAGTGACTTCTTCATATGTCAAGACATTATCGCGGAAGAGCAGACTCACATTGCTACAATTCAATTACCTTTACCAAACCCACTTGACCCAAAGAGAATAGGTTGACTGTTTCAAGGCACCAGCACCAAGTCTCCTAGATGTGGTGCACAAGATGCACATTTTTTCTACATGGTGTGGGATTGCCAGAAAATAGCAACAGTCTCAAAGGCAGCATTGATGAAACTCTTTGAATTTGTGGACAGGGAGTTAGATATGCATCCAGAACAATGCCTCCTTGGCTGGATGCCCAGACCAAAAGCTTGCAAACTAGAATGCAGGATGACTGATCTTGTGTTGGCACTATATAGACATCACATCACAATGCCCTCAAAGGCAGCAGATTCCCCCTGATGTTGATCTGGAGCTACGAGCTACTGAAATGGGCAAAAGAAGAACAGACCGCTATCACAGCCTCTGGTAGGTGGACAGGCTAAGTGCTGGGTATCACACTGTGGGACGCGTATCTTACCAAACTGGATCGAAAAACAGGGGAGGTACCTACTTAAATGTGAGGCCCTGGCTCATAGTGTGGAACACTTCGTCTATACCTAAACAGACAGATTATGTAGGGGTGTGACTATGAAGTTCTGAGTAGGAAAACAATCACTGAACCAATAAATGTAATGGATGGGAGGGCAATGGAGGGGGTTGGCACAGTCCAGGTGGACAGTACATTAGGATTACAGAGGGAACATTCCCAGGAATAGGAGATTTTACTGGAACATTTCATGGAGGTAAGAAGACACCAAGGGGCCACATAAGTAGTAAAGTAACTTCATTTTGGGAAAATGCTTGCTGTTAGTTATATGCATTTGAATTATCTCTGTTGCCCTGGTGACACTCTGTTCCTCCTTTCCCGTACGTCGGACATTTGGTATTGAGGTGACCACTGAGGAGAAGGGGAGGGCCCATTCCGGGACCACAGTCATGTCTACCACCTAGCAAGAGTTAATCAAATGAATGTACTTATTCAGGAGTTGTGGCTTCTTTATGGAGGCCTTGGCTATATGTACTGTGCGGTGTTTAAAATGTAGTACTATCAAAGACATTAAATAAGTATGTAATGCTTCTATTTTAGTGTACAAACTGTGACTGTCATTCCACACCTATGGAAGTGAGTTGTTTATGTTGGATGAGGACTCCTTGGGATGAGATGCATTACCCCTTTCAGCTGGTGATATTGTTTCTCTGTGGGAGTGGAGACTAAGGGGCATATTAACAAGGAACAGGGAAAATTAACGCTAAGGGCGCTTAGCATTAATTTTTTTAACGCCCGCTATCGCTGGATAATATCGCCTGGTTTTCGCGTTATTAACAACGCTAACCGCCTAGGCGATAAAAAATCCAGCGATAGCGGCATTTTGGGAGGTTATCGCTGGTAATGCAGTGATAAAACTACAAGGATAGGGATATCCTTGTTGATAGCCCATGGTGGACTTAGCTATGTAATCCACCTCCCATTGGATTACATGGTTAAGTCTGAAAATTAGCAGACATAAAAATGCAGCGTTAACTGTGGTTAGCGCTGCTTTTTTTGTCTCTAACAGGGTTAGTGTGAAGCTTGATAATGAGAGAAATGTCGCTTTGCGACATTTCTCCTATTATTTTGCTCTGGAATGCCCACTTTGCATCAGGGAAGCGCAGTGAAAAAGGGTGCTAACATGCGATTTTGCATGTAGGCACCCTGTTGTTGATGGGGCGATATTTTTATCTCCGCTTCTTTGGCTTTTGAAGATAAAGCCCTTGTTAATATGTCCTGTAGTACGTTAGTTGAGGCAACAGCTTTAGGACAGCCAGAAAAAGCGGCGGGGTCAAGTGCGGCAAAAAATAAGCCACTGGTTTGCCAGCATTGCCATGCATTTGGGTTAGCACTGAGAGAGTACAGCCCTCTCTCTCACTGCAAAACAAAGCAAAACATTTATTATAATTCAACATTCCCAGTGCCGGGGCGCGGCAGAGCCAGTCACTCAACTCTGAGAAGGCACGCATGCAGCTGCCATCCCATGGCACAGGATCAACACATCTTTGTGTGTCAACCTCTGTATAGGCTTGCTCATCAGGGAAAAGTTGGGTACACTGTCTTTACTGCCAAGACTGATAGTCCTGCCCATATATGAAATCAGGAGCAGCAGCAATGGGCGCACTCTAAACAGTGAGGCAGCCTGAGGTAATTCAAACGCCATAAATCCATTGGATGAAAAGGGCAAGCATAATGAGTACGAAATTCTGTAATAGATTGATGTGTGTTTAATTATTTGTAATTATTTCGATGCAAGAACAAATGATCAAATTGGATATGATGTAATGATTGCAGATTAACTTTAAAATTATCATGGGATCATGTTTGTAAAAAATGAAGATAGACAATGTGATGTTTTGAAGACCCATTTTTGAATTGCTGTTTTTCTTTGTTTCGAATGAGTGAGACATTGATGGAACAAAGGTTGGTTGGCTGAATAAGTTATGTTACAAAGGATATGGTCTGAATTATTTTTAAGCACAAATCGAATAGTACACTTCTCACTTAGTTTGACCCTATTGAAGTTGATTATATAAAAATAATGTTTTAAAAGGTTGTTTCATATTTCAAATATATTTTGTAATGAATAGCTGATAATCTTTGTGTTCAATGAATCTTCAATGTACTGCATGAAGAAATATATCAGGTTATACAAATAATAAAGGAATACAGATATAAAATTCAATCAAAGCTTGTTGCACTGGCCGAATGTATATTGGAATGAGTGAATGACGATTTATTGAAACAACAGGTTGCAGGGGGACAGTTTTCTAATGATTGTCTCTACCAGCGTAAGCATAGAGCAGTGCAAGAGAATTGTTATGGGTCTCCCTTTACTGTTTTGTCCACCACTCAGTTGAAGTGCTGTTAACTCGCACTGGAACACAGTACCTCGCTAACAGTCTGCTTACCAAGTATAAGCAAGTCATTCTTGGAGCTGAAATTCTTACATTTAAAAGGTGTACTGTCCTGAATCTTCCACATTACTGCCCCTTTCTGGATATTATGGTTTTTAGGAAGAAGTGGACCATGATTGTCTTGATTTACTGAACTATGCACTAAACCAAGACCTGACATACAAGATGTGCCACTACCTGAATCAGATTATGTGCTGTTTGTTGATGGCTCTTGCCAATGAGATCATGAAGAAAACTTGAGAGCTGCCTATGAAGTTTGTAGTGTCTCAGGTGTGGTTGAAGCTTCCTGGCTTCTAAAAGCATTTTCAGCACAAGTGACGGAATTGATTGCTCTTACTAGAGCATACTGTGTCTCAGAGCAGCTGAGAGTGACAATGTTCACTGATAGTCAGTACAGATTTGGTGTGGTGCATGACTTTGGGCAGTTGTGGTCCCAACGAGAATTCATGACCTCTTTGGGGTCACCAATCCATAATAAGGAAAGTGTGAAAAACTTGCTTCAGGCTTTGCAAGTGCCTGCCCAAATTGCAGTGGTGAAATGTGCTGCTCATAGGCAAGGCAACAACTGTATGACTGTGGGTAACAGATATGCCGATGAGTCAGCTAGGTACTGCACACTAAGGGGCATATTTAAAAAAGAATGGAGAAGCATGTCGTTAAGCAAACATTGCTAATGCCAAGCTTCTCCATTCTGAAAACATAGGGATGTGCCGTATTGACATGAATGCAGCACACCCCTGCGTTTCCCCTAGTGCCTACGCTGAGTTCAGATGCCTAGCTCCAATGCAGGCACCCTTGCAAGGGTGCCTGCGTTGGGAGAAATAATTGTTTATGTGCAGGAAGGGGATTGCAAATGTGCCCCTAAATTTGTGCACCTTTAATAGGGAATATGTCAATGAAAATTCAGATGGGACAAATTGCAATCTGTCTACAGTTGATACCTGGTAGGAAGTTCAGAGATAACAAGAAGTGCCCGAAGCAGAACAGGAAGGTTAGGTTAGAGCAGGTTGTGCCAAATGAGCTGAAGATAATATTTGGGTTTCAGGAGATGGAAGAACTGTACTGCCATATAGCTTGTAATCTCCAATAACGACACATTATCATGGACCTGCACATGTAGTAAGGGATGCCATGGTGTGCCGCTTTAGGCAAACATAGTTGAATCTTAGATTCAGATAGATGGCTGAATGTTTGTGTCACCAATGTGTGGTGTGCCAACTGCAGAATGTAGGCAAAAGAACAGCAGTAACACTGAGTCATATATATGGAGATCAGGAGGTCTCTTTAACAGGATGCAATTGGACTTCATTGAGATGCCAGTGTGGAATGGGTTGAGGTATGTCCTAGTGCCTGTTTACATCTTTTCACAGTGGGTTGAAGCTAACCCGACTAGGAGAAATGACAGTCTCACAGCAGCAAAGCTGTTGTTGAGGGAGTTAATACCAATTTGTGGCTTCACAAATTCTTTGGAGTCAGACCAAGGAACTTATTTTAACTATGAGGCTCTGAAGATGTTTGTTGCAGCATTACAAGTCGAACAGAGACCCCACAGCAGTTATCAACCAGAGGATTCTGGAGTTGTGTAGCAAGTAATCGGCACTTTGAAATCCAGATCGGCTAAAGTGTGGGCTTCGACATCTCCGAAATAGCCTGATGCTTTGCCCTTTCTACTGATGAGTGTACACAGTACTCCAGCTAGGAGGATATGATTGTCACCCCATGAAATCATCATGTGGAGGGCCATGAGATTTCCCACTGTGCCTGCAAATGTGCTTGTGAACATTAAAGATGAAATTATTCTTGACTACTGCAGAGGACTGGCTGATGTGGTGTGTTCTGTGTCTCTGCAGTATTGTCAAGTGATTAAACCTGAGAACAGTTGGCACAGTGCAATGTAATATATCAAAACATTAAACACATTCCATCAATATTGTCTTGCTGATTGCCGTTATTTATTCCCTAATGTTTCTAATCTTTCTTCTTGTTACAATTCATGAACATAATTAAACGTACTTGGTATTAATACAATGTTGAATACATATTCATCTTTGTGTGTACAAAGTACGAAAAAACAATGCAACAATATAAATTGTCAAGCCCAATGCATTTCAGGACTTGGTCCCTTCTTCAGAGGCAAATCTGGAAAAGAAAATTTAACATAAAGCAATGTACAAGGGTTGATCTACAACTCAAAATTTGTCATCAACTGGTTTTTGCTATGTGTTCGATTCTAGTAGTATATTAAGCAACTGCTAATACATGCTCATCTCCTTAACTTGTTGCTTTGACACCCATGTCATACTGCCAGATAAAAGGGAAGTCCAAAATCTCTTTTGTTTTACGTGCTCCTTGTTAAATGTAGCGCTCATGCTAATATTAATCATGCTGTTGTACACAAAGCCATCAGTGCATCAATCTTAGTCACCTCTGTGTTAAGTCACCATACCATCATGCTTGTGCAAATTTCATGGAAAACATCGGCCCCTGTGTTAGGCAATATCTTAAAGTAACACTTGTGTTTTTTGGCCCGAACCAATTTAGCTACCAGATCCGCTGCCTGTGCGCACTCAGCGCGACATTATTGTGGGTACTGATGCCATTCCCACCACAACCTCAATAAGTGATGATTCACAACTACGATTGAGGTCATGTACAGAATATAGTGCTTTTTGCTCCTTGCCCATCTGATTACTTTCTTGTTGCTGTGTGAGCGCAAGCTTAAACAGTATGGATACCGCATGGTCTACTGAAACAAGACAACCAAAAATACCTTCAAATATCCTGGTCACGCAATCTTCACTGTGAGTTTTCCTCTTGTGTACCAACTGCTACCTGTAAACAACACAGCAATTATGTACTAAACCTAATTGTCATAGCAGATGCAATCCAATGTCAACCACTACATTGACTGCTGTGTACCTTGTTGTCTCTCGCTCCCTCTGTTTCAACATCAATGCACATGTCTTCGGTGACCCGATTCTGGTTTAATACGGAACCCTGAACAAATGATACTTGAGATCAACGACGAACTGCTTCCTAATATTCCGAACTGCAGCTACAACATTCGCATGCCTTCCGCCTGCATCCTGATATGGATGGCGGTGTCTAGCAGACACCGCCACCATATTAAACCGGTCTTCCCGTTCGTCGCGGTACCCCCGCCATACTAATATGGTGGGGGGAAATGGGTGGCGGGCGGGGAAGGATGTAGGGCGGATCGCCACCGCCCACATGACTGCCCTACATCCTAATGGACCCCTAAGTGTGCAGCTTTAAACTGCCATTTCAACAGTGGCAAAACAAACCTTTTGCAGGCCTGAACATTCCTTTTTAATACATATAGGTCAGCCCTAAGGTAGGGCCTGAATAGCTCATAGGGCAGCGTGAATTACAATTAAAAGGGTGGACATGTACTTTTAAGTTTTACATTTCCTGGTAGTGAAAAACTCTTAAATTCGATTTTCAAAACTGCAAAGCCTACCTCTCACATTGGATAACATTGGATTTCCTTATTACATTTAATAAGTGAAAACTTTCAATTTGGATCAGGTAGATGGGTCATGTTTGATGTCTAAATATTTGCAATTGAAAACCCTCTTTGGGGGCGTGGCCAAGCGGTCCAACATGGCGGACGCACTGCAGACGAGCTCCCGTAGCCCTATCTTTTATCCATCATATATCCTGCCAAATCGGCTCTAGCTGAACATTTGTATGCCCCCACTGTGATTCCCTGACCCGGCTGCCACCCGTAAATGGTGGAATAACACTGACCTGTAGGTGCTACTTGCTGCGGTGCCACATGCTGGTGTGCTGCAGCCTGGAAGTCTGCGGTGAGGCCCATCTCCCTCCCTGATGGAATAGTGATGAGACTGGAATGAGGCAGTGCTATACCCGGGCTGCAGTGCTTGATGAGAGGGGCTGCCCGGCATCCCCCCGGGCTGCGCAACATACACAGTCAGGAGACACTGGTGAGTGATGCAGTAGATCTGCTGCCAGGCCCGCACTCAGGGAGGTGTGTGGAGGCCCCGGGTGGAGAACCGATGCTACGTCCATCCAGCGGCTACCCAGCTGCCCCAGGCACTGGTAGTCAGATCGGGCCGTGGTGGCTACCGTGTCAGGGCGAGGTGGTAGTGTGGGAGGGGCCTATTAAGACCAGAGTCGGCCCGGAGACCCTGATATCCTGCAACTGGAAAAGCTCCGGGTGCACAACAAGACTGGGAAATAACTGGGGTAGCGCGGCCAGGTGATGCTGCCTACTTGAGACGGGTAAGTTTTATTTCCATAATACTTGGCTACCACTGGATACACCAGATGCGTGTAGCTCCCGGCTGCACCAGGAGCATGCTGCCGCCCTGGAACCATGCTCAGGAACCATTGGGGGCAGTGCACACCTGATGCCAGATGCCAAGCCCAGCTGCATCCTGCTGCTTTGTGTGCCTGCTCCCCCCAGCAACCAGCAGCTGGTAAATGACACATGGCAATAGAGGCAAGGGTCCTAAATCGATTAGTTCAAGAGGAGCAGAGAGTGGCTGGCCTTGAGACCAGGGAGATAGTGGCCTATACCTGGCCAGAACAGGCCCCCTTTAGGGAGGGTTGCAGCACGCCTGCTCGTGAAGGCAGTCGGGTCAGACCCCGCTGTGGCTTGCTCGTGGGTGGCTTCCCGCCAGCCTCCATCTATCAAGGTGAGAACAGAACCAAATCCCTACCAAACAGAAGATATAAACACTGCCCAGGCCCACTCTGTGCCTGCATCAACCAGTAGACCGCTCAATTGATCTGCCTAAGAATGAGCAATGACAAAAGATAAAAGGTCGGGGACGACCACCAAGCAGAGCACAATGGATCAATATACGGCACGGGAGCCCAAGCATCACATCCTGGAGGCTTAACTAGTGTCATACCAGATAATGCAGCATTGATGGCTGCTATCACACAATCCAGGGACATGCCTGATGCTAAAATAGGTGCGGTGGACTCCGATGTCATGCTCAAATGCCAAGACCTACGTAATGCATTTGACAGGATCACAGAGACCGAAACAAGGGTGTCGAGGGTGAAATATATTGTCACATCCCTGCAGAAAAAGGTGTGTACCCTGGAGTCCCTTACAAAAAGCCTGGCGACGCGAGTGGAAGAAGCTGAAGGTTGAGCCTGAAAAATAACCTTTGGTTTGTGGGCTTCCCCAAGGGCTGCGAAGGAGAAGATATGGAGAAGTTCCTCACTAAATTGCTAATGGATTGGCTCCCTTCTGATTCTCTATCTCCATGCTTCATTATAGAGCGGGCGCACAGGGCACTACTTCAAAAAACCTCTCCCGGTACTAGGCCGAGACTGATTATAGCCTGAATCCTGAACTACCATGATAGAAACACTATCCTGCGACAGGCCATTGAAGGACTCATTATCCTACGCCTCCCAATGCATATTGATCTTTCCAGACTACACTAAAGTAGTTCAGCAACATCAACAATCCTTCACAGAGGCGAAGGCCCGCTTGCGCAATCTTAATATTTCCTACGCTCTACTATTCCCGGCCCAGTGAGATTGATCTATGAATCACGCTCGCTCTTTTTTTAATTCCCTAGAAGATGTATCCAATTTAGGTGGTGAAGGTCAAGACTCACTCGCCGCCGCGTCATGTCTCAGAATCGTCCTCCAGTGACCTGGCCCACAAACAGTCCAAGCTTAAAGTAAAATGGAACTACAGGTCCAGATCGCGGTGACGATCCAACTCCAGCAGTGACTCTACTCTAAGAGCAACCGGGACCCAACGCAAACTGTCAGCGTCATAACAAATTACATAAGGGGGCAACACATGCAACGATCAGCTGCCGACGGCGAAAGATTGGGAGGGCTATCTCCCTCCAGAGGACATTTTGAAACTCTTGGGTAACCATTTGAACATGGGTTGATTAATGGGGATTCTTTGGTGGGTGAGAGACAGGGCCAGGGCCGTGTCTACACCTTGACAGATGCTTCAACTGTTTTGAGGTATGGGGGGACCAAGGGGGGTTTGTTGGGAAAGTTCTTGTTGCTATCTTTGCTATGTCTAACTGCCATACAAACAGCACTCCCCCAGTAACGGCCACTTACAGGTCCACACTACTATATACATACTGCCTGACCCTATGCCCACATTGATGACAGCTGCCCCGGGAAGTGGGCTCCAGATAGCTAGTTGGAATGTAAGAGGTGTCTTGGACAAGTTATAAAGAGGTGCAATTCTACGCCAGGCTAAACGGTATCAAACAGACATCCTATTTCTACAGGAAACCCACCTTATGGGCACTAAAACACCATGTCTCTCCCGCTTTGGGTATTCCCAGATTTTCCACTCAGGTTTCTAAAGAGGCTCCCTGGGAGTCGCCACCCTGATTAATCGTAAGGTTCCGTATGAACACACTAAATCATGGATAGATCCACATGGCAGGTACATTATCATAACAGGCACAATATATAGTGAACAAAGTATATATGCCCCCCCACCTCTTCCCTGGAACTTGTTGGAGCGCTTGATGACGCTATGGACAGATATACCCGATGGACTAACAGTTGTCAGGGGTGATTTAAATGACGTGATGCACGCGGCCCGGGACAGTTGGCGAGAGACGGACAGACCACCAATGTTACGGGACCCACAATTGAAATCCTAAGTGGATGGCTGGGTGGACACCCGGATGAGACTTCACCTGACTGACTGGGGGTTCACATATTACTCTGGGGTGTATGGCTTCTTCTCCCGCTTAGATTGTACATATGTACCCTCTGGTTACACCCATACGGTAACTACAGTAGCGATCCTACCCAGGGGTCTATCCAATCATTCCCCAGTGATACTTGGACTACAGATCGGTCCCAATCGCCCCACCTTTCGTTGGCGTCTCGCCGCATGGCGTCTGCAGGATCAACAATATAGATCACAAATGCATCAAGCGATCGTCAAATACTTTTCCCATGATATAGGGATAGAGGAATCTGCAGAGACTCTATGGGAGGCCATGAAGCTGACGTTACAGAGAGTAGATGTCTCCTTTTGCACAGCTCAATGCAGGTCCCGACACAAATCACTACTTGGGACATAAGCCCAACTTATAGACTTGGAACAGCACAGACAGGGGGGAGAATGGGAGCCAGGCACATTGTTAATTGCTCCTTATGTAACAGATATATGCAAGTGAACTAATTGACGAGGCTAGGCTTGCATCTCGAAGTAGGACATATCAATGGGGAGATCAATCCAGCAAACTACTGCACCTCCTATGCCAGCAGGCACTCTACCCCTCTAGTATTCCAAGTATCCGCAGCACGGATGCTAAAGTACTCAGTAATCCATCGCAGATAGCCTCCAGCTTTGCAACTTATTATACAGAGATGTATGCCTCCTAGAGAGATGCTACCGGAAGCAACTATACAAAATGTATTGATGACTTGCCACCGAAAGCGTTGTCGGATATGGCAAGAACATGATTAGAGACCCCCTCACAATTGAAGAGCTGGGGGTAAAGCGCCGGGCCCCCAAGGCTTCCTCTGAGAGTTTTTTAAAATCTACCAGTCCCAACTCAGTGCTCACTATCTCGAGGTGGCTGATGCTGCAATGGAAGCGGGCCGACTCCCACCAGACTGGGGAAATGCCGAGGTGGTAGTGTTCCTCAAACCTGGCCGACCCCGAACTTCATACCTCATACTGTCCTATTTCACTGTTAAATCTCAAAGCTAAATTACTTGCTAAAGCCCTCGCTAATTGCATATTGCTGTATATAACAGAGCTGGTACACCCAGATCAGGCAGGCTTTATGCCTCACCGGCCCACGCACCACAATATTCGCTGTGCCCATAATAGCATAGCGGCAATAGAATGCCTTGATGGTCCCGCAGCGCTGTTATTAGCAGATATCGATAAAGCATTTGACTTGCTTATCTGGCCATATCTCTTTGCACTTCTGTGACGGCTCAACATAGGCCCTCGCTTCCTATCATACATGCACCTTTTATATACAGACTTTACAGCGTCGGTGCCCGTAGGAAGATTTGGTTTTCCACACCTTCTTGATCATGCGGTGTACCCGTCAGAGATGTCCCTTGCCGCATATCTGTTCCTGCTAGCGATAGAGCCGTTTGCAGCGTCGGTTAGGCTTGATGCCCAGGTGCGTGCTTTTTAGTGGCCGAGAGGGATCTCCGACCGTATTGCTCTATATGCACATGACGTCCTATTTTTTCTTACTGACCCTAATAAGACAAGCCCAAGACTGCTCCGTATCCTGCAGATCTTTGGCGAGACCTCCGGCTTCTTTATGAATATTCGCAAATAAATACTATGGCCTTTGAAGGGAGCAAGCAAACTGGGCGCATGGTCGGAGGAAGTTACGGTCACCACTGAGGGCATACGCTACCTGGGTGTCTTTCTCTCAGCCTCCCAACACGTATCATGGGAGAGGAATCTTGCCCCTGTATGGATGCAAGTCAAAGATGAAATACAAGCCTAGTCACACTTGCCTCTGTCCCTATATGGACGGTCCACTATATTCAAGATGGAATCTCTACCTCGTCTCTGATATCAGATGCAGAACCATCCATTCCCAATACCGACTGTGTGGTTCCTACATATGAATGCTGCTCTGGGGCAATTTCTCTGGGGAGGCGTCTAGGCTCAAGTGGCTTCATGAACATGTTTCCAGTCCACCTATTGTGGGGGGATAGCCACCGCAGACATCCAATCCTACTATGCCGCCTCCCACCGGCTGGTACTAAATGAATGGTGGTACGGTGATAAAGGAGATTCGGCATACGCAGTGGAGTGCTGGCTAATAGGAGACACAACCCTTCATATATATCTCTACACTGGACCAATGCTCCGGACACTGCCTAGTAGTGTTTGAGACGTGGAAACAATCACGCCGCAGGATGGGATGGTGGGGCAGACTGACCGGGGAGACTCCCCTATGGCACAATCGTCTCTTGCCCCAACTGGCGTCGTTGGGAGGATTCCGGGGGTGGGATGATATTGGTATTTCCACTCTCGGGCCGTCGTGAGAGAACAGACATTGAAATCCTTCCACAAGCTCCAAAGAGAATTTGATATGCCCCGTACACAATTTTATAAATACCTTCAACTATGACACGCCCTGTCTCCCTACATCACACAAATTGAAATTCTGTCTGAATTCAACCCAATAGAAGCTAACGTTTTTATGGGGGACCTCGGGGACCACAATATTACTAAGATATACCAATCACTCATAACACATAGCCCCACTACACTAGACACACTCAGAGTGACTTGGCAATCAGACCATGGCCAGCTCGATGATGCTGACTGGACAGAGGCGCTGGAATCCCTGCAAGGATCAGCCATTGCCTCGTGACTGAGGCTCATTCAATTAAAATACCTGCATCGGGTATACTACACCAGACACAGCCTCTGGAGGGTGAGGCTTGTGACTTCTCATTTATGTTTGCAATGTGGCAATACAAATGGCTCCTTCCTACACACAATTTGGCAATGTGCGGCTCTGATTACATTTTGGAAGGGGGTCACCACTTGCCTTTCTGAGGTGCTAGGGTGGGATATTCCTATGCCCCTGAGACTGGTCCTATTGCATGTCACAGTGGGGATTGGAGGTAATTGAAACAAGAGCCATCTATTGTTTCTGGGCCTAATGTTTGCGAAATGGGATATCGCACGAGGTGGAAGGCCACCTCTCCCCCTTGTTGGCTGTTTGGAAAAAGGGGATGGATCATTGCATGGATATGGAGCTGCCTATATTTAAGGCTAGGGGATGCCCAAAAAAACACCCTAAAATCTGGAAGAGATGGGTGGACTATTGAGGCCTGTATATCGAGCCCATCACCCCGATATGTATATAGACAAGCAAAATGGGACAATAGGGAGATGGACAATTGTACTATCCAGTGTTACATGTACATTAAGGACACAGTGGTGGGGGGATACCGGCATGAGGGATTATAGAACAGACATAGCACATCAGGTTGCATTTTGGAATGCTAAAGTTAGGCTTCACCATATATTTTTCTTGCACGGTTTTCATAAAATGAATGCGACATTATTGCTGTATTGTAAGATAATGCTGGTTCTGCCCACATTCTCAGTTGAACCAGACTGTACTTTGCTGTTGACATGTTAAAATATGTTCTTAAACAAAATAAAACTCTTTAATGGTAGAATCTGATTATTAGTCACAATTATGAAAATGCCACTTTTAGAAAGTTGGCATTTTCTACTCCTAACCATTAGGTGCCTGGGTCACATGACTAGGTGTAGCCGGCAGTTATTCTTTGCATATTTCTCCCAGACAGTGAGACAAAGGGAAGATAGGTATTGGTAGGATGGGCCACTCTGACTTAATGAGGGGGAGGAGCTGTCACCTACCACATATTAGAAAGGCTCTTCCTCAGCACTCTCACAAAGAGTTTGTCACTAGTATTTTGTGTCCCCAGACAAGCTTGTGCCAGGGCAGGGAGGAAGGGGATGCCTGATACTTCATGGGGCTGGGAGCCTCTACAAACGTCTTGTACTTCAAAGTGGCAACCAGGTAAAAATAATGGACGTCAGACCTCAACTCTTCAGGACACATCTGGAACTGTGAAAGACTCAGAAGAGGAACTACTGTGCTGCTTTTTTGCAAGAAGGACTGCCACTCTGCTGCCCTCCTGCCTGAGTGAGAAGGAATTTACCTGCATCTTGAACCCAGGACCACCATAGTGACTCCAAGGGCTAGTTGGCTGGCCTCCAGATAAGAAGACTCTGGGACAGAACAGGCTAAGTTTACCCGGAACCCCGCAGCTGTGAGTCCTGCCCTCCCAAGTGCTGCGACCCTAGGGTGGAGCCTTGAAAGTAGTTCTGAAGGTGCTCTGCCAGCTGAACTGTGGTGCGAGCAGAACCAATGCATCGCGACATATCGCCTTCCAGAAACTCTGCATTGGAGCCGCTGCATGACGCGTCATCTCACCAAACTTCACATTTGAACTGATGCACGACACATCCCTCCACAGGACTTCACATCGCAGCCCGCAGCGTGATGTATCCTTGACACAGGTCTTCACGTTGCAAGCCCCTCATCGGCGATATTCTTCATAACAATGCAGGACCTCGCAACACAGCCTTGCAGCTTCCCAAAACTGGCACTGCATAACTCATCTCCTCTCCAGAACCGCGCATCACTTTGGCTAAGTGATGCATCCTCAACACGGGAGTCCGCATCGCTCTGCAACTAGGATTCAAGGAACTGTGTTCAGACCACCTAACTGCGTCCCTTTATCTGGCCCGTGCTCCATTGCGGTCAGCCTAAACTCATGACTTTGGCTCGGTACAACGCGACCAGATAACCCTAGTTTGCGCCTTGTACTTTTTGGCACCATTTTCATTTAAAACTTTCAAATTGCATATCTCGGGTTTTACTGATTTGATTCTTGTTGTTTTGGTCTTAAATTATGTATTACATTTTACTCTATTTTCCAAAATTAGTGTGGGAGATTTCTTGTGTTGGGTTTTCCTTTATTACTGTTTGATGTGCTGCATAAATGCTTTACACATTGCCTGTAAGTTAAGCCTTACTGCTTTTGTGCTAAGCTATCAAAGGGTTAAGCACAGGTTAATTCGGGCTGTGATTGTGACTTCATCCTGACAAAGATTGAGGTTGCTGCTTGAGTAGGGTTTCATCCCCTCAGCCAGTAACCCAATTTCTTAAATATTCCTACTCATGTTCTCTCGTACATCTTATATAATTTCTCCCATTTAATTTATTTTGTATGATTTTGTGTCCACCCATTTCAGGTCTATCTATCCCATTTCCTTCATTCTTGTTTGAACACATACTTATTTACTCAATGTGTCTTAGTTGCCTTCAATAGAGCAGTTGTCGGGGGCATAACTGAAATATATCGCAAATGCAAATTGAGATTTATTTAGGTGCCTTTAGGGTCTTCCCTAGAGCACCTCTGTTTTCCACTATCACAAGTAATTAAGGGCCCGATTACGATGTCGTACGGACCGCCACTGACAGGCCGTTGATGGGGGTATGCCCGACTTCCAGGGCCGTGGTCCGCCCACAAGATTATGATGCTGGCGGTCACAGCACTGCAGGTGGGGGGAAGACCATCACCTCTGACAGGGGTGGTGTCAGACAAGTAATCCATGAATGGTGGCGGTGCTTGCGCAGGCACCAATATCTGGATTACAATGTCCCTTTCTCTCTGCTTTTTCATGGCTGTCCGACCACCATGAAAAGGCAGATGCAAAGCAAGTTTGGGGGCCTCTGACAGGGCCCCTATAGCTCCTGGGCCTCTGCTATAACATCCGACAGGCAACCATGATTCCCCCGAAACATCCAGGCACAGGATGCTGCCCGGCACACAGTGCAGGGATTTTTCTGAACATGCCTTTTTGCATTGAGGCTTGTGCTGAGGCCTGGAAAAGGGCCTCAGCACAAGCTTCAATGCAAAAAGGCATGTTTCCAACTGCCTACACGGCGTTGGATCGTAATTCAGAGGTCGGGACAGCCGCCTACTTGTCGGGAGGTCCCGATCCCACAATGATGGCAATCAAACGCTCGTCCTACCACCATCGTAATCAGCCCCTAAGACTTAGGGCCTGGATTAGATATTTGCGAACGGATTACTCAGTCACAACAGTGACAGATATCCCATCTGCCAAAATATAAATTCCATTATGTCATATGGGATTTATATTTCGACAGAAGGGATATCCATCACCATTGTGACGGAGTACCCCGTCCCCCAAGATATAAATCAGGCCCTTAATTGCATGGAGGATGTTATCAAATTGACACTCATTTTGCTATGGTAGTCTGTCTGGACTCATCCAGTGCCTCGCCTGAAAATGGAAATAATTCCTGACTATATGAAGTTGGAGCCAGCTGGTAAGCTTGTATGGTTAAATTATATTTTAAATGGTTCCTTTGATATGGGTCTCACTGAGTTGTTCATTTGCCTATTGAACATTACGAAATCTGATAAATCCTAGGTAAAAGGAAAATGTTCGGGAACAAAAGCTATATCTAGGAAAACTATTGAGCTCATCAAGTCTACAGTACGGTACTTTAAGTTGATTAAATACATTTCTGATTTGCAGGTCTATTTATACTTGGTTATTAAAATATTAGAACAGACTCTCTTAACTTGGTTCAGAATTATTATAGCTCACCATTTGTCATCATTTCCTATGAGAGAAGTAGCATGTAAAACAACATAATGAGGCTCCTGTGATAAAGTATCTATGCAAACCATGATACATTTAATGTTTTTTTGCGATGTATATAAACTGGAACGAATCAAGTCGCTTGTTCTGTTTTTGCGCAAGAGAAATTCACAAATTACCGATTGACTTTCTTTTTTCATGTTTACAAATGTTGTCTTCCTCTCTGGCTTGAGATGTTGCGGGCTGTCGGGAGCTTGCACTCAAGGTTGCTTGATGAAGAGCACTTTGTGTGTGCTATTTATTTTATAATTTGTTCCTTGTGATCTGTTTATTTAGACTGATTAACTTTTTTCTGTCTTTTGGACATTTTAGTGTATTTTACATTGTGTGTTTATCTTGCATTTGTTACTGTGCTTTATGATTGTCTTTTTTATTATTATTTATTTACAGAGTTTTATATAGCGTGAACTAGACCCGAATCGGGTATCAGAGCTCTTTACATAGCACCAGTTACATGAGGACACATTCATTTTTTGTGAGGCATGGGGAGATTAAATGATTTGCCCAGAATCACAGGATGTTCAGTGTCATTGCCGATACTCGAACCCAGTTCCCCAGATTCGAGGGCGACTGCCCTAGCCGTTAGGCCAACTCCTCTCCTTGGGCTTTAACCAAATAAAACTAATTAATATCACTACTACTACTAATACTCATCTAGGCACTTCCACCTGCCAATGCCATATAGAGAGCAAGCATTCATTGAAAGGAGCATCCTAAGCAACTAATGACTCCAGCGTGGTGGCGGAGACAGGGCTGCTGTTGTGGCAATGTTTCTGCTGGTGCAGGAATGCTATTTGATATTCTGAAAGGGCAAGCATGATTACAGGAAGAGTCCTAAACAGCATGGTGCCGCTCACCATGTGCATCTTCCATTCTATATGGTTCTGTTTATAAGCCTCCATCAGGGAGCAGAAAGTAGCACATGTAGCCTCATCTACATCTGTGTTCAGCTCCACATTTGTCTGTACCATTCCACAGTAGTGTCACCAGAGCCTTCACAGCCTTCTGCTGTGGGAGATGGGGCTCCCGCACATCCTCTTGTTGGTGAACATTCAACCATAACCCAAGAGTAAAAAGTAGAGCTTTCATTAGAATACTCTGCATTCTGGACAGAGAAGGGAATTAAACGTCTTTCAGCAATAGAATCAAAATGCAGCTCTGCCGGGGTTTTCTCCCCTCACTGCCAAACAAACTATGTCCATCTTATTCCTTTTCTTTTCTGACTTCAAACACATAAATTGTTTTTTAGTGATTCTGTCCAATCTTGTTGATTCACCTCATGCACTCTAGCTCATCCATTCTAGTAGCAAGATGATCATTAAACCTTGAAGTAGTCTGCTTGCTTCCTAAACGCACCACACATGCAGTGGTCGAAGTGGATGAGATCATCAGGGCACGGCGTGCCCCTACTTCTTTAAATTAATAGATTCCGTTCTCCTGCTTTTTTATTTTAGACACGCATTCCAGGATTGCAGAAATAGCCAAGGACCACAGATAAGGCTTGGTGTTCATGGCAGTTCGGGGCGGGGCGGGTAGAGAAGGAAAAGGACTCTGTCTCTTCCTTCTTGCCCAGAGAAGACAATGACAGTGCAAAAGCACTCACTGATTTCCGAATAATGAGTGTAAAAGCGCTAAGGTAACCATGTTGTTCCTGCTTACATTTCACATGCTTTACGTAATCTTGCTTTTTCCAGGATGTTGTTATTATTTATTTTTTTTAGAAGGCATATTACTCTCGTCTCATACGTAATTTGAATTGAGTCGCATCCAGGTGATTATAGCGGGCACAATTGGGTTGCAGATGAAGGCAGTGCAAGTTTCTCTCAGTGGGACAGTATGGTGTTCAGTGGAGGAGAGGATGTAGCACTATGGCCAGAGCTGCCAAATTTGGATCTGGGAAACCAGGTTCAGCCTTCATGACCAGTCCACCAGACCACTCTCCTGAGGGAGCACATTCCCATGCTTGACCTAAGAAGACCCTGCTAGACCTTAGAAGCCCTAGTGTCTTAGCACCAGCATGTGGACCCTAGCGGGGGCAATTGTGGTTTAACCTTTAAGGCGTGTCAACCACAATCCATACTGAAGTTCACCTCCAGGCTTCCGGGCAAGCCTATGAAGCAGCACACTCTAGCACGACAGTGACTATCACTGAGGTCACAGGACCCTTGAGCAGGGTGGCTCTAGGGCAGTGCGATCGCACCAGGCGCTGACTTCGGGTGGGGTATCATGCTTGCAAGTATTTTATGTTTCTAAAAGCACTTGCTGCCTCCTTCCTGGCCTCCAGCAATTTTAAGCAACAATAAAAATGTCATGATAACTCCGGTGATTAATGTTCTTCCTAGAGTGAGAGATGGAGTTTTGTCAAGTGGAAGTTTTAACTCATGGAAAGGTAGCGCAGAGGACTCCTTTTCCTGCTGCTAAGAACATGTACAATCCAGATCACAAGGTGCACATAATGTAAATAGGTCAGTGGGTTACCGCTTTTGTCAGTGAGATCCTTTTTGTTACTAGCATTTCATAAGTCAAAATCCTAGCATTGGACAGTGAGCTATTAACTGTCATCTAAGAGCTGCATGTTTTTTCCCCAGTCTGATTATCCTAATGTTGCAAAAAGTGTTAATTTAAATAGAAATCAATTCTGGTTATTAAAGAGAACCCCCAACCATGGTATTATGTTCTAAATTCAGAGTTTGTGTTTCTCCAGACCAATCACTATTAAACTATACTGCCTACTAGTATGGATATCATGCGACTCCTACAACTTGTAGTCCTTTGTCTTATGTAACGTTTCCTATACAGAGATTTACACACATATGATTATTGTCTCTGTGTAAGTACTCTGACACCCTACACTGGTGTCAGTGGTGCTATAAATCAAATTAAATGCATCTGAGTGAGAGTGTGGTTGTCGCACATGGTTCCACCAGCGCTAAAGCCAGCGTAGCCCTTGAGGTCAGGCCACCTCACCCATTGGTCCCTCCGTTGGCCTTGTTTCAGCAGCGGTAGCTGTAACTCACCAGGGGTCGGCAATGCAGATTTGCACGCACACCAAACTAAGTTCACAAACTTCACTGTCTCTCTACTTCATGCACAAGCACTTTTAACATGTGCTGCCTGCTTTGGGGCCACTGGAATAATGCAGCAATGGAGGACAAAATGATGCCTCGGTGTTGACAAAATGAAAGCATGTATATTTTCTGATACTTTATTATTTTGACATTTTTAAGATTGCTAGCTGTCTCTGCAAAGATTTTGCCTTATTAGTTCCAGTGTAACATACAAATACAGCAGTGAGAAAGGTGATCAGTTGACCTTGACAAAGGGCCGTCCACTTCACAGAAACCCAAGTCACATTTTTTAGTAACTTTTGATCAGTTTGAGCTACAAACAATTTATTAGTTAAAATCATCAAATTATGCAGCAGATGATGCATTAAGCGGCAAATATTACAGAACCAGAATTATATAGAAATTATTTGCAAACTAGGATATTTTGCCATTCATTCTTGAACTACTCTTGTTGGAAAAGGGAGGAGAAGTGCTGATGACAGAAACTCCATGGCTAGGAGAAAAATGGTTTGTGCTTCCACTTTTAAGATTATTTGCAACATTCTGTGATTGGAAAGGAATCCCACTTTGTGAATGTATTTTGATATCATTCACTCATATTAAGCCTTACCTAAACGTGTATTCATTGGTTGAATTAAGCAACTTAAGCTGTAACTGGGTAGAGAAATACAAAACAAATACTAAAAAATAGAATGATTTGCTCTTTCTGACCCAATCCTCCAGTTATTCCCGCCCCTTGATTCTCCGCTCACAGCGGGAGGTGTGTCTGAGAGGGCTTTAGGCTGGCTCACCTCTTTTTTGGATAATCGTAGCTTCCAGGTGAGGCAGGGTAAGTTCTACTCGAAGGTGATGGCACTGCATCAGGGGGTCCCCCAGGGCTAAATTTTTAGCCACACCCTTTTTAGTCTATATGTGGCTCCCTTGGCTGAGATTGCTGAAGGCTTTGGGATTGGAGTGGTATCCTACGCCGATGACACCCAGTTGGTTGTGTCCCTGACTCAGGATCAACAATCGGCGGCTCCCAACTTGGTGGCGTGCCTCCAAGAACTTGCAGCCTGGATGGACACAAATTGTTTAAAACTTAACAGCAATAAGACTGAGGTACTGGTGGTGGGAAAATCTCCTTCTATCTGGTCGTCCGCGTGGTGGCCGCAGAACTTGGGCTCTACTCCTGTTCCCAGGCAAAAAAACTTGGGGTCTGGATGGATACCCATCTCTCATTTGATTATCATACCAGACGGGTTGCGGGCACATGTTTCGGAGTTCTTAAGGGACTTAGGAAGACTCTGGACACATTGCCCGCTGCTGCCAGGAAGACCCTGGTTCATGCACTCGTGACCTCCCGTCTTGATTATGGGAATGTCCTCTACTTGGGTGCCACAGAAAGGTGTATACAAAGACTCCAATGCGTGCAGAACGCAGCGGCCCGATTAGTTCTGAAGCGTCCGAGGAGAGCCCCCTCTAAACCGGCTCTCACCTCCTTGCACTGGCTCCCAATCCGGGAACGTGCTCGTTTTAAGGCACTTTGTGTGTGCCACCGTATTATGCATGGGACCTCTCCAGCCTATATGCGGAACCTCCTCACCCCTTACACTCCCACCCGCCGCCTCAGGTCTGAGGGGTTGGGTTTGGTTAGTATCCCCATGGTGAAGAGAGCCAGGATGGGGGGCCACTCCTTTCGATTTTTGGCGGCCCAACTCTGGAACAAACTTCTAGTATGCCTTCGAGTGGAACCCGTAGAAAGCATTTTTAGAAAGAAATTGAAGACTCTCCTGTTCCCTCCTGAATAGACCTCAGTACCTCCTTTGCTGCCTCATCGCAGCGCGGGGACACACTGTTCTAAGTGTAACCATGCGCTTTATAAGTTTATTTATATACAGTTCCCCTATTTTTTCCCCCACTTCGACCACTGCACACATGACATCACTGTCTGCATTATCATTACACCCCGTGCATCCCAGTGCATTAAGTAACAGTCACGCTGTCTGACTGTTCTGCTCAGTGTTCAGCTGCTTCGTCTTTTCCCACTTTAATTCAGTGACTTCTTAGGGCCCAATTTTGATCTCACTAGTAAAGCCCTCCATACGACCCGAATCCGTAGGGCTTTACAAGCGATTCATGCAACAGGAGTCCGAACGAGCGAGTATGATGCATTCTTATGCTTACGGACTCGGTTTGCTCGGACTCCTACTAAACTCCATGAGAGCCTGTATACTGGACACAGGCATAGGCTCCCATAGCAAAAAGGGGTGGGTGGGGAAAAGCGTACACCTTGTGGCGGGCACACCATGGTGCCCACCACACTGTGCATGCATGGGAAAGGGGGACCCATGGGTAACCCCACGGGTCTGAATCGGAGGGCTCCAGGTGATGGTGGGCCTACTACGGGCCCCAAAAGAATGATTTCAGCAGCTTTTTTGCTCCGAACATACCGAATTCTGAAGGCTGTCCGAATCGTGCATCGTACTTGCTCGCTCGGAAACAGAGTCCATAGAGCTGTACGAAGTGTCTGCGTTCGAGTCGTACGGACTGGATCGGGTTGGGAGATGATTCGCTCGACGCGTATGCGAACTTCACATCGTACTTGGTTGTTCGGACCAGTGTACAAAGTGGTCGGGAAAAAGGGCTACGAATCGGATCCGTTAAAGCCAAATCCGATTCGTAGGCCTTCCGAGCGAGATCGGAATCTACCCCTTAGAGCTTCTTGTTGCTCACTGAGGTATAATTTCTAATATTTATGTTTTCCTTATCTTTACAGCTTGATTTTGCTCAGGAGAAAGTGTCACTCATTGTAGATTAAATGTTACTCATAATTACACTGAAATTATGAAAATATCACACATAGCAATCTGAAACCTTGGTAGCATTGAATCACCCTGCAGCCCAGCTTTATTAAGAAAAGAAAATGCAGGAAGTCTTCATACACGGTGTGTGCTTTCAGAATCACATGAAAGCACATGAAAGCACATGCCGTGTTTGTAGGCCTGCTGCATTTCTTTTCTTAATAGAGCACAGCTGCGGGGTGGCTCACTCTCAGGGGATGTGTATGCGTGCCACACACATGGCACAGCATGCCTGGGGGCACAGAGGTGCATGCGTGGGCACACACCTTAAAGGCAACAGTGGTGGTAACTATTTGCAGATGGGCAGTTGGTGCCCAAGAGACCCTTCCTCTTTGAGACTATAAATAAAAATGTTTCTTAAGACCCAAGGACCACTGTCTACTCTAAACAAAATAAACTTAAAAGTATAATTTTCCAGTTTTTTAAACACATCTCATTTTCTTTTAAGGAAAACAGTGTTGTGGGGACCAACAAGGCCCGTGAACAAAAGCTTCCATTTGCAGGTGCACATTTAAACTTGACATCTTTGTAGACAGTAAATTTTTATATGCTTTACGCATACATGAATAAGTCCTGCTTGAGGCACATTTCTTTGTAAGCATTTTATCATGACATTTGTACACTTTGTCCAAACAGAAGGAACACTCAGCACGTTACCCTTGATTCTTGTTGTCTGGTTGGAGACAGCGCTGAATTGGAAAGACAAGCAATCACATCAGCATTCCACCTCCGACACTGTGTGAATAGAACCAGACTTACAATATACACTGCCTCTTAGCTAAGTTCCTCTAAGGAGCACTTCTATGAATTATCATGGGTGCTGTGACTGAGATGCAACCTGTCTGCAACCTGTCTGATTTCAATCTTTAGCCTGCAAAGTACGGGGGCCTGTCCTTCACCAGACTGGCTTCCTGATACATCATGCACAGGTATGGGGAGTTGGGTTGTCCCAAGAGATCTGGCACTCTCACTATGCTCTTGATAGTGTAGGTAGTATAAGAGTAGGAGTATTCGTATATGCATTATCATTTAATCATATAATCACACAATATTGTCATCATGGTTGAACTGTTTATCTTTTTCACCATTCTTGTAATGTTGGTAACAATGCTTTGTCTCCTCCTGCTAATAATTGCAGCTCATGTTTTTACACAAGAATACAATTGCTTCAATAAATGTTTGAAATGCTACTTTGTATCTTTCTTTGCACCTTTAGGCATACCTAAGTAATAATGAAAGGGTAGATCTGTTTCCACAATTTCTTTGGGGGAATTAGAGTGGTGATGTTTTGAGGTTGCAGACACCATCCGGTACCATGTAAGGTTAGGGGTCCATATAGCACACTGTGAGCTAGCAAGGAGTTGGAGCAACATACTCTGACGGTATGGATGGCTCAGTCTCCATATTCTGACATTTAAGTTGTCCGGTTACACAGTCCTACTTAATTCTCAGGAACCGTAAGACAACTAGCAGCATTTTAAAAAAAGATTGCTTTATTAAAAAGCTGTCCCTATTATGACTATTATTCCTAATGGGTCAAAAGCTGCAACCTACTTCATTGATATTCATGAGGTAAGTGGATTTACAACCCACTAAGAATCGTTATTTCAGGGTGGTACGTTTTCTTACATTAGGATATCGCAATCCCTACTTTTTGTACCTCTGGCCCAATGAGAGAAGGAAGACTGGCAACCTCGCTATTTTGGTGTTTGAGTGATTGCTCCAATTTACACATTTTTTGCGCAATATGACTCACTGGAAAACTAATCAACTGATTTATCTGCCAGCCTACGATTTGTTACTTTTTATGCAGACATTGATGTCATTTTGAGCAGAGAAAATCTAAGCATGTGGATTTCTACTGAACAAATTCATGTCCATTGTTTTGTGTGTGGGTAGCTTTTGCCAGGATTTAATTGAATAGATTCTGATTGTACTCTTATAGGTAAATGTCAGAAAATCTGCATGGATTCTAGATCGGTGGCCGTAACATGCATGCTTAAGCAGAGACATAAGTGTATACTTATACAAATGTATATTTACAATTTTAGGGGCCATTCACAAAGGTATTCATGAGTATGTGAAGTAGCATCTCTGTAGTATTACTTCGTGTAATCCTACATGCCTATGTGAATTGTTCCCAAACCATCTCAAATTATAATTAAAATTGGAATTCCCAGAGAATATTCATATACAATTAGTACAAATGAATAGGACTCTTTGCAGTTTAACTAATATGGAGTTGGACATTTTGAGACCAAAATCACAAAGGCATATATGAGTACATGAAGTAGTACACCTGTAGTACTAACTCACATACTCATAAATGCCTTTGAAGTAGTACACCTGTACTACTACTTCCCATAACTGCCTTTGTGACTTGGCCTCTTACCTTTTAGTTTGTGAATTGGACCCTTTTCATTTTTTCTTAAAATTATGCCTTCACTTTTTTGTGTGTACTACTTACTCTGTGTAAGAGCCATTTTTAAATAAAACATAACTTTCTGTAAATAAGTATGAAAAATAAATAGCACACTGGTAGAACACTTTACTCTCGTGGCATTTCAAATTGGCTCTCATCTCCCCAGACCGTGGGGAAAGCTGATATTTCTCAGACATTTCTGTGACTATGCATAAAGAGGGCTGCATTATAGCTCCTATTTGCTTTAATTGAAAATGTCACTATTGAGGCAGGAGGCCCCACGTGTCACCTTACATATCATTGAAATAATAAAAATAAAAAGTATTTATACATTAACAGCTCTAATATGCAGATCAAATTTATTCAAACTCTTACACATCATGAAATACTGTAAACACTCCAAGCAAGTGAGCCTGTATTTGTTCCTTAAACAAATGTCAAATCTGATCACACCTCGTGCACGCACACACACTCCAGATGTCTACTGCACCCACCAGCCTGCTTTCCTCCTACATAGGCCATGAGTTTCTAAATGTAAACGAGTCCTTCATTTAACATTCTTCTAAGTAACACCTCAAAAACTATGCTATATAAAGACAGCACATCAATGAGATCAAAGTGCATGGGTAAAACCACATAAGGACTAATGAGTCATGATCAGAAAAATCCTACACAAGAAGAAATTGCATCATCTCAGCCACTGAATTAAATGTATACTATAGGGTTTGTGCCTTCCTAAAGAAAGGGGCAGTGAGCAAGAAAGGCTGTCTGTTAGAAGCTGCTCTCTAATTACCAGGTCTAACAAATTGAAAGGTTTACTATTTTTTCACACTGCTTGGAATAGCATATTTGTTTGATACCTGAAAAAGAACTAACTTGCAGAGGGAAGGAAACAAGGACGGGTGAAAGGAATAGAAGAAGGGAAGGAAGGAAGGCAGGAAGGAAGGAAGGAAGGAAGAAAGGAAGGAAGGAAGGAAGGAGGAAGGAAGGAAGGAAGGAAGGAAGGGAGGGAGGGAGGGAGAAAGGGAGGGAGGGAGGAAGGGAGGGAGGAAGGAAGGAAGGAAGGAAGGAAGGAAGGAAGGAAGGAAGGAAGGAAGGAAGGAAGGAAGGAAGGAAGGAAGGAAGGAAGGAAGGAAGGACGTTAAAGAGGGAGGAAAGAAAGAAACAGGAAGAAAGGATGGAAGGATGGAAGAGAAGAAGGAATGAAAGAAGAAGGATTGAAGTGAAGAAGGAGGGATGGAAGGGAAGAAGGAAAGAAAGAAAGAAGAACAGAATGATGGAAGTAAAGGAATGCCAGATTTTTGTTAGGATGTCATGTACATTTGTCCATGCCAGGGGCAGATTAGTGTGTCCAAACCCGAAGATGAGAAATAGGGCACATTTAAGTCTCTGAAATATTTATTATGTATACAGGGTAGGAAACATAAGAATATCAACACTGCTCTTGAGTGTAATAAGGGTCCCTGGCTGAAAAACATTTATAACCAGTTTCATGCATTAAATGTCCATGCTATATGGGATTCTGTTGAGGCAATCACAAAGTCGTGTGTGCTGGAAGAAGGGGTGCTGCAGCACCCCAAACATATCCATACTTGAGTTCTGAAGGTGAAGGAACAATACAGATGCTTTTAAATTTTGTTTTTACATTGTCATATTTGCTGTGCATTCAAAGTTACAGTTCAAATTTCAGGATTTGTTTTCTGACAAACTGCTGTTTATTCTTTAAACAAAGTGATTGGTGTTTTTTTCTCTGACTGCAAATTGAGAGGATTGTGTAAAGTGATCTAATTGACAGTCTTGCTAATGTGAAAGAAAGGCTGCAGGATGTAATTTTTTTTAGCATACAACAACATTTAAATACCTATAAATGTGTATTCAAAGAATCAGCAGTTACAGAAGAACCAACCAAGCCTTTTTTGAATTCTGAAATGTGACAGAAATAAAGATTTTAATAGGATCAAAACAAATCACAAATCAAGACTCTTTACTCAGTGATGCAGAAATGAAAAATATTTGTGGAATCCCATTTTCCACACAATATTGTTTGTGCTCTATATAGTTCTAGCAATCAAACTGTATGTTTGCAAATTCAGTGGCTTTTTACTGTTCATTCTTTTATAATATATTTGCAACAGTGTACTCCAAAATGCCCCTTCAGATACATACTGCACTCTTACTACTCTCTTGCTGAGTGGGCGTGGTTTATTTGCTACACTTGTTCTTTCTGTTATACTTGGTTTTATGGCAATCCATATGAGTTCAATTACTTAATATCAGGGCCACTGGATTTATGTGATTCTGTTTGCATATTTAGGGATTTTTGCAGTATTTTCAGTTTAATCCATCATCTGCTGCATAATTTGCAGATTTTAACAAACAAAAAGTGTTTCCAGTTCAAACGGATCAAATGTTACTGAAAATGCAGCAGCATCTGTTACTGCACAGTGGAACAGCCATCTGAAAGGTTGATTGGTCACCTTTTCAGTACCTTATTACTGTATTTGAGTGTTAAAGTGGTACTAATGAGGTGAAACCTTTGCTAACACAGTGTTAACAAGTGTAAACAATGACAAAATATTGAAACAATACTCTCACAAAATGTGCCTGTTAGACCTGACAGCCTTAGAGTGGTCTTCCCCCGAACCTTTTGCATACCTCCTCCACTTTTCTGACCCGGTTTATGCTGTTATTAGGACTTTGCGCACTTTACCACTGCTAAACAGTGCTAAAGTGCTCATGTTATCTCCCCTAAACATGGTGATATTGGTTCATACCTAACTGGAATATTACATTTGTTTATAAGTCCCTAGTATAGTGATAATACATGTAGCCAGGGCCTGTAAATCAAATGCTACTACTGGGCCTGCAGCACTGATTGTGCCACCCACTTGGGTAGCCCATCAACCATGTCTGCAGTTTATACTGCCATGTCGACCTGGCAAAATAACCCTTTTGCCAGGTCCAAACCTTCCCTTTTTATACATATAAGTCACTCTAAAGGTAGGCCCTGGACAACCCAGATGGCATGGTGCAGTGTATTTAAAAGGCAGTACATGTACTTTTAAGTCTTACATGTTCTTGTAGTGGAAATTTCTTCTAAACAGCTACACACAATGGGAGTGTAGGTTTGTCTCAATTGGCCATCTCTTGCAGGATGGTAGGAGGAGCTGGCCAGAGCCTCACTTGCTCCTGAGTAAACTGTGTCCTGTCCACATGCAAAGGGCTGCACACCCCCTCTGTAATGAATCTGAAGCCAGGTCAGGAAGGGAGGACCTCTGTGCACTTCAAAGGCATGTCTTTGAAGTCCCTCCCACTTCAAAGGCACCACTGGGTATAAGTACTGAACCTCAGACACCACCACTTCAGTAAGTCTCTGGGCCTGTGGATACTCTGCCAGGAAGAAGGCCTGCTGTGCTGCTGAAGGACTGCCACTCTGCTGGACTGCACTTTGCTGGACTCCTGCTTTTCTGTGCTCACCTTCTACTTGCTACCCTCTTGCCTGGGTGAGAAGGACTGGACCTGCATTACTTGACCCCAGAACCCAGAGTGACTCCAATGGCTAGCTGCCTGGCCTCCCGATCTTAAGCCTGGCGGACATAACTGGCTTCCAAACTCTGCACATGGACTCTGCCATCTGTGAGTATACCCCACCAAGTGGTGTCAACCCTGGCTTCGACTCTTGGGAGTGGTCCTAAGGTGCTGCACAGCAGAACCAATGCATCATCTCTGCTGAAAAAAGAATTTCTGTCATTTTAGTCTCATTTAATGTATGAAAGACAGATCTATTTTTTCAAACTTGGTGTGGGGTCATTTTGTGTGGTGTTTTCACTGTTTTTCTGTTTGAAGATAAAGAGGCATTTTAACAAAATGCTAAGTAATATAGTTAGAAATATATGTGTAATATTAACTCGCAGACTTAAATGAATAAAACAAGTTAAAAACAAAGTGCACAAATGTAGTAACTAGCCACATTTACAAGCACTTGGCCTCACCACTGTTTAAAGCATCATTGCTTAGAAAATAGTTTGACCAAAATGTGCTGATGCATGCATCAAATGTTTAATTCTTGACCTTTCCATGAACATGTTTTTTTATTAAATAAATGTTTCACATAGCCCTGCAAAATGTTTCTTCTGATACAAAGAAGAATTTGAAATGCATGTTTAAAATGTATTATTTAGTAGAATTATGAAGAATAATCACGCAGAATGCAGGTCATAAACTGAACTTGACCTCTTTTAACATACTTATTTTATTTCCTCCGGATAAAGTCATGAAAATATTGTTCTATCTTTACAGCAGATGTTTCACTTGCTACATTGCTCATTTTAGATAACATCATTTTGCTTCATTAGAAGGTTAGAAATGTAGTTCCATTCGTAGGAAAGGATGTCTAGAATGAAGAAACCTCTTGTGTAGTTTAGGAATCACTACCACAATATCGAGGTACAAAAATATCGAAGTCAAGAAAATCAACATCCTATCTACAACATGGTAAGTACAAAAATATTGAGAAAAAGATCTTGTCAAAAATATCATTGTTAAAAATATCGGGTTTTTTAATGTTAAAAAAATAATGTAAAATAAAGTAAATAATACATATAATTAAAAGAAACATAGGTAAAACTATTTAAAAATGATAACTAATACATTTAGGTGCCGATTCCGATCCGTTAGAAAAACAAAATTACCGTACGACTCGTATCCGTATTTCTTTACGTACGAATTGCACAAGTCCCGTTCAACCGGTGAAGTACGATTCGTACTTTAAAAATACATACGAATTGTATCGGGAAAAGGTCTACGAGACGTCCCCGGACAGTTTTACGTACGAGTCGTAAAACTGAAGTCCGAGCGCGCAAGTCCGAGCCGTACCAGCGTTCCGAATACACGAGCGTATGGAAAACGTCCCGTATGGAGCGAACTTTGTACGACCCCTACCCCGGGTACACTTGTGCCCGGGGTACGAGACGTATGGCCCCCCCAGCCTCCCCCCACCGCGTATGTCTGCACTGTACCCCCACCCACGTATCTCCGCATCGTACTCCCCCACCCGCGTATGTCCGCACCGTACCCCCCACCCGCGTATGTCCGCACCGTACCCCCCCACCGTATGTACGGTCCGCGAGGATTGGGGTACGCCTGGGGTACGGAGCGTACTTACCTTTTCCGGCACTTTTTGGCTCCCGTAAAAAAATAGCCGTGCGGAGTGCTGTAGGTACGAATCGTACTTGCTGGTCCGTAAAACGCTGCCTGGATCAGAATAGTAGGTATTTTTTAGCCGTACGTTTTTTTTTATGATTCGTACGGAAATGGTATTTCTGTACGAATCGTACTTGCTGGTTTGTAAGGTGGATTTCCCGGGTACGAGTCGTACGGAGAATACGCTCCGTATGACCATTCGTACCCGGGTTTTGTAGGATCGGAATCGGAACCATAATGTAAAAATAAATTAAACATATACATGTAAAATATAATATAAAGTTCCACAAGTGTCCACACTTCAGGACGCACTCACCATCGGCAACTCCATTTCATAAGGCAGCAGCGCATACAACAATCCATCGGTAAAATCACTAGCCTTACGCGTTTCAGACATCACATTTGTCCTTGATCACAGGCAGCGAGCGGCAGTAAAATGGAAGGCATAAAAACGGCTGCTTAAATACCATCAATAACTTTATTGGCCCCAGGTGCAGCCACATAGTCCACAGATGTCTTATGGGAGCAGTAGTCTTTGTTATTAAGCCTCAATTCATGTTAGAATTCGTACTGCCACTCGAAATAATCAACACAATTCAGCCATAAATGGGCTCCCAATGGAGTGTGTAATGCGCTGCCAAGTAAATAATTGCCCTGCCAATGGTCCGATCGGCTCGAATTTCACAGAGCCTCCAGGCCGCTTCTTATGCGTGGTGCAGTCCCCACGGCTGGACTGCCGTGTTTTATACAAAGTTCCACAAGTGTCCACACTTCAGGACGCACTCACCATCGGCAACTCCATTTCATAAGGCAGCAGCGCATACAACAATCCATCGGTAAAATCACTAGCCTTACGCGTTTCAGACATCACATTTGTCCTTGATCACAGGCAGCGAGCGGCAGTAAAATGGAAGGCATAAAAACGGCTGCTTAAATACCATCAATAACTTTATTGGCCCCAGGTGCAGCCACATAGTCCACAGATGTCTTATGGGAGCAGTAGTCTTTGTTATTAAGCCTCAATTCATGTTAGAATTCGTACTGCCACTCGAAATAATCAACACAATTCAGCCATAAATGGGCTCCCAATGGAGTGTGTAATGCGCTGCCAAGTAAATAATTGCCCTGCCAATGGTCCGATCGGCTCGAATTTCACAGAGCCTCCAGGCCGCTTCTTATGCGTGGTGCAGTCCCCACGGCTGGACTGCCGTGTTTTATACAAAGTTCCACAAGTGTCCACACTTCAGGACGCACTCACCATCGGCAACTCCATTTCATAAGGCAGCAGCGCATACAACAATCCATCGGTAAAATCACTAGCCTTACGCGTTTCAGACATCACATTTGTCCTTGATCACAGGCAGCGAGCGGCAGTAAAATGGAAGGCATAAAAACGGCTGCTTAAATACCATCAATAACTTTATTGGCCCCAGGTGCAGCCACATAGTCCACAGATGTCTTATGGGAGCAGTAGTCTTTGTTATTAAGCCTCAATTCATGTTAGAATTCGTACTGCCACTCGAAATAATCAACACAATTCAGCCATAAATGGGCTCCCAATGGAGTGTGTAATGCGCTGCCAAGTAAATAATTGCCCTGCCAATGGTCCGATCGGCTCGAATTTCACAGAGCCTCCAGGCCGCTTCTTATGCGTGGTGCAGTCCCCACGGCTGGACTGCCGTGTTTTATACAAAGTTCCACAAGTGTCCACACTTCAGGACGCACTCACCATCGGCAACTCCATTTCATAAGGCAGCAGCGCATACAACAATCCATCGGTAAAATCACTAGCCTTACGCGTTTCAGACATCACATTTGTCCTTGATCACAGGCAGCGAGCGGCAGTAAAATGGAAGGCATAAAAATGGCTGCTTAAATACCATCAATAACTTTATTGGCCCCAGGTGCAGCCACATAGTCCACAGATGTCTTATGGGAGCAGTAGTCTTTGTTATTAAGCCTCAATTCATGTTAGAATTCGTACTGCCACTCGAAATAATCAACACAATTCAGCCATAAATGGGCTCCCAATGGAGTGTGTAATGCGCTGCCAAGTAAATAATTGCCTTGCCAATGGTCCGATCGGCTCGAATTTCACAGAGCCTCCAGGCCGCTTCTTATGCGTGGTGCAGTCCCCACGGCTGGACTGCCGTGTTTTATACAAAGTTCCACAAGTGTCCACACTTCAGGACGCACTCACCATCGGCAACTCCATTTCATAAGGCAGCAGCGCATACAACAATCCATCGGTAAAATCACTAGCCTTACGCGTTTCAGACATCACATTTGTCCTTGATCACAGGCAGCGAGCGGCAGTAAAATGGAAGGCATAAAAACGGCTGCTTAAATACCATCAATAACTTTATTGGCCCCAGGTGCAGCCACATAGTCCACAGATGTCTTATGGGAGCAGTAGCCTTTGTTATTAAGCCTCAATTCATGTTAGAATTCGTACTGCCACTCGAAATAATCAACACAATTCAGCCATAAATGGGCTCCCAATGGAGTGTGTAATGCGCTGCCAAGTAAATAATTGCCCTGCCAATGGTCCGATCGGCTCGAATTTCACAGAGCCTCCAGGCCGCTTCTTATGCGTGGTGCAGTCCCCACGGCTGGACTGCCGTGTTTTATACAAAGTTCCACAAGTGTCCACACTTCAGGACGCACTCACCATCGGCAACTCCATTTCATAAGGCAGTAGCGCATACAACAATCCATCGGTAAAATCACTAGCCTTACGCGTTTCAGACATCACATTTGTCCTTGATCACAGGCAGCGAGCGGCAGTAAAATGGAAGGCATAAAAACGGCTGCTTAAATACCATCAATAACTTTATTGGCCCCAGGTGCAGCCACATAGTCCACAGATGTCTTATGGGAGCAGTAGTCTTTGTTATTAAGCCTCAATTCATGTTAGAATTCGTACTGCCACTCGAAATAATCAACACAATTCAGCCATAAATGGGCTCCCAATGGAGTGTGTAATGCGCTGCCAAGTAAATAATTGCCCTGCCAATGGTCCGATCGGCTCGAATTTCACAGAGCCTCCAGGCCGCTTCTTATGCGTGGTGCAGTCCCCACGGCTGGACTGCCGTGTTTTATACAAAGTTCCACAAGTGTCCACACTTCAGGACGCACTCACCATCGGCAACTCCATTTCATAAGGCAGCAGCGCATACAACAATCCATCGGTAAAATCACTAGCCTTACGCGTTTCAGACATCACATTTGTCCTTGATCACAGGCAGCGAGCGGCAGTAAAATGGAAGGCATAAAAACGGCTGCTTAAATACCATCAATAACTTTATTGGCCCCAGGTGCAGCCACATAGTCCACAGATGTCTTATGGGAGCAGTAGTCTTTGTTATTAAGCCTCAATTCATGTTAGAATTCGTACTGCCACTCGAAATAATCAACACAATTCAGCCATAAATGGGCTCCCAATGGAGTGTGTAATGCGCTGCCAAGTAAATAATTGCCCTGCCAATGGTCCGATCGGCTCGAATTTCACAGAGCCTCCAGGCCGCTTCTTATGCGTGGTGCAGTCTACGAGACGTCCCCGGACAGTTTTACGAGTCGTAAAACTGAAGTCCGAGCGCGCAAGTCCGAGCCGTACCAGCGTTCCGAATACACGAGCGTATGGAAAATGTCCCGTATGGAGCGAACTTTGTACGACCCCTACCCCGGGTACACTTGTGCCCGGGGTACGAGACGTACGGCCCCCCCAGCCTCCCCCCACCGCGTATGTCTGCACTGTACCCCCACCCACGTATCTCCGCATCGTACTCCCCCACCCGCGTATGTCCGCACCGTACCCCCCACCCGCGTATGTCCGCACCGTACCCCCCCACCGTATGTACGGTCCGCGAGGATTGGGGTACGCCTGGGGTACGGAGCGTACTTAGCTTTTCCGGCACTTTTTGGCTCCCGTAAAAAAATAGCCGTGCGGAGTGCTGTAGGTACGAATCGTACTTGCTGGTCCGTAAAACGCTGCCTGGATCAGAATAGTAGGTATTTTTTAGCCGTACGTTTTTTTTTATGATTCGTACGGAAATGGTATTTCTGTACGAATCGTACTTGCTGGTTTGTAAGGTGGATTTCCCGGGTACGAGTCGTACGGAGAATACACTCCGTATGACCATTCGTACCCGGGTTTTGTAGGATCGGAATCGGAACCATAATGTAAAAATAAATTAAACATATACATGTAAAATATAATATATATACTTACTTAATAATATTCATAAATAATGATTTTAATAACTTTTAAATTGTTAAAAACATTTTATAATTTATAAATACATATATACACATACAACAATAATATAAATAAAAACATATATATAAAAAATTAAAAAATTACAATATGTTTAATCTTTTTAAAATAAATTATACACTACATTACATTAACTAAAACAGTAGAAAAAATGTTGGATAGCAGAGGGAATAAAATTACTATACCAACTCCAGAGCGTGCAACAGTAGGGAAAGTGTTGGATAGCGTAGGGGTAAAAATTACTATTCCCACTCCATTGAATGCAACAGTAGGGAAAGTGTTGGATAGCGTAGGGGTAAAAACAGTGGCGTAGCTAGGTGGGGCGGTGGGGGCGGTCCGCCCCAGGTGGCACTTTTTTGGGGGCAGACAAAGGCATTCAGATGAGGCTCGGCTTGCTTTCGTGGACGTTCGGGGATGGGCAGAGAAGGAATAGGACTCGGGCAATGTCCTCTTCTTTTTTGTGCTGGCAGCTGTCCCCCCATCTTCCTAATATTCCCTCTCTTTCTGTCTTGCTCCTCACTTACTGAAAAACTTTACTTAAAGAAACGGCTCTCTTTCCTTCTTTCATTTAGTTGCTTCCCTGTGAAATGGATCCAAAAAAGAAAAACACTCTTGCGGGAAATGTCCTTTTTCTGACATTTTTCTATTCCAAAGTGCAGCGGGATGGAGAGAAATAGAAGGTTTTAAATATGAAAAATAAATACATAACTGAATAAAGCAAGACAGAGTGGTTGCAAAGTGGCCAGATTGGTTTTATTCACATCCAAATACATGAGCCTCACTTTACAGAGTTTGCCAGTGAAGCGTGTTGTAAATGATGATACAGAGTCCATCTGTACATGTAAGTTACTTCTTTATTAGTAGCTTGGTTCCAGCATAGGTGGTCAGGATAGTAGGAGAAGATAGATGGTATAAAGACAGCCCCACCAGAAGCAGGCTCCCAACAGCTCAGCCTGAGTTGACCAACTGACACTCTAACTCAGAGAGGCACACAGGCATTCTATGATGTCATGGAACATTCTAGCAGAGCAGTACAGTGGAGAACAGTAGACAAGTAATTTACTACACATCCTCCTTCCTTAGGGAACAACAGCAGAAGTAAAGATGAAGACAAGTAAGATACCTCCAATATATCATTAACAAGAAAGTGCAACAATGACATATCCAAAGGTGTATTTCATGAGATATCAAGAATTTCACTAGCATGAACAACAATGTGTTAAGATGCAAAAATAAGAGAAACATTAAAATTGCAAGTAACACTACTACACGCCCCATCCCCCTCCCTCAGAGAAAACAAAGCATAGTGGTCACCCACCCAACCTCCCTACACCACAGGGTAGACACCCTGTTAAACAAAGGTGGGTGCAGACACTAACCCTTGAGAGAAAACAACATCCCCAATATAGAGAGATACAATAGGGGTTAGATACACTCTAGATAACAAAAAGAGTGCAAGCTCAACAACAAAGATACTCCGGCAAGAAAGTGCTCTGTAAAGAAACCCAAGTTCCCCTGGTAGAAGGCATGTCGACACTTAAAATCCGTTAAGAGTAACGGAAAAGATCTAAACACTAGAGAGAAGCATCTCACTCAAAGTTGTGCAAGCGTGAAACCCTTGGACACGAGTTCCATGCAAGTGGACTTCGACCGGAGCATAGTGTCAACATGAAAGGAAGACCCATGATAACGCTAGGAATCGACCAAAGAACCTCCACCAAAATAGGGAACAATACAGGGTACTAACCCATGGAAATAAAACAACCTCCCCTAGGTAGGGTACACCACAGGGTAGACACCCTTGAAAACAACATAACCTCCCCTAAATAGGGTACACCACAGAGTACTAACCCTGGAAAAATAACACCACCTCCCCTAGGTAGGGTACACCACAGGGTACTAACCCTGGAAAAATAACACAACCTCCCCTAGGTAGGGTACACCAAAGGGTACACACCCTGGAAACAACATAACCTCCACTAGAAATGGAGAAAAACGCATGGTACTAACCCTGGAAAAATAGCACAACCTCCCCTAGGTAGGGTACACCACAGGGTACTAACCCTGGAAAAATCACACACAAAAAATAACACAACCTCCCCTAGGTAGGGTACACCACAGGGTACTAACCCTGGAAAATTAGAGGCATTGACTACCCCCACAACCTCCCCAAAGAGATAGGTACACTACAAGTTAAACAACACAGCTTCCCCTGAAAAGGGTACACCACAAGGTACACAGAATGAGGGGACAAAAATGCCAAGGGAACAAAGGACCTCCCCATGGCAGGGTACACCAAAAGGTATACATCACCCTAAAACCGTACCTCACCAAGAAAACTGGGTACTGAGAAATCACCCAACTTCTCCATACCAGGGCACACCATAGGGGTATAGATCACCCTAGAAAACTAAATAGAGCCACCAACCGCCCCCACAACCTACACCTAAGAGGGAAAAACAGTACTTAGTAATGAAAAAAAAGAAAGATATGCACTCCGGTGAGCGATCTCTCACCCGAGGTCTTCACCAAAGTTCCTGATATGCACTGCAATGAGGGATCTCTCACCCGAGGTCTTCACCAAAGTTCCTGGGCTGTTGGCATTACAGTACAAAGGACTCAGCTGGTGTCTAGATCCAAGCGCAAAAGTTTGAATTGCTTTGAGGAACTGTGTCTCGTTGTCTTCATTATCTTGGTCATGTGGCTAAGTATCCGTTGCCCAAGTCTGCGATTTCTTCAAAAACAAAAAGAAAAAAAAAGACAAAAACGCCTCTATAGCATAGTAACTTGAACCGCATCGTTTGTTGAATGTTTGCGAGAGATACAAACAATATGAACCAAAATGCAGCGGACCAGAGCCCTTTTTACGAGACTTGAAAGGCTACACGAGAAGTAAGAGTTTACACGGCAACATAGCAGATTGGCAAAATGGCGGGACGCAGCGTAGGCTACACCGGGAGGCTCTCGGCACGTTAGTGCTGGTAAAAACGTCAGTGAGCGGCATAGGAGCTCTCCGTCCTCCATCGACGTCAGAAAGGCCAAGGAACTCCTCCTTGCGGCAGGTGAGCTTGACGTGCACTACCCTTCTCGCGCACAGTTTTAAATAATAAGCATGACAGATTAACTACCTACAGCAGCGCGAGGAGAAGGGGCCAAGAGAAACCGCAAATCGAACAAAACAATAAAATTTTGCCTCACCACACATGCGCAACGCCGGTACCCAAATAGAAATTCTCGGGGACTGTTTAGAAGCTGCACAAAAGTATAAACAGCCGGTGCACACTAAACATGTCCCAAACGCGCCGTGCCAAACAGAGCCATACACTGCTGTTTCATCACCAACCTCTGCATTTTTCAACCAAGTGTAAAGTCTCACAGGGATGCCGATTTTCTCACAGGTTCAATAAAAGTTTCTGACCGCACGATGCTCAGACTGTCCAAGAAGTCTCCCTTCCTTTTTTAAAAACATGGCTGCTCTCAGCTAATACACAATAAAATTTGATGGCAAATCACTGAGGGTGCAGACAAGTCACAACACTTCCCGGCATGCTGAGGGCTCAAATAAAGCAAGAGGACACCGCAGACTGTTCACTCTTAAAGTCTTTCAGGTGACGGCAGACTCCTCAGTAATGTGTAGGCAAACGCCCAGGCTGCAGGCTGTCCAGATGGTAAAGGACACTGGTGGGGTTATCCAGGGCGTTACCTCTCAGTTTCAATTGACGTTTTAAAAGTGCTTAAAATGTCTGATTCTTTGTCCGTTAGTACTTTGGTTGTCCGTACTCCTTAGCGCACATGTAGGTCCAAAATCGTCGCCAAAATTGTTGTAAATGATGATACAGAGTCCGTCTGTACATGTAAGTTACTTCTTTATTAGTAGCTTGGTTCCAGCATAGGTGGTCAGGATAGTAGGAGAAGATAGATGGTACAAAGACAGCCCCACCAGGAGCAGGCTCCCAACAGCTCAGCTTGAGTTGACCAACTGACACTCTAACCCAGAGAGGCACACGGGCATTCTATGATGTCATGGAACATTCTAGCAGAGCAGTACAGTGGAGAACAGTAGACAAGTAATTTACTACAAAGCGCTACTTTTGTTTTCTAGTCTTTCTTTGAACAGCATGGTTGTTCCCAGATGGGAAAGTGTACCATTCCTGGAGGGACTGCAATACCTGGTTGATGGGTGGATTGGAAAACAAAATGTGTTTATGGATGTGGTCTTTATAAACCATACTGCTTAAGTTTTGTAAGGATATAAGCAATGGACATTGAAACGGTTCCCTTCAGGGCCCTGTAGCTATGTCCTTAACTTTTCAGGTAAAACCACTCGCTGATTTCTGAATAGTGAGTGAGAGATCGTTAAGGTAACCATGTTGTTTCTGCTTACTTTTCACATGCTTTACTTAATCTTGCATTCCCTATGAGTGTTTGCTTTTACTTTTTTTTTTTAGGCAGCATATTACTCTTATCAAGTGCATAATTTGAATTGAGCCATATCCAAGTGTTTATAGCGGGCACAATTAGGTTGTAGCTGAAGGCAGTGAGAGTTTCTCTCAGTGGGGCAGTATGGTGTTCAGTGGGGGAGAGGATGTGGCACTATGGCCAGAGCTGTCGAATTTGGAACTGGGGAACTGGGTTCAGCCTTCATGACCAGTCCACCAGACCACTCTACTGAGGGAGCATATTCCCATGCTAGACCTTAGAAGGCCCCACTAGACCTTAGAAGGCTTGATGTCTTAGCACAAGCAGGTGTACCCTAGTGGTGTCAATTGTGAGTTAACCTTGAAGGCCTGTCCACCACAATCCATACTGAAGTTCATCTCCAGTCTTGCGGGCAGGCCTACGAAGCAGCACACCCTAGAGCAACTGTGATCCAGTCACTGTGACTCTGTCACTGAGGTCACATGAACCTTGAGCAGGTTAGGGCGGTGCGAACGGTGTGACCACACTGGGTACCTATTTCGGGTGGGTGCGTAGTGTTTGCAAGTATACTATGGTTTAAAAAAAAACTTGCTGCCTCCTTCCTGGCCTCCAGCAATTTTCAGAAACAATAAAAATGTCATGATAACTTCGGTGATTAATGTTCTTCATAGAGAGAGATCCGAGTTTTGTCTCGTGGAAGGGTTGACTCATGGAAAGGTAGCACAGAGGGTTAATGTGCCTGCTGCAAAGAACATGTACCATGCAGATCACAAAGTGTACTGCTTTAATGGGGGGACCATGATGAATGGTCATTTAATGTCAGCTGCAGATGATGGATCCCTGAACAGTGTCATGTATGTTCATGTTTGCATTGTGCTGAGGGGATTACCAGGTAATTGTTCACGCAGCTCTCTGATGGATGTCACATGCAGTTTTTCTGAGTCCCCAGATAGATCATGCAGTCTGTGTGTTCTCTTTTGTACTGCCAGTCACTGCCAGTCACCAGTGTATTCAACTATGTAGCCTTGGACCGTGTCATATATGTGCATGTAACTTGCAAGATTGAGGTAACTATTGGCGGCGATACTACGTGTCTCTCGGTCCTCTTTCAAGTGCTTCCCGTCCTTTTTCCCCAGCAACCCCCCCAGGGGCAGCAATCTGAGGGATAGCCCCAGGCGCGACAAGCTCTAGCTACGCCTCTGGGTAAAAATTACTATTCCCACTCCAGAGAGTGCAACAGTAGGGAAACAGTTGGATAGCGTAAGGGGTAAAATAACTATTCCCACTCCAGAGAGTGCAACAGTAGGGAAAGTGTTGGATAGCGTAGGGGTAAAAATTACTATTCCCACCCCAGAGAGTGCAACAGTAGGGAAAGTGTTGGATAGCGAAAGGGTTAAAATTACTATTCCCACTCCAGAGAGTGCAACAGTAGGGAAAGTGTTGGATAGCGTAGGGGTAAACATCACTATTCCCACTCCAGAGAGTGCAACAGTAGGGAAAGTGTTAGATAACGAAAGGGTTAAAATTACTATTCCAACTCCAGAGAGCGCAACAGTAGGGAAAGTGTTGGATAGCGTAGGGGTAAAAATCACTATTCCCACTCCAGAGAGTGCAACAGTAGGGAAAGTGTTAGATAACGAAAGGGTTAAAATTACTATTCCAACTCCAGAGAGTGCAACAGTAGGGAAAGTGTTGGATAGCGAAGGGGTAAAAATTACTATTCCCACACCAGTGAATGCAACAGTAGGGAAAGTGTTGGATAGCGTAGGGGTTAAAATAGGGAAAGTGTTGGATAGTGTAGGTGTAAAAATTACTATTCCCACTCCTGTGAGTGTAACAGCAGGGAAAGTGTTGGATAGCATAGGGGTAAAAATTACTATTCCAACTCCAGAGAGAGCAACAGTAGGGAAAGTGTTGGATAGCAGAGGGATAAAATTAGCGTTGCTTATCAATTAAATATTTTTTAATTAAATAATGAATTAATAATGAATTAACAATAAATTAATTATGAATACCAATACATTTAAATTAATAATTACTTTAATAACATTAAATTACTTCCCATCCTATTCCCCTATAAACCCACAACCCACTCTTAAAAAAATACACACAATTATTATAATAAACAATTACTCAATTAATACAAATTAATTACCAATTATTAATTAATTAACAATAAATTCATTATAAATACCAATAAATAAAAAGTAATAATTACTTAATTATAATAAATTACTTCATACCCTATTCCCCTATAAACACACAACCCACTCCTAAACTAAATTAATACAATTTATATATGTATCAATTAATCAATGAATACAAATTAATTACCAATTAATAATTAATAAACGATAAATTAATCATCACTACCCAAAAATATAAATGATTAATTAATGTATTATAATTAATTTACTTCCCACCCGATTCCCCTATAAACCCACAACCTTCTCCGGAAAAAAATCAACACCATTTATATAACTATCAATTAATACATTAATACAAATTAATTACCAATTAATAATGAATTAACAATAAATTATTTATCAATACCAATAAATACAAATTAATAATTACTTAATCATAATAAACTACTTCCCACCCTATTCCCCTATAATCCCACAACCAGCTCCTAAACTAAATGAACACAATTAATATAATGATCCGGCACGGAGAGTAATAGTACAGGCACTGGTGCATTTGCGGCTAGATTACAGGATCTCCCTCTACCTAGGCATCACAAAGACCACTATAAGGAAACTACAGGTAGTACAGAATTGTGCTGCTTTATCACACTCCCTACCCGCAATCAGTCAAGCCGGTTTAAAAAAAACTTTACTCGCTGTCAATAAACTAACAAATTAAGTTCAAAGCATTGTGTATTGCTCATAAAACACTTTGGGGGACGGGTCCCAAGATAAATCACTCTCTCATGGTCTTTTATCACCCCACAAGATGTCTCCGCTCAGCCAGCCAGTTTCTGGCAGTGATACCAAAAATTAAGAGAGCACGATCAGGTGGTCGTACGTTTTCCAACAACACTGTCAAACTATGGAACACTCTCCCCGTCCAGCTGCGCTCTACCATCCACCATCTCTCCTTTCGGAGGCAGCTGAAGACCTGGCTCTTCCAGAGTCTGCCGTAATCAGTTCATTCTTTTTGCTCTGCTTGTCACTGATAGCGCGGGATGCCTAAGGGTAGCCAGGCGCTCTATAAATACATATTATTAATAATAATGATAATAATAATAATGATAATAAAATAATAATATTCATAATATTCATCATAATAATAATTAATTAACAATACATTAATTATGAATACCAATATATAAAAATTAATAACTACTTTATTGTAAATAAATTACTTCCCACCCTATTCCCCTATAAACCCACAATCCACTCCTAAACTAAATTAGCACAATTAATAGAATTATCAATTAATCAATTAATAAAAATTAATTACCATTTAACTATTAATTAACAATAAATTAATTATCAATACCAAAAAATAAAAATTTATAATTACTTTATTATAATTAAATTACTTCTCACCCTATTCCCCTATAAGCCCACAACCCACTACAGAACTAAAATGCAAAATTTAGTTAAAATTAGTTAACAATTTCTACAAATTAATATTTAATTTACTATAATCAAATCACTTCCCACACTATTCCCCTATAAACCCACAACCCACCACGGTACTAAAAATGTACTTTTAAAAAAATTACTAACTTCTTAAAATATAATACATATATTTATAAAAAAAATACAAAACATAACAAAAAATGTATTATGTCTGAAGGGTTTTTAGTGACTCGGGAATATAGGCGCTCTGCTATGTAAACGTCTACTTATAGTTATTTCACATGTGGTTGATGTACGGTGCTACCAGGTAAGGGGATATTCCCTAAAACCCTTACGTGTGTGTAGGGAAGGACCCTACACAATGTAATATAGAAACAAGTCCCACACGTAAACAAGGTATCAGTCAAAATGACACAATGGGTTTCTCAAAGAAATGTCAATGTTCATCTCCAGTAAATTGATTCTTGATTTTATTATTCAAAAAGAGCAAACGAAAACCAGCCGACACGTGTTTCGTCGGCAATGGGAGTGATCCCGCGTATTCCTCAGGGCTGGGAAGGATACAAACAACACTATGAATGAAATGTAATCAGTACTAAAAAATAGTTTCCGGAGAAATTCGTGAATTCCAATTTGTGACTTGCCCCTTAAAGTGTAAACCCTAAATGGACAGGCAGTAAAAAAAAAAACATCGATTTAGCAATGGTGACTTGCATTTTAAAGAGGAAAATTAAATATAACACAGCACATATCAATCAGTGACAACCTGTTGCAATGGGTGACAAAGTGAATTTCGTCAATGATAAAAGATTTCCTAAACTGACGTGGGTGTGATTAAAAAAACGAATACATGATGTTTAGAACCTAAACGGATAAATATGCTTGAGAAAGTTTCTTATGGCAAGAGGGAAGAAAAAGTACAGTATAGGGGAGAGGAAAAAGTTCCAAGTGTAATTAAGTGAGACTGGCAGAATCTATTTGAGCGCAGAAATACCTGTAGGTAACAATGCGATTTATTGTATAAACTGCAATGGGTAAGAAAAAGAAAAATATCCAAAAATTATAAGTGACCTTGTGGGGGGGCAGTTAACCGAAACTGTAACAACCGAAAAGGAAGACGAGCGCTTACCGCTTTGCTAGTGTTAATTCCAACCAGGCTGGTAATGGCGTCTTAAGTGAGATTGGCTAAAATTTCGAAATCTGAAAGTAACATAAACTGAGGAGGTAAAAGGAATAAATTGCAAATCAGTATAGGTGCCCTATTTAGGGGGGCAGGTGACAGCAAATATAGCTACAAGGAATAAGAGGAACGCTCACGAGCTGCTGGTGATAATTACAACACGGCTGAAGACGTTATACTTCACGTGAAAAGAGTAAGAAGGGTGTAAAAGGTACAGTTACATCTAGGCATGAAAAAAGAGAAAGGTCATATTCTAGAAAAAATTATAGAAAAATTAATTTTTAATTTGTGACGTTATTAAGACATACTTTTTTTGTAATGAAGTATATTTTAATCTAATACGATTACAGGTAATCCAGTCAAAAAATGTGGAGCACATACATATAAAATACATACTAAAATACATAACACTAATATAAACATCGATATTATTAACAAAGATATTTTTGCAAATAATATTACTAACTTCGATATTAGCAAAAACGATATTTCTTACCTTTAGGTTGATATTCTTGATGTCGATATTCTGTCCCTCCGATATTTACAACTCAATATTTCTGTAGTTCGGGAAAAAAACTCGATATAAAGGTGCCGATCACGATCCTGTAAAAACCGGGTACGAACCGTCGGACGGAGCATATTCTCCGTCTGACGCGTACCCGGTCGTCAAAATATACAAACATGGAATTACGATTCGCACGGAAACACCATTTCCGTACGAATCGTACAAACCCCCGACCGACGAAAATAAACATACAAATGTGATCCGGGAAAGCGCCGACGTGACGTCGGGACGCACGCAGCCTGCCATTCACGAACCAGGAATCACGATTCGCACCGACGTCATCCCGCACGGTGAATATTTTCCGGCTGCCAAAAACTGCCGGGAAATCAGGACGACGCGAACAAGGAGTACCTGTACGCGACGGACAGACATGGACCCGAACCTACGTGTCATCCCGGCCCTCATAGCAGTCGACCTCCTCTACAGGTTCGGACGCAGACGCCGCAGAAGGTCAGAACAACAAAGGGAGGGGGGAAAGGGGGGGGCAGGACCAGGGGCAGGCCACAAAACACCCACCAAAGTCACACAGCACACATGCCCTGGACATACCTGACCCCCAGGCCCTGGTCACTACGAGGGTGTGGGGGCGTGTCCAGCAAAGCCAGCGTCCGCCACAACGGAAGTGCCTGACAACGCAAATCGGCAACACAACAATACAGGTACGTCCCATACCCATGCCTTAAGAGCGTGGGTACGAGTCGTACCCCGCCCACACCTACGTCATCCCAACAATGGCGGGACGGCTGTACCCACGTGGCAAAGGCCTGGGTACGGCCCGCACAAGCATCACGTAGCGTGGGGACGCATATGTACGGACCGTACCCCCACCCCTGTATGCATGGAGCGTACCCCCAACCGCAACAGTGTAAGTACGACCCGTACCCTCACCCACGTACGTATGGAGCGTACCCCCACCCCAACAGTGTAAGTACGACCCGTACCCTCACCCGCGTACGTATGGAGCATACCCCCCACCCCAACAGTGTAAGTACGACCCGTACCCTCACACGCGTACGTATGGAGCATACCCCCACCCCAACAGTGTAAGTACGACCCGTACCCTCACACGCATACGTATGGAGCGTACCCCCCACCCCAACAGTGTAAGTACGACCCGTACCCTCAACCGCGTACGTATGGAGCATACCCCCACCCCAACAGTGTAAGTATGACCCGTACCCTCACACGCGTACATATGGAGCGTACCCCTCACCCCAACAGTGTAAGTACGACCCGTACCCTCACCTGCGTACGTATGGAGCGTACCCCCCACCCCAACAGTGTAAGTACGACCCGTACCCTCACCCGCGTACGTATGGAGCGTACCCCCCACCCCAACAGTGTAAGTACGACCCGTACCCTCACCCGCGTACGTATGGAGCGTACCCTCCACCCCAACAGTGTAAGTACGACCCATACCCTCACCCGTGTACGTATGGAGCGTACCCCCCACCCCAACAGTGTAAGTACGACCCGTACCCTCACCCGCGTACGTATGGAGCGTACCCCCACCCCAACAGTGTAAGTACGACCCGTACCCTCACCCGCGTACGTATGGAGCGTACCCCCCACCCCAACAGTGTAAGTACGACCCGTACCCTCACACGCGTACGTATGGAGCATACCCCCACCCCAACAGTGTAAGTACGACCCGTACCCTCACCCGTGTACGTATGGAGCGTACCCCCCACCCCAACAGTGTAAGTATGACCTGTACCCTCACCCACGTACGTATGGAGCGTACCCCCACCCCAACAGTGTAAGTACGACCCGTACCCTCACCCGCGTACGTATACGTCCCACCCCAACAGTGTAAGTACGACCCGTACCCTCACCCGCGTATGCATGGAGCATACCCCCCACCCCAACCGTGTATGTACGACACGTACCCCCACCTCGTATGCATGGAGCTAACCCACACCCGTGTATGTGCTAAGCGTACATATCGTGAAATAGGAGGGGTGTGTGCAGAGTCCTCCCAGCAGTGCCCAGAGACAGGAGGGGTGGGTGCAGAGTCCTCCCAGCAGTGCCCAGAGACAGGAGGGGTGTGTGCAGAGTCCTCCCAGCAGTGCCCAGACACAAGAGGGGTGGGTGCCTAACACTCCCAGCAGTGCCCAGACACAGGAGGGGTGTGTGCAGAGTCCTCCCAGCAGTGCCCAGAGACAGGAGGGGTGGGAGCAGAGTCCCCCCAGCAGTGCCCAGACATAGGAGGGGTGGGTGCAGAGTCCCCCCAGCAGTGCCCAGACATAGGAGGGGTGGGTGCAGAGTCCCCCCAGCAGTGCCCAGACATATGAGGGGTGGGTGCCGAGTCCCCCCAGCAGTGCCCAGACATATGAGGGGTGGGTGCAGAGTCCTCCCAGCAGTGCCCGGACATATGAGGGGTGGGTGCAGAGTCCTCCCAGCAGTGCCCAGACACAGGAGGGGTGTGTGCAGAGTCCTCCCAGCAGTGCCCAGACACAGGAGGGGTGGGTGCAGAGTCCTCCCAGCAGTGCCCAGAGACAGGAGGGGTGGGTGCAGAGTCCTCCCAGCAGTGCCCAGACACAGGAGGGGTGGGTGCAGAGTCCTCCCAGCAGTGCCCAGACACATGAGGGGTGGGTGCAGAGTCCTCCCAGCAGTGCCCAGACACAGGAGGGGTGGGTGCAGAGTCCTCCCAGCAGTGCCCAGACACAGGAGGGGTGGGTGCAGAGTCCTCACAGCAGTGCCCAGAGACAGGAGGGGTGTGTGCAGAGTCCTCCCAGCAGTGCCCAGAGACAGGAGGGGTGGGTGCAGAGTCCTCCCAGCAGTGCCCAGAGACAGGAGGGGTGTGTGCAGAGTCCTCCCAGCAGTGCCCAGAGACAGGAGGGGTGGGTGCAGAGTCCTCGCAGCAGTGCCCAGAGACAGGAGGGGTGGGTGCAGAGTCCTCCCAGCAGTGCCCAGAGACAGGAGGGGTGGGTGCAGAGTCCTCCCAGCAGTGCCCAGAGACAGGAGGGGTGGGTGCAGAGTCCTCCCAGCAGTGCCCAGACACAGGAGGGGTGGGTGCAGAGTCCTCCCAGCAGTGCCCAGAGACAGGAGGGGTGTGTGCAGAGTCCTCCCAGCAGTGCCCAGAGACAGGAGGGGTGGGTGCAGAGTCCTCGCAGCAGTGCACAGAGACAGGAGGGGTGGGTGCAGAGTCCTCCCAGCAGTGCCCAGAGACAGGAGGGGTGGGTGCAGAGTCCTCCCAGCAGTGCCCAGAGACAGGAGGGGTGGGTGCAGAGTCCTCCCAGCAGTGCCCAGACACAGGAGGGGTGGGTGCAGAGTCCTCCCAGCAGTGCCCAGACACAGGAGGGGTGGGTGCAGAGTCCTCCCAGCAGTGCCCAGACACAGGAGGGCTGGGTGCCTATCACTCCCAGCAGTGCCGAGAGACAGGAGGGGTGGGTGCCTATCACTCCCAGCAGTGCCCAGACATAGGAGGGGTGGGTGCAGTGGCCCCCAGCATTGCCCATGGAAAAAATATAAGGGTGTACCCACAGATCAAATTGCCACAATTGTCAGTCAGGTGCACAAAGACCCTGCAGTACAGGTACCACATGTGTGCGAGGCTGGGAGTACACACATGCATAGCGCCTAAAAGAGAACATGTCCACATGAAGTCTTGTCAACAGTCTACATACACAAGTACAGTGACCACCAAGGATGCCACAAATGATGCAGGTGGAGACATCGCTTAGCATGCATGTGCAAAGTTGAAGGAGTCCGTCACACCCCCAGCTGATGTAGACACAGCTCAGCACCACATAGTGGAAACACCCTGCAGGGAAGATGTCAGGGTACACAGAGGAAGGAACACACCTTGGGACAATTTCACCATGCAGTAACTGCTTACATGAACAAAGACACTTAGCTAACACCTTGTGATGGCACACAGATACCAGGGTCCCCCCTATGACCAGCACACTACTACATTTCCCACACACCCAACACATGTTCACCACCCAAATTCATGTAGCAGCCCCACCAACAGCAATACCAGAAAAGCAGTAGTGATCTAAGGAAAAAAAAATGGCTTTATTCAGCATTATCAAAAAATGTTTGTGTGGATAAAGTTCAATATTTACAAAGCCCATAGGGCAGTCCATGAGTCACAGCTGGATGGGGGACACAGTGGGACGCGTGTCCCCTAGCTTGCCTGTACAGTCAGACTCCTTCGTCTTCCACAGCGGGGAGGGCATCATGTGGGGGGGAAGGACCAGGCACCGCAGAGACATGAGGGCGAAGGGTAGGCGTCGTGGGTGCAGGGATGGAGTACTCCACCACATGGGGTGGGGCAGGGCCAAAGGCGGAGGCCAGGATGTCGCTGCACACCTTAGCAAGGTCCTCCAGCGTATCCCCTGCACCCGAAGGAACCACAGGCCCCAAGGAGGGGGGGGGGCGGAGGGATGGGTCGCAGCGCCACTGGGGGAGGGTGTGGACAGGGGGGGGGACTCAACCACCCTGACCGGGGACTCCCTTGACTGCTTGCGGGGTGGTGTCACAGTGGGGCTCAGGGACAGAGCGGCCATGAAGGAGTCCTTGCCGGATATGTGGCCAGGAGAGCTGAGGGGAGGGGATTTGGAGGGAGTGGATTCGGTGGAATGCAGACTCCCACTCTGGCTGCATGACTTACGTTTGCCCCCCGACCCAGTGGGTGTGCCTACTTCACCCTGTGTGTGCGTGCCAGGAGGTGTGCGCATGACCTTCCCTGCTGGTGTGGTGCCTGTGTCTGTTGTGGTGGGTGCATGCTGACGTCTGGGTGTACGTGGGACAGGCATGGGAGTGGGAAGTGTGGATGGGGAAGAGGTAGGGGGTGGGACGTAGCACTGCAGGAGACCCACTGCTGCAGTCAGTGTTGAGTCTATGGACCTCAGCAACTGGCGTTGGTCAGCCTGCGATGAAAAAATGCACTCCAAGTATGCCTCCATGTTGTGCAGCACTTGGCTGTGGCCATGGAGGACATTAAGGATCGCAGCCTGACCAACCTGCAACTGCCGCTGGATGTCCACAGACTCAGCATTGGCGGCAGCAGTGGAGACAGGGGCAGGGGGTGCGGTGCCTGGCAGGAAGGAGACATGTGGTGACCGGGCACGCTGGGAAGGGACACAAGCAAGTGGGAGGCGGCTGATGGCAATGGAGGGGGCGGGGTGCGATGTTGTGCCGCTGTCAGCTGCTGGTGCAGCCTCCGCCCACTCGGAGAGATCATCCTCGGACCCGTCAGCTTCATATTCTGTCGTGCCAGTGGACAGGTCCTCGGCCTCACTCTCCTCCGCCTCAGTACCACTCAATGTGCCAGGCACGATGTCAACGCTGGCACTGGTGCTCGGTCCCTCCGCTCCGTCTGTGCTCATGTCTCCCTCCGTGTCCCCCGACGATGCTGTGGGCAAGGTGAAGAGACAGCAATTAATCACACACCTGTATACATATGTCACATGAGTCCAATCTACATAGGTTACAGTGCATAGCCTGCAAAGAAAGATCAGTAACACCTACAAAACAAGGTACAGATGTAGGGCATGCAACACACAGTTGGTTGACCCACCATGCCAATGAAAATCCATGGAGAGCATGACACAATAGCAAATGACATGAAATGGAGTTTTACATAGGAGCCAGGCCCTGGGGACAATCCAGCACTGCATCTGCACCACACAGCGTTGCCGAAAATAGGGATGAGGAGGGACCATATCCATGAACTTGAGGCACATGCTTCATAGGTAATACTGAAAACATGCCCACCATGACTGGCTCACTGCACCTTGAGTGTATGTCCAGACAAACATCTTACACTGGCCAGACCAGGCAAGGAGAATTCTGGTTTTGACATGTAGGCTTGGCCCGCACAAACCACCCCCTACATGAGACAATTTGTTGAGACACAGGTGGCACTTACATCTCTTAGTCTGGGTGAACTACACAGGGGCTGCATAAATGCAAGATTGGACGCCAAATACCCAAGGTGCGCCTGTCCAAATAATCATATACAAATGGCCATCATCAGATGATTGTAACAAGACACACAGGCACTGGCCACTGTGACTATGAACAAGGAAAATCAGGTCAGGCTGTACAGTGGACACTTGTACTGCATTTCACGTCAATATACATGGCGCCAGGGGACAATGGCACAGAGCACAACCTATGCTGTAGACACTGAGAGTGTCCACGTTTTGTGATGACACACATGACACCTATGAAAATATGCCCCAGGGGACAGTAGTGGCCACACAACTCCATGGTCCTGAATGGGAATGACTGCAACACACGCCACCATCCCTGCACCATGCGTATCGCACACTCATGCACATCATGTCACAGGCCACAACATAGGACATGCGCGCTGTAAGGCATGACACTTGAGAGACTAACTCCCATGTCTGGACTCAGCATCAGTGCCAACTGACATGGAACCCACATGTACTGAACTGGACAGGGCACAGGCAAGGTCCCAAAACCTGTTACACACCACCCCCACACATGATGCTACAGGCATAGTTCACGTGGAGAAAGCGCCAGCCGACATTACCTTGTGAAGGAGTGACTACACACAGACCAGGGAACACATTGCAAGGAGGGGAAGGGAGGCAGGAGAGCACAGCTATACTGTGGGTAACTGGATCTGCACAGCAACTTTAAACCCTGGCAGTGTATCCATGCAACTGTGCACTTACAAATGCTGGTGACACACAACAAACACACATGTACCTACCCCCTTCCTGCTGCTGCTTCTCCTGTAAGCGCCTCTCCAAGTCTGGAAATACCACCGCCAGCACACGCTTGTGGATGTGGGTCAGACGGCGGTGCCCGCGGTTCTTATGGGTCTCAGGTGAGTCCCCCAGCAGGACCCGTGCGATCCTCCGCGTCCAGCACCGGATATCCTGCCAGCGTTTCCTCACCTGGGCCAGGCGCCGCTTGCGACCATCCGCACTCCTCACGGCACTGACGGCGGTCAGCCATATCTGCTTCTTGGCAGAGGCGCCTACCTGTGAGGTTGAACAAGTGACACTACATCAATACACCAGGCACATGTCACAGAGAGACATATTTGAACAAAATTGCTGTTTACAACAAGGCATATTATGCATCCAACGCATTGCACCTTTGTCATAGGGACATGATCCTCTGGGGAAGGGCAAAAGCAGTGTGTGCCATTGAAAGTACACAGGTGGAATGAGGGCAACCACACAATCAATGATCCAGGCTCACACTGTGCATCACAAGCTACACCAGGATAATGTGCAGCACCTCTAAGCAGTCACATGGCACAGGCCACTGACGCTACCGAAGCAGAGTACACAGACACACACAGGCACAGGACATTCACCTGCCATTGCCAAATGCAGCGACAAACCTCACTCTGCACATGTGCCACTAGACGGGGGGGGCTCACAGGTGTGGGGCTGGCTCTGCACGTCAGACACACAGCACTGCTCCCTGCTCACATCACATGGGCAGGGTATCTCCATCCCTCATGCAGCCCGGGTGCTACACTCCACATATGCACCCACCCACATGACAGGGGACTTACACACACACACATGTCCTGGGTACGAACACATCATGTGGACACTCTCAGCACAGGTACACAGAACTAACACACATCTGTGGGTACAGTCACCTGTCACACTGGGCTGACCACATAATCACATGAGGACTGTAGAGGCTACATTCCCAGGAGGACAAGACAGGCAGATTGTGGCATGCACCATGCAGTGATTGTCACAGTAAACACAATGCAAGTGAGGACGGCAGACATGCACCACAGCATGCTCTGGCTGGGAGACATCAGGCATTCCCCCCCTGGGACCCCCCCTACAGTACATAGCATGTGTGTCACACCTGGACACAATGCCAGAAGTCACAGTCACAAAAAAGGGACACAGTCTGTGCTAGTAGACTCTGCACTCACCTGATACCCTGGTCGCCCATACAGCAGGGGGTACTGTGGGAGGATCACATCCAGCAAAGCCAGGTTCTCCTCCAGGGTGAAAGGCTGTGACCTCTCCACAGACCTTGACATGGTTCCAGGGAATCAGTAGCAGCAGCTGGGTCGTCGAATACAAAGATGTGCAGGCAAGTGCTCCCTCATGGGACCTGGCTGCCTTATATCTGCCTTGCTGGCCTGTTTCATGCACAGGAGTACAGAGTGATTGGTCACTCACATTTGCATCCTATGTTTCCTCCAATCCCTTCAAACCTAGCACAGTCAGTGGGTTCTTATTGTGTTTTTTTCTTCAGCATGATGTCAACTCCAGAAGCACATTGCAACAAAGTAGATTCATTCAAACTGACTACTGCTGTGCACCTGTTTTAAAAAATTCAAACTTTAAACTGGGTCTCCATGACAACCAGCATGCATGTAGGCCTTAATACTTGTCCCTCATGTGTCCCCTATGTAATTTGGAGCTCCACACACAGGTACGGTGCGTCCCGGGGCCCTAGGGCACCCCAAATGCATATCAACGGCCCATACAGGCGTGTATACGGTCCGTCTCACTATGGGTGTGCTCGCGTATGCGTACTCATAGTGATAGTGAGCGTACGCACGCGTGTACAGTCCGTATCACTATGGGTACGCATACGCGAGAACACCCATAGTGATAGTGAGCATACAGGCGTGGGTACGGTCCGTACCACTATGAGTACGCATACGCGAGAACACCTATAGTGAGACGGACCGTACACGCGTGCGTACGCTCACTATCACTATGGGTGTTCTCGCGTATGCGTACTCATAGTGGTACGGACTGTACGCTCACTATCACTATGAGTACGCATACGCGAGCACACCCATAGTGAGACGGACCGTACACACGCGTGTACGCTCACTATCACTATGGGTGTTCTCACGTATGCGTACTCATAGTGGTACGGACCGTACACACGCCTGTACGCTCACTATCACTATGAGTACGCATACGCGAGCACACCCATAGTGAGACGGACCGTACACACGCGTGTACGCTCACTATCACTATGGGTGTTCTCGCGTATGCGTACTCATAGTGGTACGGACCGTACACACGCGTGTATGCTCACTATCACTATGGGTGTTCTCGCGAATGCGTACTCATAGTGGTACGGACCGTACACACGCCTGTCCACTCACTATCACTATGGGTACACATACGGCAGCACTCCCATAGTGATAGGGAACGTACACAGGCCCTCTTAGCGAAAGTACGGTGCCTTTCACACATCACAGTGGTGACAGGCAGCACACAGGAAGGAATAGGGCTGACATACTTGTCCATGGATGGACATCAAGGCATTGTCTGGCCAGTACTACATGTGTGGGGCACCGGTGTGAAAGGCTGTGATGTGGCACATTACTCCTGAGTGGAGAAGGCACCAGATGTATAATGAGATGTGTACAGATGTTATGTGTGACGGTGCAATGTGTGCCAGGCATGCCCTTAACTCCTTTGACATGTGTGACTTGGGATGAGCATCACTGGTATGGCACGGTCAACAACACACGCAAGTGTCCCCTGATGCCCGGTACAGGGGTTACCACACCAGACATGTCACTACCCACGGTGCACAATGTGTCTATGTCATGTATATGTGGTGTGTTCCCATTAGGTTGATGTTGGAGCTCCCTCAAAAGCATCAGCTGTTGCAGCAACCAACATGTGTCTGTGTGTAGATGGACATGGCACACAGTTACGCACACCAGGCCACATGTGGTATCAGATGTGAGGTGCGTATGTATGCATGGGACACGGAGTAGCGTAACAAGGACATGTCTGCATCCTCTCCATGAATGTGTGGTGAGTCATCACATGTACACCTTCATGGCAAGGTGTGTGGGCTGTCCTAGTGTAATGTCATGTGACCTGTGGCTCTAGTGTTCCGCTACCAGTCTCTGCAATCGACATCCTACTTCTGCTGATGTGTGGATGTATGTCACTCCTGTGTTGCGTCTGGCTGTTCACTTACACTGGGACACAGCTAATCCCATGCCATGGCATGTGGAGGTTCACAATCTCCATGTGTAGCTGGGTCTTGGTAGGAGTGTCACCTGGCAGCCATACGTGTCCAGGGCATGTGGCACATACTTGACTCCGTATGTCGCATATGTGTATTGACAGATTAACATGTGCTCAGCACCAAAAAATTGTTGTTGTAGTGCACTCACTCTTCCTTGTCACTTCCAAATTACTGCAGAGCTCCGCCTCTTCCCCGAGCAATTCCGGACTTGGCTGACATGCGGGAGAATGACTGTATCCGGTGCTACCGCTTCCCCCAACCGTTGATTCTGGAGTTGACGGCGAGGCTGGCACCACACCTGCAACCGCTGCACAGGTATCCTACGGCACTGACACCCAAGCTGAAGGTAATGGCAGCCCTACATTTTCTTGCCACGGGTACCTTTCAAAATACCATAGCTCATGTTGGTGGCATGTCCCTGAGCATGTTCTGCCGTGTGCTGCATGATTTCTTAGAGGCCATGTTGCTTCACCTGGATGAGTTCATCCATTTCCCAACCCCTGAAATGTTGACTGGGGTCAAGCGTGGATTCTATGCCCTGGGAGGGATGCCCCATGTCATTGGGTCCATAGATGGGACACATGTGGCTTTGGTACCACCACAGGCACAGGAGGTAGCGTACAGGAATCGCAAGCACTACCACTCCATCAATGCCCTTGTGGTGTGTCTGTCCAACATGGTGATTTCACATGTCTGTGCTCGTTTTCCAGGAACAGCACACGATGCCTACATCATGAGGCGTAGCAGGGTGCCTGAAATGATGACGCAGCTGCGCAACGAACGAGCATGTGTTGTTGGTGGGTACACTCTGTCTGTCCTGTATTTTGCATAGACTTCCAGCACGACCGCTTCTCCTGTCCTACTTATGTCCATGTGCTTTCCATGTAGGGGACGCTGGCTATCCCAACATGCCATGGCTGATCACACCTCTCCGCAACCCCATCACGCCGGCCCAGCTCCGCTACAACACCGCCCATGGCCGGACAAGGCGAGTGATAGAGAGGACATTTGGCCTCCTGAAGAGCCGATTCCGATGCCTCCACAAGACCGGCGGCGCCCTCCCATATGCCCCGGCGAAGGTCTGCAAAATCTTCATGGTCTGCTGCACAACATGGCAGTTGAGAAAGCTGTGCCACTCATCCTGGATCAAGATGATCAGGACCATCCACCCGTGGAGGACGAAGGTCTTGGCAATGGGGCTAGTGATGTGGAGAATGTGGTTCCACAAGAGGACATCCGGAGTCGGCTCATATGCGACTTCTTCGCTTAGTGGTGAGTACCAGTGTCTGTGTGTGCACGCATTGGTCCCCATGTGGCATGTGTTGTGATGTGTGTGTCCATCTGCATGTATGGCACGTGAGTCAGAGGTGTGTGTGGATGTGTCACTGGAGTGATGGTGCCAGTGATGTGTATTTCCCCAGTCATAATTGTGACCTGGCATGTTGTCATCCTTACATGTGTCGAGTACATGCACATGCAAGTGGCTGTGCTTTTTGTGGCTGACTTCTTGTGTGTCTCTCATCCCCAGGTACTTGCGCATGCCGTCTGCTGGTTGCATTGTTGTGGCACTGCTATTCCTCATGGACACGTCATCGTGTGCTGACTCAGCGTTACACGCACGGACAAGTTTGGAAGTCTCCTTAGGGTAAGGGATGCATCAGGGGTGTATTGGGTGTGGCAGTTGTTTACGATGTATGCACACTGCCCCTGTCGATGTTTGGTTCCTCTGCAGACATGTCGCATCACCATGGTACACATGACATGCAGCTGGGTACACCTGAATAGATGGTCAGACTTGTTGACAGTCATCAGTGATGGGATTGTAGAATGTGATGATGGCATCAATGTGTGTTACACTGCCCTCGGACACATACGGTTTGCATTGGCTTGACATGGTGTGGGACTTCCACATCAGCGGATCAATAGTGTATGGCAGTCTCTCCGTGAGCAGCAGGGGGTGTTTAGCTGTTAGCCGACACTTGTGTGCCAGTTCCATGGCTATCACGCATTTGTGCTGCAGAAGGGGGGTGCCAGTGTTGGACCCACATGTTACTCCACATGACCCGTTCATGTGTACTCCGAGTTGCCTCTGCAATCCCGAATACATGACTAATAAAGGTGTCCCTATGCCTCCAAGGTGCCGCTTCTCAGTCAATGCTGGTGTGTTGCCACGGTGCATCCGGCATGTCTGGCCTGGTTTTCCGTGATAGTGGCTATGTGTCTATGTGTAGAGTAGCAAGATGCAAGCTGTTTGTGTGGGATTAGACTGTGTATTGTGCATGATGTCCATGACTGTGTGGGTATTGTGACATGTGCCATCCCCATGCATCCAACGTTGGCCAGGCCACCATTCTCTGCATCCACCTGACTCAAGCTTGCAGGACATGGTTCTGCCACCTGTCCACACATACCTGGGTGCCCCCCAGGACACTCCACATGATCCCTGACCTCTGCGCATGGCTGTCGCTGTACTCAATATGTCTGTCGGCACGGTTGTGCGGCCACCCCCTCAGCTGGTTGGGCCCATCACGGGTGTGTATGGTGCTCCATGTCTGTCTTGCCTAATACAATGTGACCCATGTGTGTCCGGTGCCAGACTCAGGCCCCAGGGTGTGGATGGTTGAAGTCAAATGAGAACTCAGGCATGGTTAGACTTTACAAGACACATGTAAGGTAATAATGCAATCAGTAGGCATCTTCTCTTTATGGTGTGACTTTTTATTTTGGTTGGGGTAGGGGGGGGGGTTTGACATGAGGGGCTTTCCGGGTGTGTGGAATCCAAAGTTCACTAGGGGAGTTGGTGTCCTTGCCATTTGAAATCCTCAGAGTCCATGCCACAGTCTTTGTCAACATTGGTCAGACAGTGACCAGCAAGTCCATGTGGCAGAGAATGTCTTTTGCTGCTGTGCTGCTGTTGCTCCAGTGGGCAAGGTGCCAGGCCAGGTGTCCTGGGAGATGGTGCTGTTGCGCCGACCCTCACGGTCTTTTCCGTGGACGACCCGCCCTCCTGCGGGGACCCTCAGAAGCAGGCCGTGACGATGTTTGGGATGCTCCATCGGATGTCTCCTCCTCCTCCTCCTGATCCCTCCCTCTGGGTGGTGATGTTCTACGCCTGATGGCACAGGGAAGGTTGCTCATGTCGTCAGCCATCCGACGGAGTGTACTGTGAATTCCCGTGAACACCGTCACGAGCTCAGCCTGTCTGTCCTCCATCTGCCGTTGGTGTCGCAGTAGACAGGCATGTTGCTCCGCATGTTGCTGGGCCTGCTGGGTCTTGATCTCATCGAGGGTCCCCTTCATATCGTTGAGGGTGGACACAACCTGGGCCATGCCCGTGGTGTCCTGCCGGTATGTGTCCAGGATGTTTCGGACATGGGAATATACCGGTTCCCCAACCAACCGGTCAGGCTCGCGCCTCCGCCGTCCTCCACTCCCATCACCCCTGCCCACTTGCACCTGGCCTGCCCTTGTGGGCCCATCGGGTCTCCGGGACCCCTGAGGGGTGGCATTGGCGTTGTCGCCTGCCTCCTCCTGGGTGCCCGGGACACCGTGTCCTTCCTGGCCAGCCTGGCTGCATTGTGGTGGTGGGGCATGGATCCTGGGTGTCTCCTGGGATGTGGCAGGAGTGGGGGTGGTGGTTGGCCCAGTTGTACCTGACGCAGGTGCTGCAGGTCGTTGGACACCAGAGGGGCCAGGTCGGTCGGGGTCGGGTTCGTCCACAGAGTGGTGAGAGTCGTCGCTGCCGGTGGCTCCGTCATCCCGCCGAGCCGGGTCCTGTGAGTCTTCCCCCCCCAGTGTTGGGGGGGTGATCCACGACGTTGACCTGTGTGTGAGAGAGACAATGTTAATTTTGTTCCATGCAACATCCATGTTTCATTGGTTTCTAAGTTGGCACATTTCCTCTGGGAATTTGGATATGTCTTGCATTCCACTCACAGTGCACTTGTGCATGGGTATGTCCCTTGGGCACAGCTTTTGCGACTTAACCTATGTCTGGCACAGTGTTACTTGCTGCGTCAATTGTGACTGCAGTCAGCAGTGGAGTGGGCAGGTGTGGCAAGCCATGCATTGGCGCCTTCCGTGTAGCACTGTACGTGGGCACATGGAGTGGTTCCACACACTTAGATAATGCAGGTAGCTGTCGTTGTGCTCGTGCACAGGTTGTGACATGGCCCTGTGTTTTGCCATGGAGAAGAGGGGGGTTCTGGCACTGGCCACCCTTGTCTACATGCACGCAGTCCACCTGCTGACGAGCAGACATTCCCACACACCACAAGGCTGATTTGCTCTCCCTGTGTGTCCCTTTCTCGCTCCCTCTCTGTCCCCCTCTCCCTCCCTCTGTGTGTCAGCCTCCTCCCTCTGTCCGTCTCCCTGTGTCTCCCTCCCTCTATTTCCCCCTCTCCCTCCCTCTGTGTGTCAGCCTTCTCCCTCTGTCCGTCTCCCTGTGTCTCCCTCCCACTCTGTCCCCCTCTCCCTCCCTCTGTGTGTCAGCCTCCTCCCTCTGTCCGTCACCCTCTGTCACCTCAGCCCAGCTTCCTGGGCACACACTGTTAGCAGATCTTTGAATGGCCCTTGGATTGTTGATGTGAGTTTGTTTCTGATCTCCAGGCACCCATTGGGTGTAGTGTCTGTGTCTGCGCTGCTGCTGTGGTGGTGTGTGCTGCCACTCTTTCACAGTGTTGGCTGTTCATTAGCTGCTGTCATGTGCAAGAACGTGCCGTCACCCCCATGTGTTGATGCAAGGCGTCCGCCATTTGCTGGCAAGTCATTCCTGTGTGGGGACACACTGTTTGTCTGGCTGTGACCTAGGCCATATGGGCAGGAGGCATTGTTGTCTGCTTTTGATTTGCACTATGTGATTTGTGTGGCCCACCCTCCCGCCATCCGGCTTACCGTGTCATGTGTTGGTGTTTTCTGTGGCCTGTGACTTGACATTGTCCAGCTGGGTGCATGGGGCATGGTGGCGCCAGTGGCATGTGTGTGTTCATGGAGTGTGGTTGAGTCATGCGATAGCTTGGGGTGGTTGCGTGCCTGATTGTGAGTTTGGTTGTGGATGACGTTCCCCCATGTGAGGTGAGTTGTTTGTGTACTCACCCGGGTCTCGGAGTCCTTCTAATCCGTCGACTGCCACCACCGGCAGTATGGCCATCACCCTCTCCTCCCAGGGATGGTATTGTACGGTTCTGCGGGGCGGCCCTCCTCCAGTGACGTTGGCCTGGTTGTGTTCGTCGGTCATTTTGGCTCGGACCCTCCTCCGCAGATCGTACCACCTGGCTTGGCATTCATGCCTGGTCCTTCTGGTGTCCGCAACAGCATTGACAGCATCGACGATCGTCTGCCACATGGCTGTTTTTTCTGAAATGCTGGTCTGTCTGACCAATGTTCCAAAGAGGTGTGGCTCAACTCTGAGGATTTCATCGACAAGGACCTCCTACTCTCGGCTAGTGAACTTTGGATTCTTGTTAGTGGGCATGGTGAGGGGTGTGGGTGTGGATGGTGGGGGGGGTGTGTGGATGGTTGTGGGTGTGTGGGTGTGGTTGTGCAGGTGTGTGTGTGAATGTGATGAGGGGGTGTTTGTGAAGGTGTGTGTGTGAAGGTGTGCAAGTGTAAGGTGTAGTAAAGGTTCTAGTTTGGTGCAGTAGGTTGTCTGAGGGGTCTGGCAGCAGTGAGTCTGTTGCAAAGGCTCATGGTTTGTGTGTGGGGGCCCTTTTTATTGGTCCATTGGTGGGTGTGGCTGTGTTTGAAGTTTGGGTGGGTGTGTTATAAGGAGTGGTTGTGTTTTGGGCCTCTGTTTTGGATTTTGGCAGTTGCAGGTCAGTGAATGTGTTGTTTTTGTGGTTGTTGGACATGTTTTGTGGCTTTGTGCCATTCGAATGGTGTATTCTTGTGTTGTTTTGCTTTGTCCTGGTTGTGTACGTGCGTTTTTAGCGTGTGTACGGTGTGTACATGGGCCATTTTGTTGTACAGTGCTGTCCTTGTGTCTGGCTTGGTACGACTCGTACATGCGCGATGTTGTGTGAAGGTGGTGATGTTGGGGCCTGGGGTGCGCTCCGTACTTAGAATGTTGGGGTGGGGGTACGCTCCATGCATACGCGGGTGGGGGTACGTGTCGTACATACACGGTTGGGGTGGGGGTACGGTCCGTACGTACGCGTGTGAGGGTATGGGTCGTACATACACAGTTGGGGTGGGGGTACGCTCCATACATACGCGGGTGAGGGTACGGGTCGTACATACACGGTTGGGGTGGGGGGTACGCTACATACGTACGCGGGTGAGGGTACGGGTCGTACATACACGGGTGGGGGTACGACTCTAACGTATACGGGTGTACATACACGGGGGTACGACACGTACATGGGTGTACATACACGGGTGGGGGTACGACTCGAACGTACACGGGTGTACATAGACGGGGGTACGACTCGAACGTACACGGGTGTACATACACGGGTGGGGGTGTACATACACGGGGGGTTCAACTCGTACGTACACGGGTGTACATACACGGGTGGGGGTGTACATACACGGGAGTTCGACTCTAACGTACACGGGTGTACATACACGGGGGTACGACACGTACACGGGTGTACATACACGGGTGGGGGTGTACATACACGGGTGGGGGTTCGACTCTAACGTACACGGGTGTACATACACGGGGGTACGACACGTACACGGGTGTACATACACGGGTGGGGGTACGACTCGAACGTACACGGGTGTGCATACACTGGTGGGGGTACGACTCGAACGTACACGGGTGTACATACACGGGTGGGGGTGTACATACACGGGGGGTTCGACTCGTACGTACACGGGTGTACATACACGGGTGGGGGTGTACATACACGGGGGTTCGACTCGTACGTACACGGGTGTACATACATGGGTGGGGGTGTACATACACGGGGGGTTCGACTCGTACCTACACGGGTGTCCATACACGGGTGGGGGTGTACATACACGGGGGTTCGACTCTAACGTACACGGGTGTAGTCAAGTCAAGTCAAGTCAAAAAGCACTTTATTTGATTATTTAAAAATCATAAAAGTATACTATACAGATACATAATGTTAAAAATTTCCAGAGCATATATACAAATAAAATTTAAATATATAAAAGGTCTGTGAGATATACATATAAATCCACACAAATATACACTAAAAAGTTTTAGTAACAGATGTTTCATGATTCATAACCCCAATATTTCATATATTACAAGAGAATTGATTTAAATTATGTTATTTGATCTCGGGTAAACATTTACAATACCAGCTCCTACATTCATCCGGAGTCTCTTCCCTCTAGCACGGATTGAAGCAATCAGAAAATTAGCTACACCAAACATCACTAAAGGGGTCTCCATTAATTGAAGATAATACAGTGCGGGTTTAAACTGTACAAACCCCTTTTCCCTTAACAGTGGTCTAATGAACTTTTTCCTACTTTCTGCAAAGAAAGAACAGAAAAACACAAAATGTGTCTGATCCTGGTCGGAGAAATTATCACATTCACAAGGTATGTTTTCCTTTGGGTTACACCATTTATCGTAAGTACCCAGCAGAAAATGGGCTTGATTAAATCTAAATTTTGTTAAAAGCCACCGGTAATAGGGTCTGGTAACAGTAGTCAAGTAGGGTTGGATTGACAAGGACGAGATCAACAAATAGTGTGACCTAACTGTTGGCTTAGTGATTTCCTTTGCTTCTCGTTCTAATTCTCGTGATTTTATAAATTGAGTTTTTACCCAAGTAATATCTTCCTTGGTAAGATTTTCCGGATTCAAATATAATTCAGGGCGACCCAGATGAACTGCAGATGTTTTAATAAATGTCAACCACAAAATGTCCGCCACTTTATCCCTCCCCATACAATCACTAATAATCTTGTGGTTTAGTGTAAGGTTGGGGTTCAGCCAGGTTCTGATCCATAGTAAAAGCGGTGCCAAATTTAACATATCAGTAATGTACCCTATCCCAAGCTCCATATGAGCTGCAAAGGATGATGTAGATTGGGGGAGACCCAAGACAGATCGAAGAAATTTGTTTTCTTCTCTCTGTATCAGGGCTAGATCTTTATAGCCCCAAATTGCTGCCCCATACCTTGCTATGGCTGGGTTTTTGATCTATAGATCGTTAATATGGCCTCAGCTGGTTTGCCACCCAATCTTTTTGCAAAGCCTAATATAGCCGCCGATGATCTTTTCACAGCTGCTACTTTATTAGCAATTTGGGGTGCCCAAGACCCTATGTCATCAAACACTACGCCAAGATAGGTGAACACTTTCACTCTCGTTATTACTAAGCCATTACAAGAGAGGGTTTTCATGTTCTTACTACCTTTCCCTATGGCCATGACATGCGATTTCTCTACATTTGTCACGAGGTCCAGGTTTTGCATAAAGTCCCCAAAAGAATTTAGCAGATGTTGTAAACCTACAGGGGTCCTTTACAGCAGCACCGTGTCGTCAGCGTATAATAAGACCGGCACTGGGGTTCCCCCCATGCGTGGGACATCAACGGATGCAGCCGCCAAGGTAGAACCCAGTGAGTTTATATATAGAGAGAATAGCATTGGGGCCAGGATACACCTCTGGCGAACTCCCCTGCCGGACTTGAGACCAGCGGTACACTTCCCGTCTTGTGTCATACGAATGACCGCTGTTAGATCTCTGTGGAGCTCTGCCAGGAAGTTCACCAAGGCCCGATCTAAACCCAGCTCCAGGAGCATTGTCCACAGTTTCGACCTATTAACTAGGTCAAAAGCCGTGGACAAGTCCATAAAAGCCAGGTAGATTGTCCCTTTTGTCGCTACAGTATATTTGCTGACTATTAGATGTAAATTCAGGCACTGGTCTTCGGTGCCTCGTCCAGTTCTAAAGCCATACTGTGCATTACACATGATGTCATTATTAGAAACCCAAGAGGAGATCTTAGACAGGATAACCTTCCCTAGTATTTTAAATGACGAGTCCAATAATGATATGGGCCGATAGCATCTAGGGTCCCCCCTCTGGCCCTTCTTAAAAATCGGGACAATAATAGCCCGTGACCAGGAAGTAGGCAATCTGCTATTATCAGTGCAGGCTATATTAAAGACATTAGTGAGAACTACAGACCATATATTAGGATGTGCTTTAAACATGTCAGCTGGTACCCCGTCTGGGCCAGGGGCCTTATGAGCAACCGTGTCCTCTATGGCCTTTTGTGTTTCTTTAATTGTAAATCTCAGTGGGGGCTCCAATTGGTCGCTCACTATCGGAACAAAAACATCTGCTGGGAGGCCACTACCATAGATTTTCCCAAAATGGTCTAGCCATTCACGTTCAGATATATTTAGTTCAAGTGGGGTATTTTCCTTATCATTAAAAAGTGGAGAATTGATGATTTCCCAGAATTTGGAACTATTCCTGAGACTGGCCTTATCATACAAGGAGTCCCAAGCGTTTTTTTTTATATCATTCTTCCGGGACTCAACAGTCATTTTATAATGTTTCCTTAACCTGGCCACTTCCTCGTTATCTCTGGGTGTCTTTTTTAGTTCCACCAGTAAGTCTCTATGGGCTTCGGAGCACTTTGAGTCAAACCACCCATGTGGTTTTTGCTCCTTATGTGATGTCTTACATGTTAGGTCCACAGCCACTTGCTGGCAAATTAAGTCAAATGAGGAGATAATATCCCCACCCAGCCTTAGCGGATCTAAACAGATATTAATTTCCTTGCCCACCTTATCACTTAGTGTAGTATAAAAAACCTCTGGAATTATTTTACTCCATTTCAGCCGTCTCCCCTGATCCTGAACGGTTAATTCCAAGGGAGGTACTATATTTAAATTTTCAGTAAGTAAATATGGATTGTTATTACGTAATTCCAATAACACTGGGTTATGATCACTAAATGTAGCGTGTATTGCATTGTAAAAGATGACAATATTGCAGCAAGCCTGGAGAGACAAATATAAAATCTATAATAGTGTTACTGTTCCTAGCACTGTATGTTGCTACCCGGTCGTTGGTGTCAGAAAACTCCGGTTCGGCTAGATCATCATCGGACAGTAATTCTTCTAAAGCAGCCCCCTTTGTTGAGTGTTCAAAATGTGAGTAGGGCAAGTAATCAATATCTGTTTTATCCCTATACTGGCAATTCAGCTGGCACAAGTGTGTGTTAAAATCCCCGAGGAGGATTAAATGAACAAAAGTGATTTGACCTTTCTTATAATTCGTTAAAAACTTTGCTAATGCATTAATATTTTCATTACAATGCGTACCACATGGCGCATTATAGAAGTTGACATACAGGATTTTATGCTTGTTTGGTAAAGTAAATTCCAGGGCTAGAAAATTAGGGGATGTGGAGCTTAGAATTTTAGCGGTACCCATATGTTTCACAGAAATTAGGAACAAAAGCCCCCCTCTGTCTCTCCCTGAACTTGTTGCTAGGGCAGCTTCGGAATACGATAAATATCCATCTATCCATGGGTGTACATACACGGGGGGTACGACATGTACACAGGTGTACATACACAGGTGGGGGTACGACTCGAACGTACATGGGTGTACATACACGGGTGGGGGTACGACTCGAACGTACACGGGTGTACATACACGGGTGGGGGTGTACATACACGGGGGGGTTCGACTCGTACGTACACGGGTGTACATACACGGGTGGGGGTGTACATACATGGGGGGTTCGACTCTAACGTACACGGGGGTACGACACGTACCCGGGTGTACATACACGGGTGGGGGTACGACTCTAACGTACACAGGTGTACATACACGGGTGAGGGTGTACATACACGGGGGGTACGACTCGAACGTACAGGGGCTGGGGGGGGTCGGCGCGTATGCGGGCACATGTCTCCATGGTTGCTATGGGAGTTCGGTGCGGACGGTGTTTTTTCCATACGGTTGTAACATCGGACGCACGGGATGGATCGTGATTCCGCGGTCGGACTTCACTTTTCACATTTGTACGGTAAATCGTCCGGGGACTTGTCGGACACATTTTCCGACCCGAGGACGTGTGGGGAATTATTCCCAATGCGATTCTTATGGTCTTTTTCCCATGCGAATCGTAATTGGCAGTTTGTACGGCACTTGTACGATTCGTACGGTAAAAAGACCAGATACGAGTCGTACGGGGAATTTTTTTACCGGATCGTGATCGGCACCAAAGTCTGTGCTCTGTAGTTTAGACTAAAACAACAAATTTACAGACTCAGAGATAACTGTCTGTACACTATTATACTTCAGTGAGAAGAATAGAAGGGAACCTGTTCCCAGGAAGAGCCATGAAAGATGATTGGACGAAAGGAGGAGAAGATGCAAAATTAGCCGCAACATGCATTTTTGGTCGTTTGTAGTGGTATGTGTTCCTAGAGTAGGTTAACGCCACACTCGATGCTCACGCTTTTCTGTGACTTTCCCCAACTCTCCTGCCATCCTGCTATAATCGCTATTGATTTCCATTACTACTTCTCCTGCTCATTTTCCTTGCCTTTTCCTTATTGCTTTGAGACTCTGCTTTGTTTTTTGAACATTTCTTTATGGGAAGTTCTGCTTAGATTGATTATTGACATTTGGATATCTTTGAGCTCTATGCTTGTTCTCACTCTCTTTCAAATTTGAACTCTTTATGGGTTACTAATGACACCTTTCGTCCTTTCCTTAATGGAACACACAATGCATTGTAATTGAATTGAATTAACCATGATTTCTCTATCAATTCTGCAAAAGATTGATTATTTTTAAATGTGAATAAACTTATGATTCTGAATAAAGATGAATTACTAAACTTTAAAAAATGAAACAATTAAAAGCGCTGCATAACTCTCGTTATTGACTAAAACTAGAATTTGTGGTTACTATTTATGTGATGATTTTTTCCTGATCTTCTCAACTACAGCAGCAAAGGTCCCTTGACCAGTTGGGCTGCAGCCGAGTGGGGATCAGCCCTGTGTCTGAGGGAAACCCAGTTGATTTAAATTGCTTCCTGCACCAGCAAAGTGTTGTACAAATATTTTACACACTGCCTCTAAGTTAAGAATGCTCTGTGCCGAGCTACCAGAGGGTGAGCAAAGGTTATTTAAAGGTTTGCTTGCCTCTAACCCTGACTAGGATTGTGGTTGCTGCTTCACCAGGGCTCCATGTGCGGCCTGTGCAGGTAAGAGCGGTGGGCCAGGTTGGGGTGGATTCGCCAGACGACCCAGAGGCAAAATTAAAAAAATAATTATTTGTTACTCGTCGCCGTCTGACGAAATCCCCGCCCTACCCGGCCCCACCGCTCTTACCTGCACAGCCGCTGCTGCAGGGCTCATAATCCAGTCAAACAGTAACCCAGTTTCAGACAGGGTCACAATATGCTGTATAATTTAGATTTTTAGGCAACTGCCACAAATTTCCAGTTACCCTACGTAACATTGATGGTAGCACCCCCTACTCTGGAAATGTTTACCAGCACCTATCCACAAAGTGTGACTTGGGTAGTGTGAAAGATGTTTACAGGGAAAGGAGGTAGGCAAATGCAGCTGGAAAGATTAATGGCAGTTCTCAAGCCTTTGATTATTTTGATATTACAGTAAGGGTTGTGAATAACATGTTTCTGTAATTTCAAATGCTGGAATGAAATGTTTGTATTTGAGATTCTGACTTGTCCACCTCCCCATGATGCCAGGAACAGGCACATGGCTGGGTGAACAACCATACTATAAATTTATCAAGAACTGGATGCTAGAAAGGAGTTTTGAGCTCCCTTTTTGATTGCCTGCAGAAAGGGTTACTTCTCCCAGTAGGTACAGTGCCATCCTGAACTGAATAGTGCATGTGAAACATGTGAAGTGTCTCCTTAAGTGTGTCCCAGTCAAGAAGAAGAAAAGCAAAGGAGGAAACCTCCTTGGCAATCTTATAGCTCCAGAGCAAGGACGAAGATTAAGATTAACACTAAAGTTAAGAGCAAGGCAACAGGGTGGCAGAGCCACAGAATTGACTAAGATGGTTGCCTCTCGATAAAGCTTCGACAAACTGCTGAGAAAGCACAGGCTGTACTGCTGTACTGAGACGCATCAGCCAGTGGTAAAGGGAAGGTGAGTGTTCCTTATACGTATAAACAACAGAAGGGTCGATCAGCAAGACCTTTCCTCTGCAGTATCAGAGGAAACACAACCAGGACTAGATTGCCTCCCTCTTCTTCCTCCATAATGAAACCAATACAGATACATCTGATGGACGTGTGAGGGGGCTAGTTTGTAGCAATCCCACTCCCTGCTGGCCTGTTGCATACCCGAGCCGTCACCCTCCTGAATGGGTCTCACTGTCTCCTATTCGCTTCACCGGTGGGGCCCAATCAGCATAGTTGTCCTTGCCATTACCTACTATGCAATCCGTCGGCTCAGTACTTCAGCCAGAAAGGTTTTGCCATGCCAGTGTGAGCAGTATGGCGGGGTCATTACTCTAGGTTAGTACTGGAGTGGAGACCAAAAACAGCAATTACAGTGAAAGATGGACTCAAACAAGTCACAAACACCTACCCCAATTAACTTGGAGAAGATTTGAGATTTATTTGTGAGTACCTCCATTTGAATAATGGGGCAATGGCCCAGATTGATTGCGGCCTGAGGGGAGGCCCACGTACAACTCCCATTTTCTCTGTGGTGGGTAAACTAAGCCAATTTTGCCCTCCACCAGCTGCTGAAGGCGGCACTGCAGCCGACTGCAGGGGAAGGCGCAGTAGATCATTGTCACTCTCCCATGTAGCCCATTACATATATTATACACAAGTCAATCCCGGAAGCAATGCCTATCCACAGGACAGTGACCTCCATCACCAACATTTTCTACCGCTCCTATTACAGCTGAACTTATTTTGGTTTGGGAAGGTGCCACGACACTTTACAGACATTGAGAATGAATCCCCATGCCTGCTTGCACCATAGCCTCTGTACGAGCCATTGAGACATGTCTCAAGCATCACCGCAGCTACCACTGAACTCAGAGCTGTGGTGCTCCACCCCGTTCTCTCCGAGGTACATTTAGGCTAACACTCTTCCAGAGCCGCAAATTTGCCTAACTTCCTGTGCACTGACTCTCTCATATTAGAGAATTAACTCTGGTAAAGCATCTAGACAGCGTGTCTTCTCAGAGGCAGAAGAGGGGTCCAAAACAACATATTCTACTTCATCACAGGAGGTGTCACTATAGGCCATATTCAAAGAGATCACTTCTGTGGAATCCAGGCTGCTCACTATGGATAAGAAAATGTGTGACATTACAGTGGACTTAGAGACTTTAAAGGGGGGCCTGGAAGTGTTTCATAGAGGGTGGAAGCATTGGATCAACAATTGTCTACAACAGAGGACAGACTGCCAACGCTAGAAACATTGGATCCAGACGTATGGTATAGCAGGCAGAAACTGACAGATCTGGAGGATCACACATGATGAGACAATATACATTTTTCAGCATACCAGAGAAAATAGAGAACTCAGCTGTGAAAGGCTTCCTGGTCAAACTCATCCCATATCTTACTGGCCTCTCCTCCTCCCCTCCATTGGAAATCCAAATAACACACAGCATCAGGTCATATTTTTCAACTGCCAGGGATCCCCCAAGGCCAAGACCCATTATCGTCTACTTTCTGCACCATGCACAATCTTGTCAGATAATACTAGAGACATGCAAACCTTGTCCCTGTGACCTGGAGGGATACAAAAGTCACATTGCAGGGGATCTCTCTTCAGTAACCAATGCATCGAGAAAGGCCTTTCTAGCTCTAAGACTGAAACTCAAGCAATATGATATTAAATATTGCCTCCTTGAACCAGCTACCATGTGGATTGCAAAGAATGTTAACTCAAGGACCTACACCAACCTGGAAGAACTGGCCAATATTTTAGCCAGGCTCACTCAACGGGACATTGATATGGCACATCAGCAAAAGGGACTAAACATCCAGCACAGACTATTGTCAGTATGGGCTGAAAATGTAGGTTATTTGGGTGACCCTTCCTAAAACAATCCAAGAGGGATGAAGTAATCAAGATTTTGGAAGAGATCACCCCCAAAGACCCATGGGACAAGTCTCAATTTCGACTGAAAACCATGTCTTCTTCAGAAAGGACTTCCACCCTGTCATCAAATGTTGATCCTGGAAACAAACTTTCCTAGGTGGCGCTGCACTATTGAACATACAAAAATGGGCAGATAAGTATCTTATAGTAATTATACGCATACTGACATCCAATGTTCCGTCTGATTTTTTTTCCTCTGTGTAGGGTCTCTGTGCGCTGCAGCCATGGCTATGTGTGCCAGTAACCAGACCACGCATGTGGGTGCAGCTCCAAATATCACTAAAAATGTTTGCTTACAAAAGTGAAAAGACGGTGCATTTCCACACATACAGCACCACGTTAAGGGTCTTAAGACAGGTTTGTAATTTGGATACACACGCCATGACATGAATTGGTTACACAGGCAAGTACGCTTCGGTTTAGAAAAGCACAAGACTCCAATGGTGGTACCATCATAAGATTTTACTGCTGTAGGTGTAATGTTACTTGTTGTATTATATATCTGGATACAGAGACAGAAAGATGCAGCAAAATACCAGCCGGGCGGCACACTATCTAAGCAGAGATTTCTTAACTTAGGTGTTACCTAAGAAATACAGAAAGTCCAAAATCATGATGTGTAAAGCGTGATGGTGCTCAAACCTGTCCAGGCCGCCTGCTCTGTCAGAGAGAATAAACATCAATATCTCAACTGGTATAATTATGAGAGACGGTTTAGAGTATGCATGTCAAAGAACATTGCAGCACAGAAAAAGGAAGACTCTTGGTCAGTGAATTCCACGAATCCACGAATCCACGAAGTATGTACAGGGTGAGTGCCGTAAAGGTCATCTAAAGGAGGGCTGGCATGTAGTCCATCTTTCAGCAGTAGCAGCAATTTGCTTGCCAAGGATAGCTGAGAGGAACCGCCGACAGCTACGGCGAGTCGCCAGCTACGGCACCCCCGACCTTGACTGGATTCATTCCTCATTTCAACGCATTCCCACAGGAACTTCTACCTTGATGGATACTCTCCTGCGATTGTGATCCACAGATACGGGATTGACACCCGGTATTTCTCTTACACGCAGTTCGGCGGTTCCTCTCAGGTATCCTTGGCAAGCAAATTGCTGCTTCTGCTGAAAGATGGACTACATGCCAGCCCTCCTTTAGATGACCTTTACGGCACTCACCCTGTACATACTTCATAGATTTTTACACCACCAGCACAGCTTTAAACCAACAACCCGGTCCTGAAGATGATCCTGATCTAAAGGATCGAAACGCCGTCGACCATTCAGCGCAACTTTACAGCGCGTTATTCATTATGGTTCCATCAAATAATTGCAAAATTTGTTGAAAGCAATGTCCGAACCATACTTCACTGTATTTATTATCCCACCTTGCGCCACTTTTCGCTGTATACACATTGTCGATTTGCGTCGCCACTTGTTTTGTCACATGCACATTCTAGCACCAAGTTCAATGTCGGGTTGTTTTTATGCAATTCCTTGCCTACAGTGCTGCTACAACTGTACTTGATTTTGTTTAAAAATATATGATGCTTTGTGCACTTCCCAAAAAATCACTGACCAAGAGTCTTCCTTTTTCTGTGCTGCAATGTTTTTTGACATGCATACTCTAAACCGTCTCTCATAATTATACCAGTTGAGATATTGTTGTTTATTCTCTCGTACCTACCCACCTCTCAACGTGGTTTATGAGTGATACTGCTGTCGTACTTTACAATGTCCTGTCAGAGGGCACAGGAGCTCAATTATTAGCCACGCCTGCAAATTATTTCTAAGCAGCCCGGGACAGCCGACTCGAGTCCACTGGGCGAGGGAGAGTGCACTGCTGCATCATGCAGTCAGGAGACAGCGGTGAGAGGGCCAGTCGTCACCAGTGGAGAGTCACACTGCCGAGGGGAAGAAGAACTACAGAACGAACACAGTAAGTATAACAACCAGCCACTGTCAGTCACAGTATACCAGTCACAATCAAATTGATTTAATTTTAGGAAAGCACAGGATATTCTTTTTTTGGAAGTTCCCGTCTGCCTATTGAGGAACGTCAAAGCCGTAAGCCGTACACAGGATATAGTAGTACGCCCGACTTGCTATCACCGCTGTAAACTTTAGACCACGAGTTGGTGAATTACCTGGAGTGTATTCTAGCACCAAATTTTTACGTTTAGCCGAATAGATCGCCTTTGACAGAAGTACTGAATAGCGTGATCACAGTAAGAACTGAGCTACAACTATGAACTAAGTGGTGGGAGAATTATACATTGTTTTTCTTATGGTGGTGCTGGCTGCTGGCACAGAGAGAGTGTGGGATTGGTGTCATATAGTACACTTGGGGCCTCAGTGGCAATGTACTGTGTGTGTGCTTACCACACTTCACAGTGTTGTCAGCGTTGGTGACTGAGACTATGCAGGATGTTTTAATTTTACTAGCCTCACCATAGAAGGCATTGCTGCTGCTTGAGCTGGCGGCTGGGCTCCCATAAAACAGCATGCAAGAGGTCGAGTAAGAAGCAAAAATTGCTGTGAGCAAGAGCAAGAAACTATGAGGAGAACTGCCTGTGGCTCTCTATGCGCTCTGACACATCTTTAAATTGCAGCTATAGACTTTTTCCTTCCTCCCCTGCTGAAGCACCAAAACACGTCGCAGCTCAAGACTGAAAACAAAGCTGCTATCAGGCACTGGTGGAAAGCAGCAATCAGGTAACTCACCCTAGGGTTGATACCTTTTCCAGATAAAAATTGGCCATTAGTTGTTATTCAAGGAGTCTGCAAAGGCCTGGACCTGATACTTTAATAGGACTGAATACAAAATGTTATGTATTCATTGTAACGTGCCATTTCTGTATATGTTTACTTTAAGTGTTAGTCACTCACAGATCACCTCCAGAACACCTTTAAAACTGCTTTCTTTTTATATTTGTTCTTTGTAGTATGTACAGATAAAATGTAAAAATTCCAGCTTTAAGTGATGTTGCTTATTATTGTACTGTCTGCAACATCAAGATATCTGCCCTGTGTTCATTTGATTTCAGCAGGATGTGCTTAGCTGTATTATGGTGCAATAAAGTGCAAGGGCATGGGGGGTATGAGATGTTGTAGGATTATTTCTTTACTTTTATATCTTCTGGGCACACAAATCATATCAGATCTTAACTTTACATTTCAGGGGTTTTGAAGCAGTTTCAAGATAGTGTAGGTCTTACTGATCGAGTGGGTATAATTTCCAATATTTCTTTCTTTCCATATACTTCATCGCTTGGTTTCACTCTCGGGAAAATGTCACACTAAGGGGAGATTTGCAATGATTTTGCACTGAGTTTATTCTGTATTCAGCTGCGATCAATATCGGGAGAGACGGTCTCCAGTGGAAACCTAGCAAGATGGCCATATGCACGGTTGAGCTGCTGGGAGCAGCTGAGAGGAGATTGGCTTGGGATCACCCCTCCGGTGTAGTCCACGGCCTTCATCTACCCTTCCGGCTCGGCCATGGTTGCTCTGCTTCCCGCTGTGACGGCCTCTCTCTACGCTTCCTGTGGCAGCTGCCTTGGCACCCGGGATGCTTCCCACAATCTAGGCAGCGAGAGAACTCCGAGCTGCTGCCGCCCTTGTATCCCCGAGTGATTCCCTGGTGTGGCGGGAGAGAGCGCTGAGTTCCGGTGTACCACCCTCTCTCCCCCGTGACTGCCCCTCCTTGTGACCAGCATCCAGAGTTTGGCTTCCTACCCTGATTAGTGGCTGGGGTCCATAGGATCTGCAAGCCTCCATTCGATGGTGGGGATCAAGGGGACTGGAACCGGAGTCCTCCATCTCGGCGGTGCTGATCGTGTGCGGGAACGCAGCATGCAGCCGGTCTTTGTCTCGGTCCGGCAGCCTGATTTGCGCCTCAAGGCGGACTCCCCTATCGGTGAACCTCACTGACATCTTATCGGTGGGGATGGTTTGGTGCGTGACAGCCATTTTGTCCCCTTCTACAGGCCCTCTCCGCAGCCAGATCACTCCAGCTCGGAGAGTGAGGCCGGCCCCTGGTGCTGGGATGCCGTGACCCCGACCGGATTAAGGATCTGCCTACATGTCTTGAAAGGGACTCCTTATATTAAACTTTTATATTAGCAGGTATGCGGGACTTGAATTAATTTCAGTTACAGGATCAATTCCCCATCCCCCACCACCCTTTTTGTTCACTGTTTCCGTCATTTGTGTTTTTTTGTTTTTTGTTCTCCTGTAACCGCTTCATTACTATTTTTCTTTTATATATTATCCATCACTGCCCAACTGTTTTTTGTTGTTGAGTATGCCACCCTTTCCTATTTATTTGGATCTACTCATATGTAACTAATGTAACTATTATGTCCACATCTACGTAGAGCGCTCTGACACCTCTGGGTCTAGTTAGCGCTATATAAAACTCTACAAATAAATAAAACTAGCCAGCAACAAGCGTTCAGCACACCCAGCCACCGTCACGGCCTATTTATGACGAAATTTTTCAAAAACAGAACCTATATTATTGATACTTGGCAACGTTATTCTAATACAAGTAGCAAATAGGCACATTCATACATTTGCACCCTGTGGTTTAAAAGAAAATAATAAGTGTGAGTGCCAACTTGAAAAAAGGGAAGCTTCATAAACTTTCTTTTTTTTTACATTTTATGTAGCGCGAGCTCGACCCGAAGGGGTCAAAGCGCTTTACATGAGCACCAGTTATGTTATAGACTCACACATTCATTTTTTTTTTGTTAGGCACAGGAAGATTAAGTGATTTGCCCAGAAATGTAAACCTTACAGGTAAAAAGCTGATTATATTGACTGCTAAGGTTGCAGGGCTGGGCAGCGCTGACTAGGCCTGGTGAGACTTTTAAAACTCTTGCTCTGGGTCCTGGCAGGGCTAGCGTTATGATAGGCTGCAGGCACCAAATAAAATCCGGCAGCTGTGTTCAGCCCGGACTCACGTGGCATGACCATAACAGGCAGCAGGCACCACCAAACTGAGACTCTCCAACAGCCTCTGTGGCGGCACTCACTGGAGAGCCAAATAGAGCAAGTCTGAGGGCTGATTGTGAGCCATTGTGAAAATATTCCTGTTAATTGCAGTGCAGGAGGGTGCTAATATTAACAGGATTACTTTCACAAGTGCCCACAATCAGCCCTCAGCCGCGCACCATTAAGAGAAGAAATGCAGCAAGCCGAAAAGCACGACGTGTGCTTTACACATCATGTTTTTTAAATTGATGCATGTCTTCGGTGCAAGCTTTGCACAGTGTTGCAGTGTTGCATTATGAGGCTTTGCTGTGCTCTCCATCAGCTGTAATTTAGCTTGCTGCTGTGTGGAGAGGCTTTGTGCTTTGCATCGATCGGTGTTGGTTCACATGAAGCTCTCAGCTGTGTGGCAATTCTTTACAGGGCTTCGCATTGCTTTGCGCCATATTTGATGGACCCTTCAGTTAGGCAAAGAGGAGTTCTCTCTGATGTCAACAAAGGGTCCAGGACGTGGAGAGGCATCTCTTTGGGATCAAGGACTCTCTTCAGCAGAGGCCAGAAGGGCTCAGGAAGGTTTCGTTGCAGGACCAGGGCGGTCCAGTGCTGCAGGTCAGCTGGGCAGTTGCCAGAGCCCTCTAAAGCTTGTTGTGTCCCAGTAACTCAGATAGGAGGTCAGCCAACTGACCCTTGTAGTCATTCAGGTAGCCTGGGATGAAGGGAGCAAGTTCAGTCTTCCTTGCCAGAGAGCAGGACAGCCCTCAATCAGCAGGGCAGTCCTCTGGAGAACAAGACAGTCCTTCTTCTGTAGTGTCCACAGGTCCAGGAGTGTACTTATGAGTGGCTCAGGAGGCCCAATATTTATACGTGGCGCCAGCCTTTGAAGTGAGAGTGACATTCTGGTTACCCAAACATCTGGTTCTAGAATGTTGTTCTCTTCCCCAGCCAAGGCACCAGGTAGTAGGGGGTGACAAAAGACTGGTGCCAGGGTCCTTTGTGTGTGTACTGTCTGGGAGGCATGCACAAAGGCCAACTACCAAGTAATCCACAGATATGTGACCCAGCAGGCATCAAATGGTTAGGACAAGAAAATTCCAACTTTCTAAAAGTGGCATTTTCAAAGTTGTGACTTAAAATCGGACTTTACCAGTAAAGAATATTTTAATTACAAGTGATTTGAGTGTAAATATAATATCCTATCTGCTCCAAATTTCAGTTATCACTTATTGGGTGTAATAAGGTAACATAACTTATACTGTGGGGGAGATAGGCCTTGCAATAGTGAAAAATGACTTTAGGAGTGTTTTTCACAACCAGGACATGTAAAACTTACACCCACATGTCCTACTTTTACAATGCACTCTAACCTATGAGCCTTTTATTGCCTACCTTAGGGATGATTTATATGTATTCAATAGGAACATTTTGGTCCTGCAAAAGTTTTTTTTGCCAGGATGAAATGGCCATTTAAAGCTGCATTACAGGCTGCAGTGACAGACATTAGACATGGTTTTAAAAGGTTACTTTAGTGAATGGCACAATGAGTCCTGTAGGCTTACTAGTAGCATTTCATAACGAGGCCCTAGGTACATGGAGTACCATTTGCTAGGGACTTACAAGTAAATAAATGTGCCAATTAGGTGTAGGTCAGTTGTACCATGTTTGAGGGAGAAAGCACAAGCTCTTGGTTAGCAGTGGTAAAGTTCACAGAGTCCTAAAGCCAACAAAACAAATTCAGCAAAACAGGAGGGGTGAAGGCAAAATGTTTGGCACATTGTATAGGGGTGAAGTATAATCTGAGATAATGAAGAAACAAGAATTGTGTAATACTAGCAGATCTATAGATTTTATATATATGTGACCAAATCTTACCCAGAAGGATACGTTCCAATTCACGCCTAAATCTTTTACCCATAAATGATCTGTTTTGCACTTGGCTCAAGAGGAATCAGGAAAGGAAATAGATGTATAAATGGACGAATCTCTAGGGCCAGTTTTAGTAAAATTAGTGAAGCCAAATGAGAGGGGGACAGAAATAGCGTAAGTTGTTTAGTAAAATAAACACCTAGGACCACATTCATAAGTATCAAAAAATGAGTATGAAAATATTGAGGACAGTGGAAAATGTGTCAAAATTGGGGGGAAGAGATAGGAGCACCATTTTTTAATAACTGATTGACCCATGTAATACCCTTGTCTTTCTAAAAAAGGCCAAAATATTGGTCTATTATTTATCTTGATGAGTGTGTGTTGTACGATAATGGCATGTAAGGAACAAAAAAGGAGTTAGGATAGTCGGCGTCAAAGAAATGGTGTGATGAAAAATGGGAAAATTAAGAACGTTGGGATTTAGAGAAGAAAGATAAGACTTCTGTTGGAGAAAAGGGGATCGTACGTACATCGTGAACATACGGATATGCTGTTAAATATGGCAGAGATGATTTTGACACAAAATGCATTTCTGCACAACAGCACATGGTTTTTGCAAAGACAGGGTACGGCCATGGGCTCCAGATTTGCTCCATCCTATGCTAACCTCTTTATGGGGCTGTACGAGGTGGAGCATGTCTGGGGCCCACGGGCCCACATGTGGAGTGAGAACGTAATCTTTTACGGACACTACATCGACAATGTGATTATGATATGGCAGCGTACGATTGAAAATCTAAATATGCACCATGAGTATTTAAATGAGAACAACTTTAATGTTAAATTGACCATTCAACACTCTGAGACCAGCATTGAGTTTCTTGATCTAAGATTATTCATAAGTGGGACTAATATACAGAGTGATATGTATAGGAAGAAGACGTCGTGCAACAGTTATCTACATGCTACCAGCGCCCATCCTCAGTCTTCCATCAAAGCCATACCGTATGGTAAAATGGTTCATGCTAGGTGCAATTGTAGTATGGATAAAGATTTCACTAGGAATATCTATCAGATTAAAACCAACTTCTCCAAGAGGGGTTATGATAAAGCATGTCTCGACAATGCAGAGAAAAGAGCCTTGTCCTTAAATAGGAAGGAGACCTTAGTGTCTAATGCCAAAAGAAATCAATATAGTAATAAACATGATTCAGAGGTTTTATTTATCACAGAGCATAACGTATTTAGCTATCACATTTATAACGTTCTGAGAAAGAACTGGCATTTGCTGAAGTCCGAAAGCTTTCCGGCCAATATAATATCCAATAAACCTAAAGTAGTTTATTGGAAGAGCAGGACATTAAAAGACATGCTAAGTCCCAGCTATGTCAAAAGTGTTCAAATTTCCACCTCCACTTGGTTACCAGAAAAACCAGTAGGTTTCTACACATGAGGCGATTGCTGTATATGCACATTTGGCCAGAATAAGCTTAAAAAATTCAGCAGCAGTCAACGAAGAGAGTTCTCCATAAATTGTTTCATTAACTGCAACACAACATTCATGGTGTACATGATTGTATGTGCCTGTAAAAAGGTGTATATTGGCAGCAGTATTCGCAATCATAAACTGTGAATTCAAGAACATGTAAGAGCCATAAAAAACTGTGACGTCAAATATCCAGTCGCCATGCACATCCACCATGATCATCCCCATGACAAGAACATTACTTTTTGCGGTATTGATCATGTTAAGAAACCAGAGAGAGGTGGTGACAGGGAATTGATTTTTAGACAGCGAGAGGCATCCTGGATATGCCGTCTTAGGACAGGCAAGTTTGGACTCAATATCAATAATGAGCTACACCACTTTCTTTGAGACAATCATGAGAATGTGTAATTTAAAAAATATACTGATTAGAAATGAAAATAAACAGTTGTCAATAGGTGATTCATTAACTGCTTTGTTATATCGTATTGACTGCTGTACATAACATGTGTGGTTATTGGGTAATCACATAGAAACACTGACTAACTGCTTAAAACATGATGGTGTTTTTTCCTTTGTTTTGATTTTGTAAAATGTGTTTATTCATAATGCATTGACGTTCATTTACCATCTGAGTATCAGCTCAATACATCTTGTATATGATTATTGAAAAATCGTGGCATTTTGGATTACACCTGTACATACCAATTGTGTAGTGAGTTGTTATTGAATGTTGAATGCAATTTCTGTGACCATAGGGCAATGACAACTAAATATTGTCTGACAATTTAAGAAACAGCTGTCCTCTCTATGGAGTCTGGATAACGTGACCATCACAAATCAACGTATGACGATTCATTGTTTGTTTGGAATCAGCTCAGTACATTGTTTTCTGTAAATATTAGAAATACTCAGGTTCCACGTATGACACTTATGTATACATTGTGAATATAACTGTTGAAATCGCATACAGCCCTTTTGTACCCTGCATTTTGTTATCACATATATATTACTAGATTTGTATACTCAATTAGAACAGGCCGTTCCCTGATAGTTTTCAGCTTAGAATGACCAATTCATATCTAAGATAATAAAGGAATCGTCACTTTGCTCGATGCTCCGCTTCTACTGTCCACCACTTAAAAATGGCCGACAGTTCTTCGTAATGGCCCCAGTCTCTATATGGAATTAGTAACTAAGTGTAATTTTTGCAATAGGGATAAGTCTACCCTGTTTGGTTTGACTAGTTTCTTCGGTGCTGTACATGTACGAGTAATCATTCCATTTTATGCACATCAATGGTTTTAGAAAATTATCGCTTCGGTAACATCGGAGCGGATTGTAATTTTATTAGAACTGGACGGATATTATTACACCGATATTGTGGTCCTCTAATCATATCTGGTGATCCGTACCATTAGTTGTGAAATGTCCGCACTAATGTATTTACATACATCGGTATACTGTTTTAAGATAGCCGCCCCGCCTATAAATCAACTCGCAACGTCTGCAGACGTCTTCTGTTGTTATTACACAACAGGTGTTCCACATTTACGGGCGGGATATTTAAATACGCTCGCCTCTAGAAGCTCGGTTTCAAATTTGAAATTGAGGAGCACACACGCTACGGGCCACCAAGCCATTGCTGGTGAGTTATATTGGGATTGAATACTGTTATTTTTTCAAGCTACGTTAGTTATTTAGTAACGAGCGCTTTTAAATGTATGTAACGTTTTTAGATTTCAATACATTCTTATAGCCTTTATAGCTATGGGGTTATGAGTAGAGTTATGCATTAGTTATCTTTCGCTCTAAGTTAATTAGGTATCCCGCTTTATATATTGCGAGATAAGGTCGTTTAATATGGAGGCCGCGTTCATATGTTAATTTGCGATGTCTGTTGACGTCTGTTCTCTGTTGCCGTCAACTACAGGGGCTACACATTTCCATGGGCGGGAGATTTGAAAATGCCCGTCATCGGGAGTTTGGCTTCAAATCTGAAACCAACAAGCACACGCGATGCGGGTTACCAAGCTATCATTTTGATCCATATTGGGATGAATACTATTGCTATAAAATGCAAGATGAGTCCATTTGGTTGTCATAATTATGCAAAACTCAGAGGAGACTCAGTCTTTGCCCTAATTTGGCGTTGAATACGCCTGTTGCTTGGTATTGGTGCAGTATATATGGATCTCCGTTTGGTACGAGATGCTATAAAAGAAAGATCGGCCCCACATTTACATGCACTTAGAGTAATTATTGTTTCTCAACAGTTAGAGTGCAGTTAATGTACCACTATGTTGTGGGAACTCTATACAATTTTGCTCATACCCAAAAGCGGAATGTTCCTTTTGCCACACGCCAGTATCTCGGGTGACATTTATTTTCCATTCTAAATATGTGTAGTAATTAGTGTTCCTCATGAGAAAATGCTGGAGGACATTTATATTGTTTCATGCTAGAATACTGGCCATGTCATTCGTATTAGAAAAGGATGTTATAATATAAACATTAACCTTCACTCTTGGTCAGTATTCATGAACACACATGAAATATAGCTTTATAGTACAATTATCAGTCATCATAAAAAATCTTACGTCAATCGTTATTGTCAGCCATTGTTCTTGGGGAGTATTTATGAATACACATTCACCGTTATACTGCAAAATGTTTCATATCAATCTATAGAGGTTTCTCTAGTTCTTGCTCTCTCCTCTGTAGATTCTCCAATTGTTTTACTGTAGGAAATATAATGTGAAAGCCAACTGGAATTTCCTCCCTTGTATGATAATTGTAATGTGACAATCCATAGATAATAGATAAATTATGAGGCTGTTTTAGGGAAATGCATGTTTAATTGAATATATAACCTACAAATGTGTGTATGTAAGTACAATGGACACAAACAGATATGGTTTTACAGCCAACATATCTATGATTTTAGATAATGCCTACCATATAAAGGTCTTTGGAAACTTGGATTCTCTGATACATGTTTGAAATCTACAGCGTCCTTGTCAATACATTCTTTTGTCACTTTATGAAGGTACGACATTAACCATTACTATTCTCTGACTAACATTGCTGCTTTCAGCTTAATTTGTGTTTTTATATTGTGGTGTAAACTGAATTGTGTTAATCCCCTATGCAATTGTCCCCGTCTTGAATTACTGTAAATAGGCCTATCTACAGTGCTAAGTGATACTATATTAATAACCTTTATTATTATAAGGATGATAATTGTCATCAATCAATGTATATATATATGTGTTTTCTTTTAAATGTAGTGAGTGTGCTTTAGTGTATGTATGAAAACTATTTTTAAAATTGTATTTGTATGTTTTTAGATAGCCCTGAAGAAGTCTCTTTGTGAGACGAAACGTGTCGGCTATGGTCTTCTGTTCTTATGAAAAACCGCAATAAAGAGAAATCCTTTAAGAAATCCATATCAGGGATTTGGACGTTTTCTTGTGTGCCCACTGTCTCTTGAATACTGATGTTGTCTGTTACAATCTGTTGAATAGTGCTGAACCCTTTTGTGCATAATGTTTTCATAGGATTTGTTCCTAGTTAAGGAGCATAGAGGGGAGTGCTCCTTGGTTCTTTTCACTATATGATATTTTAAGACACTTTTCATTGTCAGGTGCGGTCTCTTATAGCCTCTACCCTCATTTCTATTGCATTTACAGTACCTCATAGTAAAGTTAGTAAAAAAAGGAAACATTGCAGGCCTCCAAATATCAAAATGCAATCTAGAAGAATGAGTGGAACAGGCAGAAGAAGAATATTCAAAATGTCATATTATTCGATAAGAAAAGACATTCAGAAAAGTATTACATAGAGTGTAGTATGAAGGAAAGGCTCTAATGCAGCAAGGAGCAGGCAGCATACAAAAGGTGCAGTCATTTCAGCCTCCAGTGAAAGTCAATTCCAAAAGGCAGATGTTCTGATGTTGAAAGCATAAGTATTCCTTATTATTTAGTAGAAATTCCAACCTAGCCAAATAATAGGTAGCGGTAGCAAACAAATGCACAGTCAACACACGCCCTTCAAGCCATAGCACAATAAATGTCTACTTGCGGCTGAGGTGGTTTCAAAATGGCGGCCCCAAGTGTGGTGGAGGCAGCAGTGAGGAGAAAGAGAATCAGGAAACGATTCACCTGAATAAAGGACGATGTCCAGGCATCCTCTAATGTTCCGCAGAAGTATGAAGGATAAAACCTCAATAAAGAGGTTCTTAAGATGCCAGAAAAGCATTGCTAATCCTTCCCTGTGACGGAGCGCCTGATTCAGGTGGCCATCTAAGGTGGAGCCGAAGCCACTCCCCTTTTGAAAACCACAATATTAAAGTGATAGCTATTTAAATATATGATATTATTGGTAAAAGCAATATACTCACCCACATTGTCATAACTTAAATAGTAAGTACCATCAGTATTCTGCCATAGATATAGTATCCACACCTTCAGCCTTCTAGCCAAACCACCCCAGTCATGAAATCATATCTCCAACTCCAGTCAACTTTAGGCCAGATCTTATGTTTTTCACCTTACTCTTACTCTACCCCTCTGTGTATTCTTTTGGAAACAGGTTTTCGTTTCCATTTTAGAGCTATATTAGGGAGAAGGTTTGGAATTGGCATTGAAGACCTTCTGTGTAGATCCTCAATCCAAGAACAAATACAATTCATCACATCCATCACTTGGAAATGTGTCCTTTCATGAAATAGAACTGACATCACAGGAAGAGATACTACTTCATGTTGTATTGGGAACCTTGGATAACATTCTGTGGACAGGCTACTACCATCATGAAAAGGGCAGTTATAAGGCTAGCTAGTCTACACCCCTTTTCCGAAAGGAAAATCCCTACTTTGACATAGAAAAATCCCTACTTTGACACCCTTTCCCAGTCACATTACCACTCTTAATGCCTGATTTTCCGTACAGGTATTGAAACACCCGTCCTGATGACCGTGTGCGTTGAAGCACCAGTGTGGTGGGAACTTACCCACATGCTGAAAATCCAGCAGCATGCTGCCTTATAGCATGAGAAGTGCTCCGTCTTCTGCTGAACATGTGTAGTCTCTGGTAAGCCCTCCAGCCAGCTTTTGTTGCAGATGTAACAGAATCACAGGGTTGCCTTTGTGATAGAAGTGCCCTTTTCATTTTGTCATGTGAGTGAAAAGCCTTGTACAGAGTTTTGATTTTAAAATAAGTCTTCCAAATTAATTCCTTGTTTTGTCGGGTTCTTGAATGCCTTATTCCTTAATTAAAGGCAGTTTGGGGTTCCAATAACTCTAATTGCAATGTCTCATGGGATTGATCTTTACCTGAGACACATCTCACTCAAATATTGCTCAGTGGGTTTTGAAGTTGTTGCAGTCCCTCTGGTTTTCTTTTTTGGATTGACTTATGGTCTGAGTGCTTAGTGTCAGCAAAGTTCACAAAACTGGAATATGTGTTTTAGAATAATATAGAAAATGTATCATTGGACCTCGGGCGTGGTGCATGAATATTCCAGATCTTTTTGAGTAATTTTGGATGGCACACTCAAGAAACCAAGGGGCATATTATCAAGACAGGAGATAACAAATTCAATTTCAAATTCAAATGATCTTTATTCGGATATATTTAAAAACATCCATAAAAGTACATATAAATCACAACATCCGTCCCTATAAACAATAGGAACTACATCAAATAGCTATAATATGTGCAAAGGGGCCGATATTGGTGCAAATAGCAATGTGCAAATAATACAAAGATACTTCAGGCTTAACAAACCATGTTAATTTCGCTCAACATCAGACAGCAGAAGATAAAAAACAATTAGCTCTAAAAATTACATCCATTAAAAATATGTATAAAACATGATAATCATCCAGATGAACGATAAAAACAAACATTATTAATCATAACATGTGTAGAGGAACACCCATTGTGCAAAGATACAATGTGCAAATAATGCAACCTATCAGGCCATATTCATTAAAGTGTGCGAACACCCATTGTGCAAAAATGTAATGTGCAAATAATGCAAAATAGTAATGCAACCTATCAGGCCATGTTCATTGAGGCGCGTGAACGGACAGCAGTTTGGAGAAAACGACTAACTCTAAAGATTACATCGTCAGTGCTTAACATCAGTAAATCTCTAAAAGCTGCATTAAAATCCGTCAGAGCACTGACTCTAAAATAGGGAATTAGGAAGTGTTTGGTATATTTTACATAAAAACCACAAAACAATGTAAAATGTAGCAAACTTTGTTTTCCACCTTGGTTACAGGTGCAGCTTAAATTTCCCAAATTATGAATATAACCTAAGGGGAAACAAAGTAAATTTACCACACTTCCATCCCTGAACCGCAACAGCAAGCTCCTATTCCATCTACCCAGTTTCTTACGCAAGTAGCCGTGGGGCATATTATGTGGCCTACCACAAGGTTCTTGAATGGGGATGTACCTGAGGATAGCTGGCTTTACAAATTCAATGTTTTCTCTATTCGCTCGGTACAGGTCGTATAAAGCCCTTTTTACTATATTCTTATGCGAGCAGTCTATTGTTTGGGGTGCTGAGAAAAGGTGCCCCATTTCCACGCTTACTAAACTCTTCTGTACCGCCTTGAGCCAAGGAATACTTTTTAGGCAGTCTGAAATGATATCACGGGTCAAGGAGGCAGCAGGGTTTCGCCAAATTTTTAACCAAAACAAAGCGGGTCTTGATTTTATAAAATCCTCTATATAGGGGAGATTCAATTCTCTATGGCACACATAGGAGGGGGCCAAAATGACCCCCCCAGGGCCTTCCTACAGAATATATTCTCTTCCGTTTGGATATTAGTGCAATTCGAATATCCCCACACCTCGGCACCATAAGTTCCTGTGGGTAGGCACTGGGTCTTATAAATTTGTAAGAGTGGTAGAATGACCTCAGCATGCTTTGGTTGACGGAGGGTAATTATAGAATTGATAGCTTTACCCAGTTTATTCCTCCCTCTGGCAACATGAGGTTGCCAGGATCCAAAGTCAGAAAACAACAGGCCTAAATAAGGAAAAGTGCAAGTGCTATTTAAAACATTATTCCCTGACATAATATGGCGAATTTTGTGTTTCCTTGGGCTGCAAGACATTATGTAGGATTTTTATAAAATTTGTGCATAAGTCGAGATCGGCCATATAAGAAACGAAGCCTGAGATTAAAGTGCGCAGTGCATTGGGTGTTCGACCTATAAGGACCGCGTCATCCGCATAGAGAAGTGCAGGAAGGGGATTACCATTGACGAGCGGGACGTCGGTAGTTAGTTTGCCCAAAGATATGCTTAATTAATTTATGTATAAAATAAAAAGCAGGGGGGCTAGGACACAGCCTTGTCTTACCCCCCTGCCAATTAAAATCTCGCCCGAAACCTCACCATCATTAATAATTCGAACACGAGCTTTTAATTCACTATGTAAATGGGCCAAAAAGTGGACCAAAGGTTCATCTAAGCCGTATCTCAGCAGGGCTGTCCATAAACGGGAACGGTTAACAAAATCAAAAGCAGAACTTAAATCCATAAAACCTAGTTAAAGTGGAGATTTTTTAGCTACAGTATATTTAGCTAATACTAAATTTAGGTTTAAGCATTGCTCCACCGTCCCTACGTTACTTCTGAAGCCTAACTGGCATGGATGTAAAATCGTGTTTTCTTCAGCCCAATTACTGATCTTATTAAAAATGACCCTGCCCAAAATCTTCAGTGTGTTATCAATTAATGATATTGGGCGATAACTGCCAGGGTCAAGTCTGCTACCTTTTTTAAAAATAGGTACAATGGTGCTGTTGGACCAGGAATCAGGCAGTGAGGTATTTGATAGATTATTAAAAACATTGCACAGTAGGGGTGACCAGAAGTCAGGCTCCAATTTAATTAGGTCAATGGATAATCCATCAGGGCCCGGAGCTTTGTTCCCTGCGCTTTGAAAAATTGCATCCTCCACCTCCATTATAGAAATATTCGGTAGCTTGAGTGGCTGAGGATTTGCCATAAAAGGGGTCGGTGCCATATAAATGTTTGAGAAGTGCTCCACCCACACATCCCCTAATATGCTACAGTTTATGGGGGTGATGTTGGAGCCGATCGATCTCAGGTTCTTAACCTTGCTCCAAAGCCCAGCAACATCCTTCGTTGCTGCTGTGCGTACAAGGGATTCCCAATGGGTTTTTAAAAGCTCTTCAGATCGTAATTTTAAGGTACGTTTATATCTAGACCTCAGGGTCCGCACCAGTAACTGATCTGGTGGATCAGCTTTAAGGGCAGCTCTTAATTCCCTATTTGCTTTGGAGCATGAGTTATCAAACCATCTTGGGTTTTTGTTGATGTTAATTGAAGCTGGCTTAGACATCTCCTTTTTTATGGTCTTACACAGCCCCGTGAATGCTTCCACAATAGCATGTCCGGGGCTATCGGAGGATAGACAGGTAGATACTAATAAGGGATGAGACTTTATGACACAAGCTAACAACCCCTTATTATCAATCCCCTTCCAGACCACCCTAAGTTTGTCTGTCAACACAGCTAGATTTTTAGACCCTATTTCTCTCCGTTTCGTCATTTTATTAATAAATTTAAAACAGGATAAGATCGGATGGTGGTCACTATATACAGTCCTAACAACTGTGGCCTCTAATAAAAGATCCACGAGCGGGGAGGTTATAAATACGTAGTCAATTGTGGATGCACTCCCACGCCCGACATAGGAGGCCACGGGACATTTATTTACGGCAGTGTTTGCCTTTTCCATAACATTAGCTAGGTCCCGTGTGGCCAAGTGGTTAGACAGTTCTTCACCTCTTTTAAAGGGAGGGGTTTGACGGTGAATGTGTGCATTAAAGTCTCCTCCTAAACATATCCCGTCAAGTTTACCATACTTTTGACCATCTGTAATATCATCAATAAAATCAAACAACTTTATAAAATTCATATTAGGATGTGTTTTAAAATCATTGTTATAAAAGGTAATTAAACATATTCTTATTCTGCTGATGTAAAGCAATGCCTGAAAACTCATATCATTTGTTTCCAACGGTTCAATTTTGACATCAGCCCTAATTTTTGCCCAGATGGATAGTCCCCCGCTGGGTCTACCCATAGCCGGGTTTGGTACAATTTGATTAAAACAGCTGTATCCATCAAAAAGTAGAGAGCTGGTAAACCAAGTTTCTTGAAACATCAAGATGTCAAATTTAGAGACCCAGTCCAGCCAGTCCCTGATTGTTACTTTCGCATTGAGGCCTGCTATATTCCAGCTCAGAATTGTCAAATTATGGTTAGGTGTTAGCAAGGTAGTGACATGACTGTTACCTGTTAGGGTGGGATAACAGTGTGGGCACCTTGGTGTCATTGAAGGTCTCTATAGTCGGGTGGATAGTTAATTCCCCCGCTAGGCCAGGTGTGTTGGAATAATTCCTGCTTACTGGATCTGAGAGAATAGTTGATGGTCAGTCCAAGGTGCCCAGATCAGACAATGCGCTAAACCTATTATACAGAGGAAAAGGTGGTAAAGCGGGGCTGGGTGGTCTATGATGGGGTCTATAAAAGTAGCCCAATGGCAAAGAGGTTATGACAGTAGAAGGGGAAAAATACATGTTAATACTGCCAAGGATAAGTTTGACTGTGGAGGAATTTCTAAAGTTAATAACAATGCAATCCCCTTCTATGTTCTTAGATAATGGCCCAACCCAACTCACCCGTCGGACGGACAAGATTTCTCTCGAAATGTTAGGACCTACCCCTTTGTGTTTAGATAGCCAATCTATACACTTGTTGTTTAGCTGAATCCATGACTCACTCTGTCCATCCCTTAACTGAGGTACGCCTGCCAGGATTATAACATAAGGGCAGGCGTCGGGGGCAGATGAAGGGCAGGCCCCGGGTGTATAGTTGGCCTAGTAACGATAGTTTGGCCCTTGTCTAATCCAATATTGATAGGTGCCTCCATCCTTATAGAGGGCAGAGTAGGAACATCCTTTAACGTAATGGTGGCCGTACTAGTGGGGAGAACTAGTTCCGTTACTCCAACCAGGGTATGCTGGGGGGACTTTACAGTGTGGTTGCTCCCTTCATTAACGCCTTTAGATACAGTGTTGGATGTGGTTGCGCTATTTGAAATATTGGATCCTCCACCCAAAATGCCCTTATTAGCGGCTTCCAACTCTTTCAGAAGGCGATCTCCCCTCATTGAATCACGGCTAATTGCCCCTTTCCTTTTAGCATCTTCATTTTTTATCAAAGTTTCTATTCGATCTAATCTTTTAAAAATATTATTAAACTGTTTGATCATTTGACATTCTAACTGTTTAAAAATAGTGTCCACAATAGTTTCCATAAAGTTCAAATTTGGCTTTTTTAATGTGGTGCTTTCAATAGCAGGATCAGTCTGTGTGCATGAGCAGTTATAACCATTTCTTGAGGGAACGGTGTCCGAGGGTCCTTCGGCAGATTGCACTTGTTCAGTCATAACGCTACTGCCCCCTGATATTTTTTGCTTCCCTCTGGTCCACATGCTCTGCGGTGTTGGTTGGCTCTTATTACAAGTGGGTTGTTTCCTTTTGTTGGTTAATGGTTTTGAAGAGCCTCTTTTTCTTTTTTCCCCAGCGGTTTTGGTATTCGGGAAGAGAGGAGGGATGGGGGCGTGCGCAGTAGGATCGGGCTGTGAGTCGATGATAATTGTGCCACTTTTTCCCCCAGAAGAGATAGGTGGTAAATTAGACAAATTGGGTTTGGCAACTGTGACCACGGGGGATAAAGGTAAAGTGTACTCTATGCTTAAATCCCGGGGCTCTGGATGTACACGTTAATGCTCCAAAGACATCCGTCTCTCAGAACTCGCTATTTCGTTAGCAACCATATTAAATGCATTATCCAACATGCTTTCTAGGGATAGCGGTATTGCAGAGTGAGCCATAGCCGATTTACAGGATGAGTTTGCTGTGCGTTTCCCCTTAATAGACGTGTCGCCTCTCTCACCTTACTTTACAGCTTAGTGGGATGGCCCGCCCGACTACTGATGACCGCTGAGGGCCACAGAGGGCCCGCCCTTTGCCCGGGCTTCGCCCGGCACGTCCCGCGAAGCGGGCCACAGCGAAAGTTATAGTCGCCTCCTGGCGCTGGCGCTGCGTGTCAGTAGCGGCAAATTGGAGTTGCGGGACTCGGGCACCCCTTTGACTCTTGGCGGTGGCGGCGGCAATGCGGACCAGTTCTCTGTAAGTTTTTCAGCTCCCCCCGCTCCGCCGGCCACAGCGAAAGTTATAGTCGCCTCCTGGCGCTAGCGCTGCGTGTCAGTAGCGCGCCGCCGCTGAGGCAGCCGGGATATGGAGTCCCGGGGCGGCGACGCGGCAAATTGGAGTTGCGGGACTCGGGCACCCCTTTGACTCTTGGCGGTGGCGGCAGCAATGCGGACCAGTTCTCGGTAAGTTTTTCAGCTCCCCCCGCTCCGCCGGCCACACTGAAAGTTATAGTCGCCTCCTGGCACTGGCGCTGCGTGTCAGTAGCGCACCGCCGCTGAGGCAGCCGGGATATGGAGTCCCGGGGCGGCGACGCGGCAAATTGGAGTTGCGGGACTCGGGCACCCCTTTGACTCTTGGCGGTGGCGGCGGCAATGCGGACCTTTTCCCGGTAAGTTTTTCAGCTCCAGGACAGGAGATAACATTATCGCCGCTTTAGCGGCAGAAAACTGCCGCTAAAACTGCGATAATGGGCTTGATAATATGCTCTATGGAATTCCAATTTAAGCTCAGATTAGATGTCCTTCACATATAACATGGGCTTCAATTGGAATTCCATAGCGCATATTATCAAGCCCATTATTGCCGTTTTAGCGGCAGTTTTCTGCCGCTAAAGCGGAGATAATTTTATCACCTGTCTTGATAATATGCCCATAATATTTCATTTAGCAGATATATCTATTGTAATATTGGGTTCCTCCTTCATTTTCTGTAGGTATTTCCTATTGTAGTAGATTTGTCAGGGGCTTTACTTTTAAAAGATTATTCCCCATTTTTAATTTCTGTTCTATGAATTTCATGTTTATTGACTCTGTGCAATGTCACACATAATGGTGCAAGCTCCTCTTCCAATAGGGGAACATTTCAGGGTTTCAGTCACAAAATTCTGCTTGCTAAGGGTGTCCCTAAAACAGGGTGGGGCATGGGGTAAAACATTTTGTAAATGCACATGCAGCATACCCTTTTGAAATATTTTATTTATTGGTGGAGTTTGATGCTGTAGATACAAATAATGTTAACCTTCATTCATACAGATCTGCTGTACCATCAGCTAATTATGAACCCTATTGTGAATTAGATGTCCCGTTGGGATACCAAGAACACCAAGCATGGTTTAGTGGTCAGTTACTGCATGTGGTGCAAAACATTAGAATGGGTCCCTTTAGTAATGACGGGGCCATATTGGCTGAGTATAGACATACCCTGAAACAGCAAACTTGACACTTGCAGAAGTAAGACAGTTATTAAAAAAAGTGGTAACTGTTTGTCTATGACTTAGACAGTATGCTTTGCAAGTGAATGCTAAGGGAGCAGTTGCTCCTGGACCTACACATCATATGTGCATGCCACAGGGCAGGCAATCAGTCCACAGACTATCAACCATACCATAGACAAAGCACCCACAGAGCAGTATGAAATTCCATTTTGGATTCTTCGCAAGATCAAATAATTGAAAGCAATCAAGGTTGATACAACACCCTAGAACAGGAAAAGAATATTAACTTTGTGTCCTTCCCTTTGGGATGGTACAACCTGGACAAGAGTGTAATACTTGGAGAACAGTACCTGCGGTACTCCTATACCATGGCACACCCTTCTTTGTGTGTTACCAGTGGTACTGAAACAAGTACAAAATGAGTATGGATCTGCACTTGCTCTTGATTTAGGGATGAAATTATTGGATAATTTTGAAGCAGGTGCCTTGATAATTTTGAGTAATGTTCTCAGAGAAGCTGCAGTCTGACAGTGCAACAGGGGTTGGCAGCAATTTCCATTCAAGAACGTGAATGTGAACTTCCAAAGATTATTTCAGAAGTTTATACCTTTCTGGGCCATGATACCTTAGGTTCATGGGCTTGGTAAACTGCATCTCAAAGCAAAAAACAAGAGTGAGAGAGAAATATGTGCTGTTTTTCCTACTACATACTCCTACAACCTTACTAAAGATAATCTTCCTATGGTATTTATAACCAGAGTTGGATGTAGACATATTCCTAGTGAGTAGGCTCATAAGGGGATAGCATCTGCATATGCTGACATTAGTGCTACTGTATTACTGCTACAGCAATAATACTGGTGGCCATATTTACCAAAGCTTACAAAAAGATGTTTGTCATTGCACAATTTGACAATAGATAAAACCCTCTACTGTTGGAAGACCAGCACAGACTTTCTTTATTACCTCTGTTGAACACTTTGTGGTAATTTTCCTCAACCATGTAGGGCTAATCCTGGGTGTTAATCAGTATAAATACATATTGTTTATGGACAATTCATGTTTGTGGGTTTGGCCACAAACAACTGCCCTGCTCGAGCAGTTATAAATGACTTGCAGTGCCATGGGAGCAGTTGATACCTTTCATTCGGAAAATGATCCTGCATTCCTCGTTAAGGTGTTCATGGGTGATATGTCGTCTCTGGGAGTATTATTGCTATGGTCACACCCTTTCTGCCTAGAATCAAATGGGAACAGAGATCGCAACAATGGTATGCTTAAACAAGCTTTGACTGCTTGGTTATTTTTTACCGGATTGAGTTGGGTATATAATCTATATGATGTTCAAAAAGCATTAAATAACATGCCTAGACGAGCATTAGGTAGTCATACTCCGTATGAGATGCTCTTCGGAGTACAAATGTTTGTCCCTGATTTTATGTCGCTGGAGAGGTAGCAGAGTCAAAAATATCTGACACATTGGTTTGATTGCCCTTATTACAGAACATTCAAGAACACTAAAATTAAACCATCTAACATGAAGAACTCTAACTCTGCCACCGGTGAAGATAAGATTCTTAAAACTGCTGACAGGTGGCTCCCCAAAGTGGGAGATCTAGTGCAAGAAAATATCCCTGACAAACAAGTCTTTGGGCCACCTAACAGACTGCAATTTTGATGCTCTTGCTTGGTTCATAGAAAACCAGGAACATGTCAATCAATCATATTAAAAAGCATGATGTGTCTGATTCTATTTAGAAGACCCCTGCTGACACCAAGGTGCCTTCAGAATAGATCAGAACTTCATCTCCCCCCTCTGCAAGAGCTATCCCAAGAAATGTACCGCCATGAAATCTTGAGCCTTATTCCAGGGATTGTGGAGCCTGCTGTGTCCTCAGATTCGCATCAAGTACTAGATTCCACAGATGAACCTGATGCTGTGATTTCAACAATCCCAACTATTGTAACTACTGATGTACTTTACTATGAGCAGTAACAGAGCTAACATCACAAAACATTCAACTGTATGAGAATGATTGTGGTGCAGATTTTAAAAGGGAAGAAATAATGAATTTTCCTGTAGTGATTCAGTGCTACAGATGATTTATTGCTTGCTATTGGTTTCACAACAGACAATCTCTTCCACTATGGTCATATATGTGGATTTTCACTGAAGTCTTTTTTCTTTTATGTGGATTATTATAATGATTATAATTGTGCTTCTTGTACATGGGAACTATATTCCTGATAAGACATTGTCGTTTCCTGTGGTTTCGAATTCTTCTTCTTCTCACAGAACACATTGGGATCATCATTCTTTAAACATTAAAGCATGTCCTGTGCTGGATGGTGGTATTTGAGAAAAGGTTTCTTATCAGATAATTGGTCTGAAAGAAAACATGAACATTTTCCATATTTTTAACATTTCTCTGCATAATGTTATGATTCATTGCCCCTTTGCAAACTCATGAGACATAAATACTGATTAACAATTGATGTATGACTTGTCTTTCTAACCTATACTTGAAACCCTATGTAAAAGCTAAAAATCGCAAAGGATTGGTTTGATGTCATCATTAAGGACATTAATACTTTAACAGAACAAATAGCCCCAAGGAAATATTTAATTATACACGATGGGAGTACTGTGGGGCCCCAACCATAAATAGTCACAGAAACATCCAGAAATGGTTCCCTTATTTTAACAGTGATAACAGGTTGGACCCATCTTCCTTTCATAATGCAAAAAAAATCTGTGACATTTACAAATATTCTGATTGCTAATCGTGGATGCATATACACTGCACAGTTTATTGAATCACGTGCTGTACAAAGTTATGAGCATTGGAAAGAAAATATAAATGAAAAGAGCATTTGGGCAACCAGGTTTTAGCAAATTAGAGGTACAAAAACTATATCAATCAGTGACTTTATTCGATATATAAAATATCATAAAAGTATAAAACATTATAAAAACATTGTTTAAAATAAGAAACCCCTGCAGCAGCGGGGTTCCCATATATACAAGGAGAAGTTTCAACAATGTCTAGAACAACATAATTCGTAAGCCCCAGAAAAAGGGATATTCTACAATGAGTACAGTATAGAAAGAGGACAAATACAGCAACAGTAAGCGACTTTAAGTAGGGCTGAGGACTCGGGCATAGGCAAGGAACGTTGGAACTCGGCTCAATAACTAACACTTCTTAAGTAACCTCTAGCTGATCCTCCAGGCCCCCCCAAGAACTTAGCAGTCCCACAGATGACACTGGGGACTGTCGTCTCATAGGTTAGGATGCGCAAGGCCACCCTATACGACCTACAGCCCAGATTTATACATACAGGTTTCAGCCATCTAGATCTAACCTGGCTGTAGGCCCGACAAGCAAAAAGAAAATGGGCGATAGATTCCGTAGGGGAGGCACAACCTGGGCAGCCCTTAACAGCACCCTGCTCACCACTCCACCCTATCTGGAACTCATGTATTGGTAGAGTACCATATCTCAGCTTGAGGTAAAGTGACCTATCGCTTGGGGACTCGATCAGGTCCAAAAAGGCCTCCAATCTAGGCGTAGGTTTAATGCCTAGGAATTTCTCACTGAGGATGCCTCTCTGGGACCTCAAGGTAGCAGCATTGATCCAGTCCCAATAGATTTTTTTTACGATGGCTTTAGGGGGGGGGCTCTGGTTCTCCCAGTACTCGCCCAAACCTAGCTCTACCACCAGTTTGTATAAATTGGATACCCAAGAGATCTTAAAACGAGCTCCAAGTTGAAGTATGTCCTTCAGAGCAGATGCATACTGGCCTAGATCCGAGGACCTTCTAAGCCTGACCCAGTATAATAAAGGGCGCAGTCTTGCCACGTCACTTATGGGGTGTCTACCAAGGTCACTACGGAGGGGAACTAGGGGAGTGGACTGGGGGAGTGAGACTATGTCTCTGAAAAACTTGTTTTCCGATTTAGTCAGATCTGTGACATTGTCAAATCCCCATATTTCCGCCCCGTAGAGGGATGCTGATAGAGCCTTCCCCTGGTAGACCTCAATTGCTGCAGCAATTGGGCGGCTGTATGACAGCCTCTGGTGTCTCGCTATGGCTCCCGCTGTTCGATTATGACACAGGAGCATTTTAGACAGATGCGGGGCCCAATTCAGCTTGTTGTTAACCCGCACCCCAAGATAATCAAAGGCTGTCACCAGCTCCAGGTTAGAGTTATCCACCCTGATATTATTCCTAAAGCTTTTGGAAGGGGACATAGCCATTAGCTTAGTCTTGGATGTATTGATTTTGAGGCCCCTAGTATTGCAAAAGTCAGTGAAACGAGTCAAAAGTTTTTGGAGGCCCATAGGGCTCTTGGAGATCAGCAGCGTGTCATCTGCAAAAAGCAGGGAGGGTGTTGTTTCCCCACTCAGGGTTGGCGCATCGACCCCGTCAACCCTCAAATAGTCTGCCACCCCATTTATAAAGAGGGAGAACAGGGTCGGCGCCAAAACACAGCCCTGTCGGACCCCTCTCCCTACTGCTATTCTCTCGGTCATCTGTCCCTGGTGGCCCCACCTGACTCTTGCAAAATTACCTTCACGGAGCCGTTTGAGGAGGTCCAGGATTAGAGAAGAGATACCAAGGTCAGCTAAAACTTGCCACAACTTTGAGCGAGGTACAAAATCAAAAGCTGTTTTGAGATCGATGAAAGCCAGGTAGAGGCTGCCCTTTTCGATGGTTACAGATTTCCAATATATAGTACAGAATCGGAAAACCTGGTTGATTGTACCAAATCCTTGCCTAAAACCTGCCTGAAGATGGGACAGGATACCAGCTTCATCAATCCAGGCCCTAATCCTGGTTAAGAGAACCCTGCCCACCACTTTTTGAATCACATCAATCAAACTGATTGGTCTGTAGTTGGCAGGGTCCTCTCTATCTCCTTTTTTGTAAATGGCTACCACCTCTGCCCCTTTCCAGGAATCTGGTACAGGGTGACCAATTACGATGCTATTCAAGGTTTGTAGGATGAACTCAGCCCAAGGTTCTCTGTCATGGAGAAGAAGGTCTCCAGGGAGACCATCAGGTCCAGCTGCCTTACCCGGAGCTATCATTTTTATTGCCGAGTAGATCTCACTAAGACTAAACTTGCCCCCCCCCCTGGGGAGACAACGAGCTCACGGGCTGGACCCTCGGCCAACAGAGGAGAATCTTCCACAGATGAATATAGACCGGAAAAATGATCAAACCACTGGCGCCCAGTTATATGGTTCGGAATTGGACCAGCCGCACCCCTTGCACTAATGTTTATAAGGTCCCAAAACAGGGTCTGGTCTTTGCGTCGTACTGCAGATTTCAAATCCTGCCAACGATCTTCTTCCCAGAGTCTCTTAGCTTTTTTTAAAGAACTGTAATAGGATTTTCGAGCACAAACAATGGAGGGCTGATCCCTTGATTTTAAAGCCCTAGCAAGTTCCTGCCTCCTTGCCCTACAGTCATCCGAAAACCACAAGTTTTCCATATTTGGTCGGGGTGACTTGCGATCCCCGTTTGGGTTTGATTCAAAAAACTTCCCCACCTTTTCAATGGTCTCAAATATATCTCTTCGAAGCCTCTAGATGGCGAGACATCAGGAGGGCTGGCCAGGACAACCTCCAACAAGCCAGTACATTCCACCACGATGTTTTTAATCCTGGCCGAATCTATCTCACGCTTGGCAACTCTAGACTATTTGAGTTGTCTATTGCAATTAGATGGAACGACCTCTCTGGACCAGTATGACTGGACTCCAGTGGGCGCAATAGACGTAGTAGACATTTTGCGCTTGAATTGCATGGTTAGTGGGTTGTGGTCGCTCTCCTGCCTAGACATGACTTCCATGTCAATGAGATCCGGCCACAGCTCGCATTCCAGCAAGATGTAGTCTATGCGCGAAGGGACCCTAGTTCTAATGAATGTGGGTGCTCCCCTGATGTCAGAGCGGGATCTGCCATTTGTCGCCCTTAGATTAAACTCCAGGGTTAGGGCAGTGATTTGGACAGCCCTTTTTGTCCATTTTTTAAGTGGCTGAAGACCAAGTGGAGGGATACCTCGCTTGTGATCAACCCCCTCCGTATCCAAAATGTAATCATCACCAAGGGGCTCAAAGGTGCAGTTGAAGTCACCAGCTACTACAACACCCAAGGTGGTGGAGAGAGCTGAAAGTAGGGACTCAAGGAATGACAGCGTGGGACTTTCTTGAGCACCTGACGAACCTCTGGCATATATGTTGAAGATTTCTAGAGCAGGATGGAATTCAGACCCACCAGCTGATAGGTGGAGAATATCATGGGACGGGCTGGCATTATGCTTAACTATGCAGTTCAGCTCTATATTCACCCAAATTAGGAGGCCCCCCGATGGGCGCCCTCTGGAGGAGCTAATTGCCGGAACAAAATAAGTTGTATACCCATATCTGTGAATGGGTTCCAGGCACCAGGTTTCCTGGAGAAGGATAATGTCGAATTTACTGATAAAATCATTCCACACAGGATCGGTGAGATTCCTTTTTAAGCCGGCAATATTCCAGGATAAAAACTGGATAACTCTTGGGGAGTGCGAGATGGATGAGGAGACAACCGCTCCATCCCTACTTATTGTGGACCCCCTAATTTGCCCCCCCCCCCTATAGCCACGCTTGAGCTAGCATAAACAGCTGGGCCATCCCTAATAGGGTCCAAAGGGAGGGCAGAAAACGGTCCTGTGCCCTCTAATAAAGGGCTTTCAGGGGTAGATAAAAGGGTACTTACATGGGGCCTGGATAGTCAGTCCACCTGTCTAAGGCCTGAGTCCACCTGGTCGCTATACTGGGACCAGACCAAGGAGCTACGAATTTGAATGGAGAAGTGTGCGGGTGGTGAAGTCCTGTATTCCAGCAATATTAGATTTTGTGCTAGGGCTAAATCTCTAAGCTCGATTTCCACGCAATCCAATGATGAATCCACTCTAGATAGCCGCCGCACCCTCAATATTTCATCTCTGATGATTGATCTGCAGCCTCTAGTGTGCCTCAGCCAATGGATGACTTTATTATGCAATGACTCACTTCTTTCGAATTCACCTAGGTTGGTCATTTTCGGGACATGTGTCATATAAACCAAGGGCTTTGCAGGGGATTGATAATACCTAGGACCCGCGGCCGCCAAGAATGGAGAGGGGCCGTGCTCACCCCTAGTAAATAAAGAGATTGCGTTACTACCTGTCCTAGCCTGGGGGTGAGTATTTGGCACCCTATTAGTCGCCAAGTTTCACGTAACGTCAGCAAAGGACCTAATAGTGGAGAGTGGCTTGGTGTTACCCTCTCCTGGGGCCCTATTTTGTGGCATTGCTAGGGGGTTGGTTGACAAAGGACAGGAGTAAGAGTGAGGGGCCGGGTCACTTGTCTTTGGAATTGGTGTAGGCCCTAAGAGTGGTACTTGGGCAGGGATGGATGGATGCGAGCCGCAATCTGATATGAGGCTCGTCACCCTGTTATTGAGAACTGTAACCAACTCTTCCAACCTTAAAATCCTAGCCTGCAATGCTTCCAAGGAACCAGCTGAAGACCTGACGGGGGTTGGATGGGTGGGTGGCACCCTATCGGGTGGTGAGCTGGGTTCGTCATGGTTCGGATCAAGAGCGGAAAACCTATTGGAACATAAAACAGAATTATGGGGGAACTCAGGAATGTAGATCTAGAACAGTAGCCTACTCAGTTAACATGGTCTGTACTATGGTAACTAGGGGCTCAACAGGGGTCTTTAGCAGAGAAGTGGGTAGGCCATGCGCGTTAGAACTCTGCTGTGAGTTAGAGAACATCGAGGGAATCACCTTTTTAGCATTTTTAGGAACGGTCTTTGCCACTTTGCAACCCCCTTGCGAAGTGGCATCCAAACTCCCGCTCCCAAGCGTCTCCTCACAATCGTTGACAATTTCCTCAATTCTAGACAGAACACAGTTCATAGCAGAGTGGGTAGTATTGTTGGCCTTTTTCCCTCGTTTGCTGCTGGCCACCAACCCGCCCTCTGTGCTCTTCCTCTTGCCCATCCTGAAGAGCCCAAACACCTGCACAAAAACAGAAAACAAGTTCCAAAGAAGCAGTAAGGCCAATTGCAATCCAAAGATAGGGAGCGTCTCTATATGCACAGTCTAATTGCCAGTAATATATTCAAGCGTTTTAAAGCAGGTCACAGTACCTTGAAGCTTGCAGCACTTTTCAGGGGGGTGGCCCTGCCCGGCCTCTACCGGCTCCTAACGGCCACAAACGGCCCGCCCTTTGCCCGGGCGTAGCCCGGCGTACGCCCGCGTTGCGGGAGGCGCTAGGCGCTGAAATAGGATCCCCGGTAACAGCTGTGCCAGTGGTGACTTGCTCTTCCAATCTGAAGGCTGTAAAAGAATAACTGTCTTAGGGTAGGGGCCTAATTATGAGTTTGGCAGACTTCCCACGGAACGCTATGCCAGTGCTCCGCGGGAGGACCGCCAAACCCATAGTGAGACCACCTGCTGGATTACGACTGGAATCCAGGTCAGCCGAATGGTGCTGCAGCGGTCCCATGGTGTTGAATTTCTAAGGCTCAAAGGAGAGCCTTGCAAAGGTACCACCGTGGAACCACGGCAGCATGTTCCAACGCAGAAATAAATGCACCATGTCATGCATTTCTTCCCGTGCAGGAATTTGGGGGTGCAATACCAAGGCGGCTCACCATGTACTACTCTGCATTCACCCCCAGGCCCAGAGGCTGCACCGCCATGGAAAAGCTGCTGAAAAAGCAACTCGTAATATGCTTGGCAGTGCCACAGCGGCATCGCCAGCATATGAGTCTGCCTAACCGCTACGCCACCGCCACGGGATCACAGATTCCTGGCAGTTGCAACAGTCCTGTGGTGGTCCGACTGTCACACTCGTAATGCGGCACATGGTGCTGCAGTGTGGCTGTGGCAGGACCGCAACCACAGACAGCCAAACTTGTAATTAGGCCCTTGTTTTGACATGGATGACTGTCTTCTAGATGCACATCCTGTAAAAAATAACATATTTGTACCCACTTTAATATTAGAGAAGAGCAGGCGTATTCAGAAAGTGAAGCTGCACAAAGAATTAGGGAAACTAACAGAGAATTAATACAGACCACATTTAAAGTTATAACTAATGGCTTCCAAACACTCAAAATGAGTGTACAACATTTCCACTATGATTTCATCAGCTCTCAATCTTCTAAAATAATACATGAGTCTTTTCCAAAAAAGGACAGGCTCAAATGCAAGCTATTACATAATTAAATTGGGCTTTACAAATTGTTAAATCTAATAATGTGTCATGGCAGCTCATAAATGAGAGTGCTGTATTTGACCCTTACAATTTGACTTAGTAAGATGTTAGGTTACTAGTTGAAGGAGATAAAACCCTACTCAAGCCGGAAGCACAATACTTGTCAAGGTGCAGTCACAAGCAAACCTCAAATTAACCTATGCCCAACTCTTTGGTAGCTTGGCACAGAGCAGCCAGGCTTAACTTGGAGGCAATGTGAAAAGTATCTGTGCACCACTTCAAACAGTAATAAAATGAAAACACTACAATAAAAGAATCAAATTAGAAACATAGAGTAATTTTAAATAAATAAAACAAGACCAAAACAACAAAAATCCAATTAGTAGATCTGGAGATATTCAATTTTAAATATTTATCTGAAAATAGTGCCAAAAAGCCCAAAGCGCCACTTGCGGCTATTCGGCCATGCAAAACCGAGAGAAAGTCAAACGTTCAGGCCATCCACGATGTAGCAAGGGTCAGAACCAAGGACTAGGTTGGTTCCACTTAAAAGTTACCTTCTTAGTCTAGCACACAGAGTTCCATTCATAGTGGAGGGGGCTGTGAGGCGCAGGGAAACGTCACAAATGGTTTTCGATGTAGCGTGAAGAGCAGGCCTGACAACTTGGATGTGCACCGCTGTAGCATGTAGGTCCTGTAGTTGCCACGAACCGTCAGGCCGTTGCTTTGCTGTGGTGCTACCCACGAGTGGTCTATGCTTTAAGGATAAAGGACAGGCTGACGGAACTTAGCGTTGGTGAACTGTGCAAGTGACACGGTTTCGGCACCAACGGGCCTGGTTGCAGTTTTGAGACGCCCAAAACCTTTAATTCAGCCTATCTCAGGCTACACCAAGGGTCCAAGCAGCCGAGTAGCACCATTCCGGGGTCAGGGAGTTGCTCCACCTGGATCTGGCTTCTGGTTCAGGTGATTGGGAGGCTATTACGTCTCTGTGGTGCTGAACAGGAGGCCAACCGACGAACCCTTGGAGTCTCTCTAGGAGTCTTGGGTTCAGGTGCAGGTCCAACCCTCTGACTCAGGGAGGAGGGCAGCAAGGCAGCACTCCAGCAAAGTAGTAGTCCAGAAGCGCAGCAGGGCAGTGGAGTGGCAGTGCTTCAAGCAGCACAACTGTCTATTTTCCTGACAGTCTCCACAGGTCCAGAAATCCCATTGATGCTGCGCTTCAACATGTGAACACCCAGTCTTAGATGTCAACAACAAAACAGGCTGTCAAGCTCAGCTGGTGCTGTCCTACAGGCTATTATAGCCCCTTCATCATCATATATGGTTCCCTTACCATTTGTGGCTTCAACATTCGGATTCCTTGGGAGATTCCTGTTAACTCCAACATCTGGGAGAAAGTAACCATGCCAAACGTGCTTCATGATGTGTAAGTAACTGTTCTTTCATTTTTGGAAATCACATAAACAAAAAGCTCAGAAAGGGACAGTATTTATCGTTTTACTTTATTTCCGATATATAAGTTTGCACCCAGGTGCAATATTAGGAAAATTATTATAATTAAGGGTGGACATTACTGGCGCAATTTTCAGTAGCGTAAGTACAAAATTACATAGAATTAAGTGACGAGTATAACCATGTATTTAGTGCTACTTTCTTAGCACAAAATGCACCCTCACCAAGGATGCATTTTGTTCTACAAAAATAGCGCTAAATGCAACAGAACAGGAACATCAGCAGCCAGCAGCTGCTCACACACTGTTACTGTGCTTTTGAGTAGGCATTGTTTCCCCCAGACTATTCCAATTCATGCAAACAGGCGTAATCGCATAATTTTCAGTAATTTCGTGTCAGAAGAGTAAAGCAAAAATACCTAGATTACTTCAGTTACTCTGGTGTGCCTAGATTTATTCTCTTAGTTTCCTTCAGTTTGTATATAGCATCACATTTATCTACAAATATATTAATCACATATACCTTTATTATCATTCCAGGGATGTCAAGAATATGACTATCATGTCTAGGTACTTCCCTTCTTGAGTGGCATGTAGATTCAGGTTATGTTATTTCTTGGTGCAACATGACAATCAAGTTTGCTTGAATAGAATAGGCAGTACTTAATCTTAAAGCTAACGAGTCAGTTCTATATTATGTGTTATTGATTTCTGAAGAGTTTCTAGAAGGGTAATGACTACATGCCCTATTTAATGTATACGTGGATTTAAGAACAGTGACTCTACACTTTCCTTTGCATACTTACATTGATGATACCTTGGTTGTCAATATTCTGGATTCAATATATGTATAGGTTGATATTGGCTGCCTTGGTATTGTGAGATGTAATTATAGAAGTGTATACAAATAGATGTGAAAGAAAACCCCTTCAAAAGCCAGGAAAGAACACAGCTAACATCTTTGTGCTACCTTAAAGTTGCAGACATGATAGGGCTTGGTATTCTGACATTTTCTGCCCATTTCTACATCATATTCTTTGCTGGTAAACACCTCTGGGACCTTAGCAAAAACAATACCTGTCACATGTTTTGTGCTTGCCTTAGTGTGGCCAAATTCTTCTTTATGCTTGCTAGCCATGTGACTCAATTGCACTTCAGTATGATTTTACTGCAGTTTCCTCGAAGAGATCCATTGCCTACTGTATGTACTACGTGTTCCCTGCTCTTGCCATAGATGATAAAATTCAAAACCAATGATGCTGCCTTTCTGAGAGTGGAAACCTCTGTAACTGTACTTGGCATTTTGGCAATGGTACTGACATACAATGAGCAAACAATGCCATTTTTTAAAATTGCTGTGTTTGTGGTCACTGTGCATGTAGCCCTGCTTTCTTAGAAGCTTGGTTTGATTTCATTTTTTGGGAACAAATTTTACTTATAGATACTAGAGATGTTTTCTAAATTGTAGAGTCTTCTTGATCTGGTGCGCGCTTTGTCACATACATAGGGCTAGGAAGAGCATGTCAGTCACTAGTGATACAGAGTTTCCTGGGCCCACTTGCTTACCATTGATCCTCCAACTGACCTATTTCTCTAAATGAGAGGTGATGGGAGTTAGCATTAAAATAAATCAAAATTCAAAAAACAGTGCAGCCCATTTGGCTTCACAATGAGGACCAGGAATCAGTAGTTGGGTTAAGAACATTTATTACAAATTCAGAATTAAGTTCTTATACACTACTCCCAGCACCATGCTATAAAGATACAGAATAACAACTGGAAAGTCCAACCTCCAGAAGAGGTTTATGCGCATCAAAATTAAACATACAACAAATTCAGTCACCGAGATACAGAATATTAATAACAGCAATTGATGCTCAGAGGAAAGTCTCAAGTTTTGTTGTCTGTGCATAGGTAAATCTAGAATCACAGCAAATTAGGTTCAGGAAAATAGGATGGTTCTAATTATCTAAGAAGTCTAACAAATCAGGGAATTTCATAAAGGAAATCAGACTTGAGCAAAGGAAATTACATTTATGTGTCAGCATTTCAGATGCTCGGTCAAGAGTCTTCTATGCATCCAAAGGAAAGTGTTAGACAAAGCCACACTGAGGAAGGGATAAGATAGGCATAGAGATTTAAACCTCAATAAGGGTAGAGGAGGGTCCAAAGAGACCTGCTACAGCATCTCTAGAAAAGGGGTTCTGAAGAGATCTGAAGTCTAACGGGGAAAAAAATTATATAACACATAAAGTCCACCGGGTAACACCTACTTTACACGCATCATCAGGGGTCCATTGTTTTCAGTCCAATGCTCAAGTAGCAGAAGGATACATCGGGAGAAAATCACACACTAGACATGGGAACGACATCAGATTCTCATGTCCACATCACTTAGCAACAATTACTCAATGGGTCTTTCAGTTGATGCTCTGGTCCCCATGTTCCTTCGTTAAGGTCTTCTTCTCAGGCTTATTTTCCTATCTCTAGTACAATAATGTATGTATTCTACAACCTACAATGCATGTGAATACCTGCAAGAAATGTTGAGTTAGCAGGAAATCTTAATTAGCTTTATGCAGTATGGTGAAATACAGGCCTACATATGACAACTTAAACTTTAACTTCAATGGTGCACATTTAATACGTGTGTGCACATTTAAACACAAATGAATATACGTTTCTAATGCATTAGGGTTCAAGCTACATGCAATATTTAGTAAGTCATTAAAGTAATCAGCTGTAAGTATGGCTAAGAACTTCATTAAATCAAATATATAGAATATTAATGTAAACTTTTTATCTTTTCACCCAAAATGGCATTTTACATAAGTAAAGATGGTTTCTATTTAGGTTTCAAATCAATAAATGTTATTCATGTGATGCAGCACATACATTAGAAAAATCTAATTTCATCCGTATAGTGAGTACATTATCTGCTAAATGAGGACGGTTTTATTATCATACTCAGTTATGGTAAAACACATTTATATGAGTACATTCTCTAATCCTATAGTGAAGGCACTCTTTAGTAGTGTTAAGTGCAACACTTACATCAGTTAATTAACCTATACATGCAACATGTGCTAAGTGCACTTTCGCACCATGTGTCTCTTAAGTGTCTGTAACATATCTCTGATGAGTAAAGTGTGGGCAACCATTGCGCTGCACCACTCCTGACAGCTGGGCTTTCTTGTAACTTCCCTTTCTTAAATTCAATTGTCCCATAGAGGCCCATATGGAATTACTATCATCAGCAGCTTAACGGAGGGATGGTGATGAAGGACTCACTTTCCACACAATCACTGTTTACATGTTGTACCACCAGTTTCTTCTCGTACTTCTTTTTTAAGTTCAATAAAATTTTATTAGTCAGTGGGAAAGAATAAACCATTACATAACATCAATTTGGAAGGGGAAAGGAGGGGGAAAGTGGGGAGGAAGGGGGGAGGGGGGAATAACAGAATGTGGCACGTAGAGGAAAATATGCAATAAAACAATAATCATGGGCAATGAGTATCTGAACAGTTAATCATGGGCATTGAAAAAGAAGAGAAACAGAAAAAAAACAATGCATTAAGAAAAAACTTGGATGTGGAAAGGGTATCAAGGGGGTTTGGAAACCTCTTGTTGGGCAGGCGTTGGGCGAGACGGATGGGCAGTACATTTATCTAGGTACAACGTAATGGGGAGCCACATTTCTGCTCGTTTGGTAGCTAACTGAACAGGAAAAACAAAAGCATTATCGAGTCTGTGGTTATGACAGACATTATACCACCATCCTTTGAGAGAAACATTAGATGCAGTTTTCCAATTAACAGTAATCTGCTGAAAGGCTACAGCTAATAACAGATCTACAATGCGAACACACATATCCACATTATCCCAACCCGGGGACAGGCTACCCAAGAAAAGATGAGTGAGGGAAAAAGGAATACAAGTATGAAAAATAACATTGACTTGAGCCCATACCTGTAACCAAAAGTCATGCACATACTTACAGAGAAATATCATGTGAAATAAGGTAGCATTAGGGGAGCCACACGACCAGCAAATGTCTGGGGTATTGGGAAAGCGTTTGTGCAGTGTAGAAGGAGTGTGAAGTAATCTGTTGTATATAAAGAATAAAGATTGTGTCAGGGAGGCTGCTCTGGAAGTTTTACGGAGTTTTGTCCATATCTTATCCCAGAGAGATATCGGCCATTCTGTTCCAAGGTCGGTCTCCCATTGGATCTCAACCTTAGATTTAGGTCTAAGTGATGGATGTGAGTGAAGATGTTTATAGATAAGGGATGCTTTGGGGCTTGTACGTAGAAGAGAATGGAGTTGGAGCGTTGGGGGTTGTTGAACAGGGGGGGGAGAAGAAGAACCCGAGAGCCTCTCATAAACCTCTAAAACGGTACTTTTAAGTAATAAGTATTTAGGGGCAAAAGATAAAGGTAGACCAAAGGAAGAACTAAGATCAGAGAAAGAGAGAAAGATGGAATCAGAAAAGAGTTGCGAAATCCATATCAAACCTCGGGACCTCCATGTTTTCCAATAGAAGGGCTTATTACCGATTAGAAGATATTTATTATGCCAAATGGTGGAAAAGAGGAAATCGGTAACAGTCGTGGGAGGGCCAGGGGCCTCAGATAACAAGAGCTTAAGGGCATATTTGTGGATAGGAGTAGGAATCGAAGAAGGTTTACGAGAGAAAGCAAGATATTCTGTAAAAGAGAATGGAGAAAGGAGAGTGCGCTCAACCTTGAGCCACAAAGGGCAGGGAACAATGATATCATGTAGCCAGAGGGAAGCTTGACGTAGCAAAAAGGCCTTCTGATATGCAGGAAAGTCAGGGAAGTTGACACCACCCTCAGAGGCGGGGCGTATAAGTCTAGCGAGAGACATTCTAGGTTTTTTAGAACTCCACAAAAATGAAGATAACGTTAAGTTGATCTTCTTAAAGAATTTCATTGGAATAGATACTGGGATATTGGATAAGGTGTAGAGAATAATGGGGGAAATCATCATTTTAATAGTATCAAGGCGACCCCACCAGGAGAGGTATAGGGGATGCCACTTTGTAGTAAGGTCCGTGATTTTTTGTGTACATTTAGACAAACAAAGAGAGATAGTGTCAGGAATAGAGGGGGTGATATATAACCCCAGATATTTAATGTGAGTGGGGCACCAAGTAAATTGAGAGTCACAAAATTCTTGTTTGAAAGTGAATTTGGTCAGGGGTAGGATCTCACATTTATCATGATTAAGTCTATACCCAGAGAGGGAGGAATAATTCCGAACTTCAGCCAGAAAAGCAGGGACAGATTCCGCGGGATTGGAGAGAAAAAGTAAGATATCATCTGCATAAGCAGCAAGTTTAAGATGAAGGTCCGCAAACTGAAAGCCATGGATAGCAGGATTTTGACGTATTCTAGATAAAAAGGGTTCTAGAGCGAGGTTAAAAAGAAAAGGGGAGAGGGGACAACCCTGACGAACGCCCCTACCCAGATTGAAATAAGAAGAAATTTGACCATTGGCAATTACCGCGGCTCTGGGGTGCGAGTATAACAGGGAAACTAAAGAAATAAATTTGGGGCCAAAGCCAAACCAAGTAAGAGTGTGAAAAAGATATCGCCACTCAACTCGATCAAACGCTTTTTCGGCGTCAAGGGCAATCGCTGCAAGTGAATGTTGACAGCGGGAAGACTTTGATAGAATATTAAATAGAAGTCTGGTATTATCCGTAATATGTCGGCCCTTAACAAACCCGGATTGCTCTTCCCCAAGAAGATCCGGGAGTAGGTGATCCAATCGGACCGCCAGTACTTTAGCAAAAAGTTTATAGTCAATATTGACTAAAGATATGGGCCTATAATTTTTGCAATGTTGTACATCCTTCCCAGGTTTAGGTATTAAACATATGTGAGCATCTGAGAATGTCCCTGAGGAAGTACCTTGGGCAATAAAAGTACGGAGAAGAGAGTGTAGGCGTGGGATCAACAGCTTAGAAAAATGAAGATAGAATTCAACGGTAAAACCGTCGGGGCCAGGAGCCTTATTAAGCTTAAGGTGTTGCAAAGCAGTGAGTAGTTCCTTTTGTGTGATGTCAGATTCTAAGGAGGAAAGGTCAAGAGGAAAAGTGGGTGGTGCGTGAATGGTGGAGAAAAAATGGGCAAGAGAGTTGGGGGAGGGCTGAGTTTCAGATGTGTATAATGTTTCATAAAAATGGGAGAAGGCAGCCAAAATATCAACATCTTTATGCTTCAGAGTGTCATTAGAGTCGTAAACAGATTCAATATTGAACTTGTCATGCTTAATCTTTAAATAGTTAGCCAGGAGCTTCCCTGCCTTATTCCTACCCCCATAAAATTTAGCAGTAGATTTTAACAAGTACAGGGAGGCGTCCTCCGTAGATTTCTCATTAAATTTCAATTTTGCAGCAACAAGGGCTGTCAAGCTATCCTCAGAGTGGGAGGTAAAGTATGCGTGTTCCAACTTCTTAATATCTAAAAGGAGCTGTTTGGTGGATCTTCTGGCAGCCCCGCGCTTACTCGCAACGTAGCTGATGATAAAGTCACGTGCAGCCGCTTTAAAAGCGTCCCAGATAGTATGGTCCGGAATATCAGTGTGGTCATTAATCAGAAAAAATTCATCAAAAAAGGAAGTGAAAGTAGACGTAAACTTGGGATCAGTTAGGAGCGAGTTATTAAATCTCCATCTTCTGGGACCATTAACCTTAGAGAACACATCAACGCTTGTAAGGACGGGGGCGTGATCCGAGAGTAATATCGGGCCAATCTCAGAATGTAATAGTGATTGAGCAAGGTTGTGGGAGACAAAAACATAGTCAAGTCTTGACTGGGAGCGATGACATGGAGAGTAAAAAGTGTACTCCCGTAATTTGGGGTTGCAAAGGCGCCAGGAATCCACCAATTTATGCTGTGAGATAGCATGACTAAATAGCTTGTGGGGTTTGTTGGGAATATAGGGGGCCATAGATTTCCTATCAATAAAGGGATCTAGAGGTTGATTACAATCCCCCGCCAAAATAAAGTTGTGGTCCATAAATTTAGTTAGTAATGGAGAAAAATCAGCCCAAAAGGAGGGCTCACCCGTAGTTGGGCCATAAACATTAAGAAGGGAAATTGGAACACCTCTGAGTGATAGCTTGGCAAAAACCCAACGACCGGAAATGTCCGATTCTTGAGCAAGAACCTGAAATGACAGAGACTTGCGACAAAGGATTGCCACACCATTCCGTTTGCCATCACCCTGTGAGTAAAAGAGTTCGCCCACCCATCCACGTTTGAGCTTAACTGATTCTACATCATTTAAGTGCGTTTCTTGAAGGAATGCAATATCAACATTCAATTTGGCTAGGTGTGACAAAATTCTTTGACGCTTAATTGGAGAGTTAATACCCTTCACATTCCATGACAAAATATTCAAGGACATAACGATAACCGATCTACAAAAATGTGAAAAAAACATATCAAAGAATGGAAAGCCCATGTACTATGGAAAAGACATGAAAAAAGAAGAAGAAAGCGAGAACCAGTGTAAACATGCTGGAAAAGAGGAGAAGAAGAGGATAAATGAGAAACTAAAGAGTAAGTGCACCAGGAGGAGCAAGGAATGTAACTCTTATATAAGCAGAAGATTTCAGTCGAAGATAATATGCTAAAATATAAACATGTGAACAAGAATACATACAAGAGAAGAGGGAGGAGGAAAGGGTAAGGAAAGAAACCATCAAATGCACAGGGAAAACAGATAGGGGAACGGAGAAAGATCATACCTACAAAGGAGGGGTACGAGGAAGGGTGGAGGAGGGAAGGAGCCACATGGGTGAGGCAGCACATCCAGGAGCAGCGAGGCAAGGACCAAGAGACATCATCAAACACGGGGAAAACTTCCTGTAAGACGAAAAAAGAGAACGAGAGTTGAAACAAATCAGGACATAATGCGAGAAGCGTGACTAACAAGAAAACATGGGACAACCATCATGCATAAACGGTAACAAATCAGCAAAATAAGCTACTGGAAGATCAGACAGAGTCGAGTGAACTGCAACTGAGAGAAAATCTCTGAGCAAGTACAGGAAAAAAAAATACAACAACCACATGAGAATTATGAAAACATTAGTCAACCATGAGCAGAGGTTGACGGTCCGGAGGCGTCCATGGCAGATGACTTGTGCGCATTGATAAAACTTTGTAGGCGCACTGGGTCTTCATAGGTTGTAGTCTTGTTATTATAGGTAACTTTAAATAGACACGGGTGATACAGGCCATATCGCGCACCCATCGCCCTCAGATCTGCTCTTAGGCTCAGAAAGACCTTACGGCGGGTGGCTGTGGCTTTAGCATAATCCTGTGCAAAGAACAAGGGCGTGCCAGACCAAGCTAGATTCGGAGAAGATTTAGCCGCCGTTAGAACCATCAGAAGGTCAGTGTATTCCAAGAAATAGATGATGACCCCTCTAGGTCTCTGTGAGGAGGAAGCAGAAGAAGGTGGTCGACCCAGTCTGTGAGCACGTTGGATGTTAAGGGTCTTGTCCGGTGACAAATGCAAAAGCTTAGGAAGGAACGACTTGAAGAAGGCGATTGGATCAGATCCCTCAAGTCCCTCAGCCAGGCCATAAATACGGAGGTTATTGCGTCTATTCCTATTCTCCAACTGCTCCACTTGTTGTTGAAGGTCTGAGACTTGAGATTTTAGGTTGGAGACCACAGAGGACGTCTCTTGAAATGACTGAACAGATTTTTCCATCGAAGTTACCCTCGTTTCCATCTGCGACCAATTATCTGTAAGGACCTGGAGTTTCATATTGGTCTCTTCCATGAAAGGACGCAAGGACCTTATCTCTTCTAACAACAACTCCATTGATACTGGACTTGAGAGTTTTGGAGGTGAGAGAGAATTTGACTTAAGTCTTTTTGTGGTAGATTTAGAATTATCCAGCGTACTTTTGGAAGGATCCATTGGTGTGTCTGAACCAGACGAGTTAAGAGAGTCTTCCAGTTGCGAAAATGCAGAGAAAACCTTAGAGTTCTTCACTAGCTGGGGTTTAGTCGAACGAGGCAAGTGCGACATTGATTTAAGTTTACCCATGTAGTAAAGGCGCGGAATGACTGATACAGCAGATGTCACAGGAACAAAAACGGGGTAAATTGAATATTTTATGAGGAGGATATGGCCAATTTCACAGCGCTTAAGTTAAAAAACAGTCGTTAAAGCATACATGGACAGGCAAAGGAGGTCGTTAATGAGGAGATTACGGTAGCATGTATACGGCATATATTGCAGAGATTTGGCAGCAGCTCACCGCAACATATGAAGCGATTTTAATCCACACAACAAGAGGTGACAGGAAGCGCCTCGCGACATGCCTCTCAGGAATCCACATTAAATAGCAATATCAATAATAGAAAGCAACTAGGCATGTCATAGAGACACCCCACCACTCGTAGACAGATTCAGGGCGCATCGTGGATAAAAGAAATTATGCCTTGAGGAACGACTTAGTGGTAAACATGTGGAGCAAGGGCACCGCATGAAGGGACTTTATGGTTGTGTAGCACATAAGGTGAGTGGTACCATACTGCAGACTTGGTGCAGGGGAGCAGAGCAAATAAATGAGTCATAAGCCCATTAGAAATGTATAATTAGCGCTGGGCTGACTGTAGAAAAACTGCCACAAAACGTGCATCATTTGGCGGATCCAAGATGGCGGCCGCCGACGTGAGAAACTCGTCAGAACTTACGAGTTCAGTTGCTGTGTCACGGAGGCATAAAAAGTGTTCCACTGATGCCAGGTGAAGTCAGGATACGTTCCGACACCTTTCCATTCAAACGCCTTCAGGAGACGAGAGCAGGAACCGGCTCGTCCCTCAGCGCCGCCCCGGAGCTCTACTCGGACGCCGCCACCACCATCAGGCGCCAAGCCACGCCCCCCTCTTCTCGTACTTCTTAGAGTGTTGTTTGTGGAGACTCCCTTATGTCGCTTAAGCTTGAGCTGGCAGTAATCGCAGATATTTTTTGTTAATTGAGTGGCTCCTTACTTTAAATGTTTTAAAATTGTTAGTTCTTGTGCTGGTGGTGGGTAAACAATGTTCAGCATTCTGTTTTGTTAACCATCAAATAATTCAGAAAGTTTTGTCCCATGACATCAAAACTGAGCAACATTGGTGATCTTCTCTGAAACTGATATTTTAGGTAAACTTTATTTCTTAAAACATCACTTTATTGCAGTTATAGATGTGTTACTTCTCTGAATATATATGTATTTGTTTGTTCTTCTTGCAGTCAGTATAAGTATTAATGCAATCAGGATTCAGCAGAAAGCATACACTGTTAATGATGGGAAACATATAAATCAATTTATAAATGTATTTTGCTGTGAGGAACTGCCTGTCATGAGTATGTGACACTGAGGTGCATATTAAAAACATTTGATTAATCAACCCTCAAAATGCAAGGCTGCAGCCCCCTTACCCCTGCCCTTCCTATCACTTTGTCTACGTGAAGAACACTTACATGTAGGGATAAGTAACTCAGGTCTACAGCGGTCAAGTGAATGATGAAAGACGGCTTGGCGTGGCCAAGGTCACCAGAAGTAATTTCAAGTGCATGATGAAGAACAGGTGGGCTCAGCCTAAGTCACTTCAAGTCACTTCAAGTGCATGATAAAAGAGGGGTGGGCTAGGCTTCAGTCACTTCAAGTCACTTCAAGTGCATAATGAAAGATAGCTGGGCTTGGCCAGTGTCACTTCAAGTGCATGATGAAAGATGGCTGGGCTCGACCTAAGTCACTTCAAGTGCATGATGAAAGACGGCTGGGCTTGGCAAGAGTCACTTCAAGTGCATGATAAACGGCTGGGCTCGGCCTAAGTCACTTCAAGTGCATGATGAAAGATGGCTGGGCTCGGCCACAGTCACTTCAAGTGCATGATGAAAGATGGCTGGGCTCGGCCACAGTCACTTCAAGTGCATGATGAAAGATGGCTGGGCTCGGCCACAGTCACTACAAGTGCATGATGAAAGATGGCTTGGTTCGGCCAAACGTCACTTCAAGTCACTTCAACAATATTGAACTTAGTCAGATTCCTCCGGATCTTTGTGACTTATATCTCTTCCAGAAATAATTTTGAGATCAAATATTTTGCGCACAACTTATCCCACTATAACTGTACGAAAAAGTAGGTAGTATTTTTGGTTAAACAAACGTGTCATGTATAACATGTTAACCAGGACAACTCACTACAAGCTCCTAAGCTTCCTACCCTTTTCACATAGCCACTTCCGCGGGTCACCCTCATGTAAAGGACAACATAATGTGTGTGGCCACTGTGCATAGAAGTTCACTTATTTCAACCATCCTTCATCCAAAAAATTCAGGAAAACATGAAGAATGTCTAGATGAAAAGAGTGGCTAGCCAGAACCCAACGAATAAATAATATAGGATTCCAGCTCCAACCTCTGTCTCTCACTTCCCTTGTCTTGTGCCATCACCATCAGAAAATTACAAAATTGCAAAATAAATTCTTGATAATCACAGCATCCTCCTTTCAAGATTGTTCTGGAACTGACAATGTTTTTGTCACAATATAATGGGCCAAGTCCGCACACATTGAACAAAGCATAGTGGAATTCAACTTCTGTGCCCTTCCTCTCAAGGAATAGTATCACTACCAAAAAGATATTAACATTTTTAAAAACAACTTGCAAAATGTATCAAAAACAGCACATATTTATTTTCATTAAGAAAAAAGAGAAGGACGCCCAGCAGAATATTGTCTGGCCTCCAGAAGTTCCACTCGTGAGGATATCCGATTTAACACAAGCCAGCTGCCAACAATAAAAGTGGAAATGTTATAGTGTCTGTAGGAAATTGGGTTATTAATTGAGAGAGATAAGAATCCAACTGGAATAATATTTTGTCCTTATCAAGGTGAACAACAACAGTCACTATATAAACCTGAGCACAAAGCACTGGTAGCTAAGGCACAGAGCAGACAGGCTTAGCTTTAGAGACAATGTGTAACTATGTATGCATGACTCAAGCAATAATAAGTTAAAACACAACTCAAGAGAAATCCAATCTAAACCAATTAAGAAAAAAAAAGTTGAGTTGGTCCTCAATTCCAACACAATTATGACTAGTCAATAATAAGTGTTGTGTAAAAACAAGCATTGGCATAGTCAATAGGTCTCGCCTTTGGGACCTTATAAGTGTTTAGCCATGCAACAGTTAATGTTGCAGTAAGGATATTGTGCTGCATAACTAAATACTTATAAGGTCCCAAAGGCGAGACCTCTTGGCTTTGCTAAGAATACACTGGGAATACACTCCTGGTGGACTGTAGAAACGGCTGTTAGCGCCTTATCAGACCCTCCAGGATTTCGCGATTTTGCAGTTTGACGCGAAATCGGCACTTTTGTAAAAATGCCGCGATTACAAAAGTGCCCGCGAAATTGTAGGAATGCAGGGAAAAGGTTAAGGTTGTACATTTCTAAGGTAATTGTAATTATTCACTTGCCTGCATGGATTTTAGAATATTACAAGCAGTGAAAAATGTTTAGCATCCTGAATACATGACGATTTACCTCTCACCATGACGCAGCCTTTAGAGTAACCCCGGGTTTGCTTGATCTCCCCAAAACTGCAGCCCAATGTCTGCAACTGTTAAATAATGGCATAAATAGATTTAAGTAAAAAAAATTAAAAAATACGTTATATTTTAGCCCTTGAAAATAATGGAAGGCCCTGCCTTTTGTAGGTAGTTTAAAATCATTCACATTAATAGCAAATTTTAGGAAGTTTGCTTATTATAAAGAAAGCTTTGGTCACAAGCGAGATCCTGGCTCAGCAGCTGATGAAGATGTCACTGCGCTGTGAAGAGGCTGAAGACACCAAGGCCCATGGAGGTAGCTAGGCTTGGCAGTTGGTGATGGCGCAGTGACTCCATGAGGTGGCCAGGCCCCACGCTTGGCCGTTGGTGATTGCACAATGACTCAGTGAGGTAGCCAGGCTCGTTGCTTGGCAGTTGCTGATGGCACAATGATTCAGTGAGGTAGCCAGGCTCCTCGCTTGGCAGTTAATCAGACCCTCCAGGATTTTTCGCGATGTGCCTGACCTTATCTGCCGTCAGGAAGGAAAGCAAATGACCCGAGACACAGAAAGCCTGACGCCTGGTTTGTAGGTTCTGGAATGCCATTTCCTATGGGATACTTCCAGGACATCTTTGATGGGCTTCTCAGAACCTATACTAAAGCAAATGGAGGATTGCATTTCCAAGGGATAATAACCTTCACTTGTGGGCAGCTTCCTCTGTTCCCTATCCCAGGTTGTCTATTCCAAAGTGGAATACTCTGCTAAAACAGTTTCCATTGATCTAAGGCTGAAAATGAATGATTATGAGTAAAATAAAGTGCCGCAAAAATGCCGCTAAATTGCCATATTTGTGCCGCTAAATTTCCATATTTGTGCCGCTAAATTTGCTAATCCATGCCGCTATATTCTGGGGGGTCTGCCTTATAGACATTAAGATGTAATTATATGTGCAGTAAACAATACAGGCTGCAGAGAATCTAATTGAAAAGATGAGTGCATAGTCATTGTTCAATAGAGGCAATCTGGTTAATTCCCCACCCAAAGTATACAACTACTTAGACCCTCATCAAGCGGGGTTTAGACCAAAACACTCCACGGAGTCTGTCATTTTGGCAGTCCTTGATGAATTGCGCAGAGGGGCTGACTTGAGTTCCACGCAAGCCCTGGTACTTCTAGATCTCTCGGCCGCTTTCGACACGGTCGACCATGATCTTTTGGTTGACCGGGTCGAGAGCGCCGGGATTCGGGGCCCTCCGCTGGATTGGATCTCCTCATTCTGTGACCGCTTTCAAGCAGTCCGTCTCGCCAGTTTTCTGGCTCAGAAAAAGAGACTGATGTGTGGGGTCCCTCAGGGCTCTGCACTCTCTCCTCTTCTTTTTAATTTATACATTCTTCCTTTATTTTCGTCCCTTCAAAAGAGAGATGTGGTTATATTTAATTATGCCGATGATCTTCAATTAGTTTTCCACATCGACTCCTCTTTCTCTTCTACTGAAAGCTTTCAGTCAACAATGTTATTTATCAGCAACTGGATGAGTGCCAACCATCTCAAGTTAAACCCAGACAAAACCGAGCTGATCATTACGGGTGGTTTAGGGAATCCCTGGAATTCCAACTTCTGGCCCCATTCTCTGGGACGCCCTCCATCCCCTGCGAAGTCAGTTAAAAGTCTGGGAATTGTAATCAGTAACGATCTTACGATGAAAGCGCAGATTAATTCTGTGGTCTCTGCTTGTTTTTTTCACCTTCGAAGAATTCGTAAAATAAGCAGATACTTGACCTTTGAGACTCGAATTCAAGCTGTTCTTGCACTGGTGATGTCGCGTATTGATTACGCTAACTCTCTGTACGCCGGTATCCCGGCCTACCAATTACATCGACTCCAACTGGTACAGAACCAAGCCGCAAGGCTTGTATATGGTCAACCTAAATCTCATCATGTGAAACCCCTACTAAAAAATCTTCATTGGCTCCCCGTATTTCAACGCAGCCTCTTTCAATTAGGCTGCACCGTCTTTAAAGCCGTCTCGGACCACGGCCCGGCTTTCATTATGTCTAGATTGTTACGCTATGTTCCTTCTCGAGTACTGCGGTCTTCAAACATGAATCTATTAACCCCTCGCCCGTTTAAGCGTAAAAAACACGGGGGTCTTTGCTTTTCATTTTTGGCTCCTCAGCTTTGGATTTTTTTTCCTCCTGATCTACGACTATCCTCTTCTTACGCCCAGTTTAGGTCCTCCCTTAAGACCTGGCTGTTCATCCAAGCTCACAACTGAACTTTTCCTTTTCTCTTTCTGTGTTATGCAATTGTTTGACTCCACTTAGCGCCAAGAAACCGTCTGGTGAACGTGCGCTGTATAAGTACTTTTTAACATAACATAACATAACACGTAGACATAAAAACACACACCCTCATTGGCAAAGAGCATGTTAATGGCAATGTGTCTTCCTACATTAACTAAATGTGTTCTCCAGGTCCATACAACTGACCAATAAAGGATTTTCCTTGGTGCTTTAAATGGACAAAATAGAAGTGCAGGAAAAATAGAAGTGCTCGTTTCTGAGAAGTGCCGCTACTACATTTCTCTTGAGAAGTACAGGTACTCTCCCTTTTAAAATAAAACAAAGTGCAGGTGCACAGTACCGGCCTATTTAAAGCACTGTCTTTCTAAACCAGTGCTGATTTTGTGGTAGTGAGGAGTGCGAGTGTCCCTTATTATGGATTTTCTTCCCTTTTCACTGTTAGTTTATTGTGCCAGGGCCTCGTTGTAAGGGCTCGTTTTACTTTGTTGTTTTTCTTTGAAATATACAATGTTCCAGTTCACCTAGGTTGAATGCTTAGGCTGCTGAGATTGGGTGCCACATTTCTCACACCCAAAAGGGTGTCCGGTCGGGCCGAGCCAGTGTGTGGCGAGCACCTTGGAACGACTAGCAGTTCTGGGAAAAGGAGAGAAAATAGTTGATAATGTGGCATTATCCTGTCGCTTGGGCTCACACCACAGGGATGTTGTGAAAATGTCTGGGTGAGCTGATGTCACTTCCCCTTCAGAGGTGCGTCAATGGCTCGAATGAAGCATATTTCAAGAAAAGGGGAGGGGCGAGCCTACTGGAAACATTGGTAATTACCAGTGGAAAGCCTGGTGGGTTGGGGTATTTTTTATGTGACTTGCACCCTACCAAAAACCATCTGGAATAACAAACATTCATGTGCACAGAAACGGCACGATAGCCTATTTAGTTGTTATAATTGTTTTTTTTTGCAAGCAGACTGATTTAGTTGCAGCATAAACGTTGGTGATGTCGAGAAGCTTGTCCAGGGCGGGAAACAGAGGGGAAGAAAGGGTGGAGAGATTGGGGAAGCAGGGAAAGAGTGAGGTTAGGCACAGCCAAATGGGGCTAGAGAGAGGACAAGCAGATGAGACAGAGAGGAGAGACTGGCAGAGTCTCTGGAAGTTTAGATTACTAGATTCAGTTTTTATTAAAAGGAAGAAAGCGGAGGGGGGCAGAGAGACGAGAATAAAGAGAGAAAGAGATTGGGTGCAGTGTACTGCAATCAGCCGATAAACTTGTTTTTATTACTATATGCCAATTAATGTTTGTGGCTCTGAGTCTGCGCGTGCACTCGCGTATTTTGCGAACCTCGTTGGTGGGAACATGATGAACAACAATAAATGGTGCCTTTTTTTCAATTTCAGTACCCACCCCCTCTTGCCTAATTTTTCCGACCAGTTACTATCACCTGGCATACATTATGTGCAACGGTGTATTGTCACAGGAAAATGCCATATTGGTCCAAACACAAATAGTAGTGGTTAGGGGGACGGCCCCACTTTTATCATGATGAGATAATTTAATAAAGGACGCGCACTTGAATGGCTCCATTTAATACATTGATGAAATCCCAGCCCACGACCCCCCGAGCTCAGAGGCCATGTGAAGGAAGAAAGGCGTGTGGGGCGATAAGTGTCACCCGAGCAGCCTGCAGCTGAACTCCCGGCTACCCCTGAATGGGCTCTGAGCCTGGGCTGACCCAAAGCGGGGTGTAAGCGTGCTCTCCGTGTACCTAAACAGATAATGTGCACCCCGCCCTTCTTGACACAACACACTGAGACTAATCGTCTATAATTGATGGGGCAGACGGGAGGGGCGAGTGGTCATCTATTGTGCCTAAAGTGCAAATGGTCAGCACACAAGGCAACATTCCCTGCGCTCCTGATGGAGAAAAGGTACCACAGGAAACAAGCTGCAGTAAGCGGCAGTAAGCGGCAGTGAAAGCGATCGCTTTTTCGTTGCTATGAGAACGAAAGCATCGCAAGATGGCGTCGGGCTGTCCACAGTCCGACGAACACGCGCATGCTGTCTGCTATGGACAGATGGCGAGAGCAGACATGTTTGTCCATGCAGACGCGTGCATGCGAGTGCTCCGCAGAATCGATTCCAAAAGGTACTCCCAATAGCGAGGGCAGCGCATGCGCTGCTTTCGCTAGGCGAGACCTAAAAAAGAAAGGCTTCCTCAGGAATTTTGATGTGTTCACATGTCTAATACAGTTAGTCAACCGCTTCATTTAGTCAGTAACATCGAATATTACTCAAGTAGCAATAAATGGTTCCTATTAAAAAAGCATCTTCCAGATTATGGCAAGTGAAGGAAAACATTGGGATGCTCTCAACTAATTCACTTTCTTTAAGCTCCTCAGCACAATTTTGGCAATTCTTCAACAGGTAAATTAGTATTTATTGAGAAATGTTCAAAGTCATTTCATTTTGAGTGAGAAAGTAACACATGGAAATTGTTGCTACATTTTATGACACATACCCCCTCAGGCGGGTATACCTAGAATAGGGCATAGTGTAAAAGCTTGACAATTTGGTGGCTCCATGAACAGACTAATCTTGGATTCTGCTTGCCTTTAAATGACAGGAACTAGCTGACCACTCGATGTTTGCCCACTGACAACGTTTTTGCAGTTGAGTCAACTGTCCAAAAGGAAGTCCTGGCCATGATGTTTGCAAGCCACTGTCCGGTGTAGGCCATTGATGCTGAAACAGATTGAGGTATTATCCAATGACAATTCACCTGTGCACCTCACAACAAACACTAGCAATGTCAAAAGATTTTGCCAACATACGTAATAACCATTAAAAGTTGAAAAGTATTTGTTAGATCTGGGGGTCTCTAGTTGGCAGGGTAGGTACCACTGTCCAAGTAGGGACAATTGCGTCTAGTCAGGGAAAGGGGGATACACTGTTAAGATAACCCCTGCTCACCCTCTAGGTAGCTTGGCCTGAGCAGTCTAGGCTATCAAAGGCAATGTGTAAAGTATTTGTACCAACACTCACAGTAACACAGTGAAAACACCACAGATTTACTCCACACCAGTTTTAGAAAAATAAGGTATCTTTACTAAAAACTTCACAAGACCAAATGCTACAGACAAACCAACATACAATTAAAAAGATGACTTCAAAGATAGTTCAAGAGTTTGCAGAAAGTACTCCAGGATGTAAAAGTCAGTGTCCTGCACAATGCGACTCTCAATGCACAAAATGCGACACTCTCGTGCCCAACAGTACCTGTAGTTGCGATAAGGTTCCCAAAAGCTATCACAAGGAAGATGGCAAAGGCGATGCGATACTCCTGAGATCCTGGGGAAGCTTTGCAGCAGCCCTGCTTCACACAGCAGAGGTGGATGCGCCGGCTCCGATCTGTAGGGGGAGGATGCGATGACTTTGGATTTCGTTGCGTAGGTTTCTTAGGGGGAAGCTTCACGCACAGGTACGATGCGCCGATCTTCGGTGCGGCGCGATGCATGGCGCGGCGTTGACTTCTGGTGCCGCAACCCTCGAGGCGTCGCGGTGCGTGGCGCAGCGTTGACTTCGTGCGCCGCAACCCTCGATGCGTCACGGGACGGGACTCTGCGTCGACACACGCAGCGACTGGATACTTTCACGCACCGGCAGTGGTGCGGCCCGCAAACTGGTTCTGCGACGACCCTCGCAGCGTCAGGAATCTTCTCGCACCGGGACGATGCTCGACGCACTCGGCGATGCGGGGACTCCGGGTGCTGCGATGACGCCGCGATGAAATTTTCCTCGCACTCTCGTTCTTGCGACACGCAATCGGATGATGCGTTGGGTACCAGTTACTCTTTTTCACGCTTCTGCTTCCCAGCTCCCAAACACAGCAAAACGACCTCCTGAGGCCCCAAGACTGGGCAAGCACTCCAAGGCAGGTCAGAACTCCCTCAGCAGAGTTCTAGGGGAGCTGGTGGTGAAGTCCTTTTGTTCCTGGGACTTCTTAACAGGGAGCCAGCTCTTCTCAGGCCCTTGGAGATCAGAATCAAAAGAAGGGGACACAGCAAAAGTCCTTCCCCTCTCCTTGGCAGCAAAGCAAAACAGCACGCAGGCAGTCGTCTCCTCTTCAGTTCTTTTCAGCTTTCTCCTTGGCAGAGGTTTCTTCTTAGTTCAAAAGTGATCTAAAGTTTAGGTGTCTGGGGTCCTCTTCTTATACCCCTCCAAGTCTTTGTCTCTCTTTGTTCCAGTGGGGGGATTCCCCTGCTCAAACCGGTTCCTGGGTGTGCTCTGCCCTGGAGCACCTGGTTCCTTTCAGAGTGAGGGGCAGGGTCGTTAGACGCTCAGCGGGAGGTGGAGCCTTCTTTGTGCCAGCAGAGGCAGAGTCCTCAGCCTGGCCAGCAGGGGGTGGAGCCAGCATTGTGCTGGCAGAGGCAGCCCTATTCAAACCCAGGGACTACTCCTCCCACCCATCTAAAGCAGATCTCCCTATTCACCCTGCTGCTGACTCATCCAGGCTCCTGGAGCCACCTAGCCCATCACATGACACCAGTCAGCCAACCAGCACACAGGCACACAGGAAGGTTAAACAGGAGAATAGCTACTTTCTAAAAAGTGCTATTCTCACACAGTGAATTTAAAAACCATCTTGCTAAAAAGATGTATAATTAAATTCTGAACACAAAGATACCAAACTTGGATTTTCTATCTTGCCCTTATGGGAAGATAGGCATGTGAACAGCCTTCCCCATTCTATCCTATGGGCAAGATAGCCTCTCAGCAGTGAAAAACGAAAATGGCTGTAATTCACTACCAGGGCATGTTACACACCTCAGTACATGCCCTACCTTTCAGATACACTGCACCCAGCCCAGGGGGGTACCTAGGGCCACCATAGGGATGCCTGACATGTACAGAAAGGGAAGGATAAGGCCTGGTCAGTGGGTGCACTGGCCAGGTCGACATGGCAGTCCTGGACTGCACATAGGCACTGCAAGCAGGCCTAAGACATCATTTTAGCGCTACTCCTGCGGGTGGCACAATCAGTGCTGCAGCCCACTAGTAGCATTTGAATCACCAGCCCTGGCACACGCAGTGCACTTTACTAGGGGCTAACAGGTGAAACAAATATACCAATCATGGATAACCAATCAATATAACAATTTACCAAGGGAGCACTTGCACTTTGACACTGATCAGCAGTGGCAAAGTGCCCAAAGCATCTAAACCAGCAAAAACAAAATCCAGCATAGCATCAAAAATACAGGAGGTAGAGGCAAAAAGTCAGGGGTAACCACGCCAAAGATGCCAGGTCTAACAGTATTTAAAAAAAAATGAAAAGTAAAATGACCTAGTAAAAAATGACCAATCACAAAAATAAATGTAAAAAAAAAAACATGAAATGAAAGCAGAAATTAAGCAAAGATTGTCCAACAGACTATGCATTGAAGTAGACTCCTTTTTAGGCAGATGTACACATGAGCACAAGCAAAATGCTGTCCCTCACAGTGAAGGCAGCAAGTGCCTCAAGAGGGCTGACTAATTGTCCTCTGATGTAGTAGGATGAAACAAATGTGAATGACATTAGAAAGGACCAATGGATGACGAGAACTGACACAAGTCTCTTCTAAAAAACATATATGTTTTGTCTCTAAGCCAGACCTAAAGACATATGCTTAGGACAGGCTATGCATGGTGCCTAAGGGGGATGAACTCACCAACAGGAATAGAGCAGACCAATTCAATTTCATTAAATGATTTTAAAAATAGCTTGTGTTCCACACAACATGTGCTAACCAGCTTTACTGTAACAAGTAAAACTGGGTAGCTAACAGGAACATTCTACGTTTTTGTGGTATTTATTCACTTTTCGTCTGAGTGAAGGGTTAATGGAGAGAATCAAGAACATAACAGAATACATAACATTGCGACACATACTCAAAAAACAAAAAAAACAAAAGCCAGGACATCAAACACCTTCATATTTTGTTGTGTCACAATGGTTCTCGAACTTGCTAATAGAAAGTTTGCCCAGTAACGTTTCTCTAGGCCTTTCCTAGCAGACCTGATATTAAAGTGCTGCCCACGTCTACGTGTGATAAAATGCACTTTAACAACTGTGTTTGGAAATCGTTATCAGAAAATGATGGTCCTAATTCCAACAGAATTGTATTTAGTTGAAGATGTGGTTTTGGCGGTCGTGGAGAAAGTGAAGGGATTTTATACAGGATGGGAGGAGAAGAGAATCTTTCCAATGCCATTTCCGATCAGGACAAAATTACTACAGTATTATTTGAGGTGGAGAGATAGATAAATTCAGTTTGAGAGGGGTTCAACCTAAAGCAATGTAATCAAGTATTTATATAGCACGGCACAGCACTGACTAGTTCATAGAGTGCTCAGATCTGCGTCATGTTCCCGAAGCTATTTATGAGCACATGTTACAAGGGCGTTTGATGTAGTCAGTCCTTTCTGAGATGTGGTGGGTGATGTGGGAGAGGTTTAAAGACATACTTCAAACATGGTGCACAGGTGTTTGATGTCCAGGTGGGTCTTCGGTTTCCGCGGGGCAGTGTTTACTACCAGCTTTGGGGAGGACAGAGAAATGATTCAACGAGTGAGGGGCAATGGCTTTGCCACTCAATGGGCCCTGCCTGTATATGAAGAGTATGCTCTGCAAGAGGGTGTAGGTGGGTAGCCCCCGTTAAGGGTTGATAGTCCTAAAAGCAATAGACGTATCCTTATACTTTGTGACAATGGGGGTTCTCGCTCCTCGCTCGAGTGCCACTGATGCTCCACTTTTGTAATATGTTATTCATGTACGTAAAGCTTTGGTCGTCTACTTTGTGCCGATTAGTAAAATATAAAATGTTTATACCCTTCTTTTCGATCTAATTCACTTTTATAACCTGTTGACTCTGTAAATAGCTCCAGTGTCCCCTGGAGTGTGGAGGGGTCTAAATTAAATAAAATAACTAAATAAACAAAATTAAGTATGTTTACATTTATTTGGGTTTAGCAGGCCGGCGTGGGGTTGGGTACTTTCATGATGTCAAGAAAGAGGGAAGGGAATGTAACTATTTCCAGACTCTTATGGCTGACAAACCTCCCGAAAACACTGAGGAGTACTTTTTTGTAATTAACAGAAATGCGTGGTGATAGTCCAAGCCGCAGCTCTCGGCCAATTAAGTGCCTAAAAGGGTGGAATAACGGAGGGAAAGCGTTTTAAATGAAAGAAACGGAGGGAGGCATGCTTATTACAAGTTATACACAATCAAATGCGCCGGAGAAATATTGACATCTCATCAAATGCCTAAAGATAATAAAGGGTTAGATTACGGTAAAATCACGAGACAACATTCGTGCCTTTAAAGGGTATGGGATGGTTGTCTCATGTCATCAATATCACAGGGGAAACGAACATTATATCACATGGCCTTCGACGTCCAATAACAGCACAGGAAGTGACATCACACAACTTGACTGTGATGGCTGATAAGAGTGCGCTTTTTAAAAAGCTTATTGAAAACTTAAAGCTGCAGCATGTTATTTGACATGGATTGATAACAGGCAAATAGAAGCATTTAAGAAACACTACAGGAGTGAAATGTATGCTGTATTTTAGTTTTAAAGAGTATCAGTCATATTTCTGAGGGGCAAGTCAAGAGGAAAGTATGGGAGAACACAGAGAGAGTGAGGAAGGATGATTGTAAATTCAGTGGTGTTCCCTTTAAAACATGTAGCTCTCTAGATGAAGGACAAGTGCCATGTGGGTTTCTGGCCAGAATGCCACTTAGGGAGCCGGAGGGGAAAGGAGACAACCTGGGAGCGCGTAGAAATTGTGTACAGGCATAACTGTGATGGAGGGGGCACTTAGAAACCATGGTGTTGCAAAATTATAAATCGGGGCCTGTGTGGTGAATGAGATTGGATTATTTTATGCCTATTAGTAAAACTTAAATCCTTGCCATTCCACACTAAGCTGACTTTTCTGGTTTGGGCATGGAACAACCACATCTGTGAAACACATTAAAGAAAAGTCACACCATCTCTGACAAATAGTTAAAATGACACCAATGAACTCAGAATGCAAAAAAATGAGACATGGGGCAGCGGATCACAGCAATTACTGAAGGAAAGAAGCAAATCGCCTTCAATTCGGGAAAAAAGAATATATTATTACTATGTAATGGACCCTTTGAACTCTGAAATCCATACCCATCATAATCAGAATGAAATGTCGAAAAGCGCGCACGCCTCGCGTGGCAACAGGGGGAGGGGAGAGAGGAGGGGGCCTGCGCGATTCCCTTGCGGGAGCGAGCGGCAAGGCGCGATAATTGATACCATATGGCGCTGCCGCTCGCTCCCGCAAGGGAATCGCCACACGTGCACGCGTTGCCATTGAAGGCAATGGAAGGCGTGCACGTTTTTGGGCGAAAAAGGGAACCGATGGCTAAAGGTCTCCTCCTAAGCAGCGCATGCGCACTGCGTAGGCGAGACCTAATAAAAATAAAAATGAAAGTGATAAATCTGCACTCTTAGAACCCACTTCTCACAGATAGATATACATGCATATATTTACTCACCTACAGATCTCCTCCTAAATCTAGGTGTAACTGTCCGCATTTCTTTTCTTATTCGCCATTTTTGAGTGGGGATGTATGCTGGAGCAGAGTTTTCTGTTTGAAAATTCGTTGGTTTTTGAAGCTCTGGCATGTCTATTTGTTATATTAATTTATTAATTATTAATAATTAATTATTTGTCTTGTGCAAGTGTGTTTATATTAATCAATCCGTTTGTTCTAATAAGAGAGAGTTACACGTGGGTACGCATAAATGTGCTGTTTAATAATAACGTGCGTGTTTTCATGTTTAAACGTTGCTATGTGCTGTTTATTTTTGAGCACAAAACGCTTTTCGAATTAATGCTTTTCTATGTTGCAAGTGCTAGATAGATACATACACATAAGGGTATTAGTGGGATTAGCACTGTTTAATCACTATGCTGTGGTAACGTTGTTTTTGTTTCTTTTAATTAAGATGGTCTATTGTGGCCTATGGTGGCCTAGATAAAGATGGCCGATTTTGTAAGCCTGGCCTCGATTTGAAAGTAGAAAACCGTGATGGGAGAGAGCCCTGCTGAATATGGTCCTGAAGTCAGCTGACCACAGTCCTTGCTTGCCTTGTTTTAAAAAATTTCTGTGAGGACAGCAGCAGCCTGGGTAATCTCCAAGTGAAATGGAACGTCCTTGGCAGCCTTGGGAAACAAAGGAGCCTTAGAGAAAGACTCTGAACTATGGTCTCATTGCCGAGGAGAAGTAGAACTAACAAGATACATTTATGTTTCTTGGTTCCTGTTCCGTAGTCTTTATTTTGTGATTTTTCCTGAGCGGAGATTTTCAAATGTAGCGATGTTACATCCTTTCCTTCTCGCTCTGCTCAGCGGTCCAGCGGACATTACAACTTTTCTATGTATCTTTCTTTTGTTCAAATTAGTATAAGAATTGTTAGCCTAGAGAGGTCATTTGCCACTTGCCATTTGCCTTTGCCGCGTACCGAATCTGCGTTGCTGAGGATTGATGCTGAAAGGACTTTGTCTTGAGAGACTTTACCGAGAGACTTGTCCTGACCCGTTCTGACATTTAGCTAGAATAGGTAACTATGAGAAGATGATTTATTCTGATTGATTTCCTTTTTGGACTAATTTTAGATAAAGCAATATAATTTGAACATGGTGTTGAATATTATTTCTTGTCAATTATTGAGTATCATATTTTGATTATTACTGTATAGGTTGTATAGATTATGTTTATGGACAGTCATAATAACCAGGTCTTATCGACCTCGATATAGATGCAGGGTGACTAGGAGTTTTCTTTCCACAGGTTTATTGCTGGTAGAGTATTTGAGCGTATGTTAGTGAAATGGGCCCTAGCGTATGATGAATGTATGTGCGTGTAACTGTGAGATTACTCTATCTGTGGTAGTGGGAATATTATACACACCCTGATCTCTATCAATTTCCTGGTAGCAGAGTAGGATGGTTATTGATGATTGTCTTGATCTGATAAGATTGCTTGTACATTAGCTTATTGATTATTGATTATTGGTTGATGTTGGTATATGTACTAATACTATATGTTGGAGTCGTAATGTTGAGTTATATGTAGTGCTTCTCGAACTTGGGAGCTGGTAGCAGTTCCGTAGTAGGGCAGAGGGAAGTATATGCTGCTCTCGGGAAAGACGGAATTGTAAGGAATAACGTGTGACAATTGAAGTTGCGCGTCACATTGTCTGAGTTCGGAATCAGTGACATTGTCGTATGTTACTATTAGATATTTCTGGTATATAAGGAGTGTGTATGATAGTGAAGGTTATCTGTGAAACTCTGGTCTTAAGTCCCAGGGATCCGTAAGGATTACCGTTAAAGCTTATCGCGGGAGAAGTAATAGGTATTCTCTGAGCTTGTTTGAGAAACTGGGCAGAGGAAAGCTGTTTAGTTGATGTATGTTATAATTCTGTAGTGGGACAGATTGTTCGCTGTTCACGGGAAGCAGGATTCTGTGTGTATGTACTATATTTTTCTTGTATGAATGAATGTGCGTAAATGTATATACATTTAATTGATTGTAAGACTCTTTGGACAAGTCCTAGAGGAAACAGTTAAGAGATGTATGAAAGTTTGTTGACTCTTGAGAAATAGATTCTCTTTTACTATTCTGTGGTTAGCGAAGCAGACAATGGAGATGTTTTTATGTTGTAACTAATAGATTTTGTAGAAATTTGACACGAAGTCTACTGAAAAGATTTTGTAAAGGAGGGGTAGACGAGTGACAGAAGACAGGAGACAAGCGACTGCAGCGACTGTTGACGTCAGAAAGACCGCGCTCTGATTGGATAGTGGATCAGAATAGTGTTTGCGCTAGGATTGGTGCGTTGGTGTGAGCCGCGCAAGGATTGGAAGAGCCATTTAGTGACGTAGACGCTCCAGGATTGGTGCGTTGGTGTGAGTCGCGTTGTTATTGGTTGAAAATTCGTATTGTATATTTATAATACGGAAAGAGTAGAGAGTTTTTGGTAAACGCTAAAATGTATTACCAAGAAGAGAAAAAGAAGAAAACATTCTTTGGAAAAATTAAAAAGTGGTTTAACAAGGATAAAGATGTTAAAACGAGAGAGGGTGAGTTGTTACCTCCAACGAAAACACCTGCATCCTTCATGGCTGCAAGATATGGGTTTCATACCTGTATATGGTTGGAGAATTGGGTTAGGTATACTAAAGAAGATGGTGTTCTAGCATTTCCAGAACATGGTTCATTTAATCTGGCCGTGTTGAGAAATTTACGGGAAAAGATGTTATGTCTAGACCCGAAACCAAGACCTACACAGTTCGAGGCTTTAGTGGAATGGGAAGAGGAAGTACATGAGCGAGAAAAACAGAGATCTGGAGGGTACTACAGGTACATGTTCGGGAGGAGACATGATCGTGAGACTCATCATGATCTAATGAAAAGATGGCGAGATGCTAGTATGTCAGAGGGATTATATCCGATGAGAACAGTTGAAGGAGGAGCAGAAAGGGTTCCTGAGTCAGAAATGAGGAAATATGGAGTTAATGAGTATGAGGATGAGGTCTTGAATGACATGATTTACAAGAGACCACCTCCATATAGACCAGAACCGGATAAGAGTACACCAGTTGTTTCTCCGATAAGAGATACAGTTTGTGTCAATGAGACAGAAAATGAGACACCTGAGTTAGGAAGTGGTCACTACCTTGATGAGAATGCCAGACAGTTAGCCAGAACTACAACAGAGCTGACTGAGAAGATTAGGGAATTAACGAAGAATCTGGAAGCTGTTACGGTGCCTGTAACTATAGGTCCGGTTATGCCTGTGTTTGACAAACAGAGGACAGGTGAAAATGGACTGGTGATTCCATATGTTGGAAATAATTTGACAAATTCAGTTGGTCCTTCAGGAGATTCAGGCAAAAGAGAAGAAAGAACTGACCTGAGACAATCAAGACATGACATATGTAGTGAAATACTGGATGCTAGTGAAGCTAGTTGTTCAGGGATGCCAATTTTAGAACCGCAGAAGAGAGTGGTTCCAGTGAAAAAAACTGCTGAAATAACAGTTGAAGATTTGAATGATTGGATGAAAATTCTACAGAAAAAGGATAAAGATTCACAAGTAATTGACGTGGCTAGGTTACGTGTAGAACTAGAAGAGCTTGTTACAGGAACAGTTCCAACAGAAATTCTGAAGAGTCATCATGATGGTGAGCTAATGTTTATGTGCAAGAACATTACTTGGAGAGCAAGAAATACACATGACAGGCTGAGAGCAATAGCGAACGAGCAGGGAGTTGACATTGATAAAGTGAAAGCTTAACAAAAAACCTACAGGATGGATTTTACAGAGAAGGATATTGAAAATTTGAATGCTACTGGTAGAACAGGACAGATTAATGAAATGGTAGCATTATTGCGAAGATGGGGTGATGTAGAAAAGTGGAAGGATAGGTGGTATAAGAGAAGAGAGGAAGCTGAAGATAGAACAACTTATTCAGCATTTCCAGTGAGAGAAAAGGAGAAACCAGTGGATAATTATCCTATGAGAGAAATACCTGGAGGAGGATATGTACATGTTCCATGGACCAGACAGGATATTTTATCATTTACGAATGATTTCCCTCGATTGAGAGAAAAGCCCGTCGAGTGGTATAGGCAGGTAGATAGGTTTGTGAAATTGTCAAAAGTGCTGTGGGTTGACCTGAATAGTCTGTTTGATATAATTGTTCCAGCAGACTTGTGGACTGAGTGTAAAATAGTTGTGAGTTGGCCTACTGGGGAATATCCAAGAGACCCAAGAACAGGGGCACCAGATCCAGAGGTAATGAGAAAGTATGATCAGGTGATGGTATACCTGAAGAGTAAAGTTCCTGCAAAAGAGACAGACTGGGTAAAGATAGATCGAACACAACAGGAAGCGAAAGAATCAGTTCATGCTTTTTACGAGAGGCTGATACTGGCATTTAAACAATTCAGTGGAGATGAACACCTGGGTGACAAGGATTTGAGTCATTTTGTATACAGATTTGTATATGGCCTTAGACCTGAAATTGGTGAAAGAATTCGTGAACATACAGTGGATTGGCAGAGTAAGAAAGTAGATGAGATTCTGAGACATGCGAAATACTTTAGTGATGAAATTGAAGCAAAACAAAGAAAGCTGAAAGAGAAAGCAATGTGGGCACAGGTGAAAGTTGCGGAAAGACAGGAAGCACAGTTAGTGGAACAGGCGAATAATCCAGGAAACAATGCAGGGAATAGACCTAGATATGCAGGGAAAGGGAAAGGAAGTCTTGAGGAAGCGAAAAAAAAGTTTCCTTGTCACAACTGTGGCCAATTGGGGCATTGGAGATCGGAATGTCCTAATCCACCATTAGTGAGTAATGAGAATAAATCCTTAAATCAACAGGTGCAGAATGAAGGAAATAATCAACAGCAGCAACAACAGAAAGTTGTGAGACAGCAGAATCAAGAGCCAAAACCGCCCTTGCCGCAGAATAGAGGGTTACAAAAGTATAATCAGGATTCAGGATTCTACAATGATGAACAGGTAAACAAACCAAGACGTTCAAACAAGGTACAACAGTACTTGTTAAAGAGTGAAGGGAGTGAATCTGAGGGTGATTATTGACGGTGCCGAGGAGAGGAAGAAGAGTGCATACTTGGTGCAACTCTAGAAATAGACCAGGCAGGACCATTTGTGGATGGGAAAATAAATGAGGAGAGTGTTACTTTTTTGGTAGACACAGGTGCGACAAGATCAACTGTCAGGTCAACAGATGTTAGAAATCTTCCTCTCTCGGATGAAGCAATCCAAGTAGTTGGTGTAGCCAATACGCAAATCAGAACACGTCTTACTGAACCAGTAAGAGTACAGATAGGGAAATTTTCAGACATGCACAGATTCATTGTCTGTGACACGAGTCCAGTGAACCTGTTAGGTAGGGACTTGTTGTGCAAGATGAACTGCACAATTTTTTGTACACCGGATGGAATAGCCTTTGAGACACCAGATGAGGATGTTTTGTACCGAGTGACTCTAGAGAATAGAGAAAGTGAGTTAATTGGTGCATTTGCTGTGTTCAATCCGGAGGATTTGCCTCGAGAGTTGAGAGACACAGTGAAAAGGACAGTTTGGGATTTTACTGGAGAGGATGTGGGATTGATGAATAATGTAGATCCAGTGAAAATTGCAGTAAAAGAGGGAATTACATATCCTAACATTCCTCAATACAAAATGACACCAGAAATAATTGAAGGGATAACTCCTATAATTGAGAAAATGATTCAGCAGGGAGTCCTGAGAGAACTACTGAGTAGTCCATGTAATTCACCGATAATGGGACTAAAAAAGCCTAATGGGAAATTTAGGATCGTACAGGATTTGAGAAAAGTTAATCAAATCGTGGTGGCATGTTGTCCTATCGTGCCAAATCCATCAGTGATCCTGTATCAAATTCCACATGATGCTGAGTGGTATACAGTAATTGATTTGTGTCATGCGTTCTTTTCAATTCCATTGCATCATGATAGCCAGCCGATTTTTGCATTTAGGTTTGGCCAGCGTATTTTAGCATGGTGTCGTATCCCACAGGGGTATACAGAGAGTCCTTCGATATTCAATCAGTTATTGAAGAAATCGTTGGAGAGTTTGATCATGCCTGAGAGCTCAGTACTAGTGCAGTATATTGATGACCTACTTGTGGCATCAAAGACACGTGAAGCTTGTGAAGTAGATACCATAGCTTTACTGAATCATCTGGCAGATGGAGGGTTAAAGGTATCTCCAGCCAAATTGCAATTTTGCAAGAAAGAGAAAAAGTGAGATGACAGACCCATTGGATCTAGATGCAGAGCAAATGGCAGCATTTGAAGAGCTCAAAAGTAAAATGTGTGAGGCTCCAGCTTTGGGTATGCCTGACTACGAAAAGGAGTTTGAGTTGTACTGCAGTGAGAGAAATGGATGTGCACTTTCAGTGTTAATTCAGAAGCATGGATTACTGAGAAGGCCTATTGCGTACTTCTCATCGACACTTGACCCCGTAGCTGTGGGTTTACCAGGTTGTCTGAAATCTGTGGCTGCAACATGCAGAAGTCTGGAACAAAGTGAGGGAATCATAATGGGATATCCTAAAGGGTATTCGTACCTCACAATGTGGCAATTCTTTTGACAAGAAGCAGAACCCAGTACATGTCACATAGTCGGTTGACTAAATATGAAAAAGTGATTCTGGGAGCATCAAATGTGACTCTTGAAAGATGTGTGAATGTGAATCCAGCGACACTCTTGCCGGATATTGAAAACATGGGTGTAAAGATGGAAGATGATCATGATTGTTTGGATGTGCTTGAGTATTGTACAAAACCGAGACCAGACATAAGGGATCTTCCCTTGCATGAGAGTGATCATGTGTTGTTTGTGGATGGATCATGTCTGAGAAATGATAATGGTGTGTTATGTGCAGCATATGCGGTGTGCAAAGTTTCAGAGGTCATGGAAGCATCACCATTGAAAGGAGTGAAATCTGCGCAAGTTGCTGAATTGATGGCATTGACAAAAGCTTGCGAAATTGGGAAAGATTTGAGGACAACTGTGATGACTGATAGTCAGTATGGATTTGGAGTTGTGCATGATTTTGGCCAGCTTTGGCTACAAAGAGGTTTCTTGACATCGAGTGGAACTCCGATAAAGAATGCTGAAATGATTGGTAAATTGCTTGAGGCAATACAGCTGCCTAAGGAGTTAGCAGTTGTAAAATGTGCTGCCCATGGACAAGGAGAAGATTTTATCACGGTTGGAAACCGTTACGCAAATGATGTTGCGCAATACTGCGCCAAAACAAATCAGTCCATTAATCGGGACCGAGAGGGGGAAATGTCTTTTCTCTCTGTGATGTTTACTAATGTCTTAGAAACATGGGATGAAGTGAAACAGTTGCAAGATGAGGCAGGAGAGGAAGAGAAAAAGGATTGGATTAAGGCAGGATGTGCTCCAAGAGAAACAGACCATGTTTGGGTCTACAGAGATGGCAGACCAGTAATGCCTAACTCCATTTTGTCGTCAATGGCAAGAATGTATCATGGCCAGGGACATTTGGGGAGGGATGCGATGGTTAGGTCATTTAAACAAACCTGGTACAATGCAAAGTTCAGGACAATTGCAGAAAGCATCTGTCAAAGGTGTTTGGTTTGTCAGCAATTTAACACTGGGAAAAAGACAGTGGTGAGTTTGGGAACAATAGGCAGAGAAGGAGGTCCTTTTACAAGAATGCAGATTGATTTCATTGAAATGCCCCAAGTAAACAGACTGAGGTATGTTCTAGTGGTAGTCTGTTTGTTTTCAAGGTGGGTGGAAGCTTACCCGACTTGAAGAAATGATGGAATAACAGTGGCAAAGTTACTGTTAAGGGAGTTGATTCCTAGGTACGGGTTTCCAGTAACAGTTGAATCTGATAGAGGTGGACACTTTCAAAATGAACTCATGGGTTTGATTTGTGAAGCATTGAAAATACAGCAGAAGCTACATTGTGCATACCGACCAGAGGCTTCTGGTGTGGTTGAGCAGATTAATGGCACAATCAAGAACAGGATTGGGAAAATGTGCTTAGCCACTGGCATGAAATGGCCAGATGTTTTACCTCTAGTGCTGATGACTATTAGATCTACTCCAGATAGAACTACTGGCTTGAGTCCGCACGAAATAATCATGGGACGTGCAATGCGCCATGCATTTGTGCCTGTCAATAAGTTGGTGACAATAACTGATGACATGATTTTGGATTACTGTAAAGGCCTGGCTGACGCAGTTCATTCTGTGTTTCACCAGGTTGGAGAAGAAGCTACCATACTTGAGAAGAAGCAAGCCCATGATCTGAGTCCAGGAGACTGGGTGAGGATTAAAGTACACAGAAGAAGAAATTGCTTGGTTCCAAGGTGGGGAAGGCCGAGACAAGTTATTCTGACTACGACAACTGCAGTAAAGTGTGCTGGAGTGAAACACTGGGTACATGCAAGTCATACTCTGAGAGTTCCAAACCCAAAAGAAGGGACTGGTAAAGAGTATTTTGAAGAGTCAGATTCCAGTGATGATGAAGATACAGAATCAGTGAGGAGAGAAGCAGGAAAAGCTTCAAATGAACCACTGCGAGTATCAGAGAAAAGATCAGATTCTGTAAGAGAGCCTGAAGTTTCAAAAAGCAGTGAAGGGAAAAGAAAAGAAAAGAGAAATTTCACAGAGACTACTCCTGAATCAGAAGAGGAGGAGATTGAGGAACCACTTGAGATTATACTTGAAGAAGTAGGGTCAGAAGAAGATAGAGAGGGACAGATTGCGGAAGACCCCCGAGGAGGTGTAGGGAACATTCTTGATGAGCTAGGTGAAGGGACAAGTAGACAGCAAGAAGATTGCGTGTCGGAGACTCGAGGAGGGACAGAAGTAGGGAAATCTCAAACAGTGGTGAAAGAATCTGTGGAAAAGAAGAAAACTGCTAAGAAACGAAAACAGAAGGCACTTGAAACAGAATTGGATGATGAGAATGAACAAACAGAGGGTCGAGTTCTGAGAAAGAGAACTTGGATTGGAGAACGAAATGAAGAAATAAAGCCGAAAAAGGTGATAAAAGGAGATCGTTGGCCTAACAACAGAGTTAAGAGGCTGAGATACAGAATAATAAGAGCAAATACATCAAAAGCAGAACAAGTGAATGAAGTATCGAGTCAAAGTTCAAAAGCTGAAGGAGAAGAATCAAAGGAATCAAAAGAACCAGTAGAAATAAAAAGAGTAAGAAGACCCAACCAAAAGTACAGATCACCGGAATGGTCTTATGTGGCACTGTCTGAAGAAGGAAAAGAAGAAGCAGTGACTCGAGATAATCCGGAAGAGATCTTGAGAGAAGTGGTTGAGGAAGATACTGGTGAAATCCTGAAAGTACTCTTGACTGACATTGGAGAAGAGTCAAATACTGAGGATTTTGATGTTGGAGATCTAATACAATTTGATGTTGAAGAAATTGAAGTGAAGAATGACAAGTATCCAAACTGAATAAAGGAAGGATTCACTTGGATTAAGTGAACGAAAGGATCTTTTGGAAAGACTGAAGAAAAATTTGAAAAGAATTGTTGAAGAATTTAAGAGTTCCAATTTCAGTAGTGGAGTAGTAGAGGCTAAATTAAAGTAGTAAAATGGCTAACATAGAGGATAATAGAAATAGATGTGCCTTCTTTAAGAGGTGGTGTAGAATGTGCTGCTGCTGTACTGGATTATTAATGCTTCTATGGGGTGTTTTAGTTTTATTAGTTACTTTTAAAGTTGAGTTTGAGATGCATACAGAGAATGTGACAAATGAAGAGAAGAATTCGCAAAAGTAGTTCCGATTAGAATTAGTAATACTTACATACACAAAGATAGGTCAATTAATAACTTTTCTAGTAATGTTTTTTCAAAATTGTTATATGAATATGTGAAAACAATGGAAGTGAGGGATTGCTACGTTTGTATGCAATTACCTGATTTGCATGAAGAATTAGTACCACTTGAAGCTGAGAATTTATGGACTAAAATAGCTAATAAAATGATAGCTGTTAAAGATTTTATTGCGAAAATAGGTAGTACTATTATAGGTAGAATATTGTTTCCTTTAACTTGTATAATTGTTGCTTTATTGATACTGAGATTAGTGTGTGTGTGTTGTAAAAACAGGGGAGGGAAGAAGAAACTGAAACTGAATAAAGAGAAGAAAAACAAGAGGTTGAAAAGAGAACCACAAGAAATTGAATTGGAAGAATTGAGGGAGAGTGTTTACTTAGAGACAAAGAGGGATGATGAAAGAGTGACTGGTTTGTAATGTTGTGTAAGGAGAAAAGACATTTCTGATTTCTCCTAAAATGGGACTAAATTTTCACTAATTTTTTTTTGGGGGTTTATTTGGTGATAAAATCACCAAAGGAGGGATTGCTGGAGCAGAGTTTTCTGTTTGAAAATTCGTTGGTTTTTGAAGCTCTGGCATGTCTATTTGTTATATTAATTTATTAATTATTAATAATTAATTATTTGTCTTGTGCAAGTGTGTTTATATTAATCAATCCGTTTGTTCTAATAAGAGAGAGTTACACGTGGGTACGCATAAATGTGCTGTTTAATAATAACGTGCGTGTTTTCATGTTTAAACGTTGCTATGTGCTGTTTATTTTTGAGCACAAAACGCTTTTCGAATTAATGCTTTTCTATGTTGCAAGTGCTAGATAGATACATACACATAAGGGTATTAGTGGGATTAGCACTGTTTAATCACTATGCTGTGGTAACGTTGTTTTTGTTTCTTTTAATTAAGATGGTCTATTGTGGCCTATGGTGGCCTAGATAAAGATGGCCGATTTTGTAAGCCTGGCCTCGATTTGAAAGTAGAAAACCGTGATGGGAGAGAGCCCTGCTGAATATGGTCCTGAAGTCAGCTGACCACAGTCCTTGCTTGCCTTGTTTTAAAAAATTTCCGTGAGGACAGCAGCAGCCTGGGTAATCTCCAAGTGAAATGGAACGTCCTTGGCAGCCTTGGGAAACAAAGGAGCCTTAGAGAAAGACTCTGAACTATGGTCTCATTGCCGAGGAGAAGTAGAACTAACAAGATACATTTATGTTTCTTGGTTCCTGTTCCGTAGTCTTTATTTTGTGATTTTTCCTGAGCGGAGATTTTCAAATGTAGCGATGTTACATCCTTTCCTTCTCGCTCTGCTCAGCGGTCCAGCGGACATTACAACTTTTCTATGTATCTTTCTTTTGTTCAAATTAGTATAAGAATTGTTAGCCTAGAGAGGTCATTTGCCACTTGCCATTTGCCTTTGCCGCGTACCGAATCTGCGTTGCTGAGGATTGATGCTGAAAGGACTTCGTCTTGAGAGACTTTACCGAGAGACTTGTCCTGACCCGTTCTGACATTTAGCTAGAATAGGTAACTATGAGAAGATGATTTATTCTGATTGATTTCCTTTTTGGACTAATTTTAGATAAAGCAATATAATTTGAACATGGTGTTGAATATTATTTCTTGTCAATTATTGAGTATCATATTTTGATTTTTACTGTATAGGTTGTATAGATTATGTTTATGGACAGTCATAATAACCAGGTCTTATCGACCTCGATATAGATGCAGGGTGACTAGGAGTTTTCTTTCCACAGGTTTATTGCTGGTAGAGTATTTGAGCGTATGTTAGTGAAATGGGCCCTAGCGTATGATGAATGTATGTGCGTGTAACTGTGAGATTACTCTATCTGTGGTAGTGGGAATATTATACACACCCTGATCTCTATCATGTACACCTAGGTATAGACTTTCATGTCTCCATCCTCCCAAATTTACTACTAGTAACATTTAACCTGTTTGTTGGTGGAGATCTCTGCCACTGGCAAACTACTGGGAAACTTAATAAAGTTTATTTTAATATTTTTAATACAAAATAATTAAATGTATAACAGATTTCCACTACACACACACCAAATCTGGGGTTGAGACATTCCCCTTACCACCCTGCAAAGGAATTTACACCAGCATTGTGCTGAAGTAAAAAACTTACAATTTCCATGATGGAAAGCTGAATGAGAGATGTTTCTAAATGACCACAAGAAAACCTTTTTGTCAGTGTTCACAAACGTCCAAGGCTAGCCTGCCTTGGAACACTCATATTCCCACTCTATGTGGGGATTATGGGTGTGGAAAACTCCACACTTATAGTGGACATCTATGCACTTGTGAATTGGTTTTCTCCTGCAAAGAGTCCCTTGACATTTTGGCAGGCATAAAACAAGTAAATGTGGTTGTTAATGTGCATTTATGATCAAAGTTACCTTTATGAATAAGACCCCAGTTTTGTTTCTCAGCTGTAAATCTCTGATGAGGCAACGGTAATGCAATGTCTACAATAAGTGTAAAAAGAACAATGATTCCAGAACTTCTTGGCCACCTCCACTATTGATCCTGCTCACTTTTCAAATGACCCTGAGACCATAACCAAAGCCAGAAATCAAGTTAAACCTACATTTGCAGGTCACATCCCAGGAATACCTATCGAGGGCACAGAAAATGCTACTTTGGAAAAGAAAGCTCGCAGATATTCTGAGAGGTTCTTCTCGTATTCACACTGACATGTTAGCCACAAAGAGTTAAATATCAATTTGTAAAGGAAGCAAAGGACGTAAATATTTAAAATCAAACTCTCAAAATGTGCTTCTGAATATTCATGTGACATTCAGTTTAAATGAACACATACGCCTGATCAATATTTAAAAGCTTTGTCTGGAAAAGACCAGTGCTACGATGCGCAAAGTCTCGGAGAGAGATAATTAAATATTAAACTATGTGTTCATTCTGATTATTATCACCGGATTACTTGAAGGACCATAAGTGAGGGAGACTGTGAATTTATGAAGGCTATTTAACAAAATGCCGGGGAAGCGGAAGTGACATCACAGACCCTGTGGCTGCGCTTAAATCAAAGGTTGGCCCCCTGGCCCTCCTATTTGCTCTTTTTACTAATCTTGAGCTAGGGAAGGAACCAGAGTGGAAAAAGACTCATTTCTCTTTTGGTTCCTGATCTTTTCTTTAGAACCAGTAAGAACAGGTTTAGCAGCGCCAGTGTGAAGGGCAGCAAAAGGCAAGCCGAGGATATCTATGTCTAGCCTTTACTACCTTTAATTGATGTCTTTGATGGAGATGTGCTGCTACAGTTTTGTTGCTTCTCTTTTGAAAGCACACAGGGTTTGGAATTACTTTTTGCAATCTCAACTATAGGTTATTCTAGCTGGAAAGGGCATTTCACAAGAAACAGTTTTACATTAAAAAGAAGTCATCAGAAGAGGCCGCATATCTTCCATACATTTTACCTAAGAGGGTGGAGGGATATTTCTTTAAAGAATATTATCGATGTAAACATAAAAAGACAATCAGTAGTAAACATAAATTATTTTATCTTTTATAAAGAAGTGTTACCGTTTATTTTTTATCAGTGAAACAACCTCCAAAGTTGTCAAACATTAGCTACAATAAATATAATGCTAAAGCAGTTCTTGCTCCCTCTGCCTGTTACACACAGGAACACGGTGGTCCAGGCACTGATTGTTTCCAGGTTGGACTACGTAAATGACCTGTACCTGGGGCTACCGGAATATCTATTGGCAAGGCTGCAGGTGGCTCAGAATGCAGCAGCCAGAGCAATGCTCATGTTTGGCCCAAGATCACGGATGTCTCCCAATCTGAAATCCCTACATGGGCTGCCAGTCCACAAGAGGATCCGTTTTAAAGCAATGGTCCTGGCTTTTAAGGGTCTTCATGGAACAGGGGCCGTGTACATCAGGAAGAGAGTCCAGTTCTACTGTCCGCACCGAACACTGAGGTCCGCAATGCTACAGTTGGCACGCACTCCTGAATATCTCCGAGCGCTGATAGGGGAACGCTCCTTCCAGGTGCAGGCGGCTCAACTCTGGAACAACCTGCCACTGAAACTGAGACAGATGCAGGACCTCCTTGCTTTTAGGAAGTCATTGAAAACCTGGTTATTTCAGCAATAGTACTCGTCCTGGTTCTGATAGCACACAGCCCGCTCCATCACAAGGTTCTCAGCGCCGGGACAATCGAGTAGCTGTGCCCTTTACAAATACTTACTTAATATTAACATAACTTAACATGAAAACATTAGAAAAACAAGGATTCACAACGCCAATAGGTTTGACTTCTTTGATTGTAGAGTATCTTTGTGTACACTCGTGAGTTTAAGTATCAGAACAGATGAATAGCTAGGAAGTAGATGCAGTAGTGAGTACTTGGAATGATGAAGTGTATCAAAGAGTATGTGCACAGATAAGTTTGAGTGCATAAATGCATGGATGAGTGAGTAAGTGAGCATAGGGTTTAGCGTAAACATTGCAAGCTGCTCTGCTACATGCAGACAAGTAAAACTAAAACATGGGCATCAGCAATGTAAGCTTCCCTCTTTGCCAGAGGAGTTTCTACATGAGTATCAGCGGCGCAGTAATTCCTCGCTCACAAAACAGATGGGGAAGTATTTTATGTCAAGGCTGTCATTATGCATGAAGTCTCTTTATTACTACTCCAACTAAAAGCTCACACAGAACAATAGAACCACTGTAACACATATAAGCTCCCAACTAAAGCAGTCCTTCTTCATATCGCTGCCCCTTGACAGATAAGTCCCTTTTTAGGTCTCGTGAGCCAAAGGCTCTAAGAGACATTTTATATGTGGGATTTTCAAAGTGCTACCCACAGTATTTTGGCTGGCCTAAACCTTGAGTGCACGATCACATGCACTTGCACAGCTGCTCCTCTGCTCATTGCATTCCCCCCTCCCCTCTCACCCAGCCCTTCCTTTGATGCTCTGCTCGATTACTTTCACTTTTGCCGCTTTCAGTTTCAGTTGGGCTGCACGCACCACTTGTTTTCATTGTTCTATGCACCCCTTAGCCGCTGTGCTGCTTCTAGACTCTCTCCTTCCTATAGGACGTCTATAAAAGTAGCGTGGGGTGCCGGGCCGCCCCCAGCAGGGTAATGCCGCTCTCTCGCTAAGCTTGGCTTCCGGTCGAGGTAGCTGGACTGGGGGAATTTGCGTCCCGAACTCAAAGGACTTCATTAACGCCGGGATTGCCGAGGTGAGCTCTTCAGTATTTGTACACCCACCAATAAACAGAAGCCGAAAAACTGGCTTGGATTGTTTTCTCTCCACCGAGCCGCACAGCTGCCATTAAGCTGGGTTTGTGCACCATTGAGGAGAGTGTGTTGCAGTTAAGGGTATGTGGCGTCATTAGAAATTATGTAAAAAGTTTGTTCGAGACGCGCGCGATTTTTGCAACATTTTGTGTTTGTCGGTTGTTTTAATCTCTTTCTGCAACCTGTTTCCTTCGGGTATGGTGCATTACGTGCGTTTGTTCGAGGAGGATCGGTTTGGCCCTCAGCATATTGGGTACCGCAGTGTGCAGACTCTGCTTCTCCCCTTTGAATTGCTATTGTGTTGATGCTTTCAAATCTTGTAGGATTTATTTTTACACGTTAGAAAGGTTTCCTTTGCCAGGCCTTCTCTCTAATTGTTACTCTGGTTATCCAATTTTTACCTTTCAATTACTTCGGAAAGTTTCACTACCAAACCTCATTATGAACTGCGTCCGATATTATTTTACCGCCACCTCTCGCAGTCTCTCTGGGCTGCATTACTATTGCGCAAAAATGGTAGACGGAGCCTATTGTTTGGCGTTCATTTCTTCATATAGTCAAACCCATTAAAATATGTTAACAAAAATATATGGATTCCATAACAAGTAAACCTCATTTAAATGTGCTGCATACAATTCGAAAAATGTAATGGAAGCCACAAAGTAGACCAAATCCAAAGTTGAAACCTTGGTCTTAAATGCCCCAGTGTAATACGGATTGTTAAATATTACTACGATCTTAAAAAAAGATAACAAGAAAACCCACCCCATCCAGTGTCTGACCACCTATAACTCCAAGAAGTCTGTTAGGGTTACTCCTCGTGTCTTCAACTATGACCGCCAACCTAACCTTAGTAGACTTCTAAACAATTTCTGTAAAGCATTTAGGTGCTGTCACCTGACTCATTACTTATGGGATGGGTTTACAATCTAATATGGTAGCCTTTAGTTTGGGAGTTATTATCCCGCAGTAATGATTAGCAATCTAGCACCATCTTTGGTCTAGGCGTGCAACTTAATTGATGGGTGCTTGCTTCTATCAAGATCTAATAAAAAACAAATTGTAACTACTAACATGCACTCCAAAGCTTAGCATGTCACATTTGAAGACATTTTTGTGTTTACAGGGTTGTTTTAAACATGTTTATTTCACAGACGGTTGGCGCAATGTGTTAGGTGGCTTTCTTACTATAGTGTGCAGGTTTGTTTCGGAAGTTCAAATTACTTTTTAACAATTTTGGGAAAGGTGACACTGTTCTTGTAAAACTTGTGTATCCCTCTCTTTTCCCATAGGTAAAAACAAGACCATACTGACAGCAAACCTGTCCCCGTTTTGCACCTTTTTGAATCTTAATAAAATTCCAAGAAAAAAACTGTTAGGCAAAATGTGCCACCAATACTAGCCAAAAACCAAACCTGCGCAGTGGTGTTTAAGTGCTCTTCGAAGACGGAAAGACACTTGTTTACTCCACTACTTTCCCTCACTAAGGTGCCGTCTGTCTATAAAATATGTAGTGGATGGTCTCTCATTGGCTCTTCACCCTTTATCTCTCACACCCACTTATTCCTCTGTTTCTGTCTCTCTCTCTAACGCACACACATACACACTTGCTCTCTCTTTCTAATTTTCATTAGGTACAGACCGCACTTCTAGTTTCTTTTTCTCACTTCCTCTCACATATACACACACTTTCTCTCTAAAGCGCAAGCTGTCTCTCTCTGTCAAAAGACTATTTTTTCTCTCCAAGGCCCTTCACACCTCTTTCAGCCACCTTAATTTCTCTTGAGGCGGAGCGCATGCTCTCTTCCTCTCCAAGGAACAAGCCATAGGCTCCCTCTTTTATCTTTCTCAAATCCTAGCTCTCTCTAAGGTGCTGAACACATTCTCCCTGGTCCAGCTACTTTCTTTGGAGCAGGGTCCTCCTGCCTCTCAGACACACAGTTCATTTCTTAATCACAGGGTTCATTCTCCCACGTACCACAGCACGGTCTCCAATGTACCCAACACTTATTCCCTCTTTAAGTTGCTACATGTCTCTAGGCCTCGGGCACACCTTTCACCTATTCCTTGGAGAACGCACTTCACTAATTCCAGCCACAAAATACAGGCTCCCTCGCCAACGTGCTCTAAAGGGGAAAACGTTCTAAGGTGTAAACCTATCATCACTATGGTTCTGGTTGCAGGCCCCCGCTCTCTAGTGTAAGACTCCGACTCCCTTCCTAAGTTACAGGATAGAGACTCCTTCTCTCTCATGCGCACATACTCTTTTCGTACAGGTACATGCTCTCTCACTCAGATGGAGACTAACATGCAGGGCGCAAGCTTTGGGCAGAGATCCTTACCACATGCTTCGGGTCAGTATAAAGCACTTGAAAGCTCAAACAGTTGTGGGACTTGAAAAGACTGCCGGGTTAACAGCAGCTACATTCATTAAGTAACGCATACACATCAACACCCAAATCTGCCTTTTTTTATTTAACAAAACCTATGTCATAAATATGACAACCCATGTTTAATCGGGCACCATTACTTCATTTTGAAAATGCACTTACAGGAGAGCAGGGTGTTTAAAAGACTATATGTGTGTTAGGCTCAGTGTCTAGCATTTCAACATTCACCAGAGGACATCCTGCACCTGCAAAGGTTTCAAGTTCCAAACCTATACAGTAGGTCACACACTTCTCAAATTTTCAACATTCACCTAAGGCCCTTCACTTGGAATCCTATTTCAATATCCCCCAGCCCCCAAAGTATGAGGAACAGAGCTTAACATTTCAATATTCTCTAGTGCACGCCTACCCTTCCTCAGCCCGGGTTAAACTTGTTGAGCCTAGTTACTGTTTTTCAAGTGTCACAGCACACCATATCAACTTTCGCTACAATGGACTTATTTTCCATGTTAATATCTCTGAGCCCTTGCTATTAAAGCCTCAAAGCTTAACATTACAACATTCTCTAACAATGGGCTTCCTTTCCTTGGTTACAATCCCTGAGCTCATAATGCATAAATGTCAGTGCTCCACATTTCAACATTCTCTAATAATCGATTTCCTTTCCATTGTTAATGCCCCACTTCTACATGCTAACACGATGCACACAGGTGTGTGTCCACAAATTAAACATGGCACTTTACCTACCCTGGTACACCGCACATTCCTTTTCCAATTTTAAGGGGAAGTAAGTTACAGTAGGTGTTCTGGTTATGGCTCCACAAAAGTGTTAATATTCTTAACTATACACACTCACAGTTAGTGGGAAATAGGTATTGAGGGTGACAGCGATCCTTTCCTTAGCTCACGTTAAACTTGCCTTGTTACTGCTTACTAAGTGTCAGAGCTCAATATTTCAGCTATCTCTAATCTCTAATAATTCACCCTGCACCAAACTCACTAACCCTGTCCCATAGCATACAGCACCACAGTTCCCATATTTTGTTAATACACTTTAATTGAACCCCAAATCTATCCACCCCTCTCCCCACCCGATGTTCTCCCTCACAAATGTCCTCCCTCACAAATGTTCAAGGTCTCGCTATCTCCACATGCCAAGGGACCCCTTTGTTTTCCGGGTGTTCTCGCACCCTCTCAAGTACCCACACTTGGTACATCTATCTCCCCATTCCATGTGTTCTCGTACTATCCTTGTCTCCCGATGTCTGTTATTCCCAACACCTTTTCCACTGCACACCCTGCCACATAAGTCCACATCACAAATCCATTCCACCCCACACAAAATTCCACAACTAAGAATTCCAATACAAACCTCATAACTCCACTCCACACAACATACATTCAATACACAACAAACCAAAATGCATAACTAAAAGGCATTGTCATTTACAGCGTCAAAAGCTCGAACTCTAATAAACGCGAGACCTATTGCATTGAAAATGCTTGTTAGCTTTTATCCTTGTGATACAGAATTATATCGGAAATGTGGATATATACCAGTTACTTCTAATTTGTGAACTTTTTACTGTTAAAAAAGCTTTTCACTGTGATTTAATTATTTAATATATTGTTGTTGGAGTGTATATTATAGCCTTATGGTCTGCTTCTGAGGGCTATACCGGTTGTTAAAGGCCCTCAACCTTAGTTATAGGCCTGAGCCGCAGGCAAGGGCCTATAAGAAGGGAGAGGGAACTTAACAACTGGTAAAGCCTGTGGCAGAAGTTTCATAAGACTATAGAACATTCCACTCACAAAGGGTAGTCTATTCTACATAAAAAAAGGGAGAAACATAAAAACAAACCTTGGAATGTTGGTGCAAAAGGCTTACATCAGCCATTAGAAGATCGGAGCTACTCCATTGTGTTCAATGGAGCTCTCAACATTCCAATACTCTAATTAGAGAGTGCATTTGTTTGAAAACTGTAATTTTGAGTAAGGGTGTGTTCTGTTGAAAAGCAATCACATTCAATAATTATCAATTCTTGTGGGAATATATACTTTAGACAAACTTTTAAATGGAAAAAATATAAGGGTCCATATATTGAATTTAGAAACTACAAGTAATGCGAAAGCCCATATTTAAATGGGGATGCATTATGCATTGATGCTGGTAAAGGCAATCCAACGTGTTTCTTTCTGAACTCTATCAGCGGACGCAAGTTCAAAACAATTGCAAGAATTGAGAGCCATTAAGAATTGGGGAAAAGTCAATTAAGATATTAAATTTGTAGGCTGAACAACATTTGAAATCTGGAATGATTTGGGCACTATTGTAAGTTGGGACGTTCCTAAATGGAATATATTAAGTATATGTTGCCATTTTTTGCATGGAGTGCACGCTGTGGAAACAACTCTGAGGTACGCACGGCTGGCATTGTGAAAGTAAGGATGAGGATTTTAGTAATTTCTATTGAGTCCACAAAGTTTGAGGCTGAAGTAGGTTCATCTACTATGGCTAATGAAAAATACCAAGAGGAGATAATATGGGTGAGGTTGATAAAACTCTTTTGGACCTCTCAGCATGTGAAGGATGGAATGAAGGTTTGGAAGTTAATGTGAGTGTTATGAAGGATAGTCCCATGGGCAAGAATGATGTGAGAGATCGGGAAGGTGAATTAATCTTTAACCTGAGTGTAATTAGACATCGCAGAAGTGTGGATTGGTGAATATTGGATTATGTGAGTGACTATCTAGCTTACTGAATGAGGAGGCCTATGGATTGAGATGATAGGAATGTAATGAAGGCTGAGCACTCCAGACGGGGGTAAATAATAAAGCCTGTTTGACACCGGATTTGGATCCCAATCTGTTTTCATTAGAGCAGGAATGGATCTAGGGCAAGGTTTGGTGAGAGCACTGAAGCAATGTGAGGGCTGGGTTTTAGAAATCGTAGTCTAGGTTCATTTGTATGAATAAGGGCCATGGCCATTTGCAAGAAAGTACAGGCCAATGCAAATCTACTGCACAGTTGGAGTCAAAGATATTTTTGTTTCATAGGGGCGGCACATGTGGCATTAATGTTAGAACAAAGGAAAGCACTTTTATTGGAAATAATAATCCTAAAGGTGGGCAAACTAATGAAAAGAGATGTTGCAGGGAATTCAAAAAGTTTGTTATTTGGTGAAGGACTGCTTAAAACTGTAGGAACTATGCCTTCACCTTTACAGTCTTAAATAAGGCTCATAATTTTCTAAAACAAGTATCTGGAGGCAATGGAGTTTTTTGAAGAGGACGCTTCTCCAGCCGACATTATAAAAAGTCTCAGTATAATACAGGAGGAAGAGATAATTTCAGAGGTTTCCAATCTAATACAGGATTCTTCCCACATAGAGGATGATCAAGTCGAGAATGTGCAAGGAGACGAAGAGCAATGTAAACTTCTTCCTCTCATGGTGAGTATGAAGACTTTAATTGGTTCTACCCAAAAAACAGTGAAAGGATACTAAGTTTATTCTGTATAGTTGGGATTAATAACAAGTGACCGGTGGGGTTTTACAGACTATGGAGGGTCATTTAATTGAGTTTGTAGAGATTCCCAGTCAGGAAAAAAGTAATTAGTGATAAAATTCTCTCAAGAGCACATAACATTGATGGATTTGGTGTCACTCTGACTACACTTAGGTGGATCTCGGAATCTGCTGATAAATCTGGACAATCTGGTCTTCACAGACTTTGTCTGCCAGAGTTAAGGGCGACCACTTCCTACACCCAAGCTACCATTGACACAGGAAGGCACCTAGCGGTTACTAACTTTTAGAAGGAGCCCAAAGAGGAAAAAGATAGCGGAGCAAAACACCTCCTGATTCTTGGAGCGCAGGCTTTGGTACAGCTGGATGACCTGAAGTTGGTGAAGAGTGCTTGGCAGTGCTGGACATGAGACATGGACTGATGGTCCAGAGTACAGGAAGATACAGAGGTCTGGCAGAGAGAACGAGTTGAAAGACCAATACAAGACTGAATGAAAACAGTGAAAGGCATGACAAATAGGCAACATGCAGGAGAAAACACCAGGATATTGCCAAGAGCGAGGAACATGACAGGAATTACTCAAAGCATTGCGACGCAAAGAGTAGTATGGTTCCTCCATTTAAATAGGCTAGAGACAGGAAGTGAAGTAAAATCATGTGACAGCTCCTTAAAGTCTTGGGAAAGCCTTTGTGAATAAATGGTGACAGTCATCTTGGATTGGGAAATTATCTCTTACCAGAGAAATTCTGGGAAGAAGATCCATAAAACCACCAAGGCCAACTTTGATTACCCCAAGGGAGAGGAGAGCTGACGGAGAGAACTGCACTGGCAGGCCAGCTGCTTAGAGGTAAGTAATGCAACAGAAAGTGGCGGGCTACTAGGGCTGCGAAGCTTCTTCCTGCACGCAAAGTGCAAAGGGAGCAGCAAGGTCCCTCCCTCCTGAGGCCACTTTTGGGGGGAATGGCAGGCAGGACTGCAACAGCAATAGGGGTAGCAGTGCAAGATTTGGGGTTGTCTCAGGTGCTAGACAAAAGCCATTGTTCAGATTCAGGAAGAATCAAGGAATTTTTTAAATTTGCTTTTCCTGATGGATTAGAAGGACAAAGGGTGGAGTCTTATGATAGGTGTGAGAAATCTGAACAAATGTGTACCATATCATTATTTCAAGAGGGAAGAAATCCATCTCTGAGAGATATTCTCCAAGAGACAAACTGGCTAGTAGAACTAGATTTTAAAGATGTTTATTTCACAGTTTGTATGCAGAAGGACAGACAAATTTTCCATCAGTTCAAGTGGAGAGGAAATTTATACCAATTTCATTGTCTACCTTTCGGTCTAGTGTCAGCACAGTGGTATTTCATGAAAGTTCTAAGGCCAGTGGCAGCTAAGTTGAGAGGAAGAGAGGTATGCTTGATTATATATTTAGATTTTTTTTAATTATGTGACGGTTCTGAAAGGAGCTGGAGAACGATTTTAAAATGACAGTAGATTTGATAGAGGATTCAGGACTTCTGATAAATTGGGAGAAATCAATAATGATGCCAATCAGATATTTGGAGTTTTTAGTGTTTCAAATAGATATCTTGCAATCTATACTCGCCCTTCAAAAGAAGAAGGTGAAAATTAAAACATCTGAGATAAATTGTTTGTTGAGCAGGGATAAGTCTTAATTAAGAATAGTCTCTCAGAATTTGGATATTCTGTCATCATTCATTCAAACAGTTTTCCCAGATCCCTTAGATTATCAATGTTCATTGAATGAAAGGGGCTCACCTTCGGAAAGGAGGTTGAAATGGAGGTTTGGTGTGTAAAATAGAAGCAAGACAGGAATTTGTTTGGTGTTTAGACTGTTTGGAAGCATGAAATGGGTGAGCCATTTTGGTTTATGTCCGAAGTATGTACTGGATTTGAATGCAATCCATCTAGTGGACAAAGGAGAAAGGATTAGACCATATAAGCAGGTCTTTTGAGATCCAGAGTTTTACAGAGAAACTGGAGAAATGTCCACTCCTTTTAAGCATGGACAATATTTCAGAAGTTCGTTATATAAACCATTATGTGTAGATTTTAGGAAGTCTTTGACATATCCTAGAATAATTATTCTGGGTAAGTATTGGCTGGTGTAACTGGGTGACCTCATGCCAGTAAACAGCAATCGGGGGTGTTAGACCTGGCACCATTGGTGTGGGTCTCCCTTCCATTTTTTGCTGTTGCCTAGTGTTTTTGCTGGTGTTAGATGCTTTGGGCACTGTGCCACTGCTATTCAGTGCCACAGTGCAAGTGCTCCCTATGGTAAAATTGATGTATGGATTAGTGACTCCATGATTGGCTGGTTTGGTTTACCTGTCAGACCCTAGTACCGTGCACTGAGTGTGCCCAGGGTTGGTAAATCAGATGCTGCTGGTGGGCTTGCAGCACTTGTTGTGCCACCCACAGAAGCAGCCTGTAAAGTGTGTCTCAGGCCTGCTATTGCAGAGCCTGTGTGCAGTCTGGTACTGCCATGTTGACTGGGCAAGTACCCCCACTTGGCAGTCCCTAAACCTTCCCTTTTCTTCATATCAGGCATCCCTATGGTAGGCCCAAGGGCAGGGTGCATTGTAAGTATAAGGTAGGACATGCCCTGGTGTGTGTGGCATGTCCTAATAGTGAATTACAGCAATTTTCGATTTTCACTATTGCAAGGCTACTTGTTCCCCATAGGCCAGAATGGGCAGTTTGATTACAAGATCTTATAATCCTAACTGACTCAGGGAATTAGGTAGAAATTCGAGTTTAGTTGGCCTGAACTCAGAATGATGAAATACATCTTTTAGTGAAGTCGGTTTTAACATTCTGTGTTTGAAAATACCACTTTTAGAAAGTAAGGTATTTTCTTGCCTAACTATCCAAGGCTGCCTCTGCTAGGTTGTGTATTCCTTGTCTGGCGTTTGAGTGACAGGGGCTGGGGGATTCCAAGAGACAGGGTGAGTCAGCACAGGGCTGAATAAAGAGATCTGTATGTAGATGGGTGGGAGGAGTTGCACCTGAATAGGGCTATGCCTTCCCTCCTCAATGCTGGCTCCACCTCCTGTGGTGCATCTGATGTCCCTGGCCTACACTGTGAAAGGAAAGAAGAAGTCTTGTCAGCAAAGTGCTCCAGGACTGACCAGAACTGGTTTGGACTAGGCAAAGGCCTCTCTGCCTTCAGAGAACAAAGAGAAAATGAGTATACAAAGGGGGACCCAGACCCCAGAACTTTAGATCACTTTGGTAAACAAGAAGAACCTTTGCTGAGGAGAGGAACCAGTGAAACTGAGGAAGAGACTATCCTTGACTGAGTGTTGTTTGGGGGATTAGCCTGCAGTGGTTGCTTGACTGCCAAAGGAAGGAGAAAGGACTTTGTGCTACTTTCAAATCAACTTGTAAAGGATCTCCAATGGCTTGAGATAGAGCTTGCCTCCTGCTGAAGTCTCAGAGACAACAGACTTCACTCACCAGCTCCCCAAGAGTTCTTTTGAAGTGCCTGCTGTTGTGTTGGGCCTTCTGAGGGACTGCGTGTCGCAAGGAGCTGGCAGAGCGACTCACGAAGAAGAAGCATGTCGCCGCCGCAGCCGCTGTCGTCGCATCACTGGAGAAGGGTGTCGCCGCTGTCGCTTCGCCTCGCAGAAGCGCCTTGCATCGCCAGAGAAGAGTGTCGCTGTCGCATCAGATGCCGTCGCATCAACAGGGAAGCGTGTCCCCGCCACAGCCGCTGTCGTCGCATCACTGAAGAAGGGTGTCGCCGCTGCAGCTGTTGCATCGCATCGCCGAAGCATCTCGCATTGCCGGAGAACAGTGTCACCGTCGCATCAGATGCCGTCACATCACCGAAGAAGCGTGTCGCAGGGCCTGTCGCGGCTCAGAAGAATCGTTGAGTCGCCGCACGGCCGCTGGGCGTGCATGCATTTTGTCGCATCAAGAAGAAGACCCCATTTTTGTTTCATTGCATAGGATCTTGTTTGCATCAGAGCGCTGCTGGTCGCATCGCCAAGGAAGCACAGTAAGAAACTGACGCATCACCTCTCCACGCCGAGTAGAACCGACGCATTCCCTACGCATCAGTAGGGACCCGACACATCACCATTCTTGCGTGTAAGGAACCGACGCATCACCTTCCCTGCAACACTTTCGTTGTATAGCGTTACGCATCCAAAGGTACATTGAACGTAAACTGTCACATTTACCATCTTAAGAGAACTAAGCTATTTCTACCATTTCTAAAGTACAGTATTGTGGATTTTGTCGTTTGTGGTCTTGTGATAAGTCTATTTAAAGAACACTTATTTTTAATATAAAACCTGTGTGGTGTCCATCTGTAGTGTTGTAACTGGATTACTGTATATGTTCACAAATGCTTTACACACTGCCTCTGAGATAAGCCTGTCTGCTCGTGCCAAGCTACCAAGGGGGTGAGCAGGGGTTATTTTAGGAGTGTACCCCCTTACCCTGACTAGAAGCAAGGGTCCATATTTGGTCAAAGGTACCTCTGCCAACTAGAGACCCCCAGTTCTAACATTGGTGGCAGTGGTGGGATTCTGGACTTGCATTTGTAACTCATATACCGTGATTGGTGAACACTACTAGTGAGTGCAGACCAAAACGCAACCACATACTTCTGGTAGATTGTTTTTCCTGGGATTTTCTATTTTTGCCAAGAGCTGCCAAATTTAACCACCATGAGTAAAGCAGCATCCATAGTATCTGTTGATTTTGAAGCACTTCTTCAGGACATTTAAAGTTGCTATGACCGGTCTCACCAAGAAGGATGAGCTCCAAAAGGCGCTGAGGGCCTGGATCGAAGCAAGTAATACCCCTGAGAATGAGGAGGAGGCTGAGGATGCAGAGGAGCAGCTGAAGGGGCCATTGGGTCCAGGGGGGAGGAGAGCAACTTCCCCAGTAGGTAGCAGTGTTTCTGCCAAGGGCCTGTCCCCAGAGGAGTTGGAGGACAGGGAAAAAAGTAGGATGCACGAATTGGAGCTGGCCAACCTCAAGTTGGATGGGCAGTTGGAGTTGGAGAGTAGGAAATTGGCTCTAGAGGAAAAGAGGATAAAATTGGATCATAAGAGGAATTTGAGGGAGTTGGAGTTAAAAGCTAGAAGCTTGGTGAATACTCCCCCGGGTGGCAGCACACTGTCAATGCCTGTTGAAGCAAGGGTGTACATACCTAAGGATGTGGTTAGAGAGTTTTATAAGAATGATGACATTGGGCAGTGGTTCAAGGCCTTTAAGGTAGCCATGTGCTCCCACCGGGTCCCTGAGAAGGATTGGGCAGCGGGGTTGTGGGGATTGTTCCTTAGTGAGGGGCTGGATACATTGTTAGACTTGCCCTCTGAAGTCCATATTTCATATAGCCACATGAAAGAAGCATTGATGTCCATGTACGGGTTGACTAATGCATTGTATAGGCAGAGGTTTAGAAATTGCAAGAAGATGGAGTCAAGCACATGGGTCGAATATGTAACTTTCTTTTGCAGAGCATTGGATGGTTGGGTGAAGGGTAGCAAGGTGAATGATTTTGATGGGCTCTTTTTTTAATTGCATGGGAGCACTTGTCAAGTAATTGTTTTCCAGTGCTACGCTATCACCTGATTGATAGCAGGCTGACTAGCCCTAGGAAGCTTGCTGAGAAGGCGGACCGCTGGGTGAGCACCCGGGTCCACAAGGGTCACGTGGGAAACTCCGCCAAGAGTGGGCATGGTCCGCAGCAGAAGAGTGGGGGGGACAAGGGTAAACAGAAGGAGTTCCAAAAAGGGCCCCAAAGTAATCCCCAAGGGAACCAAGGGAATGGTTCCCAGCCTCCCCCTGAGAAGAAGCCTGGGGCCTTGACAGGTAAACCTGTTCCTAGGGGACCACTGAGGTGCTACAAGTGTGGTGAAGTGGGCCATAAGTCTATTGATCCCGGTGCCCACAGTTTGGAAAGACAGCACCCACTGGTGCACCACCCCGGCAGATGGTGAGCATAGCCCTGGGGGAGGAGATTGGAGCCCTCAGAGATGTCCCTTGAGATGTCCTAGGAGACTGTGAGGTAGTTCCCAGGAACCAACTGCCTGATAATACTAAAAAGTACAGGCAGTGGGTGACCATCAATGGCCAGAGAGTGGAGGCTCTTAGAGACACAGGAGCCAGTGTGACAGCTGTCAAGTGTCACCTGGTGTCTAAAGAGGAGGTGGTCCCCAATGCATTTTACCCAGTTGTTGCAGCTGACAACACAGAGAGCCACTGCAAGGTGGCTCAGGTTCCCTTTGAGAGGGGGGTCTCTGGTACACGTCAATTAGCTGTGAGGCCAGCCATGCCTGTTGACTGTTTGTTGGGGAACGATTTGGAGAGCTCCCCTTGGGCTAAGGTGGAGCGAAGTGCTCATTTGGAGATGTCAGGTCTGCCTGACTGGGCGTGTGTGACCACATGGTCCATGGCAGCCAGGAAGGGTGTTCAAGAGGACCTGGAGCCTTAGAGGGAGGCCCAGGTGTCTGCCTTAAAGAGATAGGCAGGGGGCACGGGAAACCGACCCCCGAAGTTCCCGCGGTCCAGGAGGAGGCAGACCTTGAGGGGGATGCCCTGGAGCCTACAGGGGAACAGGTAGCTGAACTGGGGGACCTGCCTGAGCTGACCCATTCACAGCAGGAAGGAGGACCCTCCAGGGAAGAGTTCTGCGAGGAGCAGAAGAAGTGCGCTTCTCTTGTGGGTTTGCGGCAGCAGGCTGCAAACCAGGCAGCAGGTGATCAGTCTGGATCACATTGGATCTACTGGGAGAATGATCTCCTGTATACTGAGCCTAAGGTTTCTGAGCCTGGGTCAGCCCGTGTGCTGGTGGTACCCCAGCGCTTCATAGCCTTCCTACTGGGGCTGGCTCATGATGTGCCTTTAGCAGGACATTTGGGGCAGGACAAAACCTTTGAGAGGCTTGTCACCCACTTTCATTGGCCCCAAATGCGCTAGAGCTCAGACACTCATTGCAGGACCTGTCAGACTTGCCAGGCAAGTGGAAAGAGTGGGAGGAAGCAATTCCCTGTGGTCAGCACCCCCTTTGAACGGGTGGGTATTGACATTATGGGGCCACTGGACCTCATTTGATCTAACGTCTGGGTACTGGCAGATCGCCTTAACTGATGGGGCAAGAGAAAGGTCAGAATTCTCCACACCAGATGGGCACTACCAGTTCCGGGTTATGCCCTTTGGGATGAAGAATGCCCCTGCCACCTTTCAGAGGATGACATTGCAGTGTTCAGCGCCAGTTGGGAAGAACACCTGCGCCACCTCTGGGAAGTGTTGATGGCGCTGCGGAGAGCAGGCCTCACGATCAAGGCGAGTAAGTGCCAGATCGGGCAGGGTTCCGTGGTGTACTTGGGACACTAGGTTGGGAGCGGCCAGGTGGCGCCCCTGCAGCCCAAGATTGAGACCATCCTGGCTTGGGAGCCCTCCAAGACACAGACAGAGGTGAGAGCCTTTTTAGGACTCACAGGGTATTACAGGAGGTTTGTCAAGGGGTACGGCAGCATAGTTGCCCCCTTGACAGAGCTGACTTCCAGGAAGCAGCCCAAGGAAGTGATTTGGACTGACACCTGTCAGAAAGCATTTGAGGCCCTGAAAACTGCCATGTGCATGGTGCCGTGCTCCTGGCACCCAACTTCTCAAAAGAGTTTATCGTTCAAACAGACGCTTCAGAGCATGGTGTGGGGGTCTTCATCAGTAGAAGGTTACATCCACGGGAACAGAGGTGGAGTGCTATTGAACATGAGGCATTTGCTGTGGTCTGGGCACTGAAGAAGTTGAGACCATACCTGTTTTGGACTCACTTCAGGGTTCAGACAGACCGCAGGCCCCTCAGATGGTTGATGCAGATGAGGGGTGAGAATCCAAAACTGTTGAGGTGGTCTATTTCCCTACAGGGGACGGATTTCATAGTGGAACACTGCCCTGGTACAGAACACGCCAAAGCTGATGGTCTGTCCAGATTTTTCCGCCTTAGTGATGAGAACTCCCAGGAGGTAGGGTAGTTCTCCCCACATTTCAGCTGGAGGGAACACGTGTTAGACCTAAGTAAAAGGGTGCCTACAAGGGATTTACTTTCATTTTTTTTTTTAAATATTTTTATTATTTCCGCTTGAAATAAAAAAAAAACAGAAGAAACAAATAAACATAAGAAATAGACAATCATGGCAATCAACTCAGAATCTAGGTTTGCTAACACAAATAGTCTCGACAACAGCAGTAACAAAAAAAAAACCAAAAAAAGAGAACAACATTTTTTTTTACTTATTGTACCAAGCCGAAAAGGGCGCCAAAATCCTTAAGCCCATCTCCCGCCTCCTTTTCCCGCTTTTTAGAAACACATCTGATTCCAAATTATGAAGAGCAAGAATTCTTGCCCTCCAATTCAAAAAAGTCGGAGGTGAGGGGTTAATCCATTCGGAGGTTATACATAAACGAATTAGGGACATTACAATACAAAGAAAAGCAGATTCGAAGAATGGTCTATCAGGGCATGAGTCCGTCACACACCCCATAATTACTAATTCGGAGGAGAATTCTATCTGGATATTAAGAGAATTATTAATAAACAATTGAATATCGAGAAGGAATGTATGTAATTTAACGCATGAAAAAAACATATGTACATCATTGGCTGCCGCCAGCCCGCATCTAGGACACCCCTGAACACCGCTCCCTCCCCATTTTGAAATTTTGGCTGGAGTAAAATATAAATCAAACAAAGCCATATAGCTCTGAGAACGTAAACTCCCAGAAATCAATACAGAATTATACAGGTCCAGTGCATGGGAGAGATCTATACCTGCCTTACCGAATTTACCTTCTAATTTTGCCTTCTGAGAGGAAAGATCGTCAGGAAGGCCTTTTAATAAGCTTTGATAGAGGGCACTCCACCGGGCCTTCCTCAAAATTAACTCCATAAGAATATTCTTAATTAATGCGTTGGGGGAATTAATAGCAAGGCGATCTATATAGCTGCGTAGCTGCAGATACTTAAAAAAATCGCATGAAGCCAAAGCATGCTTATCTTTTAAGGATGCAAAAGAGGCCATCTTACCCTCATAAAGTAAATCCCCCAGCGTAAGGATGCCTTGAGCTCCCCACCTGATTGTGACTGAGTCTTGAAAAATTGAGGGTAGAAGCCTAGCAGCAGCCAAGGGAGTTTAAAAATGTATTTTAGGTATCGACCATTTCCGACAAACCTTCCTCCAAGCAGAATACATAGCTGCGATAACCTTAAATTTAGTTTTCCTGTAGTAACTCGGCTCAAGAACCTTAAGAAGCAACCCCTTGGCCTCTTGACCTAAGCTAATCTCAAAAATAGAGGGACTACATGATGCAGAAAGTGAGCCACGGGAGCCAAATACTGAAGTAAGGCAGCCCAGTTATATAAGAAAAGACTGGGAACTGACCATCCTCCTCTGTCCAATGTGAGGACCATCCACTTAGCGGCTCTACGAGGCATACGATAACTCCACATAAATCTATTGCAGCATCGTTCTGCACTACTAAGGCTTGCCTGTGAGAATTCAAGAGGAATAGTCCTAAAGATGTACAAAAATGTCGGCAAGATCAGCATCTTTAGCACATTCCTTCTACCGAATAAAGAGAGATGTAAATTATCTAACCTGCGTACCGTAGAATTGGCGGCATCTATAATAGGTAGAATATTCATATTGGGTATCTGTTCTACTACTGCTGAAATTTTGACCCCCAGATACGATGCAGTTTGTAACACCGGAATTTCCATGGACACCATAATTGAGGATTGAATAATCTGGGTTTTCTGAACATTGAGTTTGTACCCTGAAAGCCGCCCAAAGGAGTGCGCAAGGGTCTTGATAGCCGAGAACGAGGATGTCACATTACTAGTTATAACTATAATATCATCGGCGTAGGCTAACGCCTTAAAATCAACCGCGTTGATCTCGACAGGAAGGATCTTACTAGAGAGCTCTAATTTATTTAGGAAAGGATCAATATAAAGAGCAAATAACAGGGGCGAGCAGGGACAGCCCTGTCTAGTGCCCCTGTTTATTGCAAACGGTCTTGAAAGAGTCCCTGAGATTGACAAAAATGCTTGAGGAGCGATATAAATTGATTGAAGGGCGTGAACAAAATTCGGGGAAAACCCCTTCCACAGAAGAACCCTCCACAGAAAATCCCAAGCTACCCTGTCGAACGCCTTTTCGGCATCCAACAGGATTGCTCCGAGAGGGGAATGAGTAACCTGCGCCCAATACATAAGAGCATTAACACGGCGGATATGATTCGCCGTGTCCCTTCCGGGAATAAATCCATGTTGCCGGATAGAGACTAACGGAGATATAACCAAGGCAAATCTAGCCGCCAGAATCTTTGAATAGATTTTACTGTCCGTATTTATTAACGAGATCGGCTGAAATGAGGCGGGATCCAACTCGGGTTTGTCCTTTTTTTAAAGCAAAATAATAGATGTATACCGCCATGAATCTGGAATAATCCCGAGTTGGGCGTCTCTCAGGATCCGTAAAAGATCCTCCTGAATTTCTGACCGAAATGTGCAATAGAACTCCAAAGGAATAAGGTCGGGGCCCGCTGCCTTCCCACTAGCCAGTGAATTCAATGCTAATTCCACTCATCCCACTGAATTGGGGCCGCAAGAACCGTATTTTGATGATCCGAGATTTTGGCTGTCTTGAGTCCCTCAATAAAAGCAGCAAATTCAAGATCTATTGTATGGGAGGTAAATTCCTCGGTGTATAAGGAACGATAAAATTCAGAGAAAACAGAAAGGACCCCATCAGGGGTCTCATGAATAACCCCCAGAGGATCCTGAATCCTGATGATACGATTAGCTAATCCGCGCCGCTGAAGCCGCTTAGCAAGGACCCGCCCAGACTTCTCACCGTATTCAAACATTGTCGAACGATACTGCAAGTATTTGGCCGCGAGATCCTGCCCAAAGAACTCCTGCACTGAAACTTTAATACGTGCTACGTGAGTTTGACTTGGGGTTATGTCCCCACCCTCCCTGATCGTAGTAATAAGCAGAATTTCAGCTCTGCGTAATTCATCAAGACGGTCCTTAATTTGATCCTTTATTTGCTTTTGCCGAAAAAAGGAAAAGCTTTTAGTCTCCCCCCGGATAGCAGCCTTGAATGAATCCCGGACTATATTATTGGAGGCTGAGTTTCTATTGATATTCAGAAATTCGGTTACCCAAGGTCTCATATGTTCAATATATTTTGAGTCTAATAGCAATTTCCGCTCGAAGGTCCATGGTCTTAGAGGGCTCATATCAGCTGATATAGTGCATTTGATAACCAGAGGATTGTGGTCTGACAAAATTCTAGGGAAAATTGAAATTGACGAGCAAGGTGCCAACTGATCCGAAACAAAAAAGTAATCCAGTCGGACCATTTTTTTGTGGGGAGCTGAGAAATAGGTAGAGCCGTCTTTATCTTTACAGTAATGAAACCATAAGTCAGTCATAACATGCTCTTGGACAAGGGCTTGCAAAGCTCTGTATACTCTAGGTTTTTTACCAAAATAGGTCTGCCCTCCAAAAATATTAAAGTTAGCTGACAAATTGATATTAAAGTCCCCGCAGAAACAGATAGGCTGGGGCCATGAAGCCAATTCGATATTTAGAAAGTCTAGTAATTCAGGATCGTCCAGGTTTGAGTTATACACAGTGCACACTGTCAAGGTTGAGCCATTAATCAAAAGCTGCGCAATTGCCCATCGACCCCCAGCATCTTGACTATATCTTGGACATGAGCCTATCCCACGTTTCATTAGAATAGCCACCTCCCTTATCATGGAAGTCTGTCGAGAGCATGCTATCAGGTCAAACCCTGGGATTTTAAGACACTCTCTATTGTTCCAAGGGACATGGGTTTCCTGCAAACAGAGTATCTCTAAATGAAAAGCCTGAATAACCTGTGCTAGTAAAGCTCGCTTCTTCCCGTTGTTGAGACCACAAACATTCCATGAGGCAATAGAGATTTTATCCATTATCCATTATCATGAGAGAAACTAAGAAAAGCATCACACTTTTAATTCGTTGATTTGAACCAAGATTGTCATGAAAAAGATAATAAATGTCAAGCTTATTTTTTACATGCGCCCTGAGCCCACCCTCCCTCCCCCCCACACCCCTGCTGACCCACCCCATGGGCCAAACCCTAACCTCCCCCCAAACAGGGCAGGGACCGAAATCCCGATGATGTAGAAGCCGGTATAAGCAGAGACCCCCCCCCCCCCCCCCAGGAGTCACTGTCCAAAAAAAAAAAAAAAAAGCCAAAGAGGCTAGAGAAAACAAGACCAATTATCATTGCAAGAGATTCCCTTTACATTATACGATCATTGTAACGTATCCAAGTATGTTTTAGCCTGGTTCTCAGATTCAAAAAATCTTGTCTGGCCTTGAAAACTAATTTTGAGTTTAGAAGGGAATAACAAAAAAACTTGTGGCCCCTTAGAAATGGGGCAATCAACTGACGGAGCTGCCACCTCCGCTCTACTGTAGCTGGACAAAAGTCCGGCCTAACAAAAAACTGACAACCCTTCCCAGACCTTTGCCTGTCATGCCTGGCCAGATCAAAAAGCCTTTCTCGTGCCCAAAAATTGTGCAAACAAATTAAAATAGCACGCGGTCTATTATCAGACTGAACAGAACGGTGCTTTACTTTAAAGGGAAAGCGATGGGCACGCTGAATCTCCAGCCGCCAGTCCCACTCCTTCACCTCTGGGAATGCTTCTGTAAATAAATCTATAACAAACTGGCAGATATCTTGACCCTCCAAACCCTCGGGGACCCCCAATATTCTAAGGTTGTTCCTTCATGCCCGATTCTCCATATCAATCAGTTTCCCTTGAATGTCAACCCTCTGTGACTGGATTGAGTCAATGGAAGTCTTGTGAGAGGCTAAATCGTCCTCAAGAGTGGAGATCCGAGATTCAGCTTCCGTGACCCTGGAAGCAATGTCCGTGCACGTCTTGATAACTCTGCGCAGGGAGTTTTCAACCCTGCGACATGCCCCCTGCGCACGAGCGCTCTCCTGTCGCGTCTCCTCGCGATGAGCCATAATTATTTGGTAGATTGTAGCTAGTGAAATTTCCCCAGGGGGAAGACAGGATTTAGGTTCCAGAAGAAGATACACTGGATCTTGAGAGGTGCCTTGGGGAGCAGATTGTGCAGAGAAGGAATAGTCCCATGTCAATGTCCCAGTGTCTAGACCAAGGTCTGTAGGGGCTTTGCGAACTGTGGGAGGACCACTAAGAGAGCCTATGGAGCTCAAAACATCATTGGTTCGCCAGTCACCAGTGTCGCTGCCCTCATCCTCTGTCCATTCCTTATCTAATCCAGCATCCTCACATGAGGAACCAGTATGTTCAGAGAGTGAAAAAAAATTATCCACATCTGTCTCAGCATCAGCACCTGGAGGGAGGGTAGAGATTTGTGGGAAAACTGTGTGGGGAGCTGGGGGGGTCAGCAGGGGGATCAGCCAATTGCAATCTGGGCAGCCGGGCCGAAGGAACTACATCTCCCAGCATCCCCTGTAATTGTAATTCCTGCCCTAAACCCTGAATGGGCTCCAAACAGGGAGCCGACACCTCCAAAGCGCCAACCGATTGCTTCCCTCCAAGAAAAACCGCAGCCAAAGATGAGCCTCCTTCAGCGCTCCCAGACGGCACAGCGGGAGAAAAAGAAACATCGTCATCCGCAGCCTGAACACCAGGCACATGAGGGACAATGGGAGAAGCGGAAGATCCCACAGCAGGAGGACTCGGGACCCCTCCGCCAACCAAACTCCCCCGCGGCTTGAACATCGCTGGGACTGAAGCTGGAAATCTGGAGACTCTACCTGATGAAGTAGTGGCTGCCTGGGTCCTCCCTGCAGCAGGAGCTGATGCCGTAGGTGAGCGACGGACCGAAGCCGCTGTCTGCGCTCCCGCCGCAGGCTTCACAGTGCCCCGGACCGACCCCCGCGTGTGGGCCTTGGGCGGCATTCCGGATACTGGCCCAAGCCGGTACGAATGAGGACCCCACACAGAGCAACTTGCAAGCGGACCTGCACCGAAAACGCGGCACACCAGGGTCCGGGAACGAAGGCTGCGACTCGAGCACCAGAGCCGCCACAGCAACATCCGACAGGCACAGGTACAGACCGCAATGTACAGATAGACTTCTCCGGGGGGGAGAGAACGCCAACACCAGCTTACTCGGCCATAGCAACGGCCGCCATCTTGCCTCAAGGAAGAGGTGCGAATGTGATCTGTCCCACAAGGGATTTACTTTCAAAATATAATTCAGTAGTTATTCATACAGAATTACTTGTTGTTTAACCCTGGTCACTGGTGAACTAATGATTAATCAAAAGTTTTTTCAATTAGAAAAATTGTTCACATTTAAATCTTTAAATGTTAACATGGGGCAAACTTTTCTTCAAAAAAACGTATATTTAATATACATACAACTAAGAACAGGGGAGATCCAATCAAAATCAACCAAACATAATGCTGGTGGTGTCCTAAATTAACCTGCAAAGCAATTATGTGTACATCTATTCCAAATAATCAACAAGGAAAACGGTCTGAACAAAACAGAAAACGATTCCTTATGGATAATCTATAAGCAATAAGTCCGTCAGACCATCTTCAGGACGTAGGTTTGATTGTAAGAACAACAGATAGGAAGGGATCTGCGACCAATTTATTGTCAAGCATGTAATCAATTACAACTTGTAGACAGCGGCTCGCGGCCAGCAGGAAAAATTCAAAAAGGTCGTCAAAGCTAAACGCCCAAACACCGTACAAGTTAGTGTATGAAGCAACGTATCTCTCAGTTAGGAATCTCTTGGTTTTGGATAACAAGTTGTAATTGATTACATGCTTGACAATGAATTGGTTGCAGATCCCTTTCTAAGTTGACTGAGAACGTGTGAATTCACCCTTATTTATCTGGGCTCGTGTCCTTCTAAAGGAATCACAGAAGGATATCTGTTGTTCTTACAATCAACCCTAGGTCCTGAAGATGGTCTGACGGATTTATTGCCAACACAGACCGAAACGTTGACTGCAACATCTATTTCTACAAATATTGATTTTCCATAAGGAATTGTTTTCTGTTTTGTTCAGACCGTTTTCCTTGTTTATTATTTGGAATAGATGTACACAATATTGCTTTGCAGGTTGATTTAGGACACCTCCAGCATTATGTTTGGTTGATTTTGATTGTATCTCCCCTGTTCTTAGTTGTATGTATGTCAAATATACTTTTTTTGAAGAAAAGTTTGCCCCGTGTTAACATTTAAAGATTTAAATTTGAACAATGTTTCTAATTGAAAAACAAATTTCTGTTTAAATTAATCATTACTTCACCACTGACCAGGCTTGAACAACAAGTAATTCTGTATAAATAACTACTGAATTATATTTTGAAAGTAAGTCCCTTGTAGGCACCCTTTTACTTGCTTCTAAGTTTATTTCCCAAGCCTTCAAGGGTGTATTGGGTTCCCCACTCCTTCTGATACGACGTGTTAGACCTGGAACCATTGGCGTGGGTCTCCCTTCCATTTTCTGCTGTTTCCTCATGTGTTTTTGCTGGTGTTAGATGCTTTGGGCACTGTGCCACTGCTATTCAGTGCCACAGTGCAAGTGCTCCCTATGGTACAATTGATGTATGGATTAGTGACTCCATGATTGGCTGGTTTGGTTTACCTGTCAGACCCTAGTACCATGCACTGAGTGTGCCCAGGGCTGGTAAATCAATTGCTGCTGGTTGGCTTGCAGCACTGGTTGTGCCACCCACAGAAGCAGCCTGTAAAGTGTGTCTCAGGCCTGCCATTGCAGAGCCTGTGTGCAGTCTGGTACTGCCATGTTGACTGGGCAAATGCACCCACTTGCCAGTCCCTAAACCTTCCCTTTTCTTCATATCAGACACCTCATTGTAGGCCCATGGGCAGGGTGCATTGAAAGTATAAGGCAGGACATGCCCTGGTGTGAGTGACATGTCCTAATAGTGAATTACAGCCATTTTCAATTTTTTCACTATTGCAAGGCTACCTGTTCCCATAGGCCAGAATGGGCAGTTTGATTATAACATCTTATAATCCTAACTGACTCAGGGAACTAGGTAGAGATTAGTATGACTAAACTCAGAATGATAACATACATCTTTTAGTGAAGTTGGTTTTAACATTCTGGGTTTGAAAATACCACTTTTAGAAAGTAGGTATTTTCTTGCCTAACTATCCAAGCCTGCCTCTGCTAGGTTGTGTATTCATTGACTGGAATTTGAGTGACAGGGGCTGGGGGATTCCAGGAGACAGGGTGAGTCAGCACAGGGCTGAATAGAGAGATTTGCATGTAGATGGGTGGGAGGAGGTGGACCTGGGACCAGAATAGGGCTGTGCCTTTCCTCCAAAACGCTGGCTCCACCGCCTGTGGTGCGTCTGATGTCCCTGGCCTACACTGTGAAAGGAAAGAAGGAGTCTTGGCAACAAAGTGCTCCAGGGCTGACCAAAACTGGTTTGGACTAGGCAAAGGCCTCTCTGCCTTCAGAGAACAAAGAGAAAATGAGTATGAAAGGGGGGTCCCAGACCCCAGAACTTTAGATCACTTTGGGAAACAAGAAGAACCTTTGCTGAGGAGAGGAACCAGAGAAACTGTGGAAGGGACTATCCCTAGCTGAGTGCTGTTTGGGGGATTAGCCTGCAGTGGTTGCCTGACTGCCAAAGAAAGGAGAAAGGACTTTGTGCTACTTTCAAATCAAATTGCAAAGGATCTCCAAGGGCTTGAGATAGAGCTTGCCTCCTGCTGAAGTCTCAGGGACAACAGACGTCACTCACCAGCTCCCCAAGAGTTATTTGAAGTGCCTGCTGTTGTGTTGGGCCTTCTGTGGGACTGCGTGTCGCAAGGAGCTGGTAGCGAGACTCACGAAGAAGAAGCGTACCTACATCTGCCAACTAGAGACCCTCAGTTCTAACAGGGGGGCATTCCCATGCTAAGTGAAAGCAGCTGGTTGGGTCACAGTTACAGCGTGCACAACAGGAGTGTTTGTCCTGGTCTCTTTTTTAAGGAAACTAGGGTAGCAGTGCAGCCTGGTCAGGAACATAATGTGAATCAGTTTGTGGTGGTAGGTGACAGATACCTTTTTTGTCTGGCTATAGCAATACTTCCACATTGCAGTGCTAATGTCCTCCACTATGTCATGTTCTCATCTCTCCAGTATCCTGGTATTAGTAATTTGGAAGGAATCGGTTGTGATCCAGCCTCTTCCACTAGCATTTTGAAACATTTCTTTGAATGAGGCAAACTCCTTGTTTTCCGTTTGGAACAATAACCATCTAGTAGACACCGCCTGTCAAATTCTTAAATAGTCAAACATGGCTATGGGTGCTCCAACTCTACCCTCTATAAACTGGCAGGGGATATAAACGTGTTATCTCTGTATAATTACCTCAGCCTAATGAGAGCTTCTATCTCCAGTCTAGTCTGCACCCCTTTATCCAGTGTGGGAGGTAGAGCTGGGTTGTTGAGGAGTGGCATGTTATGTCATGTTATGTTATGGGAGATTTGTAAAGCACACGTACACCAGCAGGTCTCTTTGCGCTGAGTTTAAAGCCACCACTGATGTTGTACCTAGCTGTAGGCTGTGTTAAAATAGAAATCGTTTATGCTTACGTTGTTTTAATTAAGTTAGCATTCGCTGCACCATTTTCTATTTGGGCGCCATTTGAGGCTTTTCAAAACTGATCTAGTACAATTCCGAGAAATGCTTCCCTTAGAGTTTCATTTCTCCATTCATGTTCTGTTTCAGTAATGAGTGCAATGTTCATATTAGCGCATTCCTTTCTCACTAGATAGAGTCTCTTTCCCCCTTGTCTGGTGGCGGGCTCCAGATGGAACAACCTTGGATTCTGTTACTTTGTGTAAAGATATGAGCGCCGAAACCATGTTGTCTGTATTTTGCTGTTTAGCTGCACCTGCTTGGAAAATTCCACTGTGGGTGTGTTTTCGCCCAGTTACGAAACGTACATAATGTATCTCTATGCTTATTGATTTCAGTTTCCCTCTGCAGCACTCCTAGCGACTGGGCATATGGGGCTCCGCTCTGATTGTACATGAATAAACAGTTATTGGTTTGTATTCTCCACTGTCTGACCGACTCTTCATTTGGTACGGAAGGCTGAGAGGTGGTCATTAGTGACCTGGGTGACCCTAAATGGGTTTCTTCCTTCACTTGAGTGAAGAGCCAGGTTCTCAATTTTTTTATGAAACACATGTAATCAGTTGTCTGTCTAATGATGATCAGCATGGAGTTCCAAAGTTGGGGCCCCAACATGGAGAAGCGTGACACGCCCATTCTTTTGGCTTGAATCTGGGGACTGTCAGTAAGTTCATTTTTGCAGATCTAAGGTTCCGGTTTGAGACGTATGGTTGGATCCTCGTAGAAACAAATTTGGGGCCTCTGTTTCAGATTGTTTGAAAGATAATACAACCCGTTTTGAACATAGATCGCTGTACTACAGGAAGCCAGTGAAGCTCCTTCATCAGTGGCTTCGTATGGCAGTACTTGGGTTGTTGGCATAATCAATTCTGGAGAGGATCATGGCCATTATGAGTAATGTGCTGGCCTCCCTGGTGAAAGATCTTTGGATTTTTCTAAAATTTCTAAGTTGGTAAAAACTGGATGATGTGACCCTGCTTATATGAGATTGCATGGAAAGGTTAGAGTCGATTTGGAATGCCAAGACTCTTTACAGCTCTTTTAGGGATGGGTGGAGTGCCTAGTGTTTTGGGCCAGTATGTTGGAGTCCAATGGTTTAATCTGTTGTTGGAGATAACTATCTCTGTTTTATTAGAGTTCAGTTTTAGATGGTTGTTCTTCATACGATCTTGGATGAATAGCATTGTGCTTTGAAAGAATACCTTGGAGTCCTATGTCTCGTCAATTAAAAAGATCAGTTGCATGTCATCTGCATAATTGTAGATTTTAACCTTCATTTGTTGGAGGGAATGTATCAGGGGGCATAGCTGGAGAGTATATCTGTGCCAGGCCACTTGTCCCTGGCCATACCATATAAGAACTGGTTGGTGCAGTATATTTTCTAGACTAGTCTAAGTGATCTTGGTAGCTGTAGGGTGATATTAGTTTGCATGTGATCTGTTCTCTTTCTATCAGTAAATGTGGCACCTAGCATTGTGTGTCAAACCAGTATACCGCAGAGTGTGATTGGGTGGCAGGGTAATATCTCTTGACAGCAGAAACCTCTAATCTTTCCCTGTTTTATGGTATTGTAGGAGTATCCCACTTCAAAGTGGGGCTGCGTTTCCCCAAACCAGTCTTGTTGGTAGACTTTTCAGCCTTACAAACATGTATACATGTCAGCAATAGCTTCTGGCCATCATTTAGTAGATAGAAAGTCAACTGGAAAGAATTCTGTGATTTGCAGACTGATGAAGGGCATATGGTTAAACAAGCTGCCGAAGGCGAAGTATGACTTTCTTTGGGATGTGAATTTGGTATTGTGTTATTTTTAGAATTGACAGTCCAATAAGTATTTTTGAGTGTTTGATGTCTTTTAGAAGGGTGTCAGATGTTTAGCCATTAAACGTTAATAATAAGACTTACGTTCCAGGAAAAGTTTGTTTTCAAATTACAGAGATCAAAGATTACGTCATCTTTCATTTCTACCCTCATTTCAAAACACATCATAAATTGTTTGTGGTGTCTTGTTTAGGACAGTAAGAGATTAGGATGGATGAAAACCGATTGGATTGTGAGAATCAATTATTATGTTTTTTTAAACCTTTTAAAGAAGTGCTGTTCGCTACAATAGTGAGTTGGGTTTGTATAGTGAGGTGTGAATCTGGTGTGGCTATGGGAGGGAGAGGTGTGGTACAGCAGCCAGAGTGGCTGACTCCGGAGCGCGTGGAACGTGCTTCGATCGCCAACGCAGTTCAGCTCAGCATCATGTGACTCTGGGCAATAGCTCACTTAATCTCCCTGGTGGCCCCCCAGTGCCTTGAAACCCTTGTGAGGCGATATGTTCGCACTTTACAAATACTAATTACAATTTTATATGTCAAAATGTAAAGCCCTTTCAGTTGGAGGGGCAATAGCAACTAAAACATTTCTAGAGGGTGACTGTTTGGAGGATATAGTGCAAGCTACAGATTGGTCTGGTGCCTGTTCTTGCAAACTTCTATCTATAACTGATTAAGCATGTGTCTTGTGCTTCATTAGGAAGCTTTGAACATGCATTATGATTGCCTAATGTCTTGACATAAAACATAGATTCACCAAGTGCACTGATAAGAGAATCTGTATTTTATAACAGACACGGAGGCCAACATTTCCCTCCATGGCATAAAGAAAAAAATATCTAAAGTAATTCATAAAAGAGTATCCTTCTGTACATATTACAAGGAAAAGTCGAAATGATGTTGGTAAAGGAATGAAGCATAGAAGGTGAAGCACAAGTGGCAACTGTAAACACAAGATAACTAACCTATTACTTTCAGGTAATCTTCATTACACTAAACTATAGTCTGCCCATCACAGTCCCTTTAACATTCATTTTCTTTGACAGATCTAGAGGCTTGGTACCTATAAGTATTTCTGAGAATGCGAGGAGAGGATATGTGAAAGGGGTGGGAGGGCTAAGATAAAAACAAAAGAAATACTCCTTTTATTTGGGTTTTGCCTGAGACAGCATGCATGTACTGTCATCGAAATATTTTGTTAGGAAAACAAAAGCTTAAAACATGCTTAGAGCCCACCCATTCATAACCATTGCTTATTATTTGGTTGGCTTCCACGTTACTCTAATTAGCTTGCTTAAAATTGTTCAGCGCACCCTGCTTCCTCCTGGGGCTTCAGCATTATTTCTGCCATAGAACATGAACTTAGTACAGCTTCCTGTTTGCAGGCAATGCCCTTCATGTATCAGAGTGCATGGAACTCTACATTCCCTCTCCCTCCATCATGGTGTTTGTCCCCCTCCTTCTGTTGTCCGTTCCTGCTGCTTTCTCCCTCCTCCCCGTGCCACCCTTATGTTGCTTTCCCCATGCCTTCCTCTGCTGTCCCTTGCTATTCCCTCTCTCCTCCTTTACACCTCTCTTGTGTTGCTTTCCCTCATGCTCTTCTGCCACTGCCTGGTGTTAGTCCCTCCCTACTCCCCTGCGCCTCACTCATGTTGCTTTCTCCCATGCCCTCCTCCCGCTGTCTGTTGCTGCTCTCTCCCTCCTCTCCTTCACCTCCATTGCGTTGCTTTCCTTCACCCCCTCCTGTTGTCTGTTGTTGCACCCACCCTGCTCCCCACACCTCCCTCATATTGCTTTTCCCCACCCATGCCATCCTCCCACTGTCTACTGATGCTCCCTGCCTCCTCCCCAGCATCTCTCTTGTGTTGCTTGTCCCTCTGCATTTTTTTGCCGTATTGAACTGCAGCTGCTGTGCAACATGGCTTAAAAGAAAAAAGCGCTATTGCGCGGTCAGTGCTGGCTGCGTCAAAGCACTTTTTTTGTCTTTACTTTAAACCATGTTATAGAGCAGCCCGTGATGCTCTGTAACCTGTCTAAAAACAGTGACGAAGCCAATAGATTTTATTTATTTTTTTAGAGTTTTATACAGCATGATCTAGACCCAAGGATATCAGGTACGAGCGCTTCAAATGAGAACCGGTTTCATTACAGATGGACACATTCATTTTTGTTAGGCACTGGGAGATTAAGTGATTTGCCCAGAATCACAAGTTGTTGAGCGTCATTGCCGAGACATGAACCTGGTTCCCTAGCTTCAAGGTCAACCGCTCTAGCCGTAAGGCTACATCCTCTCTGTCATAGGCGTAACCTATTGGCTTTGCCAGTGCTTGTTAATATTTGAATGGGATAGCTGTTTCAAGAGATGCGATGTCTCAAATGGCTAGCACTGTTACAGGAAGACAGGTGAATCGGTAATTGCTTCTAAAATACATGTCAACCTACCTCTAACTTCAGCATCTACCTGGGCCCTGCCCTATTGCTCTTGAATTCTGTACATGCTATCTCGCAGCAGAAAATGACTGTGCTATGGATAACACAATCCCACAGTCCTTATCACATATTATCAAAAAATACAATCCCTATCACATATCATCAAAAATGTAGGGAATGTACCCATAATGGTGGAGAGTTATGATGCTTAGTGCATCTTGCATAATGACCTAGCACAAACAACTACAGTACACGAACGATATCTTCAAATTTCCAAGCCATGCATGTACACAACTTCAACATCTGTCTTGGGACCTGCTCTTCCTCCTTGCCATAACTACAGATAATGACCTAACAAACCAAATATATGTGCCTCCACTAAGCCACAGCCAGCCCCTTATGTCTACTCAAACCTTTCCAAAATGGTAGGGAGAACAGCAATGACGAAGAGAGGCCAGTTATATGGAACTGCAGAACACAAACAATACTGGCTTTCACCTTCCACGTTTAGCTAACAACCAACACCATCATCCTCTCTGGGTTCTGCTATCCCCTTCTCACCACTGGCATGTGCTCCCCTAAAAAAACTAGTGATACCTAAAATTAAAAAATTTGACTAATTTACTGTCACCATCCTGTCACATACAGATGCCTCCCTGCCAACATAAAACCGCAGGAAAAATGACAATAATGACGTAGAAGAGGGAGCCTGAAGGCCCAACCCAAAGAAATATTTGCAAAATACAGCGCCCCCACCTGTCTTTTCACTTGCACTGGTGCTGAAAAAGCTGCCTAGCACCGGAGCAGGCACCCTTGCACCATATTGCAAGGGTGCCTGTGTTGCAGTGATGATACACCTTCCTGCACATAAACAATCTTTAATGGTGATTTGCTCCTTCTATGGGGCATATGTGTAAGGAAATAGCACAGCGTTGCAGAATATCTTGCAGTGCAGTGCTGCGTCATTTCCAAAGTGCAGGGATGCACCATATTTACAAGAATACGGTGCACCCTTGTGTTTTCCCTAGCGCTGGTGCTAAAAATAACTGCCTAGTGCCAACACACACCCTAGAGCCATAGTGTTAGGGTGCCTGCATTGCAGGAATTATTTTTTATGTGCAGGAAGGTATCCCTTCCTGCAAATAAACAATCAATAATGGTGATTGCCAACTTCTTTGTGTACTGCAGAATGCAACACATAGAAAAAGCAAAAATGAGGAGAAATAAAAGTATTTCTCATTGCACCAATCTAATGCCTGCTGCTTATGCATGGTGTTAGTTTATGGCTCTGCCTCAGATTTCACATCCTTGTAAATCTGGGGCAGCATCAAAAATCAATGAGTGTTGCGGTGCAACGCCCACAACAACATCCATTGCCCATCTCTTTCATGCAGATACCTGCGTGAAAAGGTATCATATTTACAAAGTGGCGTTAAGCCATGCAAAGTGGCTTAATGTTGCTTTTAAGCATGGTGCAGGCCATTGCGACACCGGAACGTTGAAAAAAAGTTACCTTCCAGTGGCGAAATACCCTTGTACATATGTCCCTATAAGTGCTGCAGAATGCAGCATACATAGAAAGAGTAAAAACACTAGGAAAAATTAAAGCATTTTTCTTCGTTGTGCCATTCTAAGGCCACCTTTTCAATGGCATTCGTTTTTGGCGCTGCCTAAATTTACAATTTCTTGTAAATCTGGGGAGTATCAAAAAGCAATGGGTGTTGTGTGGGTATGCCACAGCAACACCCATTGCATGCCCCTTTGACGCAGAAAACTACATCAAAGGGTAAGATATTTACAAGACGGCGTTAAGGTACGCAAAGTGGCTTAGCGCCTCCTGGTAAATATAGAGAAGGGCATTGTGCCACCAGAGCGTCGTAAAAATGCTATGTTGCCGCAATCCCCTTGTATATATGCCCTGTAGTACCATTGCTCATGATTGACAGAGATATTAACACAGGCCAAAAATCAAATATAGTAGGAAGGGGCATTGTTTGCTTTAACAATGACAAGTGCACTAGGAATGGTTTTATATTGTGAACTTTTACAAATACAACAGGAAGGGGTTTACATTGTAAACTCCATGCCAGATAACATATGCAGAGACTTTTCCTTGTTTAACGCAGAGAGACCAGCTTGCACAAACCTCTACTTCACGAGGGTTAACCGAGCCTTGGTTTTCAGTTTGTACATTTGTAATTTTATGTTTGATTTTGAGTTGTGTAAGAAGTAGGTGCTTGTTTCTTTTTAACAGTTAAACAGAGACTGGGCATTTATATATTTAATGTTATTGTGTGCTTCACTTAATTCTCAGTTTTGAACATACATCAACTCCCTGGGGAGACCTGCACTACCTTGTACCCTGAGGGTTAAGTACTTAAGAAGTGTACTTCATTCTCAGTTTGAATCCAATAGTAAGGTGGCTCAAAGGCACCAGAGGATAAAGGCTCCACCTTTCACAAGTGGAATCCAGTGACCCCTAATAACCATGGGACCCCCACCCTGAACCTGCTCCCACATTCCCATATGAACTGAAGCAGATGCGCATTGTTATTGCTGACTTTACAGAGGAAATAAAGCTGCTCTTCTCCTTGCCACCAAGCACCCCTGCTGTGGCACCACAAGCTCGAACAGGAAGCAAAGTTTATTCCTGCTGAAATAATTGCATAGGCACATCATTCAGTGTGTGCCAGCAGCAGCACAGCAGGTACAGCACGGTTTAATGTGCTGTAGTTTCCTATTCTCCTAAGATGTCCACCGCATTCAAATGTAATGACACTACAGCATATATTGTTGTCAAGTGGTGCTCCCTTCCGCAGCAAATAAACAACAAGCATTTGCAATGCTATCGGTCTCGCCTTTAGATCTTATATGTATTTAACTATGCAGCACATTAACCTGCGTGCTGAAACATCTACTGTTGTTTAACATGGAGGGAAAGTAAGCACCAAACTGTGTGACATGCCAGGTATGGGAACCCCTGGAGAGAAATATTGCCTTTCAGCGGGAAATGGTATACTCCAAAGCTCTGTTTTTAATATAAAATCAGGGTCTTCGGTGGTCATATCACTGAAAATACAAGATTTGAAAAAAATATCATTGTCTACAGGTGCTCGTGGAAGACAATTTCTATGGACTGGAATCTAGAGTTAAATAAAGGCAGTTGCCAGAAAAAGTTTAAAAAATCCCTCAGCAGAAAGCAATTCTAGTATTTTACTGACCTCTACTGGTCGTTTTCTATTAAGACAGTTAAATAGAGGCAGTTGAACAAGCAGAAAGCAATTCTGGTATTTTACTGACCTCTACTGGTCATTTTCTATGAAAACAGTTAAATAAAGGCAGTTGAACAGATATAAAAGCCCCTAAGCAGAAGCAGAGAAGTCCTAGGGCTGATCTCTGGAGCCCACAAAGTACATACACATATAAGTATATACTAAAGTATATACAAGAGGTCTCGAATGCTCGCCCTAAAAAGCCAGGCCTCTGTGAAGTGCTCTGCTCCTAGTACCAGTGGGGCCTGCGTTATGTATCACTTTCATTGCTGACAGGCTTTCCATAGAGCTAATAGTCCTTAATCCCAGTGGGGAATGATGGCGCTCAGTGGGTTCTTTCTTGTGCTATTCTGATTTCTCATATGCACAATTATATCCCTTTTCAGTGCTTGCACAAACATTAGGTCTTTGGCACATATGCAATAAAATGACATAGCGGAGCCTTGCCTACTGAGCAATGGTATACATGTATTAATATTTTAGACATTTACTGCCTCTCCTATAGTAAACTGAGCTACAAAATGAATTGTTCAGGGAACGGTGTGATCATGGGAACTTTAAATACAGCGAGGAGCTTGTGAAACTGAGTAAATAACCGAGCCTGGAAATGATCCCTCTCATTTCCTCCTGCCAAGGAACAAAATTCATTATTGCTGTTTGTTGTTGTTCAAGACGCTCTCAGGCGGGCGGCCAGCTACGAGATGCCCCTCAGAAAATGATGTGCTATCGCCAGATTCATAAGTGGGAGTCTACGAGACTCCGGATACAGATCGAGCCACGAGGCTATCTTCGTTTGTTTCTCTCTTTCCAGTCTGTGTTAATGAAGTCTTACGAATTACACTGCGACTGCAGAACATGATGACATTTATCCGTTCCGAGTTTCCACTCGACAACAGAGCACAGCCTGACGCTGGCAGGACTCACGCACGCATTGCTGCCAAGTGGAACCCCGGGGGCGCTGCTCCGCCATTGGAGGCAGAGATGACGTTCATGGCCCGGAAGCGGGTGAGGAACAGAAATCACTCACAGCTGCATGCCTGTTGCTCTGCCATTTTGTCTGGGCACGGCTTGGTGTGTCATTGTGCGGTAAAAAGCTTAGAAACAGAAGGGTTTGAAATAGCATATTTATCACATTTGTGCTAAAAGTACACGAAGCAAAAATTAATGATATTTTTGCTCATTGAACATATTCGTTTATGTTTCTTTAGCCAATGGTACGTATTTACAGAATCTTCCAGTGAATTTTTTTATGGCCAACATTTCCTGTGTCTGGTTACCCACGAGGAAGAAAACATAACAGATGTCTGGGGAGCCTGCCTGCTTCTCCTCCGCCATGTTACAGATCACATGGCTTCGAAGCGGAAGTCCTGCCGCTCTACCTTGCTGTGGCATCTCTTCTGAAACCCCTTGCAGCCAAACCACCACAGTTTCATCTGCACTTCATGTGAAGTACCAAATTCACAGAATGAGATCCATGTACTATTCCAGTCTACAGGGGTCTCTCTTCTGTGGGTAGCCCTATCTGACTCCTCCTGATATTTAGGGCAAAAAGCAAAAGTGGATCCCTCATGAAACCTACGAGAGGTGGTTGTAGTAAGCGAGAAGTAAATGCAATGTAAAGAAATGTCTCTCTGCAAGAAACTAACATGATGGACTAGGTCTAACACAGGTCTCTATGATAGTTCAAGTACAGAGCAGGTGACACACCATCAGGAACAAGGTAAATCCCTCCTCATCCTCCTTCCAGTTAACCTCTCAGTCTTATTGATGTCTCTTCTGTCCCAGCAGCAGTCTAATGTGAACGCGATGAGGGCAACCTTTGATAGGACTGATTCGCAGGTGATTGCATGAATACCCTGAACAAATCATATCAGAATTCTTGCACAATTCCAGAATTCTTTTCAAACACTTTGATTGGGAAACAACCATTACGACACAGTCATTACAACGCACTACATTTACAACTCAGTCATTACAACACAACTGCCTTTATATCGCATACCATTACAACACAGCCATTGCAACGCATGTCACTACAACGCATGTCATTACAACGCATGTCTCTACAACATATGCCTTTACAACACATTATAAGGTAAGTAATGGGAAACAGTCATTTTTATCCCTACTCTATCCAACACTTACCCTACTGTTGCACTCACCTGAGTGGCAATAGTAATTTTTACCCCTACACTATCCAACACTTACCCTACTGTTGTACTCCCTGGAGTGGGAATAGTAATGTTTACCCCTACACTATCCAACACTTACCCTACTGTTGCACTCACTGGAGTGGGAATAGTAATTTTTACCCCTACACTATCCAACACTTACCCTACTGTTGCCCTAAAAGTATTATGCATTGTAATGGTATGCGTTGTAGTGGAATGCGTTGTAAATGTAGTTTCTAAAAATGTGTTGTGATGGCATGCGTTGTAAAATCATGCGTTGTAATGAAATATCACAATGTAATAACCGCGTTGTAAAGGCATGCGTTGTAAATGTTTGCATTGTAACGTGTCCTATTCCTTTGATTCATTCCTAAGATTTATGGTGAAATCCCACCCACAAGGCCAAAGTTCCACTCTTTCCAAAATGGTGGTTGTATTTCACTCTCCCGTCTTCCAAGCTCTGCTCAGAACCAACCCCTTCCAGTCCCATCTTGACCAAAGTCAATTGCACACCTTCCCATCAGCCACTGGTATATCCCCGACAGAGCAAGGCTCTTGCTTCCTGTGTGACCCTTCAATTTCAAAAGGATCCCCTAGATCTGTTCCTCTTTGGCATCTTTCTATGGATCAAAGTGCAGGATGAGTCTGGCCACGGGTATCTGCCAACTGTTCCCTGCCTCGTGGGTCCCACAACATAAAGCAGAGACAAACTGTCACTTCCTTGGTTGGAAGGTCCTTTCACCAGTGACATTTTGCTCTGACCAAGAGACGCCATTGAGATGTGGCTGAGGAAAACGATTATCAGTAGGAGAGCCTCACATCTGGAGGCCATTCGCACCTTTTCACACCATTCCTGGACCAGGGAAACATTTGTGAAGGAATGTAATTATTCATGATTTTTTTGGAACAAATGGGCAACAGGTACCAGTCAAAGAGTTTAAAATGGATAAGCAAAAGGAAAAATATAAATATTGCCATTAGCAATAAAATGTTACTACCATAGATGGCATGTTTCATTGTATTCAGCCCTTGCTCTACCACAAACATTCACATGGGTCCAGATTACATGTTTGATATTTGTAATTATTGCAGCTGGACCTTGCTGTGACAAAATATAGTGATAGCTGATTTAATGTCATGTTTTGTATTTAAATGGCAAAAAAGGTTAAGATTGTAAACCCACACTCAGGTCTGGCATGTAGTGGCACATGTCTGTTTCCCAGCCTATTGTTATGTTCTTGCTCTACACGTTGGTACTGAAAATTGTGTTATGTCCCTAATGTGGTATTCTATTTCTGAGTCACTAGTGCAATTTGTTTCTACATATGGAGGATCTGTCAAATTGCAGGTTACTTTAGCTCAAATATAACCATGTTTAGGGAAAGGCTTATGCTACGAGAGCCTGATTAGCAGCCGCTCACATCCCAGCGGAGACCATCTATTAAAGTACACAGTTTAATTTTATTTATCAACAGATCCAAATCCACAGCGTGTATAAATCCATCACATGTTCAAAGGACTAAAGGCCCTGAAGAGACACCCAACAAGATAAAAAAAAAACGATTGATTTTATTTACCCATAGATCAAAGTCAGCAGTTTTTATAAACCCATGGGATTTACAAAGTGCTAAAGACCCCGAAGTGGCATCCAAGGAGTGAACAGGATAAAACAATACGCCTTCTTATGTTTAATGAAAAAAACTCACTCCAAGGAATACTATAATTGAATAGGAATTCTCCCTGCATGCTGATCAATATATCCTAATTCTGTGAGCATAGATTTGATTAACAATATATATCAATACATATGAAAACAACATTTCTAAAGCACACAGCTACCCAAGGGTATCTCAGCACTGAATCCAGACAGTAACAAGGAATTGGATCAGTGAGATGAGACTGTTACTGTGAGAAAAGCCATGCCGTCAGCTGTTTTTCTGAAATTACAAATAATTGTCAACTTACTTCAGAGTCACATGAAGCGCATTCCAGGGAGAGGGCCCCATGAAGGCGAAGGATATACTACGTTGTCCAGCAAGTCTAATTTGAGGTATCACAGCAAATAATTTGTGATTAGAATTGAGACATTTCCTACTCTTATGCTTAAGCATTTTGAAGCTAATGGAGTTAGAATCCAGAGTTGTGATTGGCTTTGTGACTAAAACACAGTATTTTAAACCTAATTCTTTCCCTCACTTGAAGCAAGTGAAGAGCTTTAAGGTGAGAAGATACAGAAGTGAATATCTCCAGACTAAGATTATTCTATCTGCTGTACTTTGGACAATTCGAAACCTCTGGAAAACATATTTAAGGAAGTCAAGATACATGGGATTGCCGTAGTCAAATCTAAAAATAATCAAGGCTTGAACTACGGCCTTCAAGGATGCAGTAGGCAGCACCAGGAAGATTTTGTGTAAAACATGCACATTCCAAAATAGGTGGAAATCACTGTGTTAATCTGTATAGTAAAAGCTAGTTGATTATCCATGAAGATCCCAAGATTTCTGGCACACTCCAAGGGTGTTGACATTTCACCCAACTGGACTGGCCACCACACTGGAGATCAAGCTGGTGTGTGTTGACGAATGGCAAAACCTCAGTTTTTTCACTGTTCAGTTTAAGACAGTTATGCTCCATCCAATCAGCTAATTCAGTCAAACAAGCCATAGACATTATCATGGACACATCTGCATTCTGGGACATAGACACCACAACTTGGATGTCATCCGCATAGGACATTAAACTCCGGCCGTATGATCTGAAGATCTTAGGCTAAATGCCATACATACATTAAAAAGCATGGGCCTGAGTGATGAACCTTGCAGTACCCCACAACATCTGGCAAAAGGAGGTGAGTCAAAAAGAGGGTGAGCTGAGTTATGTTTCCAAGAAAGGACCTGAACCATCTTTGGGTAGTTCCCGTTATGCAAAATTCCAGCAGTCTGCCCAACATTTTTAGATGAAAGACAGTATCAAAGATTGCAGAGAGATCATACAGTACCAAGGAGGCCATGCCTCCCTTGTCTAGAATTCCTCTGAGCTCATCAATTGCTGCCAATAGTGCTGATTCCGTGATATAGGTTATCTGAAACCAGAATGTGCACCTTCAAGTAAGTGATTGTCTTTCAGGAATTTGGCTCAGTGAATATTAACCAGTTTTTTCAAGATCTTCATTGGCAGAGGTAATAGCGAAATGTGGTTAAAACATGTCAATTGAGAAATATCCAAATGAACCAAAGGTCATCCATAGCAAATACAGCTACCAAAATAATCACCAGACACTAATTTCAAAGAGTATCTGATGAGCATCATTATCAGCATTGCAAGAACCCACCCATAGACAACTATAAAGACTCAAGATGGTCTCTTCCTTTTATAATCAAAAAAAGAATGTGATAACATCCAGGAAGGGGTTCAGCCCTCTTGGATTTGTAAATGAATAATAGTAAAAAGTAAAAAAAAAAAAAGGAACATTTCAGGAGTTGTAGGATAATATTATGAACATTTGAATTCGTAAATTATAGCTACAGACATAATTTCTGTCATGTGTATGATCAAAATCATCCTGCATGCAACGTTTGGAATACTAGCATGCAGGAAGGAAAATCATCCCATAGTTCGTTGCGAGCCTCTCAACATGCACAGGCGGATGAATGACCTCATAGTTCCTTCTGCGTATTCTAGACATCGAAGATAAAGTGATGTCCAACCACTAGGACAATAGGTGGCCCTGCTGCTAACACTAAAATCAAAGAACAGCTACGAGTGTGCCACCCACAGCGCAGATATGCCAGAAGTGAGTACCCAGGCCTGTGGCGGTGAACAGGTAAGGAGAACTTTCTTACAGCAGCAACACTATTCAAACTATATAGTAATGTCAAGCATACCCCTACACCTATGCACAGATGAAAACCATCAAGAAGTTGCCTATTGACTACTAATATGAATGCAAGAGATATTCTGTCTTTTAAACCCATGAAAAACAGAATTCATCTCAGTAGGAAATGACCATCTTTTGCGTGGTGTACCCCCAGATGTTTGCCTTATCTGTTTTTGTTTGCTGTAGACCTCTGTGCACTCTACCCCTCCTAACCAGTATTAAAGTGCCCCCCTTTTGACATGGTTGAATTATATAGCTCTAATTGTAATATTTAACTTATCTATAAGTCCTTATTATATGGTACAAAGTGTACCCAAGGCCTATATGTTAAATGTCACTAGTAAGTGGACTGCAACACCTATTGTGTCATCCACTACAGGGGCAGTGCAAACATGATTTCAGGCCTTCCATAGAGGCCTGACTGAAGCTTTTTCTAAACTGCAATTCTACTTATCAAATCAAGCCCTTTGAACGGGTCTATACCTTCCTTTTAAACATTAACAGGTCACCTCTAAGTAGGCCCTATAGCCTACAAGGCAGAGTGCATGGTATTTAATAGTAGGACATGTAGAAATCTAATGTTAAACATGTCCTTGCAGTAACTAGCAACTACAATCAATTAGTCATTGTAGCAAACTTACTATTCCTTAAAGAAACATTCGAAATAACTTACATTTAATTATGCTGTCTGTGGCTAGGAAACACCAATAAAATTTACTCTTGGACTCTTTGTAATATTTATTAACAGCCAAACTCACTGGTGAAGTTGGATGTTTAATAAATATTAAGGAAAAGGTACTTTAAGAAAGTTAACTTTTCTGCATTTTCCTCCAGCTGCAGCCCTATGAATTCTTATGCCCTTGTTAAGGTAAGAAACTGTTCCCAGAGCAGAGGCAAAGGCCTTGGGGAGGTGTTTCTGTTCCTCTGCCAGGATGACCATTTGGACAGTGCACAGGAATGTGAGTAACTTCAAAAGGGCCTCCCCTGCCACAAGCAGATGTGAGATGACATCCACACAGGCTGCTTCTTTGTTTCCCCAACCAGCCATGCTTCAATCCCAGTGGTGAGGGAATTGCCATTAGAAATGGTTTGAATTGGACATAGAGTAGGCGATGCTCATTGCCTCTCAGGTGGGGGAACAGGCTCGGAACAAAAGGAGAACGGTTTCACCATCTTGAACTTGGGTAGAAAGGGGCACTGTGGGGTTGTTTGCAGTAGGGCACAAAGGAAATGCTGCAAAAGTGGATAGGGTAGCCACTTGGAACTTTTCACCTATCTGTGAGTAAGGGGCCAGGAGTAGGGGTGGGCGGAATTTGCGAAATTAACTTTCGCAAATTATCGCGAAAATGTTTAAAATTATCGCAAACAAGCGGAAATATCGCGAAGATGCGGAAGTTTTTTTCCGGCATGTTCGCGAGATTTTCTGCATGGTTGCGGGTCGCCAACTTACCCATGTGGTTGCTTGCGGGCGCGGCCATCTTGTTTTTGAGTTTTCTCGCAGTGCATGATCGCGAGAAGAAAGACGTGATCGCGCGACGCATGACGTCACTGCGGGCGCGAACTGTCGCGAGACAGCGCAAATGGCTAAAAACAATACAACATCTCATGGAGAACGCGACCGGATCAAGAAAACTTGTCGGCGAACGCAGGGATTCAGGTAAGGCGATCGCGCGCGCGTGAGAATGTATTATTTTATAGCGCAAGCAAGAAACAAAGTATCGCCAAGCTGCGGAAACCGGAATTTTTGACATTTTCGCGCTCTCCGCGGAACGCGAAAATGTCAAATTATCGCAATTTCCACGAACGGAACAAAATTTTCGCCCAGGCCTAGCCAGGAGTCACTCCCACCCACAAGCTGGTGCCAGGCATAAATGTTGTATCCCCAATATCCTCCTTAGAGCACTACTAGACTTGAGGAAGATCAGAAAAGGTCTGAAGATATTGTCTGAGACCTAAGAACCATATAGGACTAGATTGGCTCTATCTCGTATACTCAGGACAACAAATTTGACTCCATGGGTCAATATGCTGATCTGCTGGTCAAGCTACAAGGACATCACAATAGACATGAGACCTTTCCTGAAGATTACAAGTAGACCATTTACAACTGGACCTGCTTGAACCGTGCTGGTGGCCTCTTCTGGACAGAATCCTGATTCCCAAGTGCTGTTCATGTTGTCCTGGAACACTTGGCTGAGTATGGGTGGTCATCTCCTACATCCCTGAAAATCTGCGACTTTGACACTTTTTGGCTCCAAAGAACAGTGGATGATCGGGGGGAAACCTGCCAAGCCAATTTGACCAAGGTGTGTTGCCACTGGATTTAAGATGCAGGTTTTTCCACTCAGCAGCAGCAAATATGATTCAGCAGGACTTTGTGGAGAGGGTATCTGGCCTTGTGGAGCCCTGTAAATCTATAGTCTGCAGACTTGCTACGCCGGATAAATCCAAGCTCCAAAAAAGTGTGTAAAAGGAAATCTGGACTAGGTGAAGGTGACTAAGCTTTCTGACAAGCAAGGGACCCGCCTTGGGCACAAAATTTGGATCACCCCACTGAAAGTCAAAAACCAAGGGCTTCTCCCGGACCTCACACAACAGCTAAATAACTTCATGGAGCTCTCCTCAGCTACAGCCCACTACCTTGCTGTGTTGAAGATTGTGGACTAACATTTTTCAGACTAAGTGCCAAGGTGAAACATTTGACCAGTCAAACCTGTTTTTTTTATCCGACCTATGCTCCATCGCAGTTGGCCTCATGTCATGTATAGATAACGGGTCTTATACAACAAGTTAGACATGGTTGAAGCTTAATGATTTGCGGTGCTTGTTTTATTTAAAAATGTAAACATTCATATCACCAGTTCCCCTTATTGAATTTTTGTTGATTTGGTGTCATTTAACTTATTAAAATTTACACTTTCTCTAATTTTTATTGTGTTGGGTTTTGACTTTATTAATGTTTTGTTAGTGGCTAATTATTTTACAAATTTCTTCTAGGTTAGGCTCGTCTGCTCCTTGGTATACTCACAAGGGAATTGAGAGCAGATTAATTTAGTGGCTTTTGTTTTTCACCCTGACAAGGATTGTGTTTGTAGACAGCCCCCCTTAAGTAATAACCCCATTTTTTACACTCCTTCTCTTAAAACCATCAAAAAGACAAATTCAGCTCCAATCTCTTGAAATTCTTGAACTTGGACAGTGTTTCACCAACTCTAATGCTGCCTGCCAAATCTTAAGACTTCGATTTGGTTTTAACTCTCAAATGAATCTCTTGAGGAATAATATGGCAACATTTGTAAACTTCCACCTTCACACCATGAAGAAAATCTGTCATCACATCTCCCCCAATCGTCTTAAAACAGTGGTAAACAGTGATTCATGCTAAAATTACCACACTAGACTTTGGATACAACATTTAACCAGACGTTTTCCACACATCCATTTCCTCACTCAAAGCAGCGTTTAATTTGCCTGTTCTAATAATGGTGGCTTGGTTCATTATGCAGCCAAATACAACCACATCATACACTAGTTCACATATTCAGCTGACTACCTATTATGTTCAGAATTTGGGCATGTACCCTAAATATCAAACCCGCAATGTCAGTGGAACAGAATATCAAGGATAAAATGTTGAAAAAATATATATACAGGTAAGTAAGTCTAGATTATTTATAACTCACTCCACATATATGTACTCACATGGTACATATGTCTTCAAGGTGCATAGATGTGGAGTTAGGTATAGTAAATCTATACTTCCATATATGCACTTACCTTTTGATATTTTGTTCCTCGATATTCTGTACTCGTTATTCCTAGACCATGATACTGTTGGTGTTGATATACAGTGGTACAATGAGAACTTGTAGCCTTTTTCACACAGCCGTACATCGTACTTCTCTATACCAAAGAGATCTATTTATTATATCTGGCATCTCAATGGATTCTGAGAAGAAGTTACAAAACCCTTCTCCCTGAACCTCCCAAATTCAGAACAGGTACAGCTTGGTAACAACAATTCTAAGGTGATGCCACTGCAGTATGGAACTCAGTAACAACTCCCCCTATTGTACAACATTGAACCCATTCGGAATCTTTCTTAAGCAGCGCAAGGATAGTATTCAAAGGCAATTCATTGACTAAGGGCCTGATTTAAAGTTTGGCGGATACACACAGGTCATCAAAAAAAGTGTGGTGTGTGTGCGTATTAGTCAAAGTATAGAAAAATGACCAGCTTCTGCTTTCCAGGATGTTGCAGTAAATGTTCAAATCTTTAAAACCTTGCTGCCTTCGCCCACCACCACCCAGCCATGTACCCCTACGGCAATCACCAGCTCGGGAAACCCACAGGCCCTATATCACTGCCTGTGAGTGCAAAAGCATCCTGAAGGCTTGGCTGAACGAGCACTGCAAAAAACCAAGCAATGGGTGAAGATCATGCTCTGTAAATATGTACTATATATATGTCCAGCCCTAATCACTTCCACTTTTCTTAAAATGTAGCCTTGAATAAATATGCAACTTGTATTCTTGTAACTCTAACCACTAGTATCTGTAGTAGACTTATATACTTACTACCATTCTTATGTGAGTTTCGAGTTTATCTACTTCGTATTTTTTATGTAATTCATGTACTCTGAAGTCCCTATGTAATGTAACTGGTTCTATTGTAAAGTTCTCTGACACCTTCGGGTAAAGCTTGCGCTATATAAAAACGCATAAATAAATAAATAAACATGTTTTAAAAGTCTCATGAGGCAATAGACAAGGTGATGGTGGCTTTTAGAAAGGGAAATATGAAAGCGCAAGGAACTTAAGGCATGAAGATATTTGCTAGAAGTTAGAGGCCTAACAAGTGTGCATGTTCAGCCTTTACCAAATGAGGTTCTGGGTGTATCAATCACAGCCCAAACAGCCATTGACTAGAGTGATGTAGATGTCACTATGGCATGAAAGTCCTCAAATATTAAAAAAAGGAAAAACAGACGGGTTCAGTTTTAAAGACACGACTACTTGACACCTCTATGTTGTGGACTGACCAGACATCATTGTGCCCCACCCCTGCACACTACACTGCACATACAACTATGGTCTGACGGGGCTGGTATTTGTATTATAGAATAGACTAGGACTAAATGTCTTGGGCAAAAAAATCTTTTAATACTAGACGTTTTTCTAATGCCTATTTCTTTTGTCTTAGCAGATATATCCAAGACAACCAGGACAATTAGTGAGCTGCACTGCAGGGAGGTGAAACTCTTTAACATTGGTAGAAGTATTATGTAATGATAAGGCAGAAAAGCTAATATCCTGCTTAGCTCACATGTATATATGTATGTATGTGTTATTTGTACAGCATGGACGTAGCCAAGAGGCAATAGAGCTCTGTACAGGGTCACAGGCAAGCACAAGGTCAATGATTGATGAAATAAGTAACTAGTTCCCAGGACAGCAGTGTACTGTTACTGCATCACGATGTAGTGTTCTTTAAAGAGGTACCCCTTCTGCTTTATCCTAAACTGAAACAGGGATGGGGCAGTCGTCCTGATGGATGTGGGGATACTGACACCATCATATGTTACACTGTGAGCCACTAATGGCTTTTTAAACAGCAACAGCACAAGTTGTATATTGCAGCATTCAGTATTGCTTAGACTGGGGATTAGCCAAATGTGGTTTAGGACTTACACACCCTTTTACAGATATTATCCTTGAAAAATCCTGGTGCCTCTAGAGAGGTCAATGGACCTTTTCCACTGTCGGTGAATTGGAGCTGGAAAAAAATATCACCATACATATATCATCGACATTTTAGAATTTAAAAGTTCAAACAATGATGAGAGTTCAGATAAGGTTTCTACACCTTTATTAATTAAGAAATGAGTATGGTCTTTGTAATTTTTATTCAGATTAGTCGATTTACAGAAATATTGATAATAGATTGATTAGTGACTGTTCAAATCAATGCACATTGTTCCATAGAGGAGAGCGTCAATAAACTAACTAAGGATCCTAACCTATTCTAGACAGAACCCATGAAGAGTCCTTTACAGAAAGAGCAAGAGTGAGATGAACTTTCCATAAGCAGCCATTCTGGAAACTGCTGTAGCAACCATCTGTAATAGAGTGATCTCTGCAGTAGCACTGACCAGTTAAGGGTCATTAGATAGAAGAAGGTAAGTCACCTCTAGCAGTAGCTGTCAGTAACGAGCAAAGAATCAACTCTCCATGAAAAAGAGTCGCCAGACAGGAGAGGAAGATCAGAGTTTCTCGGTCGTTGTGAAGTCAATGCTGAAGAGTGTGAAAAGAGCAGCCACTCTCTCCCAAAAATCTACTATCAGCAATCTGAAGGGATCTCCTAACAAGCTAGAACACTCATTTATTAAAGTCACACAATATTGTATCAATCATTATTAGGCATTCACTCTCCAGGACCAATGGGAACCATTCATCCAATGGTGTAGTCAATCTTCTGATGCTCCTTCTTCCAATTCCCACAGTAAACATTCACATCGATATAGTGTTAAACAATGTTTCAGGACTTTGTTACATGAGGAAAGTTCTCATGAGAACCTTCTTACCTAAGCTAAAGGATGCGCTACGTGTTCAGTGTGAAACACAAGCTTTTCAGAGAAGCGGAGGCAAACTATAAATAATATTTTGATGAAGCGTGAAGAAAATATCGATATCATATTTATTATAAGAGTCACAGCAAGTCTCATTGTATTCGAGTAAATGATTTACCATGGGCTAAATGAAAACAAGGTTAGAATCAGCACATTCTTAAGCAAGTAGCTGGATGTCTGCAAATATGCTAATGTCTATTAAGCCAGAGCAAGAGTCGAGAGAAAAAAGCTTTTAGGCCTTAACTAAAGGAACACACCTAAGAAAGATTTTAAACCTACATTATTTCATAAACACACTTAGCTCTACATGTGACTAATATATTGATCAGTATTTACAGGGATTCTACACGTTCAATGCCAGGAGCACATTTTGTCTATGTGTCATTTGCTATGTGAAAACATTTCTGCAACAGTTTAAACGCATTCTAAAGTGCAATTCTAACACAGTATGCAAGTCGAATTTTCATTTTTGAACAAATTCCCTTCACTTTTTAGGTTACATATTGAAAAAAGCTAGGACTTTTCACTAGATAATTGCTTCCTGGAAAGCCAACCACCACTAAGGAGGAGAGCAGCGTTTTGTAAATATCATTAGCCAGTATTACATGCTTTTAAATCAGCATTCTGAGGCTTTGTTGACAACCATAGGGCCTGTGTGAGGAGAGGAAAATGTATTGTGTTATTGAAAACGTTTTATTACCATAATTTTCTTTTTTTGTTACACATCGATCATTTGGACAGTTCAGCTGTGCAGTCGAAGTGGGTTTGGCATGAGCTGGAGACTGGAAGGCAGAAGACGTGTTTAGTTCTTCCAGTGAGCTGATCATGAGCAAAATCCATGTGACTACTCAGTCAAAGCTCAGTCCAATTCTCCTCATTCCCCTTCTGCAATAGTGAGCACCTGGTTACCTTGCATTTTATATTTCATTGAAGGATGTTTACTTTTAGAGTTCTAACTTCTTTTCTGACAGTTGTGGTATTTGCTTGAAGATGTGAAATCAAGAGTGTTGGCTCCTTCAATAAATCTTATTTAACAACTAACTATTAATTAATTATACATAAATTACTTCCCACCCTTTTCCCCTATAAACTCCACAACTCGCACCTGAAATTAATTACACAATTTCCATAATTAACTTCCTATCAATTAATTAATATTAATGAAAAACTAATATTAATTAATTAAAAATAAATTACTTCCCAACATTTACCCCGTTAACCCCACCACCCACACCTAATAAAATCACACAATTACCATAATTAGTTATAAATTAATTAATTAACATAAATTAACAACTAATTATTAATCAACTAAACATAAATTGCTAAAATCATGTGAAGCACTTCCCATATCAGATGGAACTAACAAAACAGCTATTCAGGGCTTTCCCTTTCACTGGCAATGCTCACGTCAACAATACCTGGGTATTCTGGTGAATAAAGGGACGGCTGGAATGGTAGTGGACAATCTCAGTCCTTTAATTACACAGATGCAACATGATTTTGATAAATGGAGGTTATTGGGATTATCTATGTGGGGCGGGGTTCAAGCTGTAAAGCTGGTCATGCTTCCACGTTTCCTTTGTACACTTGGAATGCTCCCTCTTCAGATACCTTTATCCTCACAGCGCCTTATAGATTCTAAGATTGAGTCTTTTATTTGGGGATCTACCAAACCTCGTCTAGCTGTACATAAATTGAAAGCACATCACTCTAATGGAGGTCTGAGTCTCCCATCAATAGAACACTACAATTTGGCACTGCAGTTATCTCAAATCACATACATGTTGCAAGATGATTCTCAAACACCACAATGGGTACATGTAGAACGTCATCTATAGTCCGCTGAACTTCGTCTCTCAGGTTTTTATGGCACAGGTACCAGTCACCAGGATTCTCACAGTCCACTATTGGTTGCAATGCACAAAACATGGCAGAGAGCTCACTGCCTTTTGGGTTTCAATTCACGCATTCATGTCAAAGCCCCAATCTGGAACAATACAGCCATACGCGTTAAAGGAAATACTATCTCCTGGCGCCAATGGCAACAGGTGGGTATTTTTACTTTAGATCAACTTCTGCATGATGGTGAACTCAAACCCTTTGCACAATTGTCTGAAGAATGTGGTCTTCCATTACATCAAGCAACAAAATACTCTCAACTTAATCTGGTTTATACAAGCTATTTACACCACAACTATTTTTCCAACCCTTATCATGTGCTCTCCGCCTCAAATGGCAAACACGCTTATCGGTTACTTATGATGATGAAGAATGGATTGAACTTCTGGAAAATTTAAATAGAAATTTAAATAGAGGGGCCAGAGAAGCACGACTGAAGTTTTGCTTGTTTAAAATTTTCCATGATTGGCATTGGTCTTTAGCAAAATTAAATAAAGCTGGATTCCTCCCTCATACCAATTGTTGGAGATGTGATGCTCCTAGTTGCGACATAGTCCACATTATCTGTACTTTCCCTATGGTTCAATCCTATTGGTCCTATATAGGCCAGGTTTTACAACACACATTACCTCTGGGTTTACCGTTAACATCAGCTACCATCCTCTTGCACGATTTATGAACTTCACCACACCTTTCCAAACCGCAATGCCGTCATTTACATACTGCACTAGCCACAGCTTAAATTTGTATTTTTTGTACAATGGAAATCTCCGATTCCACCCTCCCATGAGTCTTGGTTGGTGACTATGGTTCAAACTGCCTCCTATGAAAGAGTCATTTATACTTTGCATGACTAGACATGGCTATTTAATCAAGCCTGGGTCCCCTTTTTGCAAATGAATACTGATTCTGTTATAGACAATGTTGCTCACCCTATAATGGATACTACAGTACCTTAACTGGTCTCTCCTTCTTATTTTTCTTTCATCGCTGTTTTTTCTTCTTTTTCTTGCTATTCTCTTTATGCCTCCTTCCCTCTCTCAACCTCATTATTACAGGTTTGGGTAATTACACTGGGAAGATAGGATTTATCCCCTCCTGTCTGGTATCCTAAATCTTCTATCTTGTATGTATATAATTCTTTCATAGAGTATACTATATTGTATGTTCTATTATACTATATCACATTTATATTTTTCTTCATTACTACTGCTTTCCTATTTAATAATTTTTCCTGTCCCCCCCCCCCTCCCTTAATTCTCTACTGGTCATCTTTAGCATTTATTATTGGAGTTTCTTTATCAGACTACCTACAGTTCTTTCTCAAAATTGGGCTTCTATATTTTCCTTATGTCTTAATATTGTATTACCTGTTTTCTAGTAACCTAAATTTGATTGTCCATCTAATGATCATTTTTCTTCAGATTTATGGATATATGCACCTTTCTGAATTAATTCATTTGACTATTTATACTATCTTGTATTGTATTATATTTATAAAATACTAATAAACAATTTCAACATAAAAACCCCCATAAATTACTTCCCACCCTTTACCCCTATAAGCCCCACAACCCGCACCTAAAAAAATTACACAATTACCACAATTAATTATCAATTAATCAATTAATATTGATTAACAACCAATTAATAATTAGTTACAAATAAATTACTTCCCACAATTAACACAAGAAAATCTAAATTAAATAAATAAAAAATAATCATTAATTTATTATAATTAAATTACTTCCCACCCTAGTCCCTTATAAACCCACAACCCGCTATAGAAATAAAAAATGCTAAATGTAATTAAAATAAAATTCATAACTACTTAAAATGTAACACATATATAAACAATACTTATACAAAAAAACATACATCATATACGTTTAAAACATAAACTAAAATACATAAAACTAATGAACAAATCGATATTTTAAACATCTATATTTTTGCAAACAATATTAATGACTTCTATATTTTTAAATCTTCAAACATAAATTCCTCACTCCATATTTAAAAAAATTATATTTCTTACCTTAAATTCGATATTCTTGACCACGATATTCTTGCTGTCTATATTTCTGAATCACATCATTTCCAACTTGATATTTGTGTATGTCGACATTTCCAACTCAATATTCTGTCTCAGCACCCATCTAGGGCATATCCTTGAACAAGACGTGCATAGTATTCACACAAACTCAGAAATGGTCTCAAGGTTACAAAATGTTAGTTTAATACCTTTAGCTGAAATTGTATGCCCTAAATAATCTACACCTTGGACAAAAGCCTTTAACAGTCATACCTAAGTCCCATGTAACTCTAAACACTGTTTCCAACAAGACTAAATATTCCCCTCTGTCCTTAGTGAATACCAGGATATTTTCCAGGAAGGCTTGTACATGTTCAATACCTCAAAATAAAATGTCCATCGTTTTCTGGAAGACATTCGCCGCCGATGCCAGTCCAAATGGATGCCTTAAATACTTGTAAGCACCAAACAGCATGACAAAGTTTTTGAGATCCTGTGACTCTTCACTAAGGGAAATCTGGTGGTACACCGAATGCAGGTCTGTGGTGGAAAAACCTTTTGACTCCCCACATGTGTCAGCATCTCTTGTAAATGAGGTAAGAGATGACAATCAATCACAATGTTCTGATTTAGTCAATGCAAGTCCACACACAAACGCAAATCCCCACTTCTTTTTTTGCCCAAAACTATGGGAGCAAACCCTTTCCACGGAGTCAGTGGCTTGAATAACTCCTTTAAGACAAAGGTTCTCCACCAAAACCTTAAAGTCGTCATGAACACTGAGAGGCACAGGATGTACCTCATAAATAATGGGCATAGCCCCAGACTTCAGTTTGATGCAGGGTTTAAACCCCTTTTCAGTTCCAATTTCACTTTTAAACACTTCAGGAACAGTTTTGACCATTATTTGCTAATTTTCTTGAGTATCATCAAGGTATAAATTAGGCATGTCATCCTAAACACTGGGGTTTTTGTGACCATACCTTAACAAGATACTCAATCTATCTAAGTCCTTCCATCCTATTATGTCCTTACCTTTTAAAGCTACATACATCTTAGGAGTCAATTCTGATCTCGCTCCGAAGGCCCTCTGAGAGCCGTCAGTAGCGTTACCTTCCGACTGACACTTTCCGGCAGCCGGTCCATCCAAACGACAAAGTACGATGCCCAAATGTCCCCAATTCCCGAGCGACACGTATGCTCCAATTCCAGGACTAATTTCCATATGAACAGGCTCCGTATATGCTGAATGGAGTCATCTGGAGGCATTTCCAAAGTAGTTTCCGGCTGGCCAAGTACGATGCGTACATCCTACGCACCGAACAGGTCACCACGTCAAGCACGTCACAGCATCTGGAAGAGCTGTATTTCCGCTTGTATGGCGCCACAACACAATCACTACGTATGAAACGAAGCAGGTGCCTGCCCCACGATGCATGGATGTTTTCTATTGCGTCATGTGATGCTGCTCATATATTGGCAGAAGGTAGGCTTCTTGGATGCTTTGCGGTAACTTTATCCCTCTTTTCCTTGTGCGAAGCAGAGGTTACTGCGAGCTTTACACTAAGATCAAAAGGACTGCTTTGATGAATAATTATCTCATTTTCATCATCACCACCTCCTATCTGTTTGACTTCTCACTCCATAGCAGCTGTCCTTTTGAGGTGTTGTTTCTCCATGATTGTATCTTGATTGGCTTCCCACAACACAATGGTTAGCGACAAAGTTTGCAGTCAGCAATGTGATCATTCTAAGTGGAAAGAAGTCCATAGCTGGGGGGATTTCCTTATTGGACAAAAGCCAGAAGTTGTTTTGGTGCAGCTAAATAGTAGCATTTACCTTCTCCTAAGGTGTGCTGTAAACATGGTGGGGATGGTGGTTGGTGTGGGTTTTGAAACACTGTAAGAAAGTTATTTCGATGGTACCACAGCAATTATAAACAGATAGATGAGCCTGATGCACCTCAGAATCTGGACTTTGAAAACATGTATATCATATGGCAAACACCATATGATATACTTTTGATGGTGGTACTACAGCAGTAGGTAGAATTGAAGGGATCTGCACTTCTCTGCACTACTTTCAATATAAACAATCTCTGGTTCATCTTCTTCTATTCCAACCAGACTTTCTGAAACATTCCTTTACCCTTGTCTTCCATGGCACAAATTGGGCGTCCACTTCATGCCACTTTCATCTGAAGAGGGGAGATGATGTGTTTCATGGAAGAGCAGGCACAACATCCTGCTGTGCTGCATTCTCAGATTCCTGCTTTGCTCCAATCTCAGGATGATCAAGTGTAGTAGAGTCTTATTGCTGTTGAGTTTCCTTGGAAGAGCTGGTTTACTTGGACTATTTAAATTCGGATTCACTTATCACAAACATAATTGTAGTCACTGCAGCGCTGAGAGACATTTTCTGTGGTATTGGTAGTGGTGGTGGAACCATTATTGATCCAGGATTGATCCTACTTGCAGCATTTTCCTGCCCAGAAAAATGTTCAGCCCCATTGCTGGAAAAAGGATGAGGGCTTGATACCAGTGGTGGCAAGCGTTTTCTCCCCACTGACCAATTACATTTCAAATGAGTCTGCTTCTTTGGGCCATCTTCTTTATTGCTTTTATTGTTTGTCAGCAGTCCTAGCAGAGTCACTTCGGAGAGGGGTCTTCAGACTCTAGAATCAGCTAACTCATCTCATTCACCTGCAGGCAAGAAAAATCAGGTGGAAAACAGTGAGTTGTGGCAATGCTATTCAACGAAAGTCATTATCATGAACAATTGTAACAATATAAAACACCCACAATTATAAACTAGTTCGTTAGACAGGACCCTATGCAAATTCAGGAAAAACTGCATAATACCAGTTTTTCCCTCCAACGCCCATGGGGCCCCTGTGGGAGCCAGAGGGAGACTGGCAAAAATCATTTACATTAATAAATACCCAGTGTCCCTCCAGGGCACATAGAACACTTATGGGAGTCAGGAGAGCAGGCAAAACTGATTAAGGTTAAAGTAAATATTGCTGGTGTCCTTCCAGGGACCTTGGGGCCCTATGAGAGGTGGAGGACAAGCAACATTGATTAAACTATAATCCTGGTTTCCCTACAGGGGGCACCGGACCCTCAGGGATGTAGGCAAAATGTACCAAATAAACTGAAAACAGTAGCCAAGAGCTACAGAATACTACAATCAGCTACATGCACAAATAAATATTACAGCAAATATATATTAAGAAAACAAAAACAAAAAATAATAGATAACATGGGCTCAAAAATTGCCATAACAATCAATGCTCCTAGCAGAAGGCTTTCAAAAGTGGCATAAAAAATATTAATAAACAGACACGCACACTGGCTTCACAAAACGGCTGAGGCCCACATGACAAGCAAAGAAGAGGCATGGAGAGCAAAGACACAATGGCTACTTATGACTCACACACATGCACACACACAATGTTGGGCAATCAGGTAGGAAAGAGAGTAATTGACAAAAATGAAAATGTCTAGCTACATGGGCCCAGACTCTTTGTGCCACCACCCACCCCAGGCACCAATAGGCACACGCGGTGAAGAAAGTAATCTAAACTTGGCATGCATACAAGGCCATTCACAAGCCCATAAAATAATAGGAAACATCTAGCACAGCAGCAGTGAGAATGTGAAAAATACATTAAAATATATCCAAGGTCAACAGCAACAGACTAGATCCCAAACATTAAAACACCACAGTACAATAACAAATTTGATTGAGATTCAAAAAACAACAAGGAAAAGGATGAATTATATATATCCATAGGTATACACCATATAAAAATGTCTCTTGCCCTTACATTCTTATATCTTATTCCCACACGGGCCTGCCTGCACACCCTCCTCCGAACTCCAGGCCATCCAGCAACAAACAAAATAATTTAAAAAAGACAAAGAAAGGACCACAAATAGAGTTGCTGAAAGCAATAAGCATTTTCAAAGTACTACACTGAACTTACTTGATTTTGCCAAACAAATAATGAATACAGGAGTGGCTGAATCATCAGAGATTGCAGACAAAGGGTGAGTAAGGCTTTCCCTCAAACACCCAGATCCATAATAACCAAGGGGAGTTAATACTGGCTGTACAGTAGCCTCCCACACTTGCCCATGTAACCAAAGCAAAAAAATAATAAAAAAAGATGCATTTTGTGCTAAATAAAATACTTGAACAGTCCACTGATGCAAAAAAATCCACTCAAAATGATTTGTCATGTTAGTTTTTTTGTTTTGGTGCCCACATTAAAGATCTCCTGTTCATGTTTGAGTTGATTATGTTTTTCCCATGCTCGCAGGATAGAATATTTAACCGAACTGTCATTGTCTCATTTTATCTCATCTTATCTCATTTATGTGGTGTAATATGACATGCAGGAGATTATACAAAACTATGCTAGAGTAGTGAAAATTACTCCTAAGCCTAATTATGGTACCAAACTCTCAGGTTTGGTTATGCTCTGCATTCAACATGAGAGCTCACATAAGGTTAGGGGCTGTTGGAGCATGCAGTGGTACATGTGGATGCTCATCGAACCCCTCAAGAGGGCAGGTGATACCTGCCCACATTCTAAAAGCAGTGGGTAAAAGTTTGTCTCTGTTAGCACAAGATTCTTGATGTGTGCTTTAGCTGGCAAACTGTGATTTAACTGAACATAGTTTGCGCATTTTTTGTAATCTGATGAACAGTTCCACAAAAGTGCTACAAAAGAATTACTTGAACAATTCATTTAATTTAAAACAAGCAAAATGTTTATAAAATCTTTAAAATGTGGACTGACCAATGGTTCTAACGATAAATCAATCTCACAGACATCATCCCAGTTCCTTAATATTAAAGTACTGCATCTGCCAGCAGCAAAATTGTTTTTTCTTATTTAATGGATGTGTGATACTCAGATGACTGGACTGCAAAGCTGCTTATTTTACTCTAAAACGTTACTTTGAAGATGCTCCCATCTTGCACCTGATTTCTCTACCATGTCCAATCAACCACCGAGAACATGATCCCCCTTCTTAGGAACTCTGCAACCCCCTGGCAGACTACTCCCACAACAAGACATCCACCATCTACAGTAACTTTGAACCCCAACCCACCGTCCTCTACAGCCATCTCACTCTGACTGATGCCACCCACAACTAACTACTCACCGCATGGAAACAACTCACCACTCAGAACACCGTAGCCACCTGGACCTCCATCTACTCTGGAGGACCCACGGGCCCCTGCCCCCACTCCTTCACCCTTAGGAACAAGAAAATCAGCGGCAAACTCATCTCCATTCTCAATGCTTCCATCATCATTGCCACTTTCCCCCGAAGGAGGGAAGAACACAGGCTAGACCCCTCCTCAAGAAACCATCCGCCGACCTCAGCCAACTCAAGAATTACCGCCCCATCTCTCTGCTCCCTTTCCCTGCCAAAGTCCTTGAGAAGGACATCAACCATCAACTTACCGAATACTTGGAGTGAAACAACCTGCTGGCCACCTCGCAATCCATTTCCAAGCCAACCACAGCACTGAGGCTGCACTGATTGCTGCCACTGACAACATCAGAACCCTCCTAGACCTGGGAGAAACAGTGGCCCTCATCCTCCTCGACCTCTCAGCAGTATTTGACACCATATCCCACCACACACTTATCAAGAGACTCCACAACATCGGAATCCAGGGAGGCGCCCTCAAATGGAATGCATCTTTCCGTACAGTAAGAGCCCAGAGAACCTGCCCATTACCCTTCACCTCAGAACCCAAGAGCACCATCTGCGGTGTCTCTCAAGGTTCATCCCTCAGCCCTATCCTAATCAACACCCACATGACACCCCTGGCCAATATCATCAGAACCCATGACCTCAACTTCATATCCAATGCAGACGACACACAGCTCATCCTCTCATTCTCAGAAGACCTCACCACCACCAGTAACAACTTGAAGTACCAGATAAAAGTAGTCTCCTCTGCCTACTTCCTCACCCTTGAAATGCTCTGAGAAATGTCTAGATGGCTCCTGACAGCACCAGGAAAACTGTCACGCAAGCCCTAGTTGCCAGTCTGCAGGACTATAGCAATGCGCTCTACGCAGGAATCAACACCAAACTCCTGAAGAGACTCCAGAGGCTTCAGACTGCAGCGGGCTGACTCCTTCTCAACCGTTATAAATGGACCCACATCACCCTCCACCTCGGAAACCTCCACTGGCTCCTCATCCAGAAAAGATGCCAGTTCAAGATGCTGACACACGCCTACAAGGCCCTCCACAACCAAGGACTAGCATACATCAACCACCACCTAAACTTCCACCACCCTCCAAACACCTGCGCTCAACCTCCCTCGCCCTCACACGCACTCCACACATCCACAGAAGCTACAGCGGAGGATGTTCCTTCTCCTAATTTGCCACAAAGTCCTGGTATGATGTTTCCCTTCACCTCTGAACAGCATCCTCTCTTTCAGAATTCATAGAGGGACTAAAGACTTGGTTTTTCAACTGATCCCAGCAGGAAACCAATGCCTGGATACCCTCATGGGTGATGAGCCACGCTATATAAATCCTGGTAGATTGATTGCTGGATCTACAATACAAAAAAGAATTGAAAACCGCATCTAATCTAAATGTTTGTTTTCTTTACTTCATTTCCATACTTTATGAATTGTGAATAGTCAGATGAGAGCCCTAAGGGTTTGGCAATTACGCTCTTTCTCTGGTCTTGTATCAAGCAAATGGGTAAATGTGACCAATCACAAATTGCAATTGCAATTATTACGAGCATTTCAAAAGCCAAAATGTCCGGCTTTGGAAGTGTGCACTTTTTTAAGTTATATTGAACTGTTTGAAGATTGTCTTATTTAAAAAAAAAAGGAATAAATATTTTTTGTATATTTTATTAAAAGAGGTTGATATGTTTATGGTGTTGACATTAAAACTGAAATTGCACGTAGCACATACATGTAGAACATATTAGGTTTTTTAGGAGTGGGCAGTAAACTCTGCACTGCAGGCGGAGTTTTGCCACTCCAAGTTTCGCTTGCAATGCTATGCTCAGCAAATACTCCAACTACTGCCGGCCAAGCGGAGTTTACTGGTGCGCTTTCCCCTAGACTTCATCCCCCAAGAGAAGTGTGGTGGGAGGCATGTTTGCAAAGTGGTTGAGAAAGGGGGGTGGGGCTTCTGATGAGAAATCAACAAGGCTGCTGTGGGGGACTTACTTATGGCAACAGTAGGGGCTCTTGGCCCCCAATGACCCTCAGTGTTCAAGGGGACTTCATTTCCCAACCAGTAGTGCTTCAGGAGGCACCTTTGCAGAGTGGTTGTGAAAGGGGAATGGGCCTTTCCACGAGGTCTCAGCAATCCCGCTGTGCAGGACTTATTTATGACAACAATAGGAGTTCTTGGCTCCCAATGACCCTTAGCAGCCAAGAGGACTTCATCCCCCAACCAGTAGTGCACCAGGAGGCCCCTTTACAGAGTGGTTGAGAAAGTAGGCAGGCCTCCGATGAGGTCACAGCAATCCCACTGTGTGGGACTAACTGGCGGCAACAATAGGGGTTATTGGCCCCCAATGACCCTTAGCAACCAAGGGAACTTCATCCCCCAACCAGTAGATCGCCAGGAGGCGCATTTGCAGAGTGTTTGAGAAGGGGAGCTAGGCATTCGATGAGGTCTCTACAATCCCACTGAGGGGAACTTACTTCTGGCAACAATAGGGGTTCTTGACCTGGGTGGTAAATTCCGTTCCGCTCGCGGAATTTACGGAAGTTGGGTAATTTCGCGTACCGCAGAGAACGAAGAATTGACCAAACTTCTGCGTTCTGCGGCTTTGCGGAATTTTTTGATTGTTCGCATTCTCAAAATGCGTGATCGCGAGATATTTGCCCCTGAGCATGCAAACAGCATTCGCGAACAGGAAAAAAGCATTGCGAGCAAGCAATTCCGCGTGTTTGCAGAATTTCTGCATGCTCGCGGAGATATTTTACCGTTTTGCTGAGCTTTGCGTAGCGTAACTACGCAAATTCCGCCCACCCCTAGTTCTTGATACCCAACAAACCTTAGCAGTCAAAGGGACCTCATCCCCCAACCAGTAGTGCACCAGGAGGCCCCTTTGCAGAGTGGTTAACAAAGGCGGATGGTCCTTCAATGTGGTCTCTGCAATCCCGCTGTGGGGGACTTACTTGTGACAAAAATAGTGCTCCTTGGCCCTCATCAACCCTCAGCAGTCTAGGTGACTTCATCCACCAACCAGAAAGGCACCAGGAGGACCCTTTGCAGAGTGGTTGAGAAAGGGGGTGGGGCTTCCAAAAAGGACAGCAATACCAATGTGGGGGCTTACTTATGGCAACAATAGGGGTTCTTGGCCTCCAAAAACCCTCAGCAGCTGAGGAAACGTCATCCCTAAACCAGTAGTGGTCCAAGAGGTGTGTTTGCAGAGTGGTTGAGAAAGGGGGCGGGACCTCCAATGAGGTCTCAGCAATCTCACTGTGAGGGACTTAATTGTAGCAATAATAGGGGTTCTTGACCCGATGACCCTTAGCAGCCAAGGGAACTTCATCCCCCAACCAGTATTGCACCAGGAGGCCCCTTTACAGAGTGGTTGAGAAAGAGGGCGGGCCTCCTACAAGGTCTCAGCAATCCCACTATGGGGGACTTATTGTGGCTACAATAGGGGTTATTGGCCCCCAACGACCCATAGCAGCCTAGGGGACTTCACCCCCCAACAAGTAATACACCAGGAGGTCACTTTGCTGAGTGGTTGAGAAAGGGTGCGGGCCTCCAAAAAGGTCTCAGCAATTCCAATGTGGGGGGCTTACTTATGGCAACTGTTAGACCTGTCAGCCCTTTGGGTGGTCCCTCCTCATCATTATTTATTTTGTCCCACTTTTGCCTCAAACCCTGTTAGTATTTTTTCCTTTTTGGGAACCACCAGACTTTTTAGTATTGATGCAGATTCAGGGAGCCATTTTATCTACCCCTGGAACTTCTGTCTGAGGGCCTGGAGCACAAAATGGTGGCCACCCATTGTCACCTGCGACATCACTGGAACCTACTAGAACCTTCTGCAACATTCTGGAACCCTGGGACAGTTGGAGGCGGTTTAGAATGTCGGGAAGCCTGGAGACCTGGAGCCCGAGGTGGAGAAGCGGCGCTGACTGGAAAGCAGACGTCGTACCCGGAGCCGCCAGAGGTCGAGAGAGGGCGCCGACGGAGGTCGTGGAGAGTACCAGAGGTCGAGGAGGAAGTCACCCGAGGTCGAGTGAGCGGCGTCGACGGGGGAGTGAAGTCCGCCCTCCGGAGTCGCCGGAGACCGAGGTGAAGCGTGCCGGAGGTCGGGAGTGGAGATCGCACTCCGGAGTCGCCGGAACCTGAAGAGAATCGTGCCGGAGGTCGGGAGTGGAGGTCGCAATCCAGAGTCACCGGAACCCGAGGAAAGGAGCACCGGAGGTCGGGAGTGGAGATCGCACTCCGGAGCCGCCGGAAGTCGACATCGAGCCGAGGCCGCCCGACGTCATCGAACCGGATCCGCCCGAAGTCGACATCGAGCCAAGACTGCCCGACGTCAACGAACCGGAGGTCGACATCACGCCGAGGCCGCCGACATCGAACCGGAACCGCCTACCGGCGTCGACAAGAACTGTCATTGAGCCGAGGCCGCCGACATCGAACCGGAACCGCCTCACGGCGTCGACACGACTCCAGCGGCGTCGGAACTTCATAAAAAGGGCAGTAAGTGGAATAGAGGGCGCCTAAGGCCCTGTGAAGCCCTAAGAGACCATCCTAGAGGCTAGAGAGGTGCTGGAACCAGCTTGATAGTGCCAGGGGTGAGCTGAGTCTAATACAGAGGGGTTGTGTAGTGTGGGAGAGCCAGATCTCTAGATCCCCCCTTGATCTACCTCAGTTTAGGCCTCAGCCTTGACCAAGCCAAGTAGTACATCCCTCAGGTCATCCAAAACTCTACAAGCTGGGACTGGGTCAAATCATCCCATAGTACCTCAGGAATGTGAACTGATTTTCAAGTGTCACTGTTGGCTTTTATTATTTATTGAGAGCACTGTATTTATTGTATTCATTCTATTTATGGCCTTACAGTATTTATTGCCTCACAGTATTTATTGTTTCACAGTATTTATTGTCGCACAGTATTTATTGTCTCGCAGTATTTATTGCCTTATAATATTTAACTGCCTTTCATGTAATGCACTGATATTTATGCCTTGATTATTTATGAACTACCTTATTTATTGAATCGTTGAAGTGTTATTTATTTGACTTACCCTTCCACAGGAAAAGCCTTGTGTAGTGATTGTATTATTATTTATTTAATCAGCAACTAAGAGAAAAGAAGATAAAGAGATATATTTTCAGTATAATTTTTAAGGTGTAGTGTCGATTTTGGAACGGATGCACGCATGGTTATTGTGTGGGTATGACGTATGCTTAGCACGGTGCCTGATCCCTGACCACTCGAGCCAAGCTACCACAGAGTATGTCTGGAAGACCCACTACCACCCTTCCGGTGTGGGAGTGGGGTTTTCTAACATAATTGGTGTTCAGTGGTGGGATAGAGCTGTGCCTACGTATACTCGACAATAACTGCGGGTAGTCCATAGGCCTACACCGGGAGTTTTCACCAAGCAGCCTTCCTAATGGTGAGTTTTTGTTTTTCCAAATTTACTCTGGTGGTGGGAGGAGGTATTATATAAGGTACCCCCCTGCATAGCTTCTGTAAAAACCTGTCTTCTGTTCTGAGTGGGCAAAATGGAGTTTGTGCTAGAAGACCTGGAAACCTATACTGTGGCCCAACTCAGGGAGTTTTGTCAGCGGGAGGGGGTGTATTGTCCCCCAGGAGCAAAGAAGGGTGTACTCCAAACCAGCTTAAGGGCTTGGGGGGAGGCACGACGAGAAAGCAAGGCTGAGGAGGAGGACAGGGATAGAGAGCCCGACAGTGAGGGAGCTGGTTTGTACCAACCTGAGGTGGGGAACCTGTTAGCGGGGCCCAGGACACTTTCTAGGAAGGGCAGCAGTGCCTCTAGCGGTGGCTTGTCTGAAGTGGAGTTAACAGACCGGAGGGAGAAAAGACAGCTCACATGGGACTTAGCAAGGCTGGAGAAAGAGAAGGAGGAACAGAGGATGGCTCATGAGCTAAGGCTGAAAGAGATAGATCTTCAGATCCTACGAGCCGGGGCACACCCTATTCCTAATGGTGGCAGCGAAGAAAGAGAGTTCACCAGGGAACCCAAACCCTATTTGCCGAAAGACATAGTGGCTAGCTATGGTGTGGGCGACGATATTGCCAAGTGGCTAGCGGCCTATGAGGTCTCATTAAGGGCCCATGGGGTTCCAGAGAAGTACTGGGGAGGGGGATTGTACAGGTACATGCCTCCAGCTGGTAGGGATGCATTATTGGCCCTAGAGCAGGATGAGCAGACCCACTACCCCACCATGAAAGTGGCGCTCATACGGAAGTTTGGACTAACACCCGAGAAATACAGACAGAAGTTCCGGGGTAGCCACAAACTGGGCACACAGAATTGGGTGGACTTCCTGGATTATGCAAAGAAGGCATTAGAGGGTTGGATTCAGGGCAGTGAAGTGAGGAACTACGAGGGGTTGTTTGATTTAGTATTGAAGGAACACCTGCTCGAAAAATGTTTCCCTGAACTGCGTCAACACCTGGTGGATAGCAAACTGACCAATCCCCGGAAGCTTGCTGAGGAGGCGGACATTTGGGCTAGTACCCGGGTGTCCACAAGGGGGACTGGAGGGGATACTCAAAAGGCCGGACAGGGCGCCCCCCAGAAGAAAGAGGGAGGGGAAAAGAAAAAGGAGTTCTCCAAAGGCCCCAAAAATAATTTCCAAGGTAAGGGAACAGGATTCACCCCTAGGGCTAACCCACCCAGAAACCCTAATCCTGGCCAGAGTCAGCAGCCAAGGGTTGTCCATTGCTTCGAGTGCGGTGGCGTTGGACACTACAAGGGAGATGCGAAGTGCCCAAAACGACCACCCCCTCCCATTGGAGGAAAGACCCCCGGAGTAGCTAGTGTAGTGCTCGGGAGGAGATGCCTTTAATTAAGGGAAGGGAGTGGGTGGGTGTCACTTTAGTGTCCCTGGGAGAACGGGAGATGGTTCCTAAGATCCAGGTGCCCGCAAATACTGTAAAGTATGGGCAGTGGGTCACCATCAACGGCCAAAGAGGGGAGGCTCTGAGAGACACAGGAGCCAGTATGACTATGGTATGTAGCCAACTGGTGTCTCCAGAGCAGGTAATTCCCGATGTACTCCACCCAGCCACGATGGCTGACGGCAGAACAGGCCACTATCCAGTGGCCGAGGTTCCCTTTGAATGGGAGGGGGTTGCAGGTTCACTTCGAGTTGCCGTAAGCCCTGCCGTGCCAGTCGATTGTCTACTGGGGAATGACATGGAGCACAATGCTTGGAAGGAGGTGGAATACCGGACTCATACTGAGATGCTGGGTACACCTGACTGAGCCTGTGTGAGCACAGGGTCCGCGACTACCCGGAGAGGGAGTTCGTTTCGGCTGGAGCCTGGAACAAAGGCCCAGCCAGCTGCCAGTCAAGGGAAGAACCGAGGACAGGAGGAGCCTGCCTCGGCGTCCGCCCCCCGTAGGACGGATAGGCCACCGGAGGTGGTGGACCAGGAGTCTGCGGTGGGGGATGTCACCGAACTGGAGGACCTACCCATCCCGGCCGAGTGGCTCGTGGAGGGAGGCCCGTCCAGGGAGGAATTCTGCCAGGGCCAGGAGGAGTGCCCTACCCTTGAGGGACTGAGTCGACAGGCCGAAGCCCAGGCAGCAGGGGACGTTGAAGGGAACTACAGTGTTTACTGGGAGGATGGCCTCCTCTACAGTGAACCCAAGGCACCCCTACATGGATCGTCACGAGCCTTGGTAGTCCCTCAACGTTATCGAGCCTTCCTTCTGGAGTTGGCTCACGAGATCCCATTGGCAGGACACCTGGGGCAAGACAAGACCTTCGCCCGTCTTGTCCCACACTTTTATTGGCCTCAGATGAAAGTGTCGTCCGACACCTACTGCCGGACATGTGTGTCTTGCCAAGCCAGTGGGAAAACAGGGGTGAAGCTGAAAGCTCCCCTGGAACCACTTCCTGTCGTTAGCACCCCCTTTGAAAGGGTGGGCATCGACATTGTGGGTCCGTTAGATCCGCCTACGTCAGCTGGTCACAGGTTTATCCTGGTTCTGGTGGATCATGCCACACGGTACCCAGAGGCAATACCTCTGAGGACCATAACAGCACCTGTTGTGGCTAGGGCCCTGATGGGAATCTTTACCCGAGTGGGTTTTCCCAAGGAAGTTGTGTCCGACAGGGGGACCAACTTCATGTCAGCGTACATGCGGGCCATGTGGAAGGAGTGTGGAGTGACCTACCGGTTCACAACTCCTTACCACCCCCAGACCAATGGTCTGGTGGAGAGGTTTAACAAAACCTTGAAAGGCATGATCAGAAGTCTGCCTGAAAGCCTGCGGAGGAAATGGGACGTCCTCCTACCCTGTCTATTGTTTTCCTACAGGGAAGTGCCACAGAAGGGAGTGGGCTTCAGCCCCTTCGAGCTTTTGTATGGGCACCCTGTGCGTGGACCTCTCAGCCTGGTGAGAGACGGATGGGAAAGAACTCCCAGAAAGCTTCCCCAGGACGTGGTGAGCTACATGCTGGCCTTCCGGAGCCAAATGGCTAAGTTGTGGAAGCAAGCTTCTGACAACTTGGAAGCGAGCCAAGCAGTAATGAAGGCGTGGTATGACCACAACGCTCACCCGGTGGAATTGGAGCCTGGCCAGAAGGTGTGGGTGATCGAACCAGGAGAGCTTAGCGCCCTCCAGGATCGCTGGTCAGGACCCTTTGAGGTATTGGAGAAGAAGGGTAAGGCTACCTACTTGGTGGATCTTAAGACCCCTCGTCAGCCCCTACGGGTGCTGCATGCCAACCGCCTCAAACCCCACCACGAGAGGCCCGAAGTCATTTTGATGATGGTGACTGACGGAGCAGAGGACGTGGAAAGCGAGCCTCTCCCCGATTTGTTTGCGTCTCAAGAGAAGGATGGGTCGGTGGAGGGAGTGATTCTCTCCCCATCCCTAACTCCTGAACAGCAGGAGGACTGCCGCCAGGTCCTGGGACAGTACTCTTCGTTGTTCTCCCTTGTTCCGGGTAGGACTCACCTGTGCGTCCATGACGTGGACACAGGAGACAGCCCACCTGTGAAGTCCAAGATCTACCGGATGTCAGACAAGGTGAAGGCCAGCATTAACAGTGAAGTCACTAAGATGCTGGAGCTAGGAGTGATCGAACCTTCCAGCAGCCCCTGGTCCAGTCCAGTGGTGTTAGTACCAAAAGCCGCACCACCGGGTGGCCAACCGGAACTGAGGTTCTGTGTGGACTACCGGGGACTGAATTCAGTAACCAAGACTGATGCTCATCCGATCCCTAGGGCGGATGAATTGATTGACCGGCTGGGAGCTGCCCAATATCTAAGTACCTTTGACCTTACTTCTGGGTACTGGCAGATCTCTTTGACTGATAGAGCTAGGGAAAGGTCAGCCTTCTCCACGCCCAATGGCCACTACCAGTTCTGTGTGATGACCTTTGGGCTCAAGAACGCACCTGCCACGTTTCAGCGTCTGGTGAACCAGATCCTCACTGGAATGGAGAGTTTCTCTGCTGCTTATCTGGATGACATAGCCGTCTTCAGTAACAGCTGGGAGGATCACTTGCGTCACCTGCAAGCTGTTCTCCAGGCCCTGAGACAAGCTGGTTTAACGATCAAGGCCAGCAAGTGCCAGATCGGGCAGGGGTCGGTAGTGTACCTTGGACACTTGGTGGGTAGGGGAGCGGTGCAACCCCTCCAGGCGAAGATCGAGGCCATCATGGCCTGGGAACCCCCCAAGACTCAGACTGAGGTCCGAGCATTTTTGGGCCTCACCGGATACTACCGCCGCTTCGTGAAGGGATACGGTACCATTGTGGCCCCCCTCACGGAGCTTACGTCCAAGAAACAACCTCGACGGGTAGTCTGGACGGAGGCTTGTCAGCAGGCCTTCGTAAAGCTGAAGCAAGCCATGTGCGAGGCCCCGGTCCTACGGGCCCCAGACTTTTCCAAGGAGTTCATTGTCCAGACGGATGCATCGGAACATGGCATTGGGGCAGTGTTATCGCAACTCAATGAAGAGGGTCTGGATCAACCCGTGGTCTTCCTATCCCGGAGACTACTTCCCAGGGAACAGAAGTGGAGTGCAATAGAGCGAGAAGCCTTTGCAGTGGTATGGGCTCTGAAGAAGTTGCGGCCATACCTGTTTGGCTCGCACTTCCTAGTTCAGACCGACCACAGACCCCTTCGTTGGCTGATGCAGATGAAGGGGGAGAATCCCAAGTTGTTGAGGTGGTCTATCTCCCTACAGGGAATGGACTTTCAGGTAGAACATCGGCCTGGAGTGGACCACGCCAATGCAGACGGTCTCTCAAGGTATTTCCGCCTTAGTGATGAGAACTCCCAAGGGGTTGGGTAGCTCTCCCCACTTTCAGCTGGGGGGGACGCGTGTTAGACCTGCCAGCCCTTTGGGTGGTCCCTCCTCATCATTATTTATTTTGTCCCACTTTTGCCTCAAACCCTGTTAGTATTTTTTCCTTTTTGGGAACCACCAGACTTTTTAGTATTGATGCAGATTCAGGGAGCCATTTTATTTACCCCTGGAACTTCTGTCTGAGGGCCTGGAGCACAAAATGGTGGCCACCCATTGTCACCTGTGACATCACTGGAACCTACTAGAACCTTCTGCAACATTCTGGAACCCTGGGACAGTTGGAGGCGGTTTAGAATGTTGGGAAGCTAAGCCGGAGTTGACAGTTGGAGTTGGCAGTTGGCACCTGACTGGTGAAGAAAGAGGAGCAGAAACCTGAAGGAGGAAGGAGTGAGGCAGCAGGGGTGGAAACTTGTGCCTGGAGTGGGGTCCATAAACCCACCCTTGATACTAGTCCCTGCTGACTGAGCCCAGCCTGGAGCCCTGTGTGGGAGAAAGCAAGAAAAACCATCTTAAGGACCTGGACAGCCGGAACAGGCCTTAAAAGTAAAGAACAGCAAGTTCCTGACCTGGTTACTGGTAACTTCTTGAAGTCCAACGTCGTGAAGCCTGGAGACCTGGAGCCCGAGGTGGAGAAGCTGCGCTGACTGGAAAGCAGACGTCGTACCCGGAGCCGCTAGAGGTCGAGAGAGGGCGCCGACGGAGGTCGTGGAGAGTACCAGAGGTCGAGGAGGAAGTCACCCGAGGTCGAGTGAGCGGCGTCGACGGGGGAGTGAAGTCCGCCCTCCGGAGTCACCGGAGACCGAGGTGAAGCGTGCCGGAGGTCGGGAGTGGAGATCGCACTCCGGAGTCGCCGGAACCTGAAGAGAATCGTGCCGGAGGTCGGGAGTGGAGGTCGCACTCCGGAGTCGCCGGAACCCGAGGAAAGGAGCACCGGAGGTCGGGAGTGGAGATCGCACTCCGGAGCCGCCGGAAGTCGACATCGAGCCGAGGCCGCCCGACGTCATCGAACCGGAGCCGCCCGAAGTCGACATCGAGCCAAGACTGCCCGACGTCAACGAACCGGAGGTCGACATCAAGCCGAGGCCGCCGACATCGAACCGGAACCGCCTACCGGCGTCGACAAGAACTGTCATTGAGCCGAGGCCGCCGACATTGAACCGGAACCGCCTCACGGCGTCGACACGACTCCAGCGGCGTCGGAACTTCATAAAAAGGGCAGTAAGTGGAATAGAGGGCGCCTAAGGCCCTGTGAAGCCCTAAGAGACCATCCTAGAGGCTAGAGAGGTGCTGGAACCAGCTTGATAGTGCCAGGGGTGAGCTGAGTCTAATACAGAGGGGTTGTGTAGTGTGGGAGAGCCAGATCTCTAGATCCCCCCTTGATCTACCTCAGTTTAGGCCTCAGCCTTGACCAAGCCAAGTAGTACATCCCTCAGGTCATCCAAAACTCTACAAGCTGGGACTGGGTCAAATCATCCCATAGTACCTCAGGAATGTGAACTGATTTTCAAGTGTCACTGTTGGCTTTTATTATTTATTGAGAGCACTGTATTTATTGTATTCATTCTATTTATGGCCTTACAGTATTTATTGCCTCACAGTATTTATTGTTTCACAGTATTTATTGTCGCACAGTATTTATTGTCTCGCAGTATTTATTGCCTTATAATATTTAACTGCCTTTCATGTAATGCACTGATATTTATGCCTTGTTTATTTATGAACTACCTTATTTATTGAATCGTTGAAGTGTTATTTATTTGACTTACCCTTCCACAGGAAAAGCCTTGTGTACTGTGATTGTATTATTATTTATTTAATCAGCAACTAAGAGAAAAGAAGATAAAGAGATATATTTTCAGTATAATTTTTAAGGTGTAGTGTCGTTTTTGGAACGAATGCACGCATGGTTATTGTGTGGGTATGACGTATGCTTAGCACGGTGCCTGATCCCTGACCACTCGAGCCAAGCTACCACAGTGTATGTCTGGAAGACCCACTACCACCCTTCCAGTGTGGGAGTGGGGTTTTCTAACAGCAACAATAGGGGTTCTTGGCCTCCAACAATCCTCAGCAGCTGAGGAAACCTTATCCCCCAACCAGTAGTGTGCCCGGAGGAGCATTTGAAGAGTGCTTGAGAAAGGGGGCGGGGTCTCGAACAAGGTCTCAGCAATCCTACTGTGGGGGGCTCACTTGTGCCAACAAAAGGGATACGTGGCCTTCAACGACCCTCAGCAGATGAGGAAACTTCATCCCGAAAACAGTAGTGTGCCAGGAGGTGCGATTGCAGAGTGGTTGAGAAAAAGAGCGTGGTCTCTAATGAGGTCTCAGCAATCTCACTATGAGGGACTGACTTGTGGAAACAATAGGGTTCTTGGCCCTTAACGACCCTTAGCAGCCAAGGGGACTTCATCCCCAACCAGTAGTGCACCAAGAGGTCCGTTACAGAGTGGTTGACGAAAGGGGGCGGGCCCAGGTCAAGGTCTCAGCAATCCCACTGTGGAGGATTTATTGTGGCAACAATAGGGGTTCTTGGCCCCCCATGACCATTAGAAGCCAAGGGGGCTTCATCCCCCAACCAGAAGTGTGGCAGGCGGCCCCTTTGCAGAGTGGTTGAGAAAGGGGGTGAGGCCTCCAACAAGGTCTCAACAATCCCACTGTGGGGGGCTTACTTCTGGCAACATTAGGGCTTCTTGGTCTCCAACCAACCTCAGCAGCCAAGGAATCTTCATCCCGAGCCAGGAGTTTGCCAGGAGGTGCGTTTGCAGAGTGGTTGAGAAAGGCGGCAAGACCTTCAATAAGGTCTCAGCAGTCTCACTGTGAGGAACTTACTTGTGGCAACAATAGGGGTTCTTGGCCCCAATGACCATTAGCAGCCAATGGGACTTCATCCCCCAACCAGTATCGCATCAGAAGACCCCTTTACAGAGTGGTTGGAAAAGGGGGCGGGCCACCGACAAGGTCTCAGAAATCCCACTGTGGGTGACTTATTGTGGCAACAATAGGGTTTCTTGGCCCCCAATGTCCTAAGGGACTTCATCTCCCAATATGTAGTGCACCAGGAGGCCGCTTTGTAGAGTGGTTGAGAAAAGTGGCGGGCCTCCAACAAGGTCTCAGCAATACCACGGTGGAGGACTTACTTCTGGCAACATTAGGGGTTCTTGGCCCCAACGACCCTTAGCAACCAAGAGAACTTCATCCCCAAACCAGTAGTGGGCCAGTAGACGCATTTGCAGAGTGGTTGAGAAGGTGGGCTGGGCCTCCGATGAGGCCTCAGTTCAGCTGTGGAGATCTTACTTGTGGCAACAATAGGGGTTCTTGGTGCTAAACGAACCTTAGCAGCGAAGGAAAATTCATCCCCCAACCAGTAGCGTGCCAGGAGTTGCGTTTGCAGAGTGGTTGAGAAGGGGGGCTGGTACTCCAATGAGGTCACAACAATCACACTGTGAGGGACTTACTTGTGGAAACAATAGGGGTTCTTGGCACCAACAACCCTTAGCAGCCAAGGGGACTTCATCCTCCAACCAGTATCGCACCAGGAGGCCCCTTAACAGAGTGGCTGAGAAAGGGGGAGGGGCCTCAAACAAGGTCTCAGAAATCCCACTGTGGGAGACCTATAGTGGCAACAATAGGGGTTCTTCGACCCCAACAACACTTAGCAGCCTAGAGGACTTCATCCCCCAACAAGTAATGCACCAGGAGGCCGCTTTGCAGTGTGGTTGAGAAAGGGGGGTGGCCTAAAACAAGGTCTCAGTAATCCCAATGATGGGGACTTACTTGTAGCAACAATAGGGGTTCTTGGCCTCCAACGACCCTCAGCAACCAAGGGAACTTCATCCCCCAACCAGTAGTGTACCAGGCGGTGTGTTTGCAGAGTCACTGAGAAAGGGTGCAGGCCTTCAATGATGTCTCAGCAATCTTACTGCCAGGGACTTACATGTGGCAACAATAGGGGTTCTTGGCTATCAACGACCCTTAGCAGCCAAGGGGACTACATCCCCCAACCAGTAGTCCACTCGGAGGCCCCTTTAGAAAGGGGGCTGGCCTCCGATGAGGTCTCAGCAATCCCACTGTGGGGGACTTACTTGTGGCAACAATAGGGGTTCTTGGCCCCCAGCGACCTTCAGCAGCCAAAGTGAATTCATCCCCCTACCAGTGGTGAACCAGGAGGCACATTTGCAGAGTGGTTGAGAAGAGGGTGTGGCCTCCAACAAGGCCTCAACAATTCTGCTGTGGGGGACTTAACAATGGTAAAAGGAGGGGTGTTTGGCCACAACTACTCTGAGTATCCAAGGGGACTTCATTAGGGGTGGCCGAGCAATGCTCTACCCACTTACAGAACTGTGCAGACTTGCACAGATTTCTCAGTAACATTGTAGAATTCTGCAGAGTGAGACTCTACAAGCTCCACCCAGGCCTCGTTTTTTTGTAATTTAGTATGGAAACAGAACTGTTTGTTAATAAATTCTAAGAGGAGAGGCCTGTTGCATTTTCTTGAGTTTCAATGAGACTTAAAACACATGCTGTCGGTAAGGATATTAAAATGCATTAGCTTTAGTTTATTTTTAAATATATAATGTATTATTATTTCTTAGAATCTATTTAAGTGTGAAATGGGGAACATAGTTTGCATAGATGGATACAAAGAGTAATAGAGTGATAGAGAGTAATAGCACGAAAAGATATAGAAAGAGATAAAGAGGGAGAAAGACAGAGAGCAATAGATGGTGAGACCTGAGGTAAGGCAATGCAAGAAAGGAACAGACAGCAGTCCTCAAATGCTAAACGCATTTAAAGTGGGTACAAGGAACAAAAAAACACAATTCGAATTACAATGTCCATCAAGCACAAAGGAAAAGTCACTAATGTAACCCATAACAGCAACGTTATCAATAATGACAAGCAAATCTTGCCACAAAACTCTGAAGAGAAGGTAACTATTTCAGCTCAGGCAAACGATATTTATATATCTGAAATGTATACAGAAAACAGAATGGCACAGTTACAGTAAGAAACGTGATCAGCATATGTCAACATTATTGAAAACACACAGCTATTCATAAGGGTCTTATCAAACAAAGTTAGAAATGGATGTAGATATTTGATCTCATATGAAGATAGTATTAAAAGTTATAGTGGAGGAAGTCAAACAATTGTGAACACAAGGAAACAACCAGTCCAAACACTAGAATTATGAGACCGCATGTAAACTCTATACACTATCATCAGTGCAACAAAGGAAATGTTTTCTATAACTTCCATGGAGGCTTAAAAAAGGCCTATCAGATTTTAAACGCAAAAACAACAGTTGATGGACAGAATGGAGAACAATGTCATACATTCACCCCAGTACAGAGATCTGAGCATAAATCCATCGTTTTTTTGCTCACTATGCCATTCCAGTTTGAACCCTGTCATATGCAAATTAGCCTTGAACCTGTTCCTCATGGGAACAGTCCAGTTCGAACTGCCAAGCCAGATCCTCCCTGGACTGAAAACAAGCATCCTAGGACCGGTTTCGGGGTTTCACCCCTCTTCAGCCAGGATAGCTTTAAACAAAATGGCATGGAGAGCACGGGACCCACATCTGGGCATACCTTTCCCACTCGGGGTGACAAATGCAAAAACAATAGTTGATGGACAGAATGCAGACCAATGTCATACATTCACCCCAGTACAGAGATCTGGGTCTAAATCCATCATTTCTTTGCTCACCATGCCATTCCAGTTTGAACTCTGCCAAGCCAGATCCTCCCTGGACTGGAAACAAGCATCCTAGGATTGGTTTCGGGGTTTCACCCCTCTTCAGCCAGGATAATAATCCACATTTGTAAAGCGCGAATACTCACCCGTAAGGGTCTCTAGGCGCTGGGGGCCATAGGAAAGATTAAGCAAGCTATTGCCCAGAGTCATATGGTGCTGGGCTGACCTGCCGCCGGCGCTGGGGATCGAACCGTGATCCCCAGATTCCGGAGTCAGTCGCCCTGGCTGCAGCGCCACACCTCTTCCCTAGGATAGCTTCATTCCAGTGGCATGGAGAGCATGGAACCCACATCTGGGCATACCCGTCCCACTCGGGGTGACAAATGCAAAAACAACAGTTGATGCACAGAATGCAGAACAATGTCATACATTCACCCCAGTACAGAGATCTAGGCCTAAATCCATCGTTTATTTGCTCACCATGCCATTTCAGTTTGAACCCAGCCATATGCAAATCAGTCTACAACCTGTGCCTCGTGGGAACAGTGCAGCCCCAACTGCCAAGCCAGGCCCTCCCTGGACTGGAAACAAGCATTCTAGGACTGGTTTTGGGGTTTCACCCCTCTTCAGCCAGGTTAGCTTGATTCCAGTGGCATGGAGAGCACGGGACCCACATCTGGGCATACCCATCCCACTCGAGGTGACAAATGCAAAAATAACAGTTGATGGACAGAATGCAGAACAATGGCATACACTCACCCCAGTACAGAGATCTGGACCTAAATCAATCGTTTTGTTCCTCACCATGCCATTCCAGTTTGAACACAGCTATATGCAAATCAGTCTCGAACCTGTGCCTCACGGGAACAGTCCAGCCCGAACTGCAAAGCCAGGTCCTCCCTGGACTGGTAACAAGCATCCTAGGACCGGTTTCGGGGTTTCACCCCTCTTCAGCCAAGATAGCTTGATTCCAGTGGCATGGAGAGCACGGGACCCAGGTGCGGGCAAATACTTCAAATACTAAAGGCTGATTTTTTTTCTTTCATCTGCTAACAGAAGGATGCAAAAAGTCAATACATGAAGACACTTACTTATCTTTGACAGCAACTTTAGCAATAATTTCAAACCAGCTACTAAACACTGAACAGAAATGAAACAATGTTTCAGTTGAATGTAAAGAATGCAAAGAAGCAGTGTACAGTCACTCTAAGTAAAGTAAAGAAAGCCAATTACTGAAGTGGGCAGACCCATTGATCCATGCTTTATGCTGTGGTAGGAGGAATCAAAATGTGAGTAACAATTTAAAAAACAAATGTATGTAGAGCGCTGACCTAAAGGCTCTCTACGAGTAATTTATATGAATGTTTCGGGAAAAATAGTCTGGAGAGATAGCTAAAGCTGTCTTAATGTGCAGACCTAGAAGGGGCCATTTGCACAATGGTACAAACAGCAACCTGGACATTGGAGTGGTATGATTTCTCCCTCATTGTCTGCGGTATGCATTTTCTTTCCTTACTCACTGGAGTTCGTTTCACCTGTGCCAAGTCACTCTTGATCCTTGTAGGATTTTGCACTTTGACGAATACTGCTCACGCATGTATCCTGCACAACTATATCCATTAAACTTGCTAGCAAGCATTGGTAAAGTAATTAGGTGTGCATTTTAGTTCATGTTTCAAGATATATGCATGTATAGTATCTAGGCACCGACCCTAGGCATTAATGAGCATTAATGCCCCTGGCGTTAATTAGACTGTAGGTCCCTATGCAATATTGAGCCTTAACTTCCCCAGGATGTATTGAACCTCAATAGCCTAAGAAATATTGATCCACAGCTGCTCCACATTTTTAGGTTTCCCTTTTTGTGCTGTGATGTCTTCCATGGAAATCTTCAGGGAAATCTAGTGCTGATCACTCCACTTTGAATAAGGAGGGGCGACTACTGGAATCATAGGCTTAATTATAGCGATCTAGAGTTGGAGGAAAAGAGAGTGATGGGATTGAAAACATATATTTGAGAGTTGGTTATAGGAATACGGGCTTAGTGTATGCCCGGAAGTGGGGGAAAAGGTGGTCTAAAATGAAGAGTACAGGAAATGTTACAGGGGAAACATCACCTCCAGAAGGGGGAACCCCAGGAGGTGAGGTATATCCACTATGAGTGGTGCCAACAGAGGGCATGTGCATGTTGCATGGAGTAGAGGTGACCTAGTAGCATTCACAAGTGATTGCCCCAGGTTGAGAGAGAAACCTGCTGAATGGTACAAGCAAGTTGATCACTTTGTTAAGAACTTGAAGGTGTTGTGGATTGACTTAAATACTCTGTTCATTATTGTGGTTCCTAGTGATCTATGGTCTGCATGCAAAATAGGTATTAAATGGCCTGCTGCTGAGCCAGAGAGGGATCCTGTAACTCATGGTCCTTCGCCCTTCATCATGAAAATTACAATCAGGTGATCACATTGTTGCAGTCAAAAATAGCCCCTCAAGATATCGATTGGGTTAAGATAGATCGAACGACCCAGGTTATTATTGATGAATATTCATATTCTCGTTTTCCTCTAGTGCTCGTGGTGGCATCCATGTAGGCAACGTCCATTCTACCTACCCTAGATGAAATCTTCTCAGCATGGGCGTCCCACTAACTGAGAATGGACCTCCTTTCTCATTGGAGGAATTTCATAGATTCATGAACTACAAAGGCAGAGACCATCGGAAGATAGTGCAGCTGTCGCTGCAAGCGAATGACATGGCTGAGCGATTCATAAGCAATATAAAGAAAGCAATGCAAAGAGCCAAGGTCTCTCAAATCTCAGTTGGTCAAGCCCTATGTCAAGTCATGCAGGATTATCGCTACACCCCACGCAGCTCCACTGGGCAATGCCCAGTGTAACTCGTACTAGGAAGAAAGAGCAGGACACGACTGCCACAATTGGAAAACACAGCCCTACCAGGGCACAGCGTTGTAGTCGCTTGTGACCAGGAAGCCAAGGTAAAGATAAAGAAACAAGCAGACACTTGACAACAAGTGACTGAATGTGAGCTCAATCCTGGAGACCTTGTACTGGTACGCCAGTGACAAATACAGAAGTCTGACACTCCATTCTCATGCGACCCGCTAACCATCACGAGCATCAAAAGGGCAATGATCACGGCAGCAGCGGAGCCCTACTCCATCACCAGGAACAGCTCTCACTTCAGGGAGTTCCTCTGCCAGCAGACAATGAGCGCGATGGGAGCAGGCACGCACAGGTGCCAGTCAGATGTGACATCTCACAGGTAGGTGATGAAACAGCTCAACCCAATAGTGCAGGACCCCTCCATGACAATGGAACAGAGCCAGGGTCACGCGGCTGCCTGCTCCCGAACAAAGAGAGCTCGCGCCCATTCTGAACGATTCATAAGCCCAAGCGACTGATCAAAGAAAAGTGACCCAAGACCAGGAAGACTGGGTCTTACCTGTGTCCCATCTCTCGCTCTGTTTTTTTCTCTCTGTTTTTCTCTTCTTATTCTTTGTGTTCTTCCATTTTCCCTCTCCATTTATCTTTATCTTTCTCTCCCTCTTCTTCCCCAAGAAGATATTTTCGTTTGCCAGAAATGGGGTAGATGTCTAAGTGGTGGAGAAATGGCAGGGCACTAGGCCCTGCCATTCAATGGATGACTGGACACAACTTCCAAACAGTGGGGGGAAGCAGTAGGAAGCACACACACAAGACACTCACATGCAAGTCACTGAACTGGTCAAAACGCTAGCTGCCAAGTCCTGTAAAGAAGAATAAAGAAGCGTCTGCACACTAACCTGAGTCTGTGTATTTCTTCAGGGTCACAGGCCCACCACTGGAGACACAACAATTGCCACACTAGTAAATGAGGTGTCGAAACTGTGTGCTGAGTGTGGCAGGTAAACAACCAATTTATGGTGGATCACTCCCTCTGCCAGTCATTAAATGACATCTTACTTCATTCCTGAGGTAAGTGCTCCTTTCTGAGAGTGTCATGAAGCTTGAGATGAGTGCAGGGCCAACTCAAAGAGTTTTTCTTACTTCTAAAAGAAATAGAACACCACAAATGAGGGTAATAATAATCCTTTTATTGAATTTCAACAACAGAATGAACAAACATCGGTCAAAAAGTACGGTATATAAAGACAACCAGCAATATGGTAAAGCAAATTGTGAGAAGAGTCATCCATAAGCTTCCACATAGCCACAGTACTGTGGCATATCAACATTTGTACATTGCAAGGTACATGCCAGTATATAGTATATAAAACGGGTCGCAACAATTACTCTACAAGCCTGGCAATCAATAAAGGATTGTAGCTTAAGATTCACACATAATTTGTTCCATTATGTGACTAGTGCATGCAAGGTTAACAATGCCTGGAGGAAGCCAGAGTGTCACTCCAGCCCGATGCTGCCGCCAAGTAAAAGAAACAACCAGAAAAGAAAGGAAAATCAATAGCCAAAATCCCCTTCAAAGAGAGGGGTGGGGAATCCAACAGGGGGAAAACAAGAAGAAAGGGGGAAGTGATCTGTACATGCTTAACTGGTGGAAGAGTAGTGCCATAAGGGAGCAAGAAGAGGGCCATTGCTAAAGGGCAAAGGTCCTGGGGAAGGAGACCAAGTAGGCAGGAGTGTGCCAGTAGTGGTCGTGAGCTGGTCGGCTTCTAGAGAGTACTGTGCGTGAGTAGAGCCGCTGCCCCCCAATCAAAGGGGTCGATCAAACAGGTGAAGAGTGCATAGTTTTCAGCCATGACAAATAATCAAGGATAGGCTGCTGTAGCCGTGTGAACTTTTTATCAGTAAGAAAGAGCTTATGCGATAAGTGTTCCATCTCCAGCGTATTTCAAAGCCTAGTGAACCAGGAGGCAATAGGAGGGGAAGCAGGAGTTTTTCAAGCCAAGGCTAATAGGTGTTTGGCTGCCCCTGTCATGTGGTGAATTAGGTGCCAGGCAGCATGGGTCATGCTTTCAAGTGTGGCTGGACAGAGGCCCAATACAATCATGCAATAGTCTGCTGGGATCAGAAACCCTAGAGTGTTTTTAATGTGTCCCAGGACTTCTTTCCAAAAGAGAGTAATTTGGGGGCATGTCCACCAGATATGTTCGAAGTTGCTTCCGAAAGCCCCACATCTCAAGCTGCGGAGGCCTTGGGGAACATGGCATGAAGGGTGGGGGGGGGGGGGGGGTGTAATACCATTAGTACATCATTTTTTAAGCAGATTCTTGGTGTAAAATACAGGAAATTTCTCATTGCTTCTGTGTAATGACCATTACAGTAGGAGGAGACTGATGTAAAGATGAATTTATCGGCTGTGTGTGCTATTGCCAAAGAAACCATTTAGATTCCCACTTGACCAGTGAGAATACCACGCGTTAGGAATTAGAAGTTCGTCTAAAGCTGTGTAACTCTTGTGCAGCAAAGCGAGGAGGAAGCAAGGAGGCGTGGTTTGGAGCCATCGGTGTGGATGTGAGGCAAAGCGAGGAGGTGTGGTTTGGAGCCATTGGCTTGCAGCTGCAGCCTAAAGTCGTATTCCGCGTCCTACATCTCTTTTCTCCAGCCGTCCTCTACTTCAGCCGCCATGTCATGCTTGGAAGGGGCAAGGAGGAGGAAAAGGACTGTGGCGACTGGCGATCGTGCTCAGGGCTTTGTGCTTCGTGCTCCGACCTTGTGGGTGGTGCTGCCGGTGCTGTGGTGGTGGACAGATGAGCCGGTGACCTAGCGTAGAGTGGAGCAGGGCAGCAGAGCAGTAAAGCGGTAAGTGCCTCCGGTCTGTCTTTGGCTCCCCCTGAACAGCCAATAATTCGGCAGTGGACCAAAAGTTGGCACAATTTAGCCTAACCTGGTCTGCTACCACTCCTCTGTCATCTTCAGAGCCTTCTGTCAGCCTGTCTCATCCTCTGCAGCCACCCGCCCGAGTTGGTTTGAGAGTTGCTTTGAGAAGAGACCTCCCACCCTCCATCAGAAGGAAAAGCAGGAGGGGAGAGGAGTAGAAGCCGGTGCTGGGCGGACGAGGACCAAATGGAGGGCTGGGGAGTAGTCAAGGACAGAGTTGCAGTTCCTTCATTGGGGCAGAAGCGGCCAGAATTAGGCCGGTGTGGCTTGCTCTGGTGGAGTACTGCCTACACCTCCCCCCGCTCTCTAGCACTGTGTCTCATGTGCTCATCCTCTCTGCAAGCTGTAAGGGTGTGGTGGTGCATCACAATCTTCCTCTCCTCATAGCTTGTAATCAGGAGAGTGTACAAACTTGTGCTGTGTGATCGGTGCAAACATTTCTAGCGCATATGCAAGAAGATTGTTAAAACGTGTTCCCCCAGTCCCCTTACGTAATCAAGATCCAAGGAGGGAGGAGAAGGCATGGCGTACCTTCCTTGGACTAAGAGGTCCTGGTTATTAAAAGGCAACCTTCCGAAGATATAAAAGGGAGAAAAAGGAGTCTTGAGTGTGGTGCTAGTAGATATCATCGCCAAGTGAGAGTTCAAGCCTGTCACAGAAGCGGCCCAGCTAGGTCTGGGTGCGGCTTGCGGTCGGCCTGGTAGGTTGCTACCTCAGGCTGTCCCACCCCCTGTTAAGAATAAGACTGTGAACCAGGCAGAGTTATGACTGCAAAAAATTGCGTTCAGGAAAATTGGTTTACATAAGAGCTTGCAAAAATAACAAAGCTAATTCTTTAAGGGACAAACCGATACAGATAAACATGCTGAAAGGATTTAACGCCATTTCCACCTTCTCAAGAAAAGAGATAAGCTTAAATAAAGCAGCGATGATGGAGTTTAAGCCTGAATCTCTTCCTGGAAAGGCTGAAGCGGAACCCGAAAAATCACTTTTAACAAATCCTATCAACTTTTCAACTAGAATCAGAGCGACTCGGTCTGGGGTTGAATTAAGCCCTGAACTTAGAGTGGAAGGTTCTCCGTTGGCAAATCTTACCATCTACTCTTCCCGAAACAGATTGACTCAGTCCGAGGTTGAATTTTGCTCCGATCCTAGAGTGGAAGATTTTACTCTCACATCAATTTCAATCTGAATCTTATTGCAAAAGTCCCTCAGTCTCCTAAGCCTCACACTTCTAATATTTCACCTCTCTCAAAATCACGGAACTTTCCCCTTGGTCCTTCCATTAAGATGCAGCTTTTTAGCAGTACACCCAGTGAAACCTTTATATTAAACTCAAGTGTGTCTGTCACCCCTGACTTGTCCTTCAGTCTTCATCCACTAAATAATGATCCAGAGGAAAAAATACTGATATCTGAATCCTTGCTTTGTTTGGAAAGATTCCTGTCATCCATTCTAGCCCTCAGGGAGAAATCCGTAAGCAACTCTGATTATATCTTGGATTCACGTCTGTCTCTGACCAAATCTATAATTTCTGATGAGGATCTCTAAATGGTTAAGCCACCATACTTCCCTCTCTTAAGTCCTATTCCTGGAATGGGATATTTTTTCTATCTCCTCTGTACCATAAATCTAATCAACCCAAATCTACCCAAACGTGTTCTGTTCTATACTCTAATTGTCGGTGCTCAAGCTAGTACGCCTTTTGGTAGCAGAAAAAATAAGGGCAAAAAAAACACAGACATATTTAATGACATTCAGCCCCTCTCATTACAGCAGTTCTTTGAACCTGAGGTCCCTGTTACTTCACCTGCATCTTAGTCCTCAGAAAAGGAAAAAGTGATTACAAAACAAAAAGTTTTGCCCATTTTCTTAAAAAGAGGGACTATAAAAACTGAACATTCTACAATGGAGGAATTAAAAGCTGAACATTTTACATCAGAGGAAAAGAAAATCAAAATTAAAAGTAAAAACCCCTGCAGATCATCTGCGTGACGTCTATACGTCGGTTTCGGATAGGCCGGAGGATGACTCTCGTCAATTGTTACGAGATATTACGTTGCCATGCCTCTCTGTCTCCGACAGGGATTTGATGGACGCGGCATTGACGAATGATGAGATAGCACTGGCGATTCGCGCACTCCGCTCCGGAAAGGCTTTGGGCCCGAATGGTCTGCCGATCGAGTTATACAAGCTTCGTCCTGAGACGCTGGCGCCTCATCTCCGTGAGATGTTTAATGCATCGCTTAAGGTGGGCTCCCTTTCGCTGGACCAACGGCTTGCAACGATTGTGGTTCTCCACAAAGAGGGGAAGCCGCGAGACGGTTGTGCATCTTATAGGCCTATCTCACTCCTGAATGCCGAACCAAAAATTCTTGCGAAGGTCCTGGCAAATCGATTGATTACTGTAATTGGCGACCTGGTTCATCCGGATCAGTCTGGTTTTATTCCGCATCGCAACACCGCGCTGAACCTGCGGCGCCTACATGGAGTTCTCGCAAAAGTCGACTGTATCCAGGAGCCCACCATTTTGGCGTCTTTGGACGCCACGATGGGGTTCGATACGCTGGAATGGTCGTATCTTTGGGCAGCACTGGCCAAGTTTGGTTTTGGACCCGGATTCATTAAATGGGTGAAACTGTTGTATGTGGAGCCGCTGGCGCAGGTGGTGGTGAATGGTAGGGTGTCTGCCCCCTTTGTGCTCGGGAGGGGCACCCGCCAGGGTTGCCCCTTGTCCCCGCTTCTTTTTGCTCTTGCGCTGGAACCCCTGGCGGCATGGCTGAGGTGGGAACCCTCTATGGCGGGTATCCGGTGGACTCCGACGTTTGAGGACCGTGTGTCACTATACGCTGATGACATTTTGCTCTACCTCACCGCGCCGCGGAAATCATTGATGGTGATGTTCGATGTTTTGACCTCCTTCGGCCGCAATTCTGGGCTTGTTATTAATTGGGCTAAGTCCTGTGTATATGTGTTGGTTGGCGACCCCCCTCTTCTCCCTCGCGGCTGTCCGATTCAAATCTCTCAGGCTGGATTTAAATATTTAGGTATTCACGTCTCCCTGAGTTCAGCGGATCGTTACTCTCTGAACCTGCTGCCGCCGCTTCAGCGGCTTCGGGCGGACGTAGTCCGGTGGCGGAGGCTTCCGTTATCGCCGCTGGGCAGGGCGGCCTTATTTAAAATGATGTCTCTGCCACGTTTTTTGTACACCCTACAGAATACGCTGGACGTGGTGCACGATATTTTCGGGAGGTGGAAAGCCTGCAGCGACAGCTGGTGTGGGATGGGAGACCACGCATCGCTCTTGCTAAGCTGACTCTTCCATGGTACGATGGTGGCATAGCTCTTCCTGATATCAGACGGTATTACTGGGCGTCCCAGCTGGTGGCAGTGAACCATGGGACGTATGGCCCGGCTTTGAACCCCGCGTATGAGATGGATAAGCTACTGTTGCCGGGTGGGGATTTCAATCGAATGCTTTATTCCAAGAAGGAACGCGCTAAACTCACGGGCCCCACGAACAATGCTGTACGCGCATGGCACGGCGCCACTGCTGCTACGGGCTGGAAGGGTCGCCTGACTCGGGCGACTCCGCTGTATGCTTCTGAAGAGTTGGGCGGGCTGTGGCGCACTAAGGGATTTGAGAAGTGGGACACGATTGGTATTAGCCGCGTCGGGGATCTGTGGGCGAAGGGCGCTTTTAAAACGTTCGATGTCCTTCGGGCCGAATATAGATTGAGCGATAGGGAATTCTTTCGTTACGCGCAGATCCGCCACGCCCTGCTTTCTGCCTTTCCGAACCCGGCTGATATCCCTGAGGCCTCCCCTTTGGAAGACCGTATACTTGATGGTTACTTGCCAGACAGCACCATTTCCCTGATCTATAAAAAAATGATTAATACTCGCGCTGACCTCCTCACCCGCCTGCGAGAAGCATGGGTCGCTGATGGCCTAGAGCTGGAAGATGAGGACTGGGTTGCGGCTGTAGCCTCGCCGAGAGAGGTGGCCATACCCGCTCGCCTCAGATTTGTGCAGTTAAAGATACTACACAGGGTCTATGTTACCGGTCCCCGCTTGCTTCGCTTGGGATATTCGAGTGATGGTTTATGTAGGCGTGGCTGTGGCCTGCTTGGTACTTTTCTGCATGTTTTGTGGGAATGTCCAGTGGTTGTCCGGTTCTGGATTAGGGTGCATGCAGTGATGGAGGAGGTCACTGGTGTGGCCCTACTCACGGAGGCGCGGCGCTGTGTGTTGAATGTGTGGGAACCGACTGATTGTGACGCGGCCCAGGAGCGCTGGGTGACTCTGGGTAATATGATAGCCAAAAGAGACATCGCGCAGCTGTGGGGCTCGGGTAGGTCTCCTACGGTGTCAAAGTGGAGAGAAAACATGGACTGGTGCATGTTCCGGGAGAAAACCGTGTATGTTGCTAGAGGCAAACCCAAAAAATGGAATAAGATGTGGGGTCCGTGGAATTCTTACCGTGGTGATATATGCACGCCCCCCCTGGTGATCGCCTCCGATGTAGCCCTGTCCCCTTAGCTCGGATATTCCTGTTCCTTCCTGGAATCGGTACATGTGTACTTCCCTGCCCCCCCTCCCGCCTCGCCTAATACTAGCTTTTGCCTATAGTGCCGCTGAGAGGCGGCTGCCCCCCCCCCCCCATGGGAGAGCAAGTCCCTGCTTATATAGTTTTCATGCCTGGTTTTAGTTTTGTATTGTTGTTTTTTTCTCATAAAATGTTAATTCAAAACCTTCTTGTTGTATGGAGTCTAGTTGTGGGCCGATTAGCCGCCCCCTCGTGCAGGCTGCTCATTTGCTCGCTGTATTGATTTTCCTTTTTGCACACTAGCGGCCGGCCTTGGAGGTTGTAGGCCTGTGACTGTACATAACTGCTGTGTCAAATAAAGGTTTTTTAAAAAAAAAAAAGTAAAAACCTACCCGCAGGAAGAAGAAGGGAAAAAGGGAAAAAATTCAAAGGATAAACGAAAAAGAGCAAAGTGACTGCGCTGTGACCCAATTTAATTTGAAATTTGACTTTTATTCCTGACTCGAATTATATAAACAGTGAAGAAGGACAAGTTGAAGCTATCTCAAGGGGTCCTCGATCACCATTATCAAACTCCAGTGATTTAATAATCCCGATCTCACAAGAAGTTAACACACCAGATTTAAGCCCTACATCGGTAGCACAGTGTAATCTGAATACTAATGCTGCACTATTTGACTCCTCTTTACCCTATTGGAAATACGCCTGAGCGAGTCTACCAAGCTAGCTATTTACCTTCTGTACCCCTTTCTTTAGATATTTCTTTTATTTTTGATCAAGAGCTGTATATGAATAGATCTTTTCTATTGAGTTGGTTTGGTGAAATTCCTGACCTCCAAATGATCCAGAGTAGTGATTTTGCCCTAGTTCAAGTTCATAAACAAGGCAATTACGGGGCAGCCAGAATTACGTTTGGTTCTAAGGTGATTTCATATGTAATAATGTCAAATAATACACTCCAACCTATGCGTTCTGGGTGACCTCAACATTTGGTTTGACAAACCCATTATGACCCATTCAAAAACAATAATCACTGGCCTCCACACCGAACCTGCATCAGACTGTCCACAAACCCACACACATCGCTGGACATATCCTAGATGTCAGTTTTGCTAATACTGAACTAGTTACCTTTCAAACTATAACTCCGGTCACAGGTACTTTACCTGATAATGATTTTAGCAGCCTACTCAGCAACCCTGCACTCTTTCCTACTCCCTGCTGACGAGAGGCAACTACCTCGAAACACGTGTCCAGGGATGGCTAACGCTATTCACACTTGCACTCACGACACGAGCATAGGTGTATCCGCCGACGCTAACTACAGGGACCACAGTTCTTTGGGGTAACACGCAGGTAGGTCAGCAGTGTGCAACCATTTGGATTTAGTTATTTAGTGGCTCTTTGAGCCGGGGAGTCGACGGGCTCAGGTTACGCACCTGCGTTGCTACGAGAGGTACTTTACCTGATAATGATTTTAGCAGCCTACACAGCAACCCTGCACTCTTTCCTACTCCCTGCTAACTACAGGGACCACAGTTCTTTGGGGTAACACGCAGGTAGGTCAGCAGTGTGCGACGCTTTTGGATTTAACTCCGGTCACATGGTCAGACCACCATTTGCTTGCTTTCCAACATAAAGTAACACTAAGCGACACACCTAAAACTGCCTTACATGCATCCACCTATCGACCTTGGAACAAACTCAATTTGGAACACTTAGAAACACAATTAACATCCAGTACAGATCTGGAAACAATAAATTCTGTTGAAAACGATATGAGTGGCTACAGGATGCTGTTGACATCCTGATACCACTCAAAACCACACAACAGAACAAAAGAAAAAAAGCACACTGGAGAAATATAGAGATAAAAGACATAAGACAACAAATTAGAAAGCTGCAACGTACCTGGCTCAAAACAAATGCCAAACAAGACAAACTTCACCTACAGAGAATTAACGGATTATACAAGTCAGTTATTAAAAAAGCAATGAAAAGGTACTATTCAGACAGAATTCAAAATGATAAATGTGCAAAAAAAGAATTCTATAAAATACTCAATAAATTTTGTAAACCAAATTGCCTAGAAGGAACTCATCCTGTTACTCAAGATTTCACAGACAAACTGGCAAATCATGACACGGACAAAGCAGACACGTTAAACTTGTACTTAAAACAGAGACAAAGCATCAGCACTAACCCTTTTACAAAACAACAATCCAAGAATACTCTAACCAAGCCTCTCCGTTCCTTTCAACACATCTCACACAATGAATTTATGGAGCTGGTCAAAGAAAGCAGGCCTGCCGGCAGCCCATCCGACACGTGTCCACCGCAAACTCTCAAGACAATTCTTTTTAACAACCTCTGCTGCCACTCCAGTAAGAAGAATCATTAACAATTCCTTAGCTACCGGAATATTTCCAGAAGAACAAAAAAAGTCATACATACGCCCTTTACTGAAGAAAACAAACTTGGACCCGCTGAACCCTAACAACTACAGACCCATTACAAATGGACCTTTTCTGGGCAAACTGATACAGATGCCACAATTCATTGAAGAGCATGCCATACTTTCAGACTTCAAAAGAGGATTCCGTCCGGGAAAAGGCAAGAGAATCTGCCCTCCTTGCCATCTGGGATGACTGGAAGAACACAGTTGACCGCAACGGGGTTGCTGCACCACTCCTCTTGGACCACTCGGCTGCCTTTGACATGGTTGACCATGACACTCTGAAACAAAGACTCTATGAAGCTGCCATAGAGGGGACTGCTCTAGACTGGATCGCGTTCTACCTTCAAAATGAAACTAATGTCATCCATACCCCACCTTTCTCGTCCAAACCATACTCCACAAAAGCAGGGGTACATCAAAGGCTCTATCATCTCGTCCATGCTTTTCAACATCTACATAAAGTCATTACTGGTACTGATCAATCAATTTCACATCATGTGCTATAACTATGCAGATGACACACAAATACTCCTTCAACTGAAATGCCCCAAAGACATTGGATACTCTTCAATTTTCAGTTGTCTCAGAGCCGCGGCGTCCCGACCAATCACAATGCTGCTTGCAGTGTTGTGATTGGCTTAAGGGTGGGAGCCTGACTGCCAGCTTCCTGTTCCTGCCAAAGGACAGGAGAGCAGGAGAGGAGCAGAGACAACGCGGGACCTGGCCGGCTGGAAGGTAAGTTAAAAATGTTTTTTTAATTAAATTAAACCCCTCGCGTGACCTTCCCTCCCCAAGCGACCCCTCACCTGCGAGTCATGCCAGCCACGACTGCAGAAGGGTCCTTCCCTGATTTAAGAATGAGAGCGATGTCTGCCACCAACATCATCAGCGTAAGCCCCTTAGTGTGAGTAAAGGAATTTAAGAGCAAAATACAAATAGTCCTTCAAGGAGGGGAAGAAGATATTGAAAATGGAAACCAGTAGTCCATCCAGACCCGGAGTCTTTTCTACTGACATATTTCCCTGAGCATTTTTAACTTCACACACCATAAAGGGCATCTCCATATCTCGGGCCAGGTGTGGGTCTAGAGGCATCCATGGACACTCCCACAGATAAGCATGGATGTGTGCAGGGTACTCTCCCCTGCTTGTATAAAGGGCCCAGTAATAATCTTGGAATGCTTTACGCTTATCCTCATCCCGGAATGCGAAGTCCGAGTCTCCAGTGGGGAGCTTAGTGATGTGGGTGCAAACATACTGGCAGTGGAGCTGGCATGCTAAGATGGTCCCCACCATGTCCCCCATCATAATCTTTTTGCTTGAGGGCCAAGAGGGGGCGTTCAGCTTTGTTAATTCGGTGTGCTCGCAACTGACCATGAAGTATTGTGAGAGGGCACTTGCTACATGTTGAAGGGTTGCGTTTATTAACTAGGCCTGTGCTGTTGATGTGGAGGAAATGACACCATATAATATGTCTTTAAAGACATCCCATAGAATATGAGGATGGATGTCCAGTAGGTTTTTGAGTTCAGAGTATTCCTGAATCGCATCATTGACAGTAGCCCTATCCACTGGATCGAGCAGTAGCTGAGGTGGAAGACGCCAGTGCGGCGGAGCATCTGGGGTGCCAGTCCGGGAAGGCCAGGTCTACTCTATATGTGCGTGGTCTGAAATAGAGATTACTGAAATCAATTCTGCCTCCAGCGTGTGCAGGAGGGAATGAGTAAGGAACACATAGTCAATTTGGGAATACAAGTGAATAAAAGGAATTATCCTGGGCATCAGGGTGTAGGTATCACCACACATCAACTAGGCCTGAGTCAGTGATCTCCCACTTAAGCCGAGCCGACATGGCTCCCATGCCTAGAAAATGAGTGGAATTCCTAACAAACGTGGAATCCCACAGCAGGTTAAAATCTCCTCCCAATATCACCCCTTCCCGGGCTTGACGGAGCTAGTCCTGAAGAATCCCATGGAGGAATGAGTCTTGCGCCTGGTTAGGAGGATACACATTAAAAAGGAAAGGACCCCAATCCTCCACTTCACTGTCACCATCAGAAAGCGCCCTCCAGGGTCCTGAGTTACATACAGCAATTTGGTGCTAAATACTCCTTTAAAAAGCATGCCCACCCCCAGTGTTTTACTGTCTGTGTATGTCCAGTAATTGGAAGGATAATTAGGATGTGCCAAGATTATGTCTGGATGGTGGTGAAGAAGGTAGTGCCATAACTGTTTTCACTTGCTGGGGGAGTTAAGCCCCTTCAGATTAACGGAGCAGCTGAGCCCTGTGTCCCCCTGAATCGTCTGGGGGAGATCCATGGTGAAAGTCATAATATCATCACCCTATGCGCCCCACGGGGCACCTCGGATTCGGAGGTTGTTTTGCAGCTGCGGTTCTCCAAATCTTCCTGTCTGGCTAGGAGTTCAATGTGTTGGTCCTCCAGGATACTAACATGGTGTATAAGCAACTCCTAATCCTCCATGTATAAGTCCATTGTGTACTGCTGCCATGTGTCGGCGCAGGCACCCTTCCACCATGGTGCAAGGATTCCTGCGTCGTGGGGAGATTGTTTTTGTGCAGCAAGGGGCACCTTCCTGCACAGAAACAATCAATTGAGGTGATTTCCTCTTCCAATGTGTACTGTAGAATGCAGCACGCATTGAAAGAGGAAACAAACGAGGAGAAATTAAAACATTTCTTCTCGTTGCACCTCGCTACGCCACCTTTGGCGTGGCGTAGCATTCTGACAGTTCCCTGATTAAATATTGATGTAATAAATATAGACATACACAAATATCGACGTAAAAATATAGAATACAAAAATATCGACTCCCTATACATAAACAGGTAAGTACAATAATATTGAATCAAAAATATAGAATACAAAAATATAGATGTAAAAAATATCGACTTAAAAATATATATAACTATTAATATTTTTAACAAAATAAATTACATTTAATATATATTTTAACTAAATATAACAAATAAACTTAATTTAAAAAATATGAACACACAAACATAAAAATGTATACATATATTTACTTAAATATATTTTACTAACTATTGTCTTTATTTAATTTATAAACGTTTTAAATTATATAAAAATAATATATATAGCTATATCAATAATTTAAAATAAAATAAAACATTCTATAATTAATTAAAACATTAAACTATTAAAAGAAAAATAAATCATACATTTCGCAACATTTGCTTCCCACTCCAGTGAGTGCAACAGTAGGGAAAGTGTTGGATAGCGGAGGGGTAAAAATTACTATCACTACTCCAGTGAGTGCAACAGCAGGGAAAGTGTTGGATAACGGAGGGGTAAAAATTACTATTCCCACTCCAGTGAATTTAACAGTAGGGAAAGTGTTGGATAGCGGAGGGGTGAAAATTACTATTCCCACTCCAGTGAGTGCAACAGCAGGGAAAGTGTTGGATAGCAGAGAGGTAAAAATTACTATTCCCACTACAGGGAGTGCAACAGCAGGGGAAGTGTTGGATAGCGGAGGGGTAAAAAGGACTATTCCCACTCCAGGGAGTGCAACAGCAGGGGAAGTGTTGGATAGCGGAGGGGTAAATATTACTATTTCCGCTCCAGTGAGTGCAACAGCAGGGAAAGTGTTGGATAGTGGTGGGGTAAAAATTACTATTCCCACTCCAATGAGTGCAACAGTAGGGAAAGTATTGGATACCACACCAATAAAAACAACATCAAAATTTTTACTACATTTTATTTCCATAATTAACATAATTAATATTGAATTTAAATATATTAATATTAAAAAAGATAATAAACATTCATTAATTACATATTCAGTAACACTATAATATCCACAACGCACACCTAAAATGAATCACACAACTACAATGAATAATTAATTAATTTAAATTAATTAACAAATAATTAATAATTCATTCAATAAAAAATAAATTACTTCCCACCCTTCTCACCATTTACACCAATAAACACCACAACACACACCTAAAATTAATTAAACAATTACCATAATTTTTTTTTTTTTTTTTTTTGAAACCGTTTATTACAAATCTCAAGAATATACAGGTATGGGCCTACAACCTTCCGGCCGGCCGCTAGGAATGACAGGAGCATATGACATACGTTCATAAAACACTTGGTGTTGCAGAGGAGCATAATCAGGAGGTATCAATGCCGTGGGCCATATCAGTCAGACCCCACAATACGGTTTCATTTTATACAAACAACAAGAAAAAAACCACACCCACAAGGCAACCCGCAATCGACAGTAGCAGCACGTGCTCCCCGAATGGGGGACCCCAAGTATCCACAGGAGTCTAAAGAGGGGAAGGGGAACAGAGCAAGGACTGGGGGAACCCTGTGCCCGGGGCTGGGGGAAGGAGTCAGCTAAGGGGACGGGGCTGGTGAGGCAGCAGGCAGCAGTGGTGGCGCACAGATACCCCCGCGATAGGCGTTCCAGGGGCCCCATACTTTCACCCATGTCCCAGGCTTACCCCTCGCCACATACACCACCTTTTCTCGAAACATGCACCAGTCCATGTGTTCTTTCCAGGCCGACACCGCCGGGGGCTTCTGGGATCCCCACAATTGAGCAATATCACGCTTAGCTACCATATATCCCAGAGTCACCCACCACATCTGCGGAGCCGAGTAGTCAGTTGGTTCCCACACATTCAACAGGCACCTCCTCACTTCAGGCAGCAGCGCGACACGCGTAACCACTCGCAGGACCTCGTGCACACCATGCCAAAATCGCTCCACCTTCGGACATTCCCACAAAATATGCAGAAAGGTCGCCAAAGCACCACACCCACGCTTACACAACCCATCCTCAGCATAGCCCATACGCAGAAGCCTTGGCCCCGTCATGTAGACCCGGTGGAGTATCTTAAGCTGGACGAAGCGAAGGCGAGCCGGTATGGCCACCTCCTTCGGAGAGGCCACCGCGGAGGTCCAGTCCTCGTCGTCCAACACCAGCCCATCGGCAACCCAAGCCTCTCGGAGGCCAGTTAGCAAGCCCGAGCGGTCATTGATCAGTTTTTTGTAAATAAGTGAGATCGTGCTGTCTGGGACATGGCCATCTAGCACTCTGTCCTCCAGGGGGGAAGACTCCGGGATGGAGGCAACGTCTGGGAAGACGGAGCCCAGTGCATGACGGACCTGCAAGTACCGAAAGTATTCACTGTCCTGCAGCTGAAACTCCGTCTGCAACATCTCGAATGTTTTAAATCCCCCCCTCGTCCAGAGATCCCCAACTTTACTGATGCCTATCGTGTCCCACTTCTCGAAGCCCTTTGAGGTCCACAGGGAGCCCAACCTCTCAGAAGCGTACAGCGGTGACGTTCGGGTCAAACGGTCCTTCCACCCCATAGCTGCATTAGCCGCGTGCCATACTCGCACCATGACACGCGTAGGTCCCGTCAGGCGAGCGTCGGGCGCGCCAGAGTAGAGCGCTCGATTGTAGTCGCCACCGGGCAGTAGCATCTTGTCCATTTCAAATGCCGGGTTCAAGGCGGGCCCGTAAAGTCCATGGTTGATTGCAGCTAACTGGGAGGCCCAGTAATACCGTTTAATATCCGGGAGGGCGATCCCCCCGTCGTACCATGGGAGCGTCAACTTCGCCAGGGCAATACGCGGCCTCCCGTCCCAGAACAGGCGGCGCTGTAGATTCTCCACCTCACGGAAGTAGCGCGCCGGGACTAAGTCCATAGTGTTCTGGAGAGCGTACAGGAAGCGTGGCAACGACATCATCTTAAACAGCGCCGCCCGGCCGAGCGGCGAAAGCGGCAGGCGCCGCCAGCGCGCGACGTCCTCCTTCAAGCGCTGGAGGGGGGGAAGCAAGTTCCGCTCGTAGCGGGCCTCCGGGTCCAGAGTAATGTAGACACCCAGGTACCTAAACCCCTGAGCGGCAATCTGGATCGGACAGCCCCGCGGGAGGACGGAAGCCTCCCCGGAGAGCACATACACACATGATTTAGCCCAGTTGATGACAAGGCCTGAGTTGCGGCCGAATGAACGTAAAACATCAACCAGGACTATTAGTGATTTACGTGGGGAGGCTAGGTACAAAAGGATGTCGTCAGCGTATAGGGACACGCGGTCCTCGTGCTCGGGGGTCCAACGGAGACCACGGATGGAAGGATGCCACCGCAGCCACTCCGCCAGGGGCTCCAAGGCCAGCGCAAACAGGAGCGGCGACAAGGGGCAGCCCTGCCGCGTGCCCCGGCCCAGCTCGAATGGGGCCGATACTCTTCCATTTACCACCACCTGCGCCAATGGGCCCGAATATAACAATTTGACCCAACTGATGAAACCCGGGCCAAATCCAAACTTCGCCAGCATCGCCCAAATGTATGGCCACTCAAGCGTGTCAAACGCCATGGTGGCGTCTAAGGACGCCAGTATGGCCGGCTCCCGCACGGATGGAACACGTGCGAGCACCCCGTGCAAGCGCCGCAGATTAAGGGCCGTGTTGCGATGGGGAATAAAGCCGGACTGGTCTTGATGGACCAGATCGCCCACCACGCCGACCAGCCGATTGGCCAGCACCTTGGCAAGAATTTTGGGCTCCGCATTTAAGAGCGAGATAGGCCGATAGGATGTAACCCGGTCCCGAGGTCTCCCTTCCTTGTGGATCACCACGATTGTGGCCAGACGCTGGTCCAGCGGGAGGGAGCCCAGCGAGTGGGCCGCCAGGAACATCGCGCGAAGGTGGGGTGCCAATGCTTCCGGTCGCAACTTATACAACTCGATAGGGATGCCATTCGGGCCCATGGCCTTGCCAGAGGCGACCGAGCGTATGGTGAGGGCAATTTCGTCGGAGGTGGGAGCGGCATCCAACGACACCCTGTCCTCCTCCGAAAGGGAAGGCAGCGCGATATCCCTAAGCAGGGCAAGGGAATCCTCCTCCGAGCAGGGAGAAACCGGGGAATACACTTCACGGAAATAATCCGCGAACCAGGTGACAATTTCTTCTGGCTCGATTACACTCACACCATCCATCCTCTCAATCAGCGGGACCACACGATTCGCTCTCTCCTTTTTATCCAACCACGCGAGCAGTTTACCAGCCTTATCACCCACATCATACAGTCGCCCCTGTTGCTCCCTACTGAGGCCCCTGGCCGCCTCCGTGACGAGGGCCCTGTAGGCCGCCTGCTTAAGCTATAGGACATGTAGCACAGCATCTGTCACCCCACCCTCTAGATCACCCTCCAATTCGGCAATTTCGGCCTCCACCCGGGTCACCTCCTCCCGCTCGCGCCTCCGGGCATGGGAAATAAGGGATAGGGCCTCCCCTCTGAGAACTGTCTTGAAGGCCTCCCACAGGGAGATAGCCGAAGGGACGGACCCCACATTCTCATCAAAGTATCGCTGTAAGGATTTAATCAAGTCAGCGCGAATGGTGGGGTCGCGCAGGTACCAGGCATTGATTGGAACTACCCTGCCCTCACCCCTCGGGCAGACATCAAAGTGTAACAGGAGCGGGGAGTGGTCTGAGATACCCCGCGCCAAATGGCGCACCTCTCCAACCCTCCCAACATAGGCCGCCGGGACAAGAACATAATCAAGCCGTGAGAGGCTACCATGGGCCCCGGAGTGGAAAGTGTACTGCAGCTGCGTGGGATGTTTTAAGCGCCAGCAGTCCACCAATCCCAGTGTATCCAAGAGGCCGGACAGCCACGCCTGTGCCCGGTGGAGGTCCCTAGGGGGGTGACGATCCACAGTCCCAGAAACCACCACATTGAAGTCCCCCCCAACCACCAGAAGCCCCCCCGGAAGGCCAAGGAGGAGGCGCCCCAGGTCTGCAAAAGTGGTCGACTGTAGCCCCGGTGGGACGTATACTGATACAAAGACAACTACTTTGCCCTCCATTCTCCCCACCAAGACAGTGTAGCGTCCCCTATCATCATGGAGCACCTCATCAATTTCCAACGGGAGCGAGTTCTTCACCATGATGCCCACACCCCGTGAGCCCGACGTGAAGCCCGAGTGGGCCACCAAACGGTAGCCACGCCGATTCATGGCACAAAAAGAATTACCAATAAGGTGTGTCTCCTGCAGAAAGACTACATCGGGTGAGATTCGTTTCAAATACTGCAGGACCACACCTCGTTTGATCCTATCCCCCAGTCCATTAACGTTCCAAGACAACAAAGTCAAGTCCCTACCCCCCATCACACACAGAAGCCATCATTCGTCCCCCGGAGAGCACCTTAAGACCAATACAAAAAAGGGTTTGCCTTGTGGTAAAAACGAACAACACCCCACCCCAACCCACCCACCCCAACAGAACTCCCCCCTCCCTGCACCCCTGCATGAGCCCGAACAGCCCCCCCAAAGTGCAGTGTGCCTGTCGCCCCATAGATGGTTAAACTAACTAAGCCCCCAGAGGAGGAGGGAGAACCCCCAAGAGACCCCACACGACCTCCACACGAGGGGAACTTACTCGAACAGACGAACAGTCAAAAGTGACATCAATTTTGTCCAGAGCGAGGCCTAATATTAGTCCCTCAGTCCTGATCCGGCGAGCCCTCTCCCCCAACCGCTCCCCCCCACCCCCCCGAGCCCGATCCCCAGACAAAGTACCCAGCCAGTCCCCGGCTGCTTCGGGACGATCAAAAAAGTGCGTGCGGCCATCCACCTCCACCCGCAACTTAGCTGGGAAAAGCATCGCATACTTGAGGTTTAGGTCCCGTAGACGACGTTTGACTCCGAGAAAGCTCAGTCTCTGCTTTTGGACCGCTGGGGTGAAATCAGGATAAAAATTTATGTCCATATTGTCGAGTCTGACCGGTCCCTGTAGCCTGGAGGATTGCAGAATAGCATCTCTGTCCCGAAAGTTGAAAATCCGGGCAATGAGAGGCCTCGGAGGGGCTCCGGTCTTAGGCCTTCCCCCGGGAACCCTGGTGGCCCGTTCCACCGCGAAGAATTTACTCAGCCCCCGGGGCTGGAGATGGGTGAGAATCAAGTCCTCCACGAATAGGTCCGCCGCCGCCTCCTCACGTCCCTCAGGCACCCCGATAATGCGGACATTGTTCCTCCGGGCCCGACCCTCGGAGTCCTCCAAGCGGCGATCCATCAGCGCACTCGCCTGGCCAAGCCGGCGCACCTCCTTCTGGAGGGTCGCCACATCTGTCGTGAGGCCCGATGTGGTGTGGGCCAAAGAATCGACCCGATCATTGGTCTTGGATAGATCGGCCCTCACCAAGCCAACATCCACGAGGACCGAGTCTATCTTCTGCGCCAGTGTATCAAACCGCTGGCTCACCGAGGCCTTCATCTCGGCGATAGCACCCATGACATCCCGCAGGGTCAGATCCGCGGGCAGAGCAGGAGCATCAGTCGGGCCCTCAGGGGACCTACGCGGCACCTCGGGAGATCCCTTCTGGAGGGTGTAGCGGTCCATGCTGTTAGACTGATGGGCTGCGCCACGTCGGGTCGATTTCACCTTTGCCCGGTCACCATCTTGCTTTGTGGACATGGTTCCAGTCCCCCGATCGTGCCAATCACGTCGTAAAGGGCAGGCAAGCCGGTTCACGGGCTCCGGGGGGGGGGCCACCACAGATCCGCGGGGTGGATCACAGCCGGCGGGCCGGCAGGGCACCCCAACGAGGCCACACCACCTCACAGTGCCCCGCGACCCAACCTCGCCAAGACAGCAAGGAGGGTGCAAAAGCGAAAGTGAAAGTGCGGGGTACGCGAGTCGCCGAGCCCTGCCCGCCGCTGTTGTCCACTTTGTCTCCGGATAGCCCCACAGATCCAATCCGGGGTTCGGCGTGGAGAAGGCCGCAAACCTCGATCGGTGTTCCCGCCGGCGTCCGAGGTCCAATTTGGAAGCGGAAAACGGGTGCCACCTCACCTCGGGCTCACCAAAACAGTCCCCTCATCTAGGACAGGATATTTTCAGGATATGTGTAGGAGGTCACGGAGGTCCTCGGGAGCCTCGCACCTACGCGGCCATCTTGGTTGCGCGCTAGGCTCCTCCTTAACAATTACCATAATTAATTATTAATAAATTAATTTAAATTAAGTAACAACTAATGATCAAACAAATATTAATAAATTAATTTACACATTTAACTCTATAACATCACAATTATAAAAATATGAATAAATATATCTTATTCAATAAATTTCATATAATTAAATTACTTTTCACCCTATTCCCCTATAAACCCTCAACTCCCTACGGAACTAAAAACGCAAAATTAAATTTAAGAAAATTATTAACTACTTTAAATAATAAATAAAATGTATATAATGAAATTACTTCCCACCCTATTCCCCTATAAACCCACAACCCGCTACGGAACTGAAAACGCAAAATTCAATTACAAAAAAATATTAACTACTAAAATTTCAACACATATAACAAAAAGACAAGCACTTCTCATACAAAAAGCAAACAGCACACACATATAAAATATATACTAAAATACATAACATTGATAAAAAATAGATATTTTTAGCAACAATATTTTTGAAAACGATATTTAACACTTCGATATTTTTCAATCGATATTACTTACCTAAAAATCTATATTTTTTCTGTTGATATTTCTGACCCACGATATTTTTACCTCGATATTTGTGCAAATCAATATTTTTACATCGATATTTTGGCTCTGCACCAATTCTGACGCATTTCCAGATTTACGATTTCTCTTAAATCAGGAAATTCATCAGTGGACATGGGTGTTACGTGGGAAAACCCACAGCAACATCCATGTCACACCCCTAACACGCAAAGTGTTACATCAACAGGGGTGATATTTACAAGCCCAGGTTATGTCACGCAGGGTGACTTTACCTGTTCTTGTAAATATCAGTTAGCAGGCTGCCCCATCGGTGCGTCACGCAACGTGATGCACCGGCGGCGCAAGGGGCTTGTAAATCTGCCCCCAATGCACAAATTGAAAAGTGTACCAGGACACAAGATGAAATCCGGTATGGAGGTGAGTACTTTGTATTCCAAACATTATGTTTCAAATGTGTTTCAAATGGTGATAGTATTATAGATTCTCAGTTTAAGGGCTGTGACACGGGAACAAGGTGCTTGTACTACTACGATCTTTTTCTACAGCTCTTCAGTTTAGGAACCCTCTAAAGGGATTTGCGTTTAAACAGTAGGTTTGCATGATTATATGGTATTGACATCTCTTGAGTTTTTTGGAGGTTGTAAGAACAGTTTTGTTTAGGTTCTGCAGTTTTGATGCAATCTGTGCAGGAAGCTGGCGCTCTTCAGTGGCGTAACAAAACTTGAGGGGGCTCCCCTGTAAGGTACTCAGAGGGGCCCCCTCCGAGCTCAATCCAGAGCTCTCCGGCTGAAGTACCGTGCTGAGGGGGCCCCCTGGAGCTTGGGAGCCCCCCGCACTGCGGGGGCCTGTGTTACGCCCCTGGCGCTCTTTATAGTGCACCAAAATGAGGGACACTGTGCAGAGAGTCCAGGCAAGCCCCAAAGGAATTACAGAGGCTCAAATGACACCCCAAATGCTCTCTTTTGTGGTAGTGTGGGCAAGCAATTAGGCATATCAGAGGGTAGTGCTAAGCATGTATTGCATACACAAAGGCACTAAATGTGACACACACTCAATGAAGAAATCCACATCAATTTATAAAAATAACACGTAATTTTATACAAATTTAGATACCAAGATCATAGGAATCGGGTAAGTACTTTTCGTGTTATGAATTTTTACAGTTTTCATAAACGGACACTGCAATTTCTGGATCGGTCATGTTATCCTAAGGAGGAAAAATATGTATTGCATTCAGGCACTTAACATCGACTTACGGGACTGTCCTTCTGGACTTGAGGTCAGTATGGGGCAAGGTCCATGTCACAGCAACAGGTCACCTTGGGAGGCTCTGGGGATTCTGAGTGCAGAAGTGTCACGGCATCAGGTGTCTCATTCACTTGAATGGTAGAGCAGTTTGGTCAGAAAGAGGCTGCAAGCCGGGTCTGGGGGGCCATATTGGGCGGAACCCACAGGGGGGCTCAACCCTCGAGATCCTCAGGCATGCAGGGACACCTTTGGTCCACTTCTCCTCGGGCTGTGGGGATTGGGCACAGTGGTGTCTTTTGGCATTGGATCCAGTGCTGGAGTTACTGGAAGTCCAGTCTGGGCAGATCCAAGAATGCTCTTAACTCTGATGGGTCTGGGGACCTCATTGGCACTATCACCTCCCTTAGACTCAGGTTCGGGACCATGGGTGCATCAGGTGGCGGTGGGCACAGACTCACTCTTGGTCTTTGGTTCTGCTATAGAGCGGTAAACAGGACAGCTGGGCCACTCTTGATGAGGGTCTCACTGTCTCTGAAGTCCCCAGACAAGCAGGTCAGTCTTCCGCATCGTTGGTGTCCAGACTGGACACAACAAGCCTTGGCTGATGCAAGGCGGCCGTACCCCAGTTGTTGGTGTTGTGCGGCTCCGGTCGGTCCTGGTGTCCCCACACTTGGAGGGAGGACGGATCTGACCTGTAAGAGCACTGCTACCTCTTCCAGGGCAGCTGCTGCATCGGTAGTCTCCATAGGTGGCAGGTCGGTGTACTGTTTGCAAAGCACTGGCAGCCCTCTGGGGTTATTGACATCTGCACAGTGGCAGGATGGGTCAGTTGCTCCACGAGGATCAGGTGCAGCAGGCAGACTGGTAGGGTTGGCGCCAAGTCAGTCATGGTCCTTGGTTCTCGGGTTAGCAGTCTTTTTCTTTGTCCACTTGTTCTTTTGGTCCATAGAAATCTGAAAATCTGGTGTCAAGGGGTCCCCTAAATACTCAATTTAGAGGTGTTAAGAGGAGTGAGGGGTAGTATCCAATGGGCTACTCACCACACCTCCTAGATGACCACTTCCTTTGGGGATTGGGCATCACCTTTGTCCCAGAACGATGGTGGAATCACTAAAGTCGTATTCACTTCCAGCTGGTCACACTAGAGGTGTGTCCAGCCGGCAGTGCAACACACCACCTGCGAAGCTAATTTTCCCGCCTTGTCCAGGCACCAAATGGGCCATGGTCAAGGGGGTTTGGCATTCTCTTGTGTGAGGGAAGCCAGATTCACATACCAAAGGTGGTGGGCTCTTTAGAGCTCACGGCCTTAGAATGCTAATTGGCAGGTCATCCTGTGGGAGGGGGTGTTTCAGGAGGCACCTATAAGGTGCCGTCTGGGTGCATGTATTAATAGATCCATCAGTGGAATCAGTGTGGTTTATTAATATGAGGTGTTTGATAATAAACTCCGTATGTTTCAGGCAAGCCCTTATGTAGCTGAGGAACTCATTTTGACCAGTGCCCAGTACATACCTTAAGATGGCATCCCTGCTCTCTTGCAATTTCTAGTAATAGAACTAGACATCACAGGGACATATCCACTCATGCACCTATGTCCTCACACAAGATATAATGCACCCTGACGTAGGGCTCAAAGGCCTGATGTAGCGATGACTTACATATAGTAGATGCAGTGACTTTGGCATGACAAACAGTAGTGTGTCATGTCATGTTTTCACTCATGGTTTGCACCATGTCAAACAGCCTGCAATGGCAGTCTTTGTGGGATTGTATGTGGGTCACTTGGGTGGTATAAGATATGCTACAGCCCTTAGGGAACCTCTTTAGTACCCCTGCCCTAGATACACGGAGTACCACTTACTAGGGATGTACAGGGGTACTAAAGTCCTTTGCCAATTGTATCACAATTAGAAAACACCTGGTTAACAGGCCTCAGTACACTGCCAGAGTCGAAAATCAGCATCAAACAGCTAAAAGTGGGGCAAAAAGTAGGGGGCTAACTGCAAATAAAGCCCAGCTCCCTACAATCTGGTTTGTGGTAAGTGCTCTTTAAATAAACAAATAAAAATAATAAATTAGGCAGAGTGAAAAAATCTGAAAAATCCATCCACTCGGGTATATATACTCGCAAAAATAGGCTGAAGAAGAAAGGTTAGCGGCGCATAGGGGTCCTATTTGTTGATGAAGCAGAGGAGCACAGAAAGAAAACAAATGTTACTCTGGTTTCGTGCGTTGGTAAATATCCCTGTCTTGCCCGCCAGGTGGTGCTCTAGTCCCCCTGTGAGCTAGATTTACATATAATTAACTTCCGACAACAAAGCCAGCAGAAATCAGTACAGAATGAAGCATTATTACAGCACAGGCTTTTGCAAATACCACCCGACCCCCCAAGGCATACAATACAATGTCCTTTTGTGAGTGACTGCAATTTACATCTGTGCCTGTACAAAGAACATTTCTTGCATTTTTTTTTACTCTGAACTTGACAATATCACTTTTTCAGTGACTGGCTTTTTTTTCTCTATCGTGTGGCATTGCAGCCACACTCCCCACAATGGTGCACAGTCACTCTATCAATGAGCATCAGTTACATGCTGTACCTCATAGCAGTACAATTATGATCAGTGTGAGTTGTACAATACGTGACCAATGGAGACTTTTGTCTCAATTACTATCAGCTCAGAGAGGTGTGTGATATTTATGGTACCCATACATTCCAACTCCACAAGGAACAGGACTTACCTCACATACCGCAACTAATTGGGCCAACTAATCAGGGTGTAAGACGATGATGAAAGGAGTTTATCATTTGGCTCTTTTCTGAGTAGTTTACAAAACATTTATTTATCCCTGTCTAACCTAATTGCTATAACACATCAAACCTAACAACCAGGTTTGATTTGTGACTGAAGATTCCTCTTCATCCATTGGTAAGTGAGAGGTTGGACAATGGATGGCAGTCAGTGTGGGTGTGTGCCAGGCGGAGGCAATGCTTGGAAAATGGATGCAGGTGTGCAAGAATGAGTGCTTGAATGGTGACCAAAGGACAACATAAATGTACGGATAGGTGAATGCAATAATGAATCACTTTCATTCAGTAAACGCATGCAAACAGATTGAATATCACAAAAATAATTACTTTTTTAGAAAATATATGACCATTTCTTCCTGCCTTACATGCCTTTCCATGTCACCACTAGTGCCTCACAATACATGCATGTAATAGATCTCTAGACCTCTTAAACTTGACTCGAAGTCACCTGATGCCACGCACAAGCCTTACATCAGTGTCACATCTCACATCACACATCCTCAACACATGATTAGAATATTAAAGAGTCACAGTCAGTATGCCAGAACAGCTCTGCTTGCCATTGATAGAGCGCCATGTTATTCTGAAATTTGTAGGGGTGCATCATAATAACCGTTAGTCCGCACCCACATATTTAGGGGAGCCATATTAACGTGTGACTTAGGGTTGCAATACTAAACGCAGCATTTATTAGAACGAATTTAGAAATGTAATCATGTCATTTATGAAGAGCAATGTTGTAGTTAATTGCAAATGTATTTTAGTCAATGTATAATGATTCGTTTTCGTGTAATGTGATGCGTTAGGTTTAAACGTGCACCATATTAAAATCTGCACGCGTAGTTTGCCTATTCATATATGAAATGTAATGAAATCAATGCTTATAGAGTGATTATAGAAATGTGTGTTTAAATTGTGTAAAGGCCTGATCGCATATACGTTAAGAGAAAGGCCTGTTTGTTTTTTATGTTAGCTAAATGTTGTAGGCCGAAATGATTTCCCTTGGTAAGGCTTTGAGTTTCAGAGACCTTAGAAAATCTCAGACAAGTGGAAAGTTTCTCGTTCCCATGTTTCTGTTGCAGGTGCAAGGACCCCTAGCTCGTAAGAGAAACTAACCCTTTGTTTTAGGAGTTAGGATGGCATGAGAAGCCAACGCGGGAGTATACTGGAATGCAGGGATGATACTTTCGGCGGAGAAGGTGCCTGGGACCCAAGGTCAAGTTAACTGTTGTTGGATGAGAGACAAGTTTCTGTGGAAAAGTACTGGAAGAAGACCTGGCTGAAGAGGTGTGCCAGAGGGCGTATTCTATGTTTTTGGGGTTTTGAATTAGGGACAGTGCCCCGTGGGTTGGGCAGTTGAGGTCTAGATGGGAAGCTAGAAGGAGCATCTTAGAACGAGCTCTGACAAGTGAGTGTACTTCTAAGGAAGTCTTCACTTCTGACACCTTTTTATCCTCTTGCCTGGGGAAGGGAAACTTTTAGTAGGGATGTCACTTTATAGATAGAGTAGAGATAGACTAACTGATTTTCTTTTTAGGTTAATGACTTCTAATATAGAGATTGGAGTTGTTATTGCCTGCCTGATGCTTCTGGAGCTGACTATTCTACTTATCCTGAGTTGGATGAGACTCCTGCGTAGACTTTTCTTTGTATTAGTGCCCATTTATTTCCTTAACCTCATGCTTGTATGTGCAGTTATTTTTTGCTTTGTAATAAATCCCTAAAATGTTTAGATTCAGAGTCAGTGGTCCTTTTAGAGTTCAAATTCATTTTCCTTGATTATGTGTTAATGTTGGATTTCCTCCCCTCTACACTATTTAGCAGATTAAAAAGATCCTGGTGACCTGAGAGGATTCTTGGTGATGGTAAGACAGATAAGAATCTGGCTTTATCACCATAGCATCACAAACGTAGGCAAACCAGCAACAAGGCTAAGTCAAAATGAGATTGGGCATGCAAAAACTGCAAGATCCACGTCACTCGTACTTCATTCACTCTGTGGTGCAAACTGCAAGTCTCATGTGTGGATCCGATCAAAATCCCGCCCTCCTGCCCCTGGCTACAACGGGTTACACCCCCACCACACGTTCTTGTCATTGTCAGGAGAGATTGCAACAAAAGCATCTTGTCCCGTGGCACCATCCGTCATTTGGGAGATCAGGCAATTTGTGCCCAGATTGGAGCCAGAGAGACATCACTGCCAAACTTTGACTCAGACTTGCACAGAAGATCAGCCACAAATCTGTAAGTGAGTGAGAGAGGGGTGAAGGATCTACCTTTGTCATTGATGCTGTCCATAGCTTAAATCATCATCACCAGGGCAAGAGGCACTGAGTGCTATAAGATGACTGCCATGGGTGCTGGAACTAATATGCCTGACTGTGAAGACAAGAGAAGATCAATGACGTGCTGATATGACACTAATATAAATGATGATTTGGGCCCCTGTGTGGGACAATGTAGATGGTGGGCTTGCAAGGCATGTGCTCGGCTCATGTCCTTCCAAATAGTGCTCTGGATGAATCATTCGAGGATCTGTTGCAGCCCCTTGGAAAAGAGGTGACACCAGCAATAAGTGAGCACTCTCGAGTCAACTGTCATCCGTCGCAATATTTCAATATTTCCTTTTAAAAATGCAACCAACTAAATACAATATTTTTCAATGCAGAATAAATTATGGATAGCTTTTTGAATTGCCAATAAATGATTAATGATTGATTAATTTACTCAAAACAATTCGTTTCAAAACACAGTACACAACTAGCGTCTGTATTTTAATATGATACTGCAAATAATATAAACAGCTAATATTTATTTTCTAGACAGAAAGGAGAATGTGGTCAGAGTTCGCGGCTAATTGTTTGAGTGAACAAACAGAATTGGGAGTTAGTCATCTTTGAAAATAAACATAGCAAAACCACGGGTTTCATTGTACACTAATAATAGATAAAGCAGAGCAGGCTAAAAGCTATCATTTTTGAAACTTGTAAAAACGGAAAACAAAACCAATCAATGATGAATTTGTATGTGAGGAAAAGTAACAAAGGTGTGAAAAGGACAGCAAGAAAAATCAGCCAGTGAGAGGGCTTCTAGGTCAGCTACTGCTTAGGTCGATTAAGTCTGCAGGTGCCACACACAGCAAGCACAAGGAGGACAGTCAGAAGAACACAATACGACGAGGTTTCTGAAAACAGGAACATTTTTATTTTCTCTGGACTGGCTCTTTTCAGGCAGAGACATTTTAAGGCAATGGCAAAGTGGGCTCTGGCCCAGGGCCCCAACCTTTCAGAGGGGCCCCGATAGAGACAGCTCTGTTCGGCAGTGAGTCTTGCCCTGATGACCTTGAATAATTTTAACAGATTGTTGTGAATAGCGTTTTTCTATCATTTATGTTTAATGTGTAAGTATATTACAGACATTTTGAAGAACAGGTGTGTTAGTTTCATACAACATTCATATAAAAAGTTTCTTAGTTCATTACGGACCTCACATATGAGGAATGGGGTGTGACAGATTTTTTGCAGTAATATTAGTGAGCTGCTTTCGTGTTACAATAATGAAAACACGCTTCACTATCCATGAATATCAGATGTACACACACATTTAAAATTTGACCAAAGATGGCATGAAAGGGCTTAAACTGGATCATAAAATCAAAGCTGTTCTGAACAGGGGCCCCCAAAATACATTTGGCCCAGGGCCCCCCAAATCCTTAAAACGTCCCTGCTTCCAGGTGGTAACAAATAATGGCACATTTCTCCAGAACTTCGGATCTCCTGGTGGTCGCACAAGTTGGTTACTCTAAAAATGAGCTTCTAACCTGACACAGAATATGTTTGATCTCATTCCAATCTCCACCCTGCAAAACACGCCATTTAGCATCAGTGAAGGACCTCCCTGTTTGTTTTGCGTCTTCCAGCCTTTTCCAGATTTAATGGATCAATATATTGGTCTTAAATAGGGCCTCAGTTCTCAGGCATTCCATCCCAATTAGTTTTTTGTCTCATACACTCTTTTTCAGAATGACTGAAACAGGAGATGGGTGTTCTTGACGCTCACCACACTCCCGAGGATTGGGCCCAACAGGAGGCACTCAGAGGTGTGAGGAGTATGTTTTCATGGATCACACTTTCCAGTCAGTCCTGGCAGACAAATGCGTACACAAAGACCACTGGTCAGGCTAATTTGTTCCTCTACAATTTATTTCACCAAAGTTGAAAAGATCTTGTATTGTCTCAACTATTCAGAGTCAAACAGATCACCACCGAACCAGACAATTTTGTTTGGAAAAGCATAGAATGTAGTAAGAAATCCTAGAGACGAGCTACTCAAAAGACATCAGCAAAGCAGAAGAACTGCTATACTCCATTGATAGAAGCCTTCATAATGAGAAGACAAAATATAATTAATTTTCCTGCCATAGATAAACATAATATTTTAAGAAACTATGGAAAGTTGCTGAGGCAGACAATAAATTAAAAGAATTCCCAGGAGGACCTCACATGTTGGCCTACACCAGAAGCAAGAACATTTTAAAATGCATCATTTCGAAGAAAGTGCGAATGATCAGCAGCAACACATTGATCGGTGCAATGCCTCGTCTAAATTGCTGATACTGAAACGACAATATCACGGGATCCATAGAGCACCATCCAAGCACTGCAGAGAAAATTAAGCTTAAAGTCAATGCCACTTGTGTGTATCTTTTGAAATTCTTCCTGCAACATGGGATACGTGGAGAACACTGATTATATATCTTTTTAAACTACTGACTGAATACAAAAAGACGATCGGGACATTGCACTGAATAAAGACACAATGTACTATAAGTAAGATTTCAAGTATTAGAAATAATCCCTACAATGGACCTCCTCGGAGTCAGAGCCTCTCTCAGAGCGAAGTCTAATGCATCGACTACGTTGGCGACCATGCAGTCCAAAGGAATTGATGACAGATGGGTTTTAAATTGCTATTTTTAAATCTGTCCATTTTTCATGGTTATCAAACGTTTTTACAGAGTTATATTCCAAGGAAGTAGAATTGTTTTTTGGGGTTTGCCTGCCAATAATTTGCATGAGCCTGCCAACAACACTTGAAAACTACCAAATCAGATTTTACTCTCTCTTGCAGGTGCACACTAAGTTCTAGCCAAGGTACTCCTGGTGCAGAACACGCAATCTGAAACTGCGATGTCATTTTCCTCACCTTGAATAGGTAATTCAATTTGAATCCTTTTGCTACATATGTGGCAAACTACCAGGTCATCAAACAAGCATTAGAGTTTCACCAAGACCAGTCCTTCCCCCCCACCCATTACGAGTGATTGGGATGTTTTTCTGTTATGCAAACTAGTTTATCTTCACATAGCTCGTCAATCCTTCTCAGTCACATTTCACCTTCCCAAAATGGTAATCAATGAGACCCGGCCAACAGAATTAGAGCAAAAACTGTGGGAGCAAAAAGGTACCCCAAAATTTGGACACCTCAAAGATGTATCTCAATCCCACTCAATCTCAATTACCTTAATCGGAGACGGTGCTAAACCTCAATTTCATGAGGCTATGTGTCCCCACATTAAGGCACCTCCCAAAACATAAAAATTTATCAAAATATAATTCATTAAAAATGATTGAATTGGATGAATCCAATCAAGAACTGAGTTCTAGATCAATGAAAAGTTAAAGGGACTTTTATTAAATAAAAAAAAAACGGTAATGATTCAATGCCACGATTGCTCTCCAATGCAGTTCAATGGGCAGCAAAATAATTAGAAAAAAGCATTTGCCATGCAATAGGTCTCGCATTTACAAGAGTTTGAGCTATTGGCATTGTAAATGGCAATGCCTTTTATTTATGTGTTGTTTTTAAAACAGATAAATAAAAGGCATTGTCATTTAGAATGCTAATGTTTTAAACTCTTACAAATGCGGGACCTATTGCGAATGTGTTCATGCGTAATTCTTTTTTTTAAAGCGGTAGGAGAGAGCGTGTCCTGCCTGCAACAGCATGCTATTTCTGCTGAACTCTTGGGGAAGGCAGTAGCTTTCCACCACTATAAGGATAGAGCTCTGAGCGCCCCTCCCGGTCGAACAAGACTGTTGTCTGTGAGACAAGCCAATGTCATGGAGCACTTGCATGGTCCGTGTTTGCCTATGACAAAAGTAACAGCATTAGGGATCCAGAGGACAGTATAGTTGGGCACTCAGGGCAGGGGTACATGTCTTTAACCATTCAGAGGGCTTTTCCATCTCAACATCTTGCTAAGACATCAGAACCTTTGCAGCATCATCGTGGTGTGAGCAAATGTATAATTTTTTAGACATCATTACCATAGCACCTTAAGCACTATACCATTTTGATGAATATGTATTCAACATCCTCAATGCTAATGTCATCCAGACATATTCGAGCAAATATGAAACATTGACAATAAGATTTTTTTCAAATTAATAGATCCAGTGAAGAAATGGAAACTATAGTTGCATGAAACAATTTTACACCCAGAGCATGTAAGATTCACAGATAGCAGAACAACAGCAGTGAAAACAAACTAGGTGCTGCAGAACTTGTGGGGAAAGGATGTGCGCAGGGGAGAAACACGAGTGAGTGACAGAGATGACTTCCATCTTGCTCAAGATACTGTTTTACACAGGAAATGTGGCCAAACTAAAACATATTAAATGCCCTTCTATACATCACATGTAACTTTTTTCAAAAGCAATTGTGTTAATTCAGTCTGTAAATATAACACTGTGTGCAAAAATGCATATCACACATTGTTTATGATGCACAAAAATATAAATAAACAAAGCTCTTCTATAAAAACACCAGAGGGAAACTCACAGTCTGAATCTCTGCCACATTTTATTTAATCATGCACCAGTGTTTCAAAAGCAATGCCTTTCACAAATACAAGCCAAGAAACATAAACCGAGGGCTCTGTTGCAAATTGTTGTAGTCAAGAAATCAGTAGCTACTCACAAAGCCACATTGAAACAAACTCTGTAATCTTAACTAACAGCACCACTACAAATTGCGATTCTTGGGTGGCAGACACTCTAGGCGGTATCACTCAATTTTTTTATAGAGCGACTAAAGGCCTGACTTATATATTGGCGGAGAGGGTACTCCTTTACAATGGTGATGGAGTTCCAACTCCACCAATACAGTGATCTGCCCACTAAATGTAATTGCAGGTAGACCTTAAGTTTGGCCACGGCAGAGACTAGAAAGTCTCTGCCATGGCTAAACTTCTCTGATGGCCCTGAGCTGGAAACGCCATCGGAGAAGTGGCTATATGTCCGCCCACCCAATTTAGATGGGTGGACATGTAGTAATTTTTTTGTGTTTTTTACTGCCAAGTAAAACCTGGCAGTAAGGAGCAGTAAAAATATATTGAGTCCCCTGCCATGGGAGACTCAATATATTTCTCAGGATGAGTGAAGCATTACTCCTTTCTGTTAAAAAATAAAAAAAAAAATACTGTCTGCTACACAGCTGAGTCATTATGATGCATCCTTGTAGCAAACAGCAAAATGCATTGAAAGGAACTGCTATCATGGCGGTTCCTGACGATGCCTTTATAAATGACGCCTGCTTGCCGGTCAATTATAAATTAGGTGGGTGACCTCCCCACCATGACGACATAGTAATTTACTCCATCCCCATGGCTGAATCATGTAGGGGGGACATCGTAGTAATCAGGTGGAAGCCATTGCTTGACAGTGACTGAATTAATTATCTTGATAATATCATAAGGACTTTTAAACTGTGGTCGTAGTTTCCTTGGGCCTTCTAGTTGTAGGTGTCATGTTGATAACCATACCCTATCTTCTTCCGTGTATATAGGTGCTGGGGTTCTATGCTTGTCACCTTGCGCCTTCATGACCAATTTGGCTTTTGCCAAACCTGGTGATGATTGGAGGGTCAAGTGAAGGAGGGCTACTGCTGGGACCAAGTCAATTGCTGTGTTAGCACTCAAAAATGTAATCTAAAGAATTTGAGATTGTGTGGTTGTATATACTGGTTTTAATTTTATTTTAATAAAATAATATTTCCATTATGTAACGCATATATTTGTATTGTAGATGTTTCTATCCTAGGAGAGTAATTAAATTCGTAGTCTAGACAAAGATGGTCCAACCAGAATAACCATTGAAACGTGTCAACGCCCTTTACCATTATTCCGCCAATCCGATGTTACTCTGGATGTTGATTGTCTGCCTTGCATCAGGGTTCATCTGAAGAAACTGTAGACGGCAATGGTTTTTTAATGACAAAGATTAATGTCTGCTTTCTCTCTCGTTCTTTTCTTTTATGAATTTGTCTCTATTGAGCTGTTTTTTCTTATTCTGTGTATGTAATTATTTTACAAAATTGTTTTTAAATAGCCAATTTGCATTTTTGTAAATTTATTTATTAGTACTACGCATGAAGTGAAAAATGTTTTAACTTTGAGATATATTTTTTTTAATTCTTCCTTGTATATAGGTGCTGGGGTTCAATGCTTGTCACCTTGCGCCTTCATGACCAATTTGGCTTTTGCTAAACTTGTCCTAGCATGTTTTTGAATCTCCTGCAGTTGTTCTAATCTTTCTGTGACTGAAGGTAGCATAGTAAAAACTCCTGATATATCAATGAGAAGGGCCCAATGATGTTGTCCTGACATGAAAAAGAAGGGTGTGTCGTTTGTGGCTAAGTGGGTGCTGCTATTATAAGTGAATTAAGCTAGGGATAAGGCCTGATCCCATTTTCCTGTGTACGTGGATAGTAAGCATCTTAGTGTAGTTTCTAGGGATTGGTTGACTTATTCAGTTTGTCAGTTGGTGTGTGAGTGAAAGGCAGATGAAAAAGCTGCCTCTATTTCTAACTTATCACAGAGCGCTAGATGTGAATTGAACTCTGCGATCTGAGATGATTTTAGTTAGTAGACCATCCAGTCTTACGATATGATTAATGAATATTTGACTAAATTCAGCGGCTTTTGGTTTCTTTTTGAGGAAGATGAAATGTGACATTTTTGATAACAAGTTAACAACTACTAAAATGGTAGTGAAGGTATTGCTTGCTGGAAGGTTAGTAATAATCCAGACTAATGATGTGCCAAGGAACTGGGGGATAGGCAGATACTGTAATAAGCCTTCAGATGCAGTGTGAGTGTTCTTGTTTAGTGCCCAAGTTGGGCAACCAGATACGTATCCTTGACTATCCTTCCCCCTGTTGTTCCACCAGAAGGCTTTTTTGACAATTCCTTAGGGTTTCCGATATATCCAGCATCTTAATTCTATATTAGGTGTATACAGTTTCTGTTTGTGAAGGAACAGCTTGTCTGTGATAGTATGGTTAGGTGTTTAGCCAATTTTTCGGCATTTCGTTTTTTATATTCTTCATGTAAAGCGGCCGTAAAGGTGTCACCCTCGCTGTCTGTGACTATCTTTTCCAGTGGAATGGTAGTAGGCTAGTGTGATGTGGAATGGGAAGAGTGAGAATACCCCAGTCTAGAAAGAACATCAGACTATAAATGCTTGGTCCCTGGGCGATAGGTGATGATGAAACCCAACCCATTAAAAAAATGCAGCAATCACATTTGACAGGGGTGAGAGCCCTAACGGAGCTAAAGAATTGTGCAATTTTATGATATGAGAATATTGTGACTGTATGTTTAGCCCCCTGTGCGTAATGCCTCCATTCAGTGAACACCAGGTTGATATCCAGAAGTTCCCTTTCAGCCACTGTATAGTTTTGCTCCGCTGGTAGACATTTTTGGGAATAAAAGGCAATGGGATGCATGCGGCTAGTGCTTGGGGTAAAAATTCCTCCTCCGGCTTCCTGTAAAGCATCGGCTTCAATGTAATAGGTCTGGTCTGGATTGGGATGCTGAAGAATGGGTGCAGTGATGAATTTAGTTTTTAACAGTTGCAATGCCTTATTGGCTTCTGGAGACCACGCAAAAGATTGCCTCTTTTTTAGCAGCTGGGTTATGGGCGCGGCTATCTCTGAAAAATGTGTGAAGAACCAGCGATAAAAATTGGCAAAGCCAAATATCTTTTGAATTTCCTTGACCTTTGTTGCCGTTGGCCAATTAGTAATTATTTCTCCTTTTTTGGGGTCCCTACTAATTCCTGTAGAAGATAAGTGATACCCCAGAAACTCTACTGACATTTGTCTAATTTAGCAAAGAGAGCATTTTCCCTAAGGCGCTGCAAGATGGCACCTACAAGCTGTTCATTTTCTTGTTCTGAGTTTGAGTAAATCAGAATGTCGTCTATGTAGACGATTGCACAAACATATAAAAACTCCCTCAAGACCTCGTTAATTAAATATTGAAAGGCTGCCAGAGCATTACATAGATTGAAGAGCATAACAGTATACTCAAACATCCCAAAATTAGTCCTATAGGTGGGATTCCATTCATCGCCTTCTCAGCAACGAATTAAGTCGTAAGCTCCATGTAAATATAGTTTTGTATAAATGGTGACATTTCCGACCTGATCAAGTAGTACCGGAATTAACGGGAGAGGATAGCAGTTCTTAATAGTCACCTTATTGACCACCCTAAAAACCACACAAGCCCTCAACTCCCCATTCTTCTTGGGTACTAAGAAGAGTGGGGAAGACACAGGCGATGTGGAGTGGCGTATAAAACCTATCTCTCGTGGTTCATTTAGATATTTGAGTAGATATTGTATTTCATGTTCTGTCAGTGCATAAACTCTACTGCAGTACAGCATTGCTCCCAGGAGGAGATCCATGCGGCTATCAAAGGCTCTGTGTGGGAGCAATTGGGTGGCTTTTACGGGCTCAAAAACATCTTGAAAATCCTGGTATTTTTGGGGTGTTTTAAGGTTTGCTGCTCCTTGGACTGAGGCGCAATGCAGAGGTAGTGCAGAATGTTGAGTCCAAGCTTACAGTTCTGTGTCCCCAATTGATTTTTAAATTATGGTGTTCTAGCCAAGGTACTCCCAAAATTACCCCAAAGGTGGGTGTGTCTATTAGATTAAAGACAATTTGTTCAGTATGCCCATTATTGCATACAAAGGTTATGCCTCTGTCTGAAAACAAATTAGTCTAGAAGATAATTCTGAACCATCTACTGCTCGCACAGGTTCAGGTTTTACTTTGGGAACTTTTGTGAGCACGAGCTTGGCAACCAGGGTCAGATCAAAGAAATTGCCTGTGGCCCCTGGGTCAATAAGCATGAATATTAGGTACCTCCGCTGTGGGGATAGGGTTACTGTGACTCAAATAATCAGATGCCGCAGAATTTGTGGTCCTATATTAGTCAGATATTGTGAGATCTGAACGGCTTCTCTCGACGTGAGGATATCCCTTCTGGTCGAGAGCCTTTGTTTACCTTGTTCTTGATCGACCTCTACACTAGCCACAGCCTTAGTCTTTTTTTGTTTTGCAGAACATTCCCTAGTGAAATGACCAGCTTTGCCACAATTAAGACATAGGTTTAATTTGCATCGAGGTTCCTTTTTCTCATTGGATAGTGGACCCCTTCTACCTCTTATCTGCATAGGCTCAGTATCAAGAGTCTTTCTGTCTGACTCCTTCTTCTCAGTTTTGAGAACAATTACTCTGGTGTCACTGAGATCGGTCACCCTTTCACTAATTCAATTGGTGATCTAGCTTAACCACAAGCTCTATAAATTCACCACAATTGTCAGGCAGATCAACGATGAGCAAGAGGGAATCTTTAAGGTCATCTCTTAACCCTCAATAGAATAAGGCTGCTCTTCTCTCTTCCGGCCAGCGCATTTCTGCCACCAGTTGACTGAAAGTAGTTATATAAGTCAGCAGGTCCTTAGAACCTTTTAGGAGGTTTAATGACTCATTGTCACTTGATTGAATAAAAACATTTTTTGGAAATAACTTAGTCATGGCAGCCTGAAAAGCAGAATAGTTGTACAAAAGGGGATTGCTTGTTTCTATTAAAGGAAATTCCCAGTTAGCAGATACACCTCCCAAATGAGTTATTACAAAAGCAATTTTAGCAGCGTCATTGGGGAACGCCTAAAGTTTGTATTAGAAATGTAATTCGCATTGACTCAAAAAGGCTGCAAATTTAGTAATGCCGCCATGAAAGCTTTCTGGAGCTGCTAAGGGCATATTACTGGGTGTAGAGACAGATACATACAGATTCTGACCAGTACTTCTAAACGCCCCTCTCGGAAATCTTTTTTTTTTCTTTTTTTTTAAATTTCGACAAGACCTTTATTGTCTGTTTGCCAAGTTGACACAGCAAAGTGCCTACATCCCAGTGGGCCGGCACTGCATCTCGTATGAGTTCATAGTGGAGGGGGTAGGGGAAGAATCACAGCAAGCCACCTACAACCCATCGGGCCAGCCGCGTATGGAGGTCATGCAAGAAAGTTAGTCAACTCTTCAGGTCTATATTAAACATCAATAATACAATACTAAAGGAAAAACACAAGGAAGAAAAAACCCTGTAAGAAGGCCACAGATCCCATGCCACAGATCATCATCTGAATCAGCTATCCCTGCTGCAGTTTCTCTCCATGTGCCTCCGTCTTCTCCCCTCGCTGCTCTCAAGTCCACAGTTGGCACAGCACCCGCCAAACCGTCCCCTCCAAACAATCGGAAGTCTACCTCTTCTCAGTGTCCCTCCCCCCCCCGATCTCCCGCCCTCTCCGGCAGCTGGGCTAGGTTGGGGTCTTCAATATCAGTACGTTTCAGGGGATAAGTTTGCAGAGGGACCCAGATGTCCCGCGGGCGAGTTGTAGGTGGCATAAGTTCAGCATAAGTGTGAAGCTGATCTTGGAAAAGTATGGGATCATTCATCCACTCCTTAAATTTTGGAGCCCGTCCTCGCCCCCAACGGCATGCAATCCATCTTTTAGCTAACAGAAGGGCCAATGAAGTGTATTTTCGGATCTTAACCGGCAATTTCTCAGTGCACCCCAAGAGTGCCACAAGGGGGGTATCAGGCACGTGTACCCCAGTCATCTCATCCAATGCGCTAAAGACCTCCCCCCAGTACTGCCGGAAAAGTGGGCAATCCCTGGCCAAGTGTCCAAACCCTGCACCCTCTACCCCGCATCGGTCACAGCCGTCATTATTGCGCAGTCGGAGACAATGCAATCGGGCAGGTGTATAGTAAAGTTGGTGTAAATATCTATAATGTATGAATTGCAGTCTGCTGTTACCCGAAATGTCGCCAGTCTACCGACAGCAGAAGGATCACTGTTCTTCCGTGAGGGGGTGCCCCAACAGTGGCGTCACTAGGGTTGGTGTCACCCGGTGCGGGTAACTCATGGTGTCACCCCCTCACGACTTACCTCATGGACCTCCTCCGCTCCGAGTCCGCCAGTGGACACAGTTAGCAAATAACAGGACCATACAGGATCCTTAGTAACGTTTGTAAATGTAGGTCCTATATTTACAAAATGTGCCTGTTAACAACAGTGTGATAATGACTCATTAATCAGGTTGTACAGTGGGCTACCTGCTAGTCAACAGTTTATTGGAATTTATAATATCATAGGTATGGTACTTTTTACTGGTGTGGTGTTGTCTCCGAGCCATGGAGTTTCTGTCATCAGCACTTCTCCCTTTTCCAAAACAGCAGTTCAAACATGAATGGCTAAAAATCCTAGTTTGCAAATGTTTTCTAAATAATAATGGCTCTGCCATATTTGCCTCATAATGCAAAATCTGCAGCATGATCTGACCATTAAAACTAATAAATTGTTTGTAGCTCAAACGTATCAAAAGTTAATAAAAAATGTGACTTGTGTTGCTGCGGAGTAGATGACAGTTAATAGCTTACTGTTCTATGTTAGGATTTTAACTTATAAACTGCAAATAACAAAAGGATCTCTCTGACAAAAGCAGTAGCCCACTGGCCTATTTACATTAGGTGCACTTTGTGATCTGCATGGTACAGGTACATGTTCTTTGCAGAAGGTACATTAACCCTCTGAGCTACCTTTCCATGAGTCAAATCTTCCATTAGACAAAATTCCGATCTCTCTCTTGGAAGAACATTAATCACCAGAGTTATCATTAAATTTTTATTGTTACCGAAAATTACTGGAGGCCAGGAAGGAGGCAGCAAGCGCTTTTAAAACCATAATATACTTGCAAAAATGATGCCTCCACCTAAAGTCAGCACCTGGTGCGGTCACACCGGTTGCACCGCCCTAGAGGTGGCCCTTCTCAAGGGCCCTGTGATCTCAGTGACAGGGTCACTGTTGTTCTACTGTGTACTGCTTCATAGGCCTGCCCACAAGACTGGAGGTGAACTTCAGTATGAATAGTGGTGGACAAGCCTTGTAGATTAACCTACACTTGTCATGCTAGGGTCCACCTGCTGGTGCTACGACACCAGGGATTCTAATGTCTTGCGAAGCCTTCTAAGGTCTAGCATGAGATAGTGCTCTCTCAGGAGAGTGGTCTGATGGACTGGTTATTAAGTCTGAACCTGGGTCCCCAGTTCCAAATTCAGCAGCTCTGGCCATAGTGCCGCACCCTCTCCCCCACTGAACACCATACTGCCCCACTGAGAAAAACTCAGACTGCCTTCAACTACAATCCAATTGTTGCCAGCTATAAACACCTGGATGCGGCACAATTTAAATTACGCACTGGGCAAGAGCAATATGTGGCCTACAAAAAAAAGTGACAGCGTCCTGGAAAAAGCAAACAATCATAGGGAATGCAAAATTTTGCAAACCATGTGAAATGTAAGCAGGAACAACATGGTTACCTTAACGCTTTGACAATCACTGTTCAGAAATCAGTGAGTGCTTTTGCCTGAAAAGTTAAGGACATGACAACAGGGCCCTGAATGGACCCATTTCAATGGCCATTGCTTATATCCTTACAGAACGTAAGCAGTATAGTAAAAAAATACAACATCCCTAGATACAAAGCAGCAGTACAAATTTTGTTTTTCAATCCTCACATTGCAGTACCTCCAGGATTGGTGCACTAGTTCCAAGCCCAGGGAAAACAAAGCCAAGACAACAAAAATAGCGCTTCATTGGCAAACTCTGTAAAAGTGGCGCTAATGTGTTTGGGTGTGAATAAAATCAATCTGGCCAGTTTGCTACCACTCTGTCTTACTTTATTTAGTTATTTATTTTTCATATTTTTAAACGTTTATTCCAGATGCTGCACTTTGGAATAAAATGTCAGAAAAATACGACATTGATTTCCAGCAAAACAGTGGCGTAACGAAACTTGAGGGGGCTGGGGCCCCCCTGCAAAGCACATGGAGGGGGCCCCCCGACGGCCAAGCCCACCACTTTGCCCTACCACCCAGAAATCTACTATATTTTGATTTGAAACCTCCAACATTTAAATGAAATGCCTCTATATTGTCTTTGTCTAAGTTCTAATGAGAAAATGGGAAATGCTCTTAGCATACAAGCTATGCCATTTGTAACAATAATGTCAAAAGCAGATTAACTGGGGCAGCAATCAGAACAATGCCAAGGAGGGGTCCTATTGTTTCAGGAACTGCCTAAGGCAGAAGAACAAAGAACAACTATGAAGGGTCTGAAATAGAATTGACATTAAAGGACAATAACTTGAAACTTTGAAAGACAAACCCAAACCTGCAATCCATAAATACTCGACTGGCAATTTACATGAGAAGTACACAAGATATAACTCAGTAGCCTGCGAAAGTCAAGAGAAATAGTTTGGTGAATTATCTGCATGCCACACACAAGTGACTGTCAAGGGTTGTGCATGATAAGTGAACTAAGGAAGCAATTTTAATTTCTACCATCAGGTCTTTATTAGTACGCATTGCAAAACAGGCAGGCAAACAATTTTGAGGAAGAAAACTGTTTGGATGCTTCAGAACATTGATGCAGATGTTTGTCTGAATTTATCATTTCTGTAGTGTAAACAATGCTTAATGCAAGATTGAAGGCACACGTAGTACAGACAAGTGCAAGCAACACCATAAATAACACTGCATGTAGAATAAATATCAACCATATCAGCAAGTACCTAATGACAGAATCTATGCAAACTGTAGTTGGTAAAGCAAAAACTTTCAAAGTGCAGAATACACTTGAAGTAACTCAGCATGTTATTGACGGCGGCGTAGAGTTTCAGGTATCAGTTAAACTATTGTTATTCTAGCATTAATAGGGATCAAGGGTGTAGGAAATAATGTGCTGATTCTGCAACAAACTTCCAGTCTTATGACTAGGGTTGCCAGCTCATTATTTTGATGCCCCATGCAGGACAAAAAAAGGCAGTCACCTAAAGCCGTATTTTCAGCACTTATCATCTGTGCATACTTCGAACAGCAAATATAAATAGTAAACACTTATAATTGTGTTTTAGGGCTGCATGAATGATCCATGACTGATCATGAAAGGGAACAAAGACAGAAAAGTCACATTACAAATTAATACAATAATGTTTATTTATAACCCTATTTAGTGTCAAGACAAGGTCTTTCAGTGTCTAAACAACACATGGCTGGCATTTTTCTTTTGGCAATCCGACTTTATATTCCTTTTCATGAAATGCCTTCTCACACTACAGCAGTAAATGTAAATTTCAAATGTAAGGAATAGGCCCAGGGGGTACTGTAACCAGAAAAAACTAGGTCTCTGTAACCAGTTTACAAAGGTATGTAAATACAAATGGTCTCTGACCTCGAGTCAGTTGCCTTCAACCCCCTTGCCTGGAAGCTCAGGTCACCTGCACCCACCGCACGCACCATTTAATTTATGAGGTAGGACTGTTATGAGGCAACTCACTGGTTCAACCAACACCGGCGAGAGAGTGTAGTGCTGCCTATGTGAGCTACAGCCCTGATGGGGCCCCTGGAGGCTGGAAAACAGGAGCTGCTGGGGGCATCCTGCACATCATTCTTCGTTTTAACACATAGCTGCCAAGGTTTCAGATTGCCATGTGTGACTGTTGTTGATGTATGTTGGATCCCATCATGCGGTCATTTGTCTATCACTGACATGTCAGACAAGTGGCTCTGTAATGTTCAGCAACTGTGTCCCCGTGTGTCTAGCACTGAATGAACACATAGATGCAAACACGGCATGTTTCAGTGGAGGCTCTGTGTTTAAGGAAAGGAGCACACAGGAGTGTATGGACACAGCACGTGGGACACTAACACGTGCTACAGACGTCGATTTAGCCTCACACGTCTGTGAGGGTGAGATACAAGCACTCCTCGTGTAATCACTAACATCCACAGATGTAGCGCCTAAATGTAGCAATGACAGGGACTGTTAGCAACCGGACCCACAAACCTGCCCTAACTACTGGGTGTGAGGGTGCCACAGTCACAAACTCTGCATCCGTTGACGACACCAACACTAACACACTTCTAGCAACCACACACACAACTAATATGAACCTGTTTACAGTGCGCTTTGAGCCCTGTGTATATGGTTTCAAAGCATTGTAGAAATGTGCTAAGACCATATAACACAATTGTATTACCATATATGTTTGGTGGAGCAGCACTGCCCTCAGCTGGCATTATGTTTTTACATGTTATAAGAATGACTAGACTACACAGCGTGTGACCAACGTCCAGTGCTACACTGAGGCGACTGTCGGTAGCATTTAGGCACGTACCAGCAAAAAGGCACCAGATCTCAGCTGAAGGCTTTCCCTCTCTGGCTCTCCGAGCAGGAGGTGCTACCACAAACTTCCGTTTTGACCGGAACTCAGATTTGTTGCACCGGCATGGGCGTAGGAAGTGTGGGGGACGCGGGGGATATATCCCCCCCAGATTTTGGAGTGGGGGGGACACGGGGGACAAGGGTGGGGGGGACGAGGGGACAAAGGAATTTCCCCTCTCCCTTCTGTTATCGCAGGGCCATTAGCACGCGAAAGCGCTACCTAACGGCCCTGCACTTGACCTGCCTGGAGTCAGAGGCCACCCGCCCTCTGCCTTTTGTTATGCTGCAGGAAGGCTCAGCCGTTCTGGGAAGGGCAGAGAACGGAGAAAAAATAAACGCTGTCTCTTTTCCTTCATGGCAAGGACCGTGTCCACTACTCCTGATCTGCCTCTGGCGGCTGCCCTCCTCTCTTTATTCCTCCATCTCTTTCTGTCTCTGTCTCGCTCCTGCTTACGTGCTGATTTCAAGAGGCAGCTCTTAAGGTACTCTCTCTTGCCTCTACTTTTCTTTATTTGATCCCCTGTGAAATTGATCCCAAAAAGGCTGAACACTTTGGCTGTAAATGTCCTCATTTTCTGACCGTTTTCTATTGAAAAGAAAAACCTCGGAATGGAGAGAAAAAATAGTTAAATACCTAAATAAAGCAATACAGAGTGGACAGCAGACAGGCCAGACTGTTATTTACACCCACACACATTAGCGCCACTTTACAGAGTTTGCCAGTGAAAGCGCTACTTTCTTTTTTATCTTCTTTCTTTGAACAACATTGTTTTCCCAGGGTGGGTAAGTGCGCCATTCCTAAAGGGACTACAATACCTGGTTGATGGGTAGTGTGGAAACGTTTAATATGATCGTTTTCAACTTTTTAATTATTTTAGCTTATAAAATGCGGCTCTGTGTTTGGGGATGTGGTCTTTTTTAAACCAAACTGCATACATTTTGAAAGGATATAAGCAATGGACATTGAAAGGGGTCCCTTCCTGGTCCTGTAGCCATGTCTTGAACTTTTCAGGCAAAATCACTTACTGATTTCTGAAAAATGAGTTTAAAACCGTTAAGGTAACCATGTTTTTTTCTGATTACAGTTCACATGCTTTGCTTATTCTTGCATTCCCTATGAGGGTTTGCTTTTTCCAGGGTGTTATTCATTTTTTTCAGGCAGCATTTTACTGTTGTCTAGTGCATAATTTGAATTTAGTCGCAGCACAATTGAGTTGTGCTGAAGGCAGTGCGAGTTTCTCTCACTGGGGCAGTATGGTGTTCAGTGTGGGAGAGAATGTGGCACTCTGGCCAGAGCTGCTGAATTTGGAACTGGAGAACCATGTTCAGACCTTCATGACCAGTTCACCATACCACACTCCTGACAGAGCTTATTCCGATGCTACACCTTAGAAGGCCCGATAGACCTTAGAAGCCCAGGTGTCTTAGCACCCGCAGGTGGACCTGTCCACCACAATCCAAACTGCAGTTCACTTCCAGTCTTACGGGCAGGCATATGAAGAAGCACATCCTAGATCGACAGTGAATCTGTCAGTGAGGTCACAAGACCCTTGAGGTCAGTCCACCTCACCCATTGGTACCTCCATTGGCCTTTTTCCATCACTAGCAGTGTAACTTGCCAGGGTTTGGCAATGTAGGATTTGCATGCACACCAAACTTAGGGGGTGATTATAATGGCAGTGGGACCGCCACGTCACCCCGTCGGTGGCGGTCCCACTGCCATTGGTGACTGCATCACAGCCCGCCATATTACAATGGCGGGTGGTTACCTGGTGGTCGGAAAGACCAACCACCACGCACCTGACGGGCTTCTTGAGCCCGCCGGTGTGGTGGAGGGGCTCGTGGTTCCTACAATGCTGGTGGTGCCTACCATGCACCGCAGCAGGGATTACGATGTCCCTTACCCGCCAGCTTATCAATGGCGGTTCACCTGCCATGGAAATGCTGGCGAAAGGGACATTGGGGGCCCGTAGCAGGCCCCTTTACCCCTGGCCCCCAGACATGGGTCCTGGGGGGCATCTATGATGCACCACAACATATCACTGCACAATGTGGCAGGCACCGATATACTTAACATGTTTCTTTTTTTTTTACTTTGCGGCGGATGATGCAGCCAGCAGCACCTGCTGCAATGTAAAAGATAGGCACTGCGAACACCGTAGTGGCAGTCGCATTGTAATGCCTATCGTGGGGCCTCCACCTTGAAGGCCAGCGGTCCCATTCCCCGATTCGATGGCGGTGGTACTGAAGTCCGCCTGCTATCGTAGTCAGCCCCTAAGTTTGCATTTTATGAATATGATTCAGCGGGAAATAAATTGATGTTTGCAATTTAATTGACTTTGGTTGGCCTCTTATCTATGAGATTTCCCAGTTGAATGTGCCTTTACATTATACATTTTCGGTTGTATGAATTGATTGCATACTACACTCTCCTACAGGTATTAATTTGAGTGTCATTAGGAGTGTCTGGGACCAATTGTTTTCTTAGGAATTGTTTTCTTTACTAACCTTTGCAAAGGGCCCTAAACTTCACAGCAACACAAGTCACATTTCTTTTACTAATTTGGGATCCGTTTGAGCTACAAAATTGTTTTGGAGGAAATCGTTAGATTATTATTATTATTATTATTATTATATTAATTTCTAAGGCGCACAGCTACCCACAATGGGGTCTCCCGGCGCCGCAGATGCAGCAGATGATGTATTATGTGGCAAATATGATACAGCCATAGTTAAGTGGAAAACATTTTTCCACTTAATTTTGCCCCAACATTGTAATTGATCAATTTGTAAGTTCCCCAAACCCACAAGTCGAGTTTGGGCACAATTTGCATTTTAAAAGCAGCCCTATAACACAGGGATACTTTTAAACTGACCTCAGGCTTCAGCAGTGCACACACGCAAGCGCAGAAAGGGCTGCTGGCCTCTAAACTGCCATGCCCTATTATATTCTAGGGACTTAAAAGTAGTTCTAATCCCCCTGCCCTATTATGTACTAGGGCCTTATAGGAGAGGTCATGCCAATCATAGGGGTACCCTAACCCATAGTGCACCCTAGTGTATGTAGGTGTTTTCACTGTATTTTTAAGTGCCTCTTTCAGAATAGCACTGGCTGTTTAGGCAGAGGCCAGGGTCAGTCAGTCAGGTACCAACAGTACCAGTCAGCAAAAAGTTGGGGAGTGCCTAGGGCGGCTTTGCAACACTAGAGAAACACAAACTCAGAATGTAAAACACAACACCATGGTTGGGGGGTTCTCTTCAATAATCAGAATTGATTTCTATCCTAATGAACCCATTTTCCAACATTAGGATAGGGAAAGACTGGGGAAAAATCATAACGTTCTAATCTATACATTGAAGTTTTTATGCAGCTCTTTGATGACGGTTAATAGCTCACTGTTCAATGTTAGGATTTTAACTTATAAACTACAAATACCAAAAGAATATCTCAGACAAAAGCAGTAACTCACTGACCTTTCGAATTAAAACTTTCACTAGACAAGCCTTCGATCTCTCTCAAAAAAAGAACATTAATCACCAAAGTTATCTTCACATTTTTATTGTTGCCTGAAAATTGCTGGAGACCAGGAATGCAGCAGCAGGTACTTTTCAAACCCTAATGCACTTGCAAACATGACGCCCCCACCCTAAGTCAGCGGCCTTGGTTTGCTTTGCGCATTAAGATGCAAGATTCATATATATGTTTTTTTAAACATTTGGTCTCATTACTATATGAATGTAAATAACAATAAAGCATACATGCAAACTGTGACTACATATCTGCTTTTCGCAATATTTCACTTCGAAAGTATGCAATTGTATTTGTTTAATGGGCGGTGATTTGTATAGGGTCACTGGAAAGTGCACAAGGTTGTCCCTGTCCCCCCCAGAATTTTAGTGTCTCCTACGCCCCTGTGCACCGGAGCTGGTGTCACCACAGATTTTATGTACATATAAGTCCTGCATCCTGATTGATACTCAATGCAAATAAAAAGACAAATGAAATGACTTCAAACATCCCTTGTAAAGTGTCACGAGCCTAGCCCCTCAAGTGCAAACCGGGTCCTTTCACGTGCTTGTTATCTGCAGATTCGCAGCCTCCCCTGCCAATGATCCGTTCTATTGCATTACTGTTTAAGGTGGACAGTGTCCTACTTTGTGACAATATTCCTGTTTTCAAACTTTAAAATCTAGGATAGCGTGGTTGATGGTTGTTAACAAGACAACTGCGCGCCACGCACCCACCATTGAATTAATAAAGAGCCTTGGAGGGTCTTCATTCATTAAATGGTGCGCACGTCAGGGCCACGGCCGGGCCTCCGAGGCTCTTCATTTATTAATTAATACGCACGCCCGGGCCTCAAAGGCCTACTCTGTTATTGGTTAGACAGAGTATGCAAATAGTCTGTGTTCTTAGTTTTTTTGGTCATTTTAAGAACATTAAGTACATTTCTCAAAAGCCCCACTGTGCAGGTTTAGTTCTCAGTCCCTGTATCCTGGCCACCCCACCCCCGTTTGCTGACAATCCCCAAAAGCTTATTCTTAGTTTGCTGGAAGCAGAAGACGCTTAATTAACTAGTCTACACAATGCCATCACATTTACTGACGGCGGCGGGGCCGGAAGCCGGGTAAACACTGAACAACACGGAGAGAATCGTGTCTTGTCAAATGCGACACATTACACGCATCATTTGCATATGTGTAGCAGAATTGCCATTGGAGAATTTTAGAAAAAAAGAACTTGCGTGTCCCTTCTAATGATCAAAATTATGGACAAAAGAGGTAAGTGTTTGATTTCTACACAGCAAAACGTTCTTTTCTGAAATGCAGTAAAACATGTGCACCTTTTAATAACGTGGAAAAGCAGGAGTTGATGCTGCGATAAACCCAAATTTTATTGTATGAATCTGGGCGTGTAGATTGTTAATTCAATGTTTTAATTTACTGTAACTTCATTCAATGAAACCGGCAAGAATAAAATGCCAACAACTGTTTGCAGAAAAATGTGAGGAGGCATAAAAGAACATTATGTGATATTTTTGTATAGCGATGGTAAAAATTCTAATGCTATTGTATGAAGCCAGCTGAAGATACAGATTGTCCTAAGTGGTGCCTCTGAACTTCAAGCAGAGCCCGCTGGGCACGTGCAGAGGTGAAGTATGGCATATGACAGTATTTCCACCCAGGGTGCGCACCATTTAATACATGAAAATCCTCAGAGGCCCGGCAGGTCCGGGGCCCTGGCGTGCACACCATTAATTAATGAAGAGAGGCTTCCTCGTCCACCCTCAACGCGGGGCCTGTGTTACTCACTGTGCCTACTATATTATGTCTTACTTTTATTCCCAGCCGGCCCCGACCCTGATGCCCTCACTCTTGTGCTGCCTTTCCCCGTATCCCCCACCCGTTATGTTTACTTCATCTCGCACTCCCACCACCCGACCCACTCCATTGCTCTCCTGCACCCCGGGGATCCTATTTTTTTAATCTTTTTTAAACCGATTCTATTTTTTGGTGCGGGGGGGAGGGGGCAAGCAGCAAATTCCTGCCAGCTTTTCCACTTTAAAAAAAAAAATCACTTTGCGCTACTTCCTTTTCATTTATTTTTTGTTTAGCGACTCCTATAAAAAAAGGTACTCCTTCATTTCGTAACGACCTGTTTATGTATTGGTGCACATCTCCTCACCTACACGTACTTCTACAAAATAACGTGGCTAGTCATCACACCTTTTCCCTTTTGGCCATGCTTCACAACATCTGCAAAACGCATTGACAATGGTAAGACCTATTAACTTTGGCCAATGTTTTGGGGTTTTTGGTTAGTGCGTGCTTTTATTTAGAGGGGTCAACCGAGGAGTTCCTGTTCCTTCTCTTGCATGAGATTGTTTTTTTGTAATTGGATAGGTTTAGCGACCGTAAATTCACACTGATGGTTTTGCATGCCATTTGTGCACGGGAGATAAAACTGTGCACTATTGTGATGCATAAAAATCGTATGTGCACAAAAATTATTCACAAAGTTTGACATTGCATTTATCAATACTCTTACGATGAGTACAGGCAGGTTTGCTGGGAGATGTTCTTGTTACTTTTGAACATCTTGGCTTGATGCACTTGCTTCCTTTCACTTTTGCAGGTTAAAGGAATGTTGGGTTGGTCACCCATCCTGCCACATATGATATGGGGCATTTTTCACAACAAGTAACCTGCGTCATCGCAAATAGAGACTCGTTGCTCCGCACTTCCTTTAATTTTTGTTGCACCCTTCTTCAATCCACTTATCCTACATCCGACATTATTATTACAGGCTCTCGATTTTTTTCTCGCTAACTGCTCCTCCGGGCCTCAAATTACACAAGCCCCACGACCTAATGTTTCCATAATGCCCGTCCCTCCTCTTCAAGTACACCTAGCCACCGCTATCCCACAGCCCAGCCTTATTTTTAAGCACCCTCCTCTCTCGGAACTGCTCTCCACCACATCCCAACACCTGGCATCGCCCAGTCCCACCCCTTTTCTCGCCCAGAACTGGCCTCGCTGTGCAATGACCCTCCCGTGCCCTCTGACTCTAGGCCCCGGCTCTGCTACCTCAACCTGTCACTCAACCATGCAGCTGCCAAACAAAACGCGCCTTAAAGCGGACGGAGACCAGTTGTGCTGTCAGCAGGCCGTTAGAGGGGTCCAATTTTTAATCTCTCCTTTTATATCCTCAATCTTTGCCGGTAACCTCTGCCTGACCCCCTGGGCAAGTTTTCGGGCATTATGTTGACGCCAACATTGCAGCCTTACCCTTATGGCCTTGTCGCTGCATAGCCTCGGAGCGTGAGCGTCCGTGTTAAAAATGCCCTCTCAACCTTGAGAGGGTACCGGGTATGGTGAAATAGGGGACAAGGCCTAGCCGCCTCCGCCTGGGTATTCTGGACTCGCTTATGGCGTTTTAGAAATCTCATACAAGCTCCTTGGTCATATTCACACCTACTAGTGGTGTAACACTCATAATGAATTCTCACCCTAGTCTTATCTAGCGCCTTTCAGTCTCACTGCGCAGTGATATCAATCAGCCTCTTCAAAAGCATCAGCCTGCGACCTCACGATTTAAAATAACTACTCTATATGAGTGTCACCTCAACAGCCCTCCCCTCCCTGATTCCAAATTATGATCTCATCAAATTATCGCCACCACCCACAGACAACCCCTGCCTCGGACTGACTCACCTGAGGGCTGAGGCCTGGCCTGCTGCCTGCAGCTTCAGAGGCAGGCGCGAGGGGGGTGGGCAGCAGAAGACAGGGTAGGGCAAGCCTAGGGCAAGGCTAGCCAGGCAGGGGCTTGGAGCTCGTAATAATTTAAATTATAGCGTAGCGTGGCCGGTGACGGACGGTCCTTCTCACTCTCTGGCGTGGCTGGGCCCTGGGATGCCTCACCTCAAGTCACGCGCACTTTAAATTGTGCTCTGCAATGTGCATGACAATGGACCACTCTGAAGAATGCGCAGCCGCTAAGACAGTAAACTGCGCGCTGCGCACTAACCATTTAATTAATGAGAGCCTCAGAGGCCCGGCGAGGGCCCGCGCGTGCGCAGTTGAACTTGCGCACCATTTAATCAATGAAGAAGAGCCTCTGAGGCCCGGCCGGGGCCTGGGGGTGCGCACCATTTAATTTATTAAGGGCGTGCGCACCATCATGATGGAGAGGCTTGCCCTTGCTGGCTCTGCTGGTGAGTGAGGGGGGCCCCTGGAGCGTGCCCCCCCCCCCCCGCAACGCGGGGACTGGGGGGGGGGAGGGGGGGGGCTGTTTTACACCCCTGCAGCAAAAGTGATTTTCTTTTTTGGATCCATTTCACAGGGAAGCAAATAAAAGAAAGGAGAGGAGACACAGGGTTGCTGTGTGCACACCGGTCCTGTTGGTGTCACCCCATGTGAGGGTGTCACCCGGTGCGGTCCGCACCCCCCTAGTGACGCCACTGTGCCCCAAATCTGCCTCCCATCTGGCCTTGGCCGGGGCGGAGTCCCAGTCCCTCTCCCTCTGTGTAGTGATATACAGTTTTGAGACTACATGCTCTGGGGGATCTTGTTGCATTAAGAGGCGCAGGGGGGCCATGATAGGAGGTTCGAGTGGAAAGCAGGACACAAGGTCACGAACATCCTGGCGTAATCGCACATAGTAGAAGCGTTCCAGTGGAGTGGGGAGGAGGCTCCAAAAAACTCGTCACAAGTGTAAACGGTCCCGCGAGTGTACAGCTGATCCCAAGTGAGCCGTGACAACTTACGTAGCATCCAACAGCATCCTCCCTCCTGTGTAACAGGTATGTCATGTCGACCTCGCAAGGGTGTTAGAGGTGAGTATAAAAGGGTGTTTTGTAGTCTCTGCGCCATGTCCCACCAGGCACGAACGGTGCATTGGACGGTAGTCGAGGCCAGGTGTCTAGGTACGGTGGGGGCACTTAAATATGCCGAATAAGGAGTGGGAGTGATATATCCATCCTCCACTGCCAAATGAGGCAGGTATGGGGGGGATGGATCCAGTAGGCTGCAAAATGGGCCTGAGCGCAGATATAATATATTTCGATGTCAGGGACCTCAAGACCTCCATCGACATAGGGACACGTGAGGATCTCCCAAGCAGGTCTGGGCTTCTTCCCGCCCCATGTCAATCTGATCAGCTGTGATTTGATGCTGTTAAAAAAGTGGCGGCTTGGAGCATAGGGTATGTTAGTAAACAGGTAGAGAAGTTTAGGTAAAATCACCATCTTAAGCAAAGACACCCTGGCGGCCATGGATAAGGGCATCGCAATCCATTTAGTTATTTTATCCGTCAAATGATCGAATGCACGGCCATAATTATCATCAACTTTTCCCGACAGCGGGAGACCTGAATGCCAAGATACGTGACAGATTCTGCGCACCAAGACAAGGGATAATCAGGCTCGAATCTCGGGGTGGAGGCAGTCAAGGGGAATATCTGGGATTTACTCCAATTCACTTTTACCCCCGACAGTCTACCAAACAATATCATAATACGGAGGATTGGAATAAGGCTGACGGCGGGGTCGCGCAGATATAGCGTCAAGTCATCCGCATAGAGTGATATTAAGATTTGTCTTTCCAGATAGACCAGGGCATGCTCCCGATGATGTTGTCGAATTTTAGCTGCCAATGGTTCAATGGCGATAGCAAAAAGGAGAGGCGACAAGGGGCACCCCTGTCAAGTCCCTCTGGTTATCGCAAAGGGAACCGAGTGCGCACCATTAATAAGGATCCGGGCCTGTAGGCCCGAGTACAGCAGGTTAATCCAGGCCAAAAAAGGGGGGGGAAATCCCATTCTCTGCAGCACGAAGGCGAGGTAATCCCATTCCAGGGAATCAAATGCCTTAGTAGCGTCTAGGAATATTGCTGCGGCGTTGGTTTCTGGGTCCACGTCCTGCAGTAGCGCGAACAGCATGCGCAATTTGTGGGAGGTTCCTCTGGTAGGTACAAAGCCAGACTGGTCCGGGAGGACCAGGGCGGTCATCAGGGGGCTGATACGGTTGGCAATTAATTTAGCTAGGAGTTTCGCTTCCCCTTTTTTTTAAGGAGAGGGGCCTGTACGAATCGCAATATTTGGCGTCTTTCACTGGCTTGGGTATGGAGATAATGTGAGCTTCTCTCATAGAAGGGGGGAGAACACCAGACTCCCTAGGCTCTTCATATACATGTCGCAGAACTGGGATGAGCAGGTGATGAAAGGTTTTATAGAACTCCGCCGGGAGGCCATCCGGCCCCTTCCCAGATGAGAGCTGCATAATGGCGGTTATCATCACCTCATCCTCGTGATGACGTAACAAAAATTCTCGTTGGCCAACCCCCAACCACGCAATCGCAGTGTCGTCAAAAAAGGAGTCAAACTCAGTAGAATGATTCCTTTCAGCCTTATACAGACACCTATAAAAACTTCGGAAGGTAGCCACTATATCCGCCGTATCTCTATGGATCTGGCCATCTTCATCCTCAATCTCTGAGACTGTATTTGAGAACCGCGGGGTCGGACAAGGGACGCCAAGCCTCTGCCCGGCCTGTCGCCCTCTCCATATTGACGCACCCTAAAGTACTTTCCCCTGAATTTACACTCTTGTTCCGCTGTGTCTTGGTACTCATTTAGTGTACTCCTAAACTGCGCCTGTAGTTCAGGTGTCGGCGCTGTCTGAAGTTGTAGGTCAATATGTTGGAGCTCCCCCTCAAGTCTCCGCAGTCTGGCCTTAATATCTTTCAGGATCCCCCGCTCTTGGCAATGCACAGGCCTCGAATAGTTACTTTAAATGCTTCCCAAATAGACCGACTTTTCAGTGCGCTGGAAAAAGTCTGCGATCTCCTGCTCAAGTTCTTGTTTAAAAACTGGGTCAAGCAAGGAATGTGGATTCAAGCGCCAATTCAAGAATGGAGAGCTTTCATGTGGAGGGGTAAGACCAATTAGCACCAGGGAATGATCAGAATAAGTGCGAGGGAGATGGAGGGTGTGGAACAACCATGGAATAAGCCTCTTAGTTATCAGCCACATGTAAATTCTGGACCAGGAGGCCCGAGCCGTGGTGAAGCAGGTCCCTTCCCTCTGTAACGGATGCATAAGTCGCCACACATCAACCAGTTTGTGATCAACTACAATCATTTTTAAAGTGGATTGGGATGTGGACCAATGACGGGGTTGCGGGTGTGAACGGTCGAGCGCAGGCTCAAGAGTGACATTTAGATCTCCTCCCCATAACAAGTGCGTGGATCCTATTTCCAGTATTTTACCCCAGAGTACTCTAAAAAATTCAGGGTCATCGGAATTAGGCCCATAGGATGAGACAAATGTAAAGGTCTGCGCGGCTAATCTGCCCCAGATAATGAAGTACCGACCCAGCTTGTCCACAGAGACCCAATAGGAGTGTATGGGAGGTTTTTCTTCACGAGGATACACGTGCCTCTGGCATACGATTAGTAGGAAGAGAAGCTGGTATAGCTGGCCCATCGAGAAGCAAATGTAGGGGTAATGCTAGGACTAAAATGGGTTTCTTGCAGCATTGCGCATTGGATATTATGACGGTCCACATACGCCACTATATGGCGGCGCTTACGTGGGTCCCTTGATCCTCGCATGTTCCATGTGAGGAACCGGTATGTGGGATGAGTCGGGGGATCAGTCACAGCGGCAGACATGAGAATACAGAAACGTCATTTGAGTGTGTCAAGTGGCAGTCGCAGAATGGTTTCCCTTCTAGGGTCTGATGACCAAAGTCTTGTGGCAAATCACTAATCCGTACAGTTCTACGGCCATAAGTAAACTTCCCACCTCCCCCCTCCCACATCAGCAGCCCAATTCTGCCGTGGTCCCCTTCCCTCCCACCCTCCCCACAATCCCGTGTCCCAAGAGACACCCCCTTTTCCATCTAAACAACAAGACTAAGGGAGAAGATCAAACAACCAAAACTTTTCAACCTCAGCCGAAGTGTACGAACAATAGATAGGGTTCACCTGATGGGTGGGTTCCAGAGGGCTTCCAAATCCTTCTCGCATTAGCAAGGGCATTCTGGCAACATTATAAGGACATCTTGTGCCAGTACATATAGTAATTCTATGGCTTAATGGGTGACCAATGCGGAAATATCGGCTTCCTGCAGGATAAAGTCATTCCTAGCGTGCAGGTCACAATACTGGGACAAAAGACTTACCAAGCCCATCCCATCCAGTACAGTACATTCTCAGGGGCGGTAAGCGGGTGGGGGGGACACGCCTCAGGGTTCCATACATACCATCCCGTTCAGTGTCTATGCCGTAGTTCTGCCCCTCCGCTCCCAGCTGAAATGTCATAAAGGATGCTTCCAGGAAAAAGCACATCTTGACGGTAAGCTTCTGTCCACTGTGTGAAGGTGAGTGTAGGGCCGGCGCGGCAGTTCATCATTCTATGTCGGAGGCCCCACCGTGTTCTTTCAGGGGGTGGGAGGGAGAGGCGCGGGCCGGTGGCTGTTTAGGCAAACTTTTAAGAAAGTCCTGTGCCTGTTGGGGGGTATTGAAAAACAGCTGTTTCCCCAAGTGCGTGATTTTAAGCCATGCCGGGAAAAGCATAGCGTAGGGTAGATTAAGCTGCTGCAGTTTCTTTTTGACTGGGATACATTTTCACCTTTGCTCCTGCACCGCCATGGTAAAATCAGGGTAGAGAGAGATTTCCATGCCTTCGAACCGGAGCTGCCCGCGCTCTCTAGACAGGTGGAGGGCGGCGTCGCTTTCTCGATAGTTTAGTATCCGGGCTATTATTGGTCGGGGAGTGGCCCCGGGGATTGGTCGCGCAGACAGGGTATGGTGCGCCCGCTCAACCACCAAGACCGGCGGGAAGGCCTCCCTCCCAAACAGCGTGATAAGGAGACGTTCCACAAACTCCTCCATGCGCCCTGTGGCCGTCGTCTCAGACACGCCAAGGATTCGGAGGTTATTACGGCGAGAGCGGGATTCCAAACCCTCATTCTTGGCCACCAGGACCTTGAGAGCCCTCTCCATGTCCGAAGTCCGGGACGTGGTGGCAGTGTCCTCGAGATCCGAAATACGGCGTTCCGCCTCCGTCGGCCGGTCATCATGCCTGTCTACCCTATGCGTGACTCCGTCCAGCCGAGCATTCATAGAGTCCATCTTGGATTCGATGGAGGTCAAGCTGGACTGCATGATGAGCAGGAGCTCCTTAAGGTCTGCAGTGGAAGGAGGTTGAGGTTCCGTGTGGTCATCTTCCTGTTCTGCCTGTGAGCGGGTAGTCTTCCGTGCTTCAAAAGTCAATTTTGGCTGGCGGCCGTCCGGCTTCCCCATCTCCAAAGACCAGGATGCGATAGGGAAGGGGGACCGTCCGCGAGCGTCTAGGCCCTAGGTGTGTAGCGCAGTCAGATCGTCCACTTGCCGCTAAGTTCCTCAGCAAACTTCCCAGCCCAGGGCAACAGAGAGAGACCACCCGCTGCAGCTCTCAACCGAAGGAGAATTCCCCCATAGCCAGGCCAATATCCAGCTGCTGTCGATAGCGGCGCTCTCCCACCCGCAGCATCGCTTCAATCAGCTCACGGTGTATTCACAGCTTTAGACGAGATATCAGCAAGTAGGGGGGGGGATCCGCAAACCACTCCCTGTCCCCCATCGGTGACAATGCAATCTAGGCCGCCTTACATGGCAGCGGGGAGAAAGCGCCCACAACCCGATGGGGTCTCAATAACCCCTAATCCCTCTTGCAGCGTGCAGCCCAGGCTCAGGGGCAGTTTCGTCTTGATTCAGGCCCAGGCTGCTCAGACCGCAATTGAGGCTGCTCTGCAGTATTCCCCAGGCGACTGTGTAAAGGAGCTGCAGACCACAGATCCCAGACGGCGCTTGCTTGTGACCCGCAGCGCTAGTCTCTCCACCTTCCCATAGGGCACCAGTGGGCCGCCGGCAGGCAGTGAACGAGTGTTTCAAGGCCGCAGGGGGGACGAGGGGGCACCGCGGCCGTTCCATCAGTAGGCCGCCTCCGCTCCCCGGCATCCAAACTTCACCCCTTACCCCCTACGGACATTCCCGGTCCCGCTCACCTCACCTCCCGCAGGGCAGCATCGGGGGGGCTCCTTCCTCTCCGATACCGCGCACATCAGCAGCGCGCGACGTATCAGGCTGCACAGGCGGTGCACTCCTCCGGACCCGATGGTGTTGTAGACGCCAATCAAAGCTCCGCGCCGGGCATAATCGCCAGACCGCAGCAGCCTCCGCCTGACACCACCAGCTCCTCGCCCTTCGGAGCAGTCAGACTTCATGAAAGCTTTTCAAATCTCAACCAACCTTTAGATTTGTTGTTTTTTTGTTTTAATTTAGATTGTCCATAGAGGCTCCTTTATCAAAATGTTTAAAACTGTAGTGAGTATGATTTCAGCATTAAACCCACAAGCAAATTTGGACAGGGTTAGCTTCACCTAAGTCCTCTTTGGCAGAGCCCTGCCAACAGTAAATACAAGTTGAACAAAAACACTGGTTACCTTTGTTTGCAGCACGATGTTGCAACTGAGCTCAGCACATAGTAAAATCAAGTCTCTCTTTTTCTTCTTGTTTTTTTTCCATCCAGGTGTGAAACTGATGCAGGACATTCTTTGCGGTGAGGTTGAAGAGGAAGAATAAAGTGAGCTGGAAAGACAGAGTCCCGGAAGCCAGGAAACAGGTAAGTGGTAGGCGAAGAGGCTAAGTGAAGGGGAGGAGTGTGGCTGGCCTTTAAATAAGACTGCTTTAGAACATTCATAAAGGAAACATTCTAATTGTTTGCAACAAGGAACAGGTGCAGATAATTAACTTGATGAGTCTGCCTTCTAGAAGGTGCTTTAGAATTTTCAGAAAGGTCGTGTTTTAATTGCTCATAGCAAGGAACAGGTGCAGATGATTAGTTTGATGAGGCTGTCTTCAAGAAGGTGTTTTAGAATGCTCACAAAGGTCACGTTCAATTTCTAATTACTTATAACAAGGAACAGGTGCATGGGATTAATTTGATGAGGGCTGTCTTCCGGAAGGTTCATGTTGAATCTATGCCAGTTTCTTGATGCTTATTCTGGTGGACCTGACCGGACCTGACTATGCACATGTATGGTAAAATATTTGGAAAAGCTATTAAGCCTTTTCAAACAAACCAGGAAACACCAGCTGCAGCTACCTATTACCAACAGCATGTAATATGGTCAAAAGTCTGAGTAAAAAACGTTTTTTCATTCATAAGAGTTGGGAGGAATGATATGTGGCATGCTGGAATATTGTGATAGTCAAGAGAGGTGAGCTGTTGCAGAAATCCTGACAACGACCTTAAAATTGAGGAGCCTTGTGCAGGTGCTCCATGAAGTAGAGGACATCCAGGAGGAGATGGTGTTGGCCTCAATTGATATTGAAAAGGCTTTTGATACAGTGGCTTGTGGGTACTTGTTAGAGGTGATGAAAGTCATAGGGATAGGGCCGCAATTTAGAGTCTTCATTAAATTGTTATTCACCAGCCCTTGTGCATGGGTGAAGGTGGAACAATATAGATCGGAGTGGTGGGACATAGAACACGGCACACAACAGGAATGCCCGCTGTCACCCCTTTTGTTTGCCCTGACTGTGGACCCACTGGCAATACAGGTACGTCGATTTATAAATGAATTGGGTATGGAGTTGGGTCACACTAGGCATATCAGCTTGCTGCACGCAGACAAAGCATTATTTTGCCTTAGGTTTGCAGGGACATACGTGACGGTTTTCTTGGAGCTGCTGAGAGAGTTTGGGGAGGTTCCTGGACTCAAAACTAATAAACAAAAGTCCTTATGTTCCCGCTAGCAGCCCTGGTCGGGGTGCCTAGGAAACAGTTGTCAGACTTGGGGTTGCAATGGGAGATGGATCACTTCTGATATCTAGGTATGATGGTGGCTCAGAGTCCTGAACCTGGAATATTGTTACTATGCTTCCCACATGCAGCACACAGTGAAATGGATGGATGAAGGAAATAACTGGGGGAAGGATTTCCTGGCGGGTAAGGTGGAGAGGTCAATCTCCCAGGGCTGCTGATGGCAGGCTCATATGCATCCTCAATGGCATCCTATCTGTTGCACCAGACAGCTATGGTGTGGCAGAAGCTGCTGACAGTGGTGTTCCAGAAGGTACCCTTTTATAGAGGGTGGCCACTGTGGGTCTTAGCTCTATTCTGTCAAATGGAAGAAGGTATGTCATTTCAACCCTTGCACTGGAGGTTGTAAGCTGATTGGAGACCTCTATCCTAATGATGTCGTTATATCCTTTGAGGAGGAGGGGAATCGGTTCAGCTGGGATGTTGGAGGGATGGGCGGAAACAAAATCTAGAAGGCCTGAAAATGTTCTCAATTTTGTCCACTTTATTTGAACACTACCAGAACAGAGGTAATCATGCAGTGATCTTCTAGGAAGAGAATGTTATCTTTAATCTTTTCCCGGAACACTTTGGTATGGCCGTGATGACGTTATCGCGGTGCTCAGTCCGGTTGTGATGTTTGCCCGTTTTTGCTGCGTTATGCCTTCCTTTTCCTTCCTTTTCCACACCGTACAGACTTAAAAAAAGAGACGTCCCCAGGCAGCTCCAGAGAACACAAAGGGAATGGTGAGTATAGGGGTTTGTTCAATAGACAAACGAGGAGTGGAAAGAACAGCCTACACCATGCCCAGAGAGGCCTTCGTATCTGTGAAATAGTGAAGCACTTAAACAAGGGAAATTTTCCTTTTGTCCTCTTCCGATTTTCGCTTACAGAAGAGGGCGTAATCTCAAAGAGATATTGACTAAGCCTATTGATAATATTCAGCCCCTCTCTTACAAGGGCTTGCAACCATGTCACAACTGCAGCAATTGTCACAACATCATCCAAGGCTCAATTATGACTCATCCAATGAAAGGCACCAAAATCAAGTTGAGAGTTACAGCCACTTGCAACACGTCTAATGTAATTTACTTGTTGAAATGCCTGTGTGGTTTAAGCTACATGGGCAAAACTGAGAGGAAAATAAGAACTCGCATTCTGGAGCGTAAAAGCAACATCCGTACTAAAAACCTTAAATCAGTGGAGGCTGCCCACTTCGTAGACAAACAACACAACATTTGCCAATTTACATTTATGGTTCTTGAAGTGATCGACAAAAAAGAAGGCGTGGACAACAACAACAGGTTACTCCAAAGAGAGAACCATTGGATCTGTTTTCTAAACACGATGAAGCCTCATGGACTTGACGATCGTATGGAGTTTTTGTGTTACTTATAATTCTGATTCACATGTGTATAGTCTGTTAATTGAACACTGTCTCCAATCCTTGTTCCCTGCATCTTGATCACTGTATGTTACCCCTTTTGTTCTAGCTCTCACACTTCGACTGTTACCTACATTATTCTTTTTGTTGTCTTCTTTCACATGTTTTTTAGATTTGACACACTCGCTTTCTATGTTTACTAATTATCGTGTACTTTCGGGGTACCGTATTTAGCATCATCCACTATGTTGTCATGTCACAGCACACTCCATGTATCTTTATTAGTGTAGACTCTGTAATGTCTATTTTTGGTTTAACGTTTAGCTCCATTCTACAATAGCGCTCCATTTCTCTGACATACACTCCTTTATATATTTTCACACACCACCAGGTTTTCATTTTTTTACACTCTGTTAAAGCGTACTCAGCGTGCACGTTTGTGCATATCCAGTGATTTCCACCTTTTCACAAGCTCCTTTCCAAGATGGCGCTTTATTTCACCTCTTCTAATACACAGTATCGTCCGCCGTTTCTCACAGCCATCATTGCCTGAAAACTGTCTGCACCCTACCGTACCGTGACACATGATAGTTTTCATCCTATCGGATAGAGGTCACCACCCACTTTCCTGATTACATTTAACTTCCGGGATCCGTCTGCGCCGCACTAACATTGTTCGTTTACACACTGATGTGCAAGTTTGCGGGACAACCGTTTCATAAGTACCATGTTTCTATCAGCTTACATGCGTGGTACTGTACTCCTGTGGGAGTTTAGCACACTAATTTGTGGTTGTTGGACTTCTAGGTTGCAGCACATACATTGTCGCAATCGTATTGTGAGTAACTTACAGTCAGGATATTTGTATCCCTCTGCATGTCTGCTCACCATGTATGTACTTGTATGTGTTCGATTCACCCGTTATCACTACCAGCGATATACACGTTTGTTTATCCGTCACACTTCACTTTCCGTCTACACAGGCACACATTGTCCGCCGCGACGTACAATCACTGAAAAGTCGCACCTCTCGAGCATGGGGCATTATGTTGTGAGGCCTACCTTTTTTCACTCTGATTTTATCACATCCGTATATGCACTGATGTTTAAAGCAGCCTTAGAACTTCTTCGGCATTTACACCTTTATAGTGTCGTCTACCCGCCATGATGTTTTCCACTCTCTCTTTTTTCATTTTCTTTTTAGATGTGGGAGATAAGGTTTCACGCTCTCATTTGCATTGTCACAACCTCTTGGGGTGCTTTCTTCATGTAAGCGCTTTTATTTATCTCATTACAGATGTTTACCCCTGATGAAGGGCACTGGGTTGCCCGAAATGCATCAGGATTGATGTATTAAACATATACGTATGGATTTTCGCCCAAAAAAGGCATGAAATTTGATATGAAGCAATATCTCACACCGATGTAAATAAACATCACAGCGAAGAGCAAATTGTTTAACTGGAGAATTATTTATTTTTGATCAAATTTTCACCCATTATTTGGGACCAACAGTTGTGCACAGGGGGACATCTCCTAACCAGGAGATGCAAATTGGTTGTCTTATATGTTCCACACTTTTTGGATTAGAAAGTGAATCCCCAGTAGCACGCTACACCATCTCAAATCTGAAGCATCTCGGTAGTGCGTGTCTCCAACTTCATTGCCACCTCCCTGACACAACCTGGCAAAGTGGTTGGGTTTGACATATTTCGAATAGGCCTTGCCTTCTATCGGGCATATGTCGAGAGTGTGAGATTCTAGTCCAAAATTGCAGCATTTGGTCGCCCTTGCAGGTGGTGGCTTCCCCATTGTGAGCGTTGTATGGCCTTATTGTATAGCCTTGAGAGCTTCCTCCTTGACTCACATCTCTCTAGGAGTACTTGAATATGTGACCCTTTTGCCATGGCAATTTCCATCTCCTCTGCCCTACTATTTGACAGTTTGTGGGATCTTGCCAGGATAAGGATCTCCTCCAGTTCATGTAGCATTAGGTGTTGCAGTACCAAGGACCTGCACCTTTTGAATGATATGCACTCTCACATCCTTCCTCTGATCATCTTTGATGCAGATGCTGCCTAGTTGCCCCGGTAGGCATAGAACTTGTCCATTGTCTCGTTTTCTTTTTGCTGGGCCTGACGCTATTTAAACCACTCGCAGTCTGGTTTGAACTGGGAGTCAAAATGTGCATTTAGGACTGCAGTCGCTCCATCACAATCATGCACCCATGGTGGGGAGGTTTTCAAAGAACATGAATGCCTCTTCCTTTGCGAAGTGGAGCAGCAAAGACCTTTAGACAGCCTTTTCCGTTCCTCGTATGCCTCTAAAATAGTTATTCAACTTCTCAACCCATGTTTTCCACCGGGTCCTCAATTTTCTGAATGGTGACAGACCAGTCATGGGGGTATGCATTGATGGGGAGGCGTTGGTGCTTGTGCAGGTGGGTCATCCTCCATGCTCCTCATTTCAGGTGCTCTCTGGGGTTTCTGGGGCCATTTTGGTCACTGTCCCATATGTTTCTTCGCTGTTGCTGTCTTCCTTCTCTTTCTCTTTCTTTTTCTTTAGTCTTTCTTTTTATTCTCTCTCAGGTCAAACATGAGGTGCTTACACTGCTAACATTCATAGAGCTAGGTGTGTCCTGTTTCTAGGGTCTTGTGTTCCCACCTCAGTTATTTGGTCCTCCTTGCTGCCTACCTTCGGTAATGGCTTTTGACCACAAGGAGTTCTCCATGTTCCTGCTTCTTCTTACACAACCTGGCCTCTTCACTGCCTCTGGGCACACTGTCTACTGGGCTGGCTCCACATGATATTGAGCCAGTTGTTGCACTCTATGTTGCATTGGACGTCCTCCATTTGCTCTTCACTTGGCTGATCAGTGCAGAGTAATTTTTCAGGGGGAATCCTTGTGAGATGCCCGAGGGAGTAAGGAAAGGGAATAACCCCTGTGGGTGTGAGGTGTGTTGGTGCAGTCCGACACACAGGTGTAAAAGTTAATAAAAGTTAATAAAAGCCCATGGAGAATCGGGCGTGGTCAGTTTGGAGACCACCAATTACCTGAGTGTGTGTGTATCTCTTTTCTTGGTCCTCTACGAGTGGGCTGTTCTTCCCCCATGAGTGCTGCAGCATCGCTGCTCTTTCTTTGGTGACCTGTCATGCCTTTGGCGCTGAAGCCCACCTCTCTGCCATGCACAGCGACCCATCCTGCTTTCTACAGCCTGCTCCTGACAACTGGGGTGTCCAGTGACCAGTGGCTTACGTCTGCTCCCGGCACCCCTGTGACTGGCCCCGCCCTGGAGCCTTTTGCCCGGCCTTCACTCTGGCTCCATCTGCACTGCTCCTGGAACGTCGCAGCACGTAGTGACTACCTGTCGGCCCTGTCTCCTCTCCGGCCAGAAGGCCTGTGCACGGGTATGCTCTGCTGCGGGCCCTGCTCCTGCTGCGTGACGTCACCTCTGTCCACAGCGGCACAATGAAATGCTAGGTGAAGGGCCCAGGTCCTGCACTGGATCTCATCCCTTTCCTGCTGCATGCTCCTTCGTCAATGAGGCATTCCTGCTGCTGTGCTAGGCCCAGTCACTGAGGGCTGAATGGCCACCATCTGCTGCTGTGCCTCTCTTTGTCTGCACCTGCCTCTGCTCCCAAGTCAAGTCATTTGCTTCCCTGGAGCTCACCAGTCTGGTGGCCACACTACAGCCTCAGCTACCTCCTGTGGTGCTGCACCCTGAGGGACTCCATGCCTGGCCACCTCACCTCGCCCCACGATATCTTCATTCCTTGCCCTGGAGCCCGTCACTGTCACAGGGCCCCCGCCATCCCAGGCTGCCCGATAAAAAGCATGGGTGAAGCATTTGGAGAACTACTTTGTGGCTGTGGAGACTGTTGCAGACTGGAAACACGCTATGCACGCTATGTTCATCCATTTCGGGGGTGCTGACGTCCACAAGATTTCGAAAACTGTTGTTGAGGCCGAGCCCCTACAAAACTAAACCACCCTGAAGAATGCTATCACAGTGCAATTCGAGCTGTATGCTCACGACCTGGACCGACTCCTGCAGGACTTCGGCCTGCTGTTTGATGGCATAGACTGCCTAGTAGGTCTAGGCATCCACCTACCATTGGTGAATCAGCCACTCCAGTGGCGCTCAGACACCGACGAGGTGGAAAAAGAATTGACGCTCTTAGTAGCAGCTGGTATCATCAAACGGGTGAGAGGCCCCAACCTGTGGGTCTCTCCCATTATGGTGGTGAAGAAGCTCAAACAGCCTGAGGCCATATGTATCTGTATCTGCCTGGAGATGAGATTACCCAACCTAGTGATCAAGTGCAAAACATCATCTCACACCAACTATTGATGATATCCTTGGTGAACTGTCTGGTTACCATCAGATACCGCTGCATCCAGGCTCCCGCCAATCATCACATACTCCACGCATGCTGGCCTCTGCAGGTATAACCGGCTGAACTTTGGAATTTCCAGTGCAGCGGAAGTATTTCAACACATTGTCAAGAACGTTCTGTATGGACTCCCAAGCATTCTGAACATGAGTTCAGAATGCTTGCTTCCTGAACTGACACTGGAAGAGTGCCTCAAAGCTCTCTTCACCAGACTCAAGGAGCGAGGTCTGACCCTCCACAGGAAGAAAAGTGAATTCCTATTCAACGTAATTTCAGTTTCTGTGGATACAGGTTCGCTGACAAAGGAATCGGTCCAGATCCGAACAAGTTGAAGGACATACAGAATGCATTAGCTCCCTCCTCCGTGTCCGGAGTCTGCAGTTTTCTGGGCATGGTGACATACTGCGGATGCTTCATGCAGGGTCTGTCAGCCATCACTGATCCCCTCAGGGAAGATACCAAGCCATCCAGTACCTGGGTGTAGGGAGAAGAACAAGCGGAAGCCTTAAAGCAGACTAAGGCAGTGCTATCAGCCAACACAACTCTTGTGTACATTGACCCCAAGAAAGATTCTCAGCTGGCTGTCGAAGCCAGCCCAACCGGGCTAGGTGTTGTGCTGGCCCAGTGGCAAGAGAGTGGTGAGTGGGCACCAACAGAGCAGCGTTACTCTCAGAATGAGCAGGAGGCAATGGCCATATGGTGGGACTACCAACAATTCTACATCTATCTCTGTGGACACCCGTTCACTAGCTGTACTGATCACAAGCCCTTAGTCCCTTTGTTTTGTGGATCCTCATTGTAACCTCCCCAGAGAATCAAGAAGTGGATTCTGCAGCTACTGGAATTCAACTTCACAGAAGAATACTGTCCTGCACCCGCAACTCAGCGGACTTCCTTTCCTGTCGTGCATGCCCAGCCAACACGTCTAAAACTATAGAAGGTCAGGAGACAGAAGAATACGTTAATCTGGTGGTGGAGTGCTCTGAACCTCTCTCCATGTCCTTAGCATAAGTAGTGGAGGCCACCAAGCATGACCACTGTCTGGAGATTGCCATCGAAGCAACTTTGACTGGTGGTTGGTTACCTCTTCATGGCTCAGCCTCCTACTGCACTGCTGAAGCAAAATCAACACTCAAGGTACTACACAACATCCTCCAAGATCTGTCTGTCACCCACGGAGGCGGCCTGTTGACAGGCCCATACCTGGTACTTCCAGACAGCCTAAGGACCCAAGGCGTTCTCCTAGAACACGGAGAAAATCAAGGCATCGTCAAATTGAAGAAAAGGCTGAGAATTAAAGTCTGGTTCCCTGCCTTAGACCAGAAAATTGAACCAGTTTTGCAGAGCAGTCCAGCATGCCTAGCCACCGGCCTGTCTGACCTCCCAGCACCAGTCTTCAACAAAGAAGGACCGGATGCCCCATGGCAACGGGTCAGTGCTGACTTCGGAAGCCTTCCTAATGACTCCCACATGTTGGTGGTAGTAGATGATTTCTCCCGCTAGCCGAGGTCAAAATTGTCTCAACAACTGCCATGTCCGAGGTCATCCTGAAATTTAAGGAAGTAATGGCCACACATGGACTGTTTGAAGAGATCCACACTGAGAACGGGCCTACCTTCAGTGGCCATGAGTAGGCCAAGAATCTGTGCTCCAAGAACACCAAGCACCAGCCCTTCACACCCCAATGACCCCAACCCATTGGGGAGGTAGAGCTGCTGATTAGGACTCCAAATTGCAGTAGCAGAAAACACCAACATAGAGCTAGCCCTGTACAACTTCCCGAGGGAGTACCGTTGATGGAGCAGGGTTTTTCCTTTTAAACCAAATACCTGTTTCATTTTCGCATGTTATAATTAAAAGTACTACTGATTAATTAATAACTACTAAAAGTTTGTCGAGTCTGGTTTAATCAATCTTATTAACAGAACAATTACACGTGGGAACGCTATTGCATGGCTAAATTAATAAATGAACTAAGTTGGTGAGCAAATTAACGAAATAGATGTTGCTTATGTGATGTTATTGTGTTTTGCGCTTATAATTAATATGCATTAATAGCTTTTGATGTCGCAAATGGCTAGATAAATACATACACATAAGGGTATTAGCAGGGGAATAACACTGTATAATCATTTCCGTGCCGTAATTCTGTTTTATGTCTTATTTCACTTAAGTTGACCAATATGGCCTACCAAAAGATGGCTACCACCCGCAGCCTGCATTCGAGTTGATGGAAAATTTTGCAAGGAGGCTTTGTGCTGCCTGTGACCTTGTCCCCTTGACGAACTGAAAAGCCATGATCATGACGACAAACCTAGGAGTGATGCCAAGAGCCCCTGAACATAAAATTTGTTGCTAAATAAAATACTGACGTTATGAACTTATAATGATCCCACAAACGGGATACAATTTATCCGGAAGAGACATCCGTAAAAGTAACGATTTAGTTGTGGACCCCTTATTTTCTATTCATTATTTGAGATGATCAATGTGTGTGAAAATATTCGAAAGTATCCCAATGTACCAAGACGACATATTTCCGCCATTCATCCGTTTTGTACGATATGATTGTTACAATTGAATGTAATTTTAGTATAAATATTAGTAGACTAGAGAGGTCTAGCGCCACTTCTTCCCGAACTGATGATCCGAGGTCCCGATGCTGAAGGAGAGGACGGTGACTCTACATGACGGCTAGAAACTTTGATTGTCTTTACTGAGGACCGGTTCTGACTTAGGATCTGACATTTAGCCAGAATAGGTAAATATGAGAGAAATGAATTTGCATTTAATTGGCTTTTCTTACAATATTAGATAAACAAATATTCTGTTTGAATCTCTGTGTCGGGTGGTTATTTTATTGTCATGTTTATTGAATTTATTTGCATATTGTAAAGAAATGTTTCCACCAGATCTATAGCAACTAGTGGATGCCATTGACCTCAGGGTACATGCAGATTGGTTAGGTATCTGAAAGAGTTTCCCCTTATACATGGCAGGGATAGAGTGGTAGGATGAATGTTGGTGTAATGGGCCCCACCAGCGTGTGATGTGTGTGTGCGTGTGTGACTGTGAGATCACTCCGTCCGTGGAAGTAGAGGGGATTCGGAAGCTCCAATCTGCACCAGTTTCTTGGTAGCAGAATGATGGTTAACTATTGTCTTGATCTGGTGAATTTGCGTGTATATAGGCTTGTTGATTACTGATTGATATTCGTACTAACACTGTATGTCGAAGTTGTATTGAGTTTTATGTAGTGTATACGGCTTCTGGGATGTAGGGAGTCGGTGACAGTTCCGTAGTAGGGCAGAGGGAGTGCTGCTCTCGGAAAAAGGTGGGATTGTTGACCCTGTATGTAGACAGGGGAAAACGTGTGACAATTGAAGTTGTGCGTCGCATTGTCTGGGTTCAATGAGGTAGCATCGCCATGTGTTGCCATTAGAAATGTATATTCTGTGTCAGAGAAGTATATATGATAGCGAAGGTTATCTGTGAAGTTCTGGTCTTAAGTCTCAGGGATCCATATGGCATTCCGTTAAAGCTTATCATTAGAAAGGTAATAGGTATTCTCTGAGCTTGTTAGAAGGACAGAGCAGAGGTAAGCGCTGCTTTGTTAACGTGTGATATAATTCTGTAGTAGGACAGACTGTTCGCTGTTCTCTGGAAAGACAGAATTCTGTGTGAATGTACTACATTTTCTGGTGTGAAATGAAATGAAATGAAATGAAAAGAGATTTCTAAAGCGCATGGCTGCCCTTGAGCGTCCCAGCGCTAACAATGTACTGAGCCGCTACCCCAAGACACAGGGAGAGACCTACAGAGGAAAAAGATAGGTCTTCAACGCTTTGCGGAATTTTGCCAAATTGGGTTCTTTACGCAAAGCCATCGGTAGCGCATTCCATAGATGACCTGCATTAATGGAAAACCGACGTCCACCCGATTTCGCCTTTTTTGCCCTGGGTATCATTACTAGATTAACATCTTCAGAACGAAGGGCTCGCGTGGGTTTGTAAGAGTGGACCAAATCTCTTAGAATGGGGGGACCCGATCCTTGTAGGGCTTTGAACACTATGCAGAGAGATTTAAATTTAATGCGGGCTCTAATAGGTAGCCAGTGCAAGGCCTTCAAGGCAGGTCGAGCTGAAGAGCTTTTGGCAGTACCAGTGAGCATCCGTGCAGCTGCATTCTGTGCTCTTTGGAGAACATTCAGTGTGGATTCAGGTGCCGCCAGGAAAAGGGCATTGCTATAATCAAGCCTGGAGAGCACCAATCCCTGGACCAATAGTCTCCTGGAATTATCAGGGAGAAGCGCCAGGACTTTTCGGGCTGACCGGAGCAGCCCATAACACGTCCCTGCTACTCGTTTGGCTTGTGTGATCATAGATAGCTCAGGTTCCAGCCATACCCCAAGACTTTTTATGGCGCCCTTAGGGGCTGGGGGGACGCCCAGACAAGCCGGCCACATACATTTGGGCAGTGATGAGCATAGATTGCCAAGGAGCATTAGCTCCGTTTTCGTCCCATTCAGTTTTAGCCGGGAGTCCGACATCCATGCCATGATGTTGGTAAGGCAAGCCGCAAACTTCGCCCCCTGGCTTTCCGACAGGGACAAAGAAACAATCAGTTGAGTGTCGTCTGCGTAGGTTGCCATTGTCACCCCGAAAGGGGCCACCACCTCCTCCAGTGGGGCCATATAGACGTTAAAAAGCGTCGGGCTCAATGAAGAGCCCTGCGGGACTCCACACAGGAGGGGGGTAGGCAAAGATCTAAAATCGCCATCGCAGACCTGATAGAAACGATCACTCAGATATTATTGAAGCCACTGGAGGGCCGACCCTCCTATTCCCATCTTTCCCAGACGGTGGATCAAGATATTATGGTCCACCGTGTCGAAAGCAGCGCTTAGATCCAGGAGGACCATTGCAGCGGATCCTCCTGAATCTAAGATGCGTCTGCCTTCTTCGACCATAGCTATCAAAGCTGAGTCGGTTCCCTGGCCTGGTCGAAAGCCAGTCTGCGTCTGACCTAGTAGGTTATTAGCTTCTAGGAAACCGGAGAGCTGGCGGTTGACAAACTTCTCAGCAATCTTATTCAGGCCAGGCAGAAGCGAGATGGGACGGTAATTTGCCAGATCAGCAGGGTCAAGGTCGGGCTTTTTCAAAAGAGCCTTGACAATGGCCTGCTTCCAGCTAGGTGGAACTGTGCCATAGGTGAAGGAGGCATTCAGGAGATCAGTTGCAGGACCAGCAATGAGATCCGCAAATTGTTTGAGGATCCGGATGGGCATAGGGTCCAACGGGGAGCCACTCTTCAGAGCCAAAAGCTCCTTACAGAAATCCTCCCTTGAAATGGGAGAGATTATATCTAATCCCCTCCCAACTGGGACCCCCTCGGGGACTGTTATGGCCATGTTTCCTGAACTGGGGGGAAGGCTATCTAAGATGTTCCGTATTTTGGAGTCAAAAAACTGAGCCAGCTGGTTACATTTATTAGAATTCACCACCTGAGAGGTCGAAGGGGTGGGAACCGTGATAAGCTCTTTGAGAATCTTATAGGTTTCCTTTGAAGAATTGCCTGCCTTATTTATTCTATCCTCAAAATGGGCGGCCTTAGTTGATTTACGTGCCGCTTTGTAAGATCTCATGGCTTCACGGTACTTATCTTTACTATTAACGGCCCAGTCCTTCCGCCATTCCCGTTCAAGCCTTTTGCATTTCTTTCTCAACATCCCCAACTCAGGGGTATACCAGGACGACCTGTGGCTGTTGCTTTTATTGGTAAATATTTTGGCAGGCAGAACTGCATCTAAAGCTTGACAAAGCCAATCATGAAAAGCAGTGTCAGCTTCCAGAGGACCGAGACCGGGGGGGGGAGTGGACTCAGCGAGAGAACGTGAGAAGCTGTCCATAGGGAGTTGTGACCAAATTCTCTTATAAATAGGGGATGCCTTCTGATGGTGAGAGAGAAAAGGGTCCCAGCTGACATTAAGCTCCCCTGCCACCAGGAAATGATCCGACCAAGGCAAGGGACAGGGGGAACCTATTTGAAGGTGCGCAATGTTAGAGAACACACAATCCAGCAGGTGGCCCTTCACATGCGTAGGTTCCAGGTTATGTAGGTTAAGGTTGGATATTCTAAGTTCAGATCTGAGGTCATTTGCACTCTTATCCTCCTGCAGGTCAAAGTGAAGATTAAAATCCCCCAATAATACAAAGTTAGGGGAGGATGCCACTAGGACGGGGACGTGGTCCAAAATAGAGCTGGAAAATTGTTTAATCAACCCAGGGGGGCGATAGACTAACAATCCAGTTAGAGAGAAATTCGGAGACAGCTGTATATGAAAGAGGCCACTTTCAGCATCCAAAATAGGGCCCCTGACTACTCTACATGAAAACTTGTTCCTGTAAATGATGGCTAAACCACCTCCTTTTCCTTGGGGTCTGTGGAGGCAGTGAATCAGGTAGCCGGAGGGAAGAGTGTTGACTAGGTCAAAATTAGAGGAAGCTGACGTCCAAGTTTCGGTCAGATATAGAATGTCTAAACCGTTGTCTTGAATCAGCTCAGAAATTTGTGTCGAGAGCTTTGGAAGAGATCTGCAGTTAAGTAGTCCTAATCTAAAGGGGTCCCTGGCAGGGATTTTTTTACCACTGGCCTGGTTCCTAAGGGGGCAATATTCACAAGGTGTAAACAGAACATCAGTTCTAATGCCGTGTGAGCAGTGACGTGAGTCAGACGACTTAAACAGAAATAAGTCTGCTTTTGAATATTTAATGGGGTTACCTCCAGGAACTGGCAGGGTCCCTGGTCCTAGGTCCGTCCTGGCCCGGACGGGCCCAGACGGGCTTGCCTCTGGCAAGCCCGTGTGGGCAAGCCTGGTGTGAAAGTGCGTGAATGAGAAGGCATTCTGGTTAATTGTGAAACTCTTAGGAGCATTCCGGAGGAAAACAGTTAATTGGTGCTTGTTAGAAGGGTAGAGTAGAGGGATGTGCTACTTTATCAACGGAAGTAACGATTCTGTAGCAGGGCAGAGGTAAGCGCTGCTCTCGGGAAAGGCAGAATTCTCGTGGGAAAGGTCTTTTGCTGTTCTGTGGCTAGCGAAGCAGACAATGGAGATGTTTGTATGTTGTAACTAACAGACTCGTAGAAGTTGAAACAATGTCTACCGAGTAGTCTTGTAAAGGAGGGGTAGACAAGAGAGACAGGAGACAGGAGCCGAAGCTGCTGCAGCGACTGCTGACGTCAGGGAGACCGCGCTGTGATTGGACAGTGGGTTGGAACGGTGGAAGCACGGTGATTGGTGTACTAGTGTACGCCGCGTAAGGATTGGGAGACATACAGGGTGACGTAGACGCTCCAGGATTGGTATGGGAGAGCGGGAGAAACACAGTGGAGAACGGGAGAAAATCAGTGGAGACATACCATATGTGGAGGAGAATTAAGTGTGCAGACTAACTCAAGTTTGAATTCTGGATGTGTGGAAGGGAACAGAGGATCGATCTTAGAACCACAAAGAGTGACAGAACCACAAAGAGTGACAGAACCAGGGGGTGCAGAAAAATCTGTGGGAATAACTGCTGAGGATTTGAATGATTGGCTGAAGGCTTTGCAGAGGAAAGAAAAAGAATCCCAGGGAATTGATGTAGCTAGACTACGCATGGAAATGGGGGAGCTGATTGTAGGAACAATCCCTACAGAAACGCTGAAAAATTATCAGGAAGGGGAGATCCTATTCCTGTGCAAGAGCATCACATGGAGAGCAAAGAACATACATGACAGGTTGAAAGGAATAGCCAGTGAAATGGGGATTGACATGGATAAGGTAAAAGCTTTACAAAAGCCTTACAGAGTGGATTTTACAGATAAGGACATTGAGAATCTGAACAAAGCAGGCCGAACAGGACAGATTAAGGAGATGATTGCTTTGCTGAGGAAATGGGGAGACGTAGAAAGATGGAAAGATAGATGGTACAGAAAGCGAGAGTCTGTTTGATATAATTGTACCAGCAGACCTGTGGGCAGAATGTAAAATAGTCATAGACTGGCCCACTAAGGAATACCCAAGAGATCCAAAGACAGGAGCTCCAGATCCGGAGGTGATGAAAAAGTATGAACAGGTTATAGCCTTCTTGAAAAATAAGGTACCCCCCAAGGAAACAGACTGGGTTAAAATAGATCGAACATATCAAGAATTGAAAGAATCAGTCCATGCATATTATGAAAGACTAATACTGGCTTTCAAGCAGTTTAGTGGAGATGAACATCTGGGTGATAAGGATCTGAGCCATTTTGTATATAGATTTGTGTATGGCTTGCGGCCCGAAATCAGTGAAATGATAAGGCAGCATACTGTAGATTGGCAGAGCAGAAAGATTGATGAGATCCTGAGACATGCAAAATACTTAAGTGATGAGATTGAGGCAAAGTAAAGGAAACTGAAAGAAAAGGCAATGTGGGCACAGGTGAAAGTTGCAGAAAGACAGGAAGCTCAGTTGGTTGAACAAGCAAATAACCCTGGAAATAAATCCAGGTTTGGTGCAGGAAAAGGAAAAGGAAATATTGAGGAAGCCAAGAAGAAATTTCCGTGCCACAACTGTGGAAAATTAGGGCACTGGAAATCCGAGTGTAAGAATCCACCATCTACTAATGATGACAATCCATCATTGAATTCACAGGTGCAGAGTGAGGGGAGTGGTCAGCATCAGCAACAGCAGAAGGCTGTTAAGCAGCAGAATCAGGTGCCAAAACCATCCTTGCCACAAAGAAGAGGATCCCAGAAGTACAGCCAAGAGTCAGGGTTCTACGATGAAGAGCAGGTAATCAAGCCAAAACGCGCAAGCGCTGTATCTCAATATTGGCTGAAAAATGAGGGAAGTGATTCTGAGGGAGATTTCTGACGGTGCCGAAGAGAGGAGGAGGAGTGCGTACTTGGCGCAACTCTAGAAATAGACCAGGCTGGACCTTTTGTAGATGGAAAAATCAATGGTGAAAGTGTTACTTTTCTAGTTGACACAGGAGCTACGAGATCAACTGTCAGGTCAGCTGATATAAAGAATCTTCCTCTCTCAGATGAAGCAATCCAAGTAGTTGGTGTGTCCAACACACAGATTAAAACCCTTCTTACTGAACCAGTAAGGGTTAAAATAGGGAAATTTTCAGACATGCACCGATTTGTGGTGTGTGACACTAGTCCTGTGAACTTGCTAGGCAGGGACCTGCTGTGCAAGATGAATTGCACTATTTTCTGTACTCCAGATGGAATAACCTTTGAAACACCAGATGAGGATGTCCTATACAGAATGACCATGGATAACAGGGAATGTGAGGCTTTGGGAACATATGCTGTATTTATTCCAGATGCATTACCCCCAGAATTGAAACAGACAGTGAAAGCAGCAGTTTGGGATTTTACCGGAGAAGATGTGGGCCTGATGAGAAATGTAGACCCGGTAAAGATTACTGTAAAGGAGGGATTGGTTTACCCAAACATTCCACAATACAGACTGACACCTGAAATAATTGAAGGAATAACACCCATAATTGAGAAAATGATTCAGCAGGGGGTGTTAAGAGAAATATTGAGCAGCCCATGTAATTCACCAATAATGGAACTGAAGAAACCTAATGGAAAGTTCAGAATAGTACAGGATTTGAGAAAAATTAACAAGATTGTTGTGTCATGCTGTCCCATTGTGCCAAATCCATCAGTGATTTTGTATCAGATTCCCCATGATGCAGAATGGTATACCGTAATTGATTTGTGTCATGCTTTCTTTTCAATTCCGTTGCATCATGACAGCCAGCCAATATTTTCATTTAGATTTGGAGAGCGAATTTTGGCATGGTGCCGAATTCCACAAGGGTATACAGAGAGCCCTTCGATATTTAATCAATTGCTGAAGAAATCTCTGGAGAGTCTAACAATGCCTGAAAATTCAGTTTTGGTCCAATACATTGATGACCTGCTTGCGGCATCAAAAACACGTGAAGCCTGTGAAGTAGACACTATAGCTTTACTGAATCACTTGGCAGATGGAGGATTAAAGGTATCTCCAGCCAAATTGCAATTCTGCAAGAAAGAAGTCCAGTATCTGGGACATAACATTGAGAAGGGCCTGAGAAAAGTGACCATTGACAGGATTACAATTATTAGAGGAATGAGAGCCCCCGTGACACAAAGAGAATTGAGAATGTTCCTGGGAATGGTGGGTTACTGTCGTCAGTGGATAAGTAACTTTTCCTTGATTGCCAAGCCATTGATTAAGTTGACCAAAAGTGAGGTGAAAGACCCATTAGAGCTAAACCCAGAAGAAATGGCTGCATTTAAAGAGTTAAAGGACAGGCTATGTGAAGCTCCTGCCCTAGGAATGCCAGATTACGAAAAATAATTTGAGCTGTATTGGAGTGAGAGAAATGGATGAGCACTTTCAGTGTTAATCCAGAAACATGGACGTCTGAGAAGGCCAATTGCCTACTTCTCATCAACACTTGACCCAGTAGCTGTGGGTTTACCAGGTTGCCTAAAAGCAGTAGCTGCTACCTGTAAAAGTCTGGAACAAAGTGAGGGAATCATAATGGGATATCCTGTACGGGTATTTGTACCTCATGATGTGGCAATCCTTTTAACAAGGAGCCGGACACAGTTCATGTCTCATAGTCGGCTGACTAAATATGAGAAAGTCATTCTTGGTGCAACCAATGTGAGCCTGGAGAGATGTGTGAATGTGAATCCAGCGACACTGTTGCCTGATGCCGAATGTGTGGGAGTGAGAAATGAAGTCGATCATGACTGCCTGGATGTGCTTGATTACTGTACAAAACCAAGACCAGACATAAGAGATCTACCACTGCCTGAGAGTGATCATGTGTTGTTTGTGGATGGATCTTGCCTGAGAACGGATGAAGGAACACTGAGTGCTGCATATGCTGTGTGCACAGTTTCAGGAGTTGTGGAGGCATCACCTTTGAAAGGAGTTAAATCCGCTCAGGTGGCAGAATTGGTGGCACTAACAAAAGCCTGTAAGATTGGAAGAAATGTGAGAGTGACTGTGATGACTGACAGCCAGTATGGCTTCGGAGTTTTCCATGATTTTGGCCAGCTATGGCTACAAAGAGGTTTCGTGACCTCAAGTGGAACTCACATAAATAATGCTGAAGTGGTTGGAAAATTGCTAGAGGCGATACAGCTGCCTAAAGAACTAGCAGTTGTAAAATGTGCTGCTCATGGTCAAGGTGATGATTTTGTCACCGTTGGGAATAAATTCGCCAATGACATAGCACAATACTGTGCAAGAAACAATCATTCCATTAACCGGAGTAAAGAAAGAGAAATGTCTTCTTGTTCCTTAATGTTTACTAATGAGGTGGGAACATGGGAGGAAGTGAAACAGCTGCAAGATGAGGCAGGAGATGAGGAAATGAAAGATTGGGTGAAAGCAGGTTGTGCACCTAGAGAAAAAGATCATGTATGGGTCTATAGGGATGGAAGACCAGTCATGCCAAATAGCATGCTATCAACAATGGCAAGGATGTATCATGGCCAAGGACACCTGGGAAGGAATGCTATGATAAGGGCCTTTAAGCAGACCTGGTATAGTCCAAAATTCAGGCTGATAGCAGAGAGTCTCTGTCAGAGATGTCTGATATGTCAGCAGTTCAATCCTGGAAAGAAAACAGTGGTGAGCCTAGGAACAATAGGTAGAGAGGGAGGACCCTTCATAAGAATGCAGATAGACTTCATTGAAATGCCCCAAGTCAACAGATTGAGGTATGTCCTGGTGGTGGTCTGTTTGTTCTCCAGGTGGGTGGAGGCATATCCAACAAGAAGAAATGATGGGATAACAGTGGCCAAGCTACTGTTAAGAGAGTTCATCCCAAGGTACGCGTTCCCAGTAACCATTGAATCAGACAGAGGAGGACATTTTTATAATGAAATCATGGGTCTGATCTGTGAAGCATTGAGTGTACAGCAGAAGCTACATTGTGCTTACCGACCAGAGGCTTCTGGTGTGGTTGAACAAATGAATGGTACCATCAAAAACAGAATTGGCAAAATGTGCCTAGCCACAGGAATAAAATGGCCCGATGTCTTGCCTCTAGTCCTGATGACCATTAGGTCTACTCCAGACAGAACAACAGGTTTGAGTCCACATGAAATTATCATGGGACGTGCTATGAGACATGCATTTGTACCAGTCAACAAGCTGATGACTATAACTGATGACATGATTGTGGATTACTGTAAAGGCCTGGCTGACGCAGTTCATTCTGTGTTTCACCAGGTTGGAGAGGACGCCACCACACTTGAAAAGAAACCAGCCCATGATCTGAGCCCAGGGGACTGGGTAAGGATAAAAGTCCACAGAAGAAGGAATTGCCTGGTTCCAAGGTGGGGAAGGCCAAGACAAGTCATTCTGACCACAACGACTGCTGTGAAGTGTGCTGGAGTGAAAAATTGGATACATGCAAGTCACACACTGAGAGTTCCAAATCCAAGAGACGGTACTGGAAAAGAATACTTTGAAGAATCAGATTCCAGTGATGATGCAGACAGCAAGACAGTAAGAAGGAAAAAGAATCATGAAAGTGGGGAAAGTGAGTCAAGAGAAATTTTTATCCCCCCAGAAGAGGTTCTGAAAAGAACAGTGCAAACCGCAGAGGCGAGTTCAGATTCTGAAGAAGTACCTGAGGTTCCAACTAACAGTGACCAACACAAAAAGAAAGAAAGAAAAGAAAAGAACATTCCAACAGAAGTGACACCTGAATCAAATGAGGAAATTGGACAAGTTCCACCTGAGATAGATATTGGAGAAGAAGGGACAGACGAAGATAGAGAGGGACAGATTGCGGAAAAACCCCGAGGAGGTGTAGGGAACATCAACAACAAGCTAGGTGAAGGGACAAGTAGACAGCAAGAAGATTGCGTGACGGAGACCCGAGGAGGGACAGAAGTAGGGAAATCTCAATTGGTGGAAAAAGAGACTGTTGGAGAAAAGGAAGTTGTTGGAGAAAAGAAAACTGTTGATAAACAAGAGGCAACTGAGACAGAATCTGATGAAAGTGACAATGAGATACATGGAGGACGAGTTCTGAGAAAGAGAACTTGGCTTGGGGAAAGAAACAATAAAGAAGGAAGACAAAAGAGAAATGCTAAAGGAGATCTTTGGCCCAATAAGATAAAGAGACTGAGGTATCGACTGACACGAGTTAACTCTTCAAAAGCTGAACAGGTGAACGAAGTGTCAAGTCAAAATCCAACAAAAGAGGAAGAAACAAAGATACCTGAGAGAACTAAAAGAATCAGAAAACCAAACCAGAGGTATAAGTCACCAGAATGGACGTATGTGGCACTGCCTGAACAAGGAGAAGAGGCAGACAGTCAAGGAAGTCCAGAGGAGGCTTTACTGAAAGTAGTTGCTGAAGAAGAAGCTGTGGCAATCTTGAGAGTTATCTTGTCCGACATTGGAGAAGAGACGGATGTTCAGGACTTGATACAGTTTGATGATGATGAAGAGACAGTGAAAAGTGATGAAAATCCAAATTGAGTAAATCCAAGGGAAATCACTTGGAGAAGAACAGAAGTTATATTAAAACTAGTAGATTGTAATAATCTGTTGGGTACTTGCTGCCCTTAAGTTCGGTAGTGGAGTAGAAGAGGCTAAGTCAAAAGACACGGTCAAATTAACAAAATGGTTAACACTGAGAATAATAAAGGTAGATGTACCTTTCTGAAAAGATGGTGCAAGATGTGCTGCTGCTGTACAGGATTATTAATGCTGCTTTGGAGCGTGCTTGCTCTACTGATTTCTTTTAGAGTCACTATAGACACTTTAGAAGGACATACTGAGAACAGGACTAATTTAGGGAAGAGTTCACAGAAAATAGTACCAACTAGAACTAGCAATGTACATATACATAAGGATAGGTCAATTAATGATTTTTCTAGCAATGTTTTTTCTAAATTGTTGTATGAATACGTAAAGACAATGGAAGTAAGGGATTGCTACATTTGCATGCAATTACCTGCCTCTGTTTCGGAAGGAGTGACTTATCATCACCTTCCAGCTACGTATGGAATTTCATGTAGTGTGTTGATTAGTATATTTTACCAGTTAGGGAAATTAGATTATAATATGTCTAATGTAGATAATATTCTTGGGCAATTGCCTATGAATAACGCACTGAATCCTGCAAAAGAAGCTAACACCTTAGGTGAGATTTCTTTAGAAACTAAAGAATTAACCTTAGAATATGTTTTTAGGAACAATTTAACTTGCAGTTTGAAGGGAGAAGAGAAGAATTTTCTAGACATGGTTGAGAGAAGAAGGTTGAACATGCACAAGAAAGCAGAAGGGCATAAAATGAGTGAAACAATGTGGGATATTGAGAAAGAAAAAGAATTAAAAAATGGAGCCAGTCCAACTGTGGCTATAGATGCACCACAGAAAGGCAAACTATGCATTACCAGGAAGAGATCCCAGTATGATTATTATTTCATAGGGACTAGTGAGTGCCATGATACATACTTTATTGCAACCGGATGGGGATTTAGAGGAGGAGAAGATCCAGTTTTTCCGGGAGTGTATTATATTTGTGGGAACAAGGCTTATTACCGTTTGCCTGACCATTGGTTTGGCACATGTTATGTTGGCCTGGTCTTTCCAAAGATTTTTCACATGGATAGAGTAGATGATGCTGAACATACAAATCCATTAACACGCTATAGAAGAGAAACATGGACAGAAATTGTAGGAGATATTTTTGGAGCTTTAATTCCAGCAGTGGGAATTTCTTTGAATGCATTTGGCATTCGGAAACTGTCAACAGTGGTGGATCGCTTGTCAACAAGCACCGCTGGAGGCTTTCTTTTGGTTAAAACAGAAATGGTTGCTTTGCGTGCTATGGCGATGCACAATCGACTTGCCCTTGACATTCTTTTGGCAAAAGAGGGTGGAGTCTGTGGAATGCTGAAAGTTCAACATTGTTGCACTTACATTCCTGACGAAAGCAAAGATCTGAAAGTTTATATTAAAAATATCACTGATTTACATGAAGAATTAGTACCACTGGAAGCTGAAAGTATCTGGACTAAAATGGATAATAAGATGATTGCTATTAAGAACTTTGTAGCTAAAATAGGTAGTACCATTTTTGGTAAGATATTATTTCCATTAACCTGTGTGATTGTTGCATTATTGATTCTTAGATTAGGGTGTATGTGTTGTAGATATAGAAGAAATAAAAAGAAAATTACAAAAGAAAATGTTAAAAGGAGACAAAAGAAACCAGAAAGAGATCCACAAGAAATAGAATTAGAAGAATTGAGGGAAAGCATGTATATAGAAACTAAGAAAGAAGATGAGTTGGAAACAAGGGTTTGAAAAAAATGAACAAGAAGATATTTTGAATTTCTTCAAAAAGGGGAAATTAAATAGATTTTTTGGGGTTTTGATTTTTGTGGTGATAAGATATCACCAAAGGGGGGATTGATGGAGCAGGGTTTTTCCTTTTAAACCAAATACCTGTTTCATTTTCGCATGTTATAATTAAAAGTACTACTGATTAATTAATAACTACTAAAAGTTTGTCGAGTCTGGTTTAATCAATCTTATTAACAGAAGAATTACACGTGGGAACGCTATTGCATGGCTAAATTAATAAATGAACTAAGTTGGTGAGCAAATTAACGAAATAGATGTTGCTTATGTGATGTTATTGTGTTTTGCGCTTATAATTAATATGCATTAATAGCTTTTGATGTCGCAAATGGCTAGATAAATACATACACATAAGGGTATTAGCAGGGGAATAACACTGTATAATCATTTCCGTGCAGTAATTCTGTTTTATGTCTTATTTCACTTAAGTTGACCAATATGGCCTACCAAAAGATGGCTACCACCCGCAGCCTGCATTCGAGTTGATGGAAAATTTTGCAAGGAGGCTTCGTGCTGCCTGTGACCTTGTCCCCTTGACGAACTGAAAAGCCATGATCATGACGACAAACCTAGGAGTGATGCCAAGTGCAAAATTTGTTGCTAAATGAAATACTGACGTTATGAACTTATAATGATCCCACAAAGGGGATACAATTTATCCGGAAGAGACATCCGTAAAAGTAACGATTTAGTTGTGGACCCCTTATTTTCTATTCATTATTTGAGATGATCAATGTGTGTGAAAATATTCGAAAGTATCCCAATGTACCAAGACGACATATTTCCGCCATTCATCCGTTTTGTACGATATGATTGTTACAATTGAATGTAATTTTAGTATAAATATTAGTAGACTAGAAAGGTCTAGCGCCACTTCTTCCCGAACTGATGATCCGAGGTCCCGATGCTGACGGAGAGGACGGTGACTCTACATGACGGCTAGAAACTTTGATTGTCTTTACTGAGGACCGGTTCTGACTTAGGATCTGACATTTAGCCAGAATAGGTAAATATGAGAGAAATGAATTTGCATTTAATTGGCTTTTCTTACAATATTAGATAAACAAATATTCTGTTTGAATCTCTGTGTCGGGTGGTTATTTTATTGTCATGTTTATTGAATTTATTTGCATATTGTAAAGAAATGTTTCCACCAGATCTATAGCAACTAGTGGATGCCATTGACCTCAGGGTACATGCAGATTGGTTAGGTATCTGAAAGTGTTTCCCCTTATACATGGCACGGATAGAGTGGTAGGATGAATGTTGGTGTAATGGGCCCCACCAGCGTGTGATGTGTGTGTGCGTGTGTGACTGTGAGATCACTCCGTCCGTGGAAGTAGAGGGGATTCGGAAGCTCCGATCTGCACCACCGTCACACGTCTAACTCCACAAAAGATATTTCCCCAAGAAAGCTATGTTATGGAAAGGCAATGACAGATACCATTCCCCATCATCCAGTCTGGGCGGATCTACTAAATCCCCCGAAGTACTCCAATTCTCAAAGAGCCCCACAATAACGACTATACATCACAGAAGTGGTAAGCCAAGACCAGCACTCACAAAGTGGGAGACCAGGTTCTAGTGATGGATTGCCATTCTGGTGGCAAGTTTCACCTTCAGTTTGAGATTGCTCCATGGATCGTCACAGAGATCAAAGGCACGATGATAACCACCCAAAGAGTAGCAGAGGCTGTCACCAGGAACTTCTCCCAATTCAAAAGAGCCTCCCAATCTCCCTTACCCTCCAAATCGGACGAACTCCCGCAAGAGCGGGTTAATGTTCTGTTTCGGGTCTTTAACAAAAAGGGTGACATCATCCGCGTATAGCGAAATCAAGATGGGGCGCAGCAGGCATCGCAGTGCCTTCTCCTGGTGATATTGGCGCACGTTTGCCGCCAGTGGTTCCATCACCAGGGCGAACAGCAGTGGCGACAACAGGCAGCCCTGCCTAGTGCCGCGCGTAAGCAGGAAGGGCTCAGACGTGTATCCGTTAATTTTCACCCTGACCGCCGGAGCGGCATAGATCAGTTTGATCCAAGCCGAGAAACCCACCGGGAATACCATATTACACAGAACAGCATGTAAGTATTCCCACTCTACAGAGTCGAACCCCTTGGTGGCATCCAAGAATACAGCCGCCAAGGGCAGCTGTGGGGCCACCTGCTGTATGATCGAAAAGAGGGTGCGAAGACTATGGGACGTGGATCTCCCAGGGATGAAGCCCGCTTGGTCTGGTAAAATCAGCTTATCCATCAGGAGGTTCAATCGATTGGCTAGCATTTTTGTGAGTATTTTACTGTCTACGTTTATGAGTGACAGGGGCCGGTACGAGTCGCACTTGTTGGGCAGCTTGTCCGGCTTCAGGATTGATATGATAAGGGCTTCTCTCATTGTGGGTGGCAGCGCCTGCGTCTCCAAGGCCTCCGCGTACACCTCCTGGAGGATGGGGCCAAGCAGATCAAAGTATTGCTTGTAAAAGTCGCTCGGAAAACCGTCAGGCCCGGGCGCCGTCCCAGATCGTAGCTGGAAAACAGCCTCCCTCAATTCATCATTAGTAAATGGCTCGCAGAGGAATTCCCTTTGATTATCCTCTAGATACCCCAGCGTTATGTCACCAAAAAAGGGGGGGAAGTCCATCTCGTTGGTAGCTTTAGAGCGGTAGAGTTCTGCATAATAGGCAGTGAAGGTCTGCAATATCCGGGCACCGTCTTTATGGCTAGTGCCCTCGTGATCCTCCACCTCCAGTATGTGGTTAGCATGTCTGGGCTGTCTGATGTCCTGCGCCAAGGCTTTCCCGGGCCTACCTCCCTCCCCGTTCCGTCTCGCTCGTGCATACTTCCCTTTAAATTTCGCCTCTCTGTCGGCTGTTTCAGCGTATTCTGTCATCAGCTCTCTCATCCTGGCCCTTCCCTCCCCTTCACCCTGCCGCCAGACATCTGCCTCTAACCCCTTAAGTTCTTCCTCCAATCGTCGGAGCCGTCTGCGGATATCTCTCAGTACCCCAAAGCTCTTGGCCATGCAGATTCCGCGTATGGTCACCTTAAATGCTTCCCATAGCGTGCCCACCCGCTCGACTGATCCCTTATTCTTTTCAAAGAAGTTAACTATGGCATCCTCCAATTCTGTCTTGAATACCTCGTCAAGCAGTGCCTCCGGAGACAGTCTCCAACTCCTGGTGCCGGCCTGCACATTGGGAATGGTCAGAGTAAGGCACACCGGAGAGTGGTCAGACAGTGTGCGGGCCAGATGATCAACAGCCCTCACCCAAGTGCAGATCCCCCTGGACCCCAGCCAGTAATCCAGCCGTGACCATGAGGCATGCACGGTTGAGTGAAAGGTCCCCTCTCTTGTCTCTGAATGCCTGTACCTCCACAAGTCAATTAATCCCCCATCCTCTAGCAATCCTCGCAGCGCTCCCTGACTGCGCGTGTAGTGATGGGGTAAGTGTGTGGACCGGTCCTTTGTAGGATCACAGACCGTGTTAAAATCACCCGCCCATAGGACATGAGTGGCCCCCACCTCTAATATCTGTCCCCACAGCACGTTCAAGACGTCAGGACTATCAGTGTTAGGGCCGTAATAACTGTCAATGACCACCGAATGAGTCCCCAGGGAACCCCACATCATGCAGTACCTGCCCTCTCCATCACTTTGCATTCCCCCATATCTAAAGGATGTCCCCCACCTAACCAGAATGGCCGTACCTCGTGCGTACGTGGAGTAGGCGGAAAAAATTTGGTGGGTAGCCCATCTGCTTCCAGAGGGCGGGGGGCTTCGGGGGTCAGTGTCTCCTGGAGTGCAGCTATGCTTATATCATGTCTGTCAAGGTAAGAAAGGATCTGCCTTTTCTTCCTGGGATCCCGCAGCCCCCTCACATTCCATGACAAAAGCTTAATTCCCTCTCTACGGGTCCCCTTCATGTCGCGTACGCAGTTTCAGTGGAGAATACCCGCACGGTCTCCGGACATGGTGGAACAACCCCCCAGCCCATGTAGGGGAAGGTAGACGTGGCTCCAGTCGGGCAGCGCAGTAAGGTCCCCGAAACGCCCTAGGGCCTCATATACAATATCCATCTCCCAATTTTCCGTGAGACTTCTTCATGATTAAACCCCCTCCCATCCCACCCACAACAGCGCCCCAATTGCGCCGGGATCCCACAACCCTCCCCCCTCCCTCCCCAGCATTAACATGCACAAAACTGGAAACAGTCTAAATGCAGAACGTCTGTAACCTTATTACCGTAGGTATAGGGGACCGCCCTAAGTGGGGCGCTGGTGTGCCTCTCAAACCCTCTAGTTCCACTGGACCGCGGAACTCCCTAGACCTCCCTGTGGAGCTGGGATGGAGGAGGTCAGGGGTAGAGGGTGCCCAACCTTGAGTGGAAAGACCCCTGCAAGCCCACCCCAAATGCGCCCCGAGCTTCGGGTTGCGTGGGTAGGAACAGCATGAGCCATAGTCCAGCGTGGCTGCTGCTAGGCTCTAATTTCATAACACAGTTCAACACCAGGCACTGTTACTTATCTGACGGTGGCCGCGCAGACCCAGGAGCATCGTCACTCCGGCGCGGGCTCAATATGTAGCAGGAGCGACCTCTGCCTCCAACTCCGTACATGAACAGTTTCACCTCAGCATGCCCAGAGGTACGTCTCTCACATGTCTCTGCTGCGGTGCACAAACATCACGCATCAGATCCGGCCAAAGCCATCCGCAACGGCAAGCCACAGCTGTCAGTTGTCTCCCGCGGGAGACTGCGATCCGGACCGGACATTGTTATTAGAATGAGCAGGGGAGGCTCGTCGGAGAGTCCCCAGGAACTCCTCTGCCTGCCGTGGGGTGGTGCAAATTATCGTACGGTCTCGGTGCCGTATCCGTAGTTTGGCTGGGTATAGCAGGGCGTACTCTATGTTCTCTTTGCGCAAATTCTGCTTCACCTGGACATACTTCCGCCTCGCTTCTTGTACCGCCAGGGTGAAGTCTGGATAGATGGAGAACAAGTTTCCTTCGTATTGCAGATTTGTGACCTCTCGGGCTCTCCGTAAAGCTGCATCGCGGTCACGATAATTAAGCAATCTTGCCACTATGGGTCTTGGCGGTGCGCCCACTGGAGGTCGAGGACCCAACGATGTATGCGCCCTTTCCACGATTAGGTGCGCCGAGAAGGAGGTCGCTCCCAGAGTGGTGGTTAGCAGCCGCTCCACGTAATCTTCCATGCGCCCAGTGGCCGTGGTCTCCGGGATGCCTATCAGGCGAATGTTATTTCTTCGGCTGCGCACCTCTAAATCCTCATTCTTAGCCTCAATCACTTTTAGCAGCTTATCCATCTGTGTCATATGTGTGGCCATAGTGGCGGAGGTATCCTCAGTGGCAGAGATCCGCCTCTCCGCCTCCTTAATCTGCTCCTCATGTTTATCCACTTTCAGCACTAAGAAGTCGAGCCGGGTGTTCATAGTGTCCATTTTCCCGGAGAGGGTGTTTAAGCTCTGCTGCATCACTATGAGCATGCTCTTTAATTCTTCACTGGGGTTAGTCGCGGCCGGAGTTGCCTGCCCCGGGCCAGGCTCCCCCACCTCTTCGGCGGCAGATCGCGTGACCGCCTTCTTTTGCTCAAAGGGCAGTTTAGATTGTCGCGCGTCAGTTTTCCCCATGATGCTGTCCCAGCGAGCGCCCGCAGAGCAAGACGGCCCTCAGTCGCCCCACAGCAATATATCTCCTCCGGTGTACAAGCTGCCTGATAGTGATGCTATCCGTTCCTCCCAGCCGCCTCGTCCGCTGGTGTGGCGTATGGCGAGGCCTCCATCTATCGCGCTTATTCTTCAGCCACAACTGGCATGGCGTGAGCGCCTCTCCTTAGCAAACCGCCCACTCTCCGAATATTGGTATACATGTGTCACTCTGCCAGTCGTGGCTGCACCACAGACAGGCCCCCAATCACCTCTGGTGTCCCTCCTGTAATCATCAGCAAATGTCCCAACGTCGCCTTGGTCGACGCATTGCCCTCCGCCGTCCTCCCGCCGACGCGGCAACAGTCAGGCATTTATCCCGCCATCAGCTTCCCAGGACACCGCTTCGCCCTCCGCTATACAGCCATCAAAGGCCGCAGCAATACGCCGGCGCCTAGGGCGGCCCGCCCGGTGCCTCACCCGCGAGCTCTCACCTCGCAGGCGCAACGACGCCAGCACGGTCACGGCCCCCAGGGCACCACTCCAGCGGGGGGGGAAGACCTCCAGGGCCCGAGACAGGCTCCGCCGCTACCTCCACACTCGGCCGGGGGGGCTGTCGGGACAGCAGTCGTCCACAAGGCGCCTCAGCAGACAGGCAGTCCCGACAAGGGAGCTCCGCTTCGCTCTTCCTCCAAGCGCTCCGTCGAGGGGGGGTCGCAACGCATCCAGCGGAGCCTCAGGCCCTGCACAACGTGGGCGCCCCGGTGCTCGGGTAGCCACGCCAGCCGCAATGAGTCTCCAGCAGAAGGGGCGGACCCGTCCCCTAGTGACAATTGCGGTCGATATCTTCGTCGGTGGGTCAGCAATCGGCTCAAAACTGGCATCGAGTGTTCAGCCCAGTGCTAGCAGCAGGTGCACACACATATCGGCGGTGGGCGAGGGGTCCATGGGCGGATAATTGAAGCTTAATCAGGTCGGGCAGCCGAAGCCTCACATCCGCGCGGCCATCTTGGTCCGGCGCCACCTAGCGCCCAACACAGAAGGATTACTACTCATTTATTGTGTGTTAGTGAATCCTGAGTGGTCAGTTGCTCTTTTATTTAACCCTTCAGCTGCCTGGGCCATCAGGACATCAGGGTGCATGCCATGTACAGGCATCGTCCACATGAGCTACGTGGCTCACGAAACTAGTCTACCACGACTTTATACATTATGTTGCTAAAGGAATATGATTTATTTTTGCCCTGTTTGTTTACATAAATCTGCTACAACGTTTTGACTCAGGTGGGTAAGGCAGCACTTAGCAAAGCATTACGCAATGTTTATGGAGCTCTTTGTGCAAAGTGATTTTGAGCACCAACTAATGTCTTTCAACAGTTGCAGTGATTTCAGCCTTCTGGAGAACAGCAACACGTTCAAAGTGCATTGAGGTTTGTTATAAAATATTGATTAGGAACAATCAGTTTCGAATACGTAGCACAAAGCCTTAACCCCTTGTGTGCCCATGACGAATTTGACTCGTCATGGAGCACAGTCGCGCTGTGCCCATGACGAGTCCAGCTCGTCATGAGGCATTCCCTGGGGAATCCCTCTGGTGCGGGCACCAGAGGGTTTCCCTTTTAGTGAAAATAGCCTCGGGAGCTGGGGAAGAGCTTCCCCAGCTCCCGAGGCACCCCCCCCCCCTTTCACTGTAATGACGATCGGCTCGCACGTCGCGCCGACGTCATTACAGTGAAAGTGAAACTGAAATGAGCCCAGAGGCTCATTTCAGTTCCACTTTCTACGTGCTCAGTGGGCTATCTCAGCCCCCTGAGCACGTAGAAAGACGGGAGAGGTATCGTTGGAAAGGGGAGAATCTCCCCTTTCCAATGGTACCCCTCCCCAGTGGATCCCTGCTTGGGGATCGCCACAGGAGGGCGATCCCCAAGCAGGGATCCACCCACTAGACACCAGGGAGGGGGGAGCGGCCCCTTGGGCAAGGGCCTTTGCTCCCCCCAACTGACGTTGGCACCATTTAGTCTTTTTAACCTCCCTGGGTGGCAGATGGGGGCATTAGCCCCCAATCTGCCGCCCCGGGGGGTAAAAAGCCCACTAGACACCAGGGAATTTAAAAAAAAAAAAAAAATAGGGGTGGGGGCTGCCCAAAACGGGCAGGCCCATGCCCCCACACCCCCCCTATTACTACAGTCTTTCTGCCCCCCCGGGGGGCAGATGGGGCATTGTCCCCTAATCTGCCCCTTCGGGGGGGCAGAAAGCCCACTAAATACCAGGGTTTAGTTTTTAGGTTTTTTTTAGGGTGGGGGCTGCCCGCAATGGGCACGCCAATGCCCCCACCCACCCGCCACCATTACAGCCTTTCTGCCCCCCCTGGGGGGCAGATGGGGCATCGGCCCCCAATCTGCCCCCCTGGGGGGGCAAAAAGCCCACTAGACACCAGGGAATAAAATAAATAAAAATAAATAGAGGTGGGGGCTGCCCAAAATGGGCATGCCAATGCCCCCACCCCACCCCCCAATTACTACAGCGTTTCTGCCCCCCCCGGGGGGCAGATGGGACAATGGCCCCTAATCTGCCCCTTCGGGGGGCAGAAAGCCCACTAAATACCAGGGATTAGTTTTTAGTTTTTTTTAGGGTGAGGGCTGCCCGCAACGGGCACGCCAATGCCCCCACCCACCCCCAACCATTACAGCCTTTCTGCCCCCCCTGGGGGGCAGATGGGGCATCGGCCCCCAATCTGCCCCCCCGGGGGGGCAAAAAGCCCACTAGACACCAGGGAATAAAAAAATAAAATAAAAATAGAGGTGGGGGCTGCCCAAAATGGGCAGGCCCATGCCCCCAACCCACCCCCCAATTACTATAGCCTTTCTGCCCCCCCGGGGGCAGATGGGGCATTGGCCCCTAATCTGCCCCTTTGGGGGGGCAGAAAGCCAACTAAATACCAGGGATTAGTTTTTAGTTTTTTTTATAGGGTCGGGGCTGCCCGAAACGGGCACGCCAATGCCCCCACGCACCCGCCATCATTACAGCCTTTCTACCCCCCCTGGGGGGCAGATGGGGCATTGGCCCTTAATCTGCCCCTTTGGGGGGGGGGCGGAAAGCCCACTTGACGCCAGGGATTTTTTTAGCGCAATTTTCTTTAGGGTGATGGATTGTATTTAGGGTGGAGGCTGCCCAAAATGGGCACGCCAATGCCCCCACCCCCCAGCACCATTACAGCCTTTCTGCCCCCCCCCAGAGGGGCAGAAAGCCCACTATCCAGCAGGTATTTATTTGCGCAATTGTTTTTAGGGTGTGGGCTGCCCGAAACAGGCACGCCAATGCCCCCACCCTCCCCCCCCAAAAAATGACAGTCTTTCTGCCCCCCAGGAGGCAGATGGGAGCTGTATCCCCCAATCTGACCCCCCCCCCTGGGGGGGCGCAGAAAGCCCACTAGATACCATGGATTTTTTTGGTTTATTAGTGTAGGGGTAGGGGCTCCCCAAAATGGGCATGACAATACCCCCACCCCACCCCCAGAGAAACTCCAGTCTTTCCATCCCCCTGGGAGGGTAGTTGGCGGCAGCGGCCCCTGATCTGCCCCCTGGGGGGGCAGAAAGCCCACTAGGCGCCAGCGAGTACGCAGGCTTTTTTATGCGTGGGGGTGGGGGCTGCCCAAAATGGTCATACCAATGCCCCCACTCCCACAAAAAATAGCCACAGTCTTTCTGCCCCTTTAGGGGCATATCGGGATGAAACCCCCTTCCCCGATTCCCCCCCAGGGTGGCAGAAAGCACACTGGGCTCCGGCTTTTTTTTAGCAATGTGCATACCTGTGGATTTTGGGCCCTAGCGCACTTGGCACGTAGGCAAACCTAGCAATCCTGTACATTTTTTAAAACTAGACACCGAGGGGAATCCAGGATGGGGTGACTTGACTGGCTCTCACCAGGTTCTGTTACCCAGAATCCATTGCAAACCTAAAAATGTGTCCACAATAACAAATTTTCCTCACATTTCTGTGGTGGAAAGTTCTGGAATCTGTGTGGGTCCACAAAATTCCACCCACGCCGCATTCCCCAAAGTCTTCCGAGAAAAATGGTACCTCACTTGCGTAGGTAGGCCTAGTGCCCGCGTCAGGCAAGGGCCCAAAACCAATTGAGGAGACATCAAAATTACCTATCACAAAACAACCTGGTTTTGCAAAGGGGGTCCCATGAGTTTTTGGCACCGGGCTTGGCGGCTATCTAGGGAAACCTACCAAACCCACACATTTCTGAAAACTAGACACCCGGGGGATTCCAGGGAGGTAAGGCTTCCGTGGATCCTCCAACGTTTCCTTACCCAGAATGCCCTACAAACCTCAAATTTAGCTGTAAAAATCACCTTTTTAACACATTTTTGTGTAGGAAAGTTGTGGCATCACCGGGCTGACACAAATTTCCTACCACCCAGCGTTCCCCCGGGTCTCCCGATAAAAATGGTGCCTCACTCGTGTGGGAGGCCCAAGTACCCGCGACAGGCAAGGGCCCACAACGTAGTGAGGCGACATGAAAATTGCCTATCTTAAAACGACCTGGTTTTGCAAGGGGGGGTCACTTGGGTTTTTGGCCCGGTGCTCGGCGGCCACCTAGGGAAACCTACCAAACCCACACATTTCTGAAAACTAGACACCTGGGTGATTCCAGGGAGGTATGGCTTGCGTGGATCCCCCAACGTTTCCTTACCCAGAATGCCCTGCAAACCTCAAATTTAGGTGAAAAAAATCACCTTTTTGACACATTTTTGTGTGGGAAAGTTGTGGCATCACCGGGCTGACACAAATTTCCTACCACCCAGCGTTCCCCTGGGTCTCCCAATAAAAATGGTGCCTCACTCGTGTGGGAGGCCCAAGTACCCGCGACAGGCAAGGGCCCAAAACGTAGTGAGGCGACATGAAAATTGCCTATCTCAAAACGACCTGGTTTTGCAAGGGGGGTCACTTGGGTTTTTGGCCCGGTGCTCGGCGGCCATCTAGGGAAACCTACCAAACCCACACATTTCCGAAAACTAGACATCCGGGGGATTTCATGGAGGTATGGCTTGCGTGGATTTTTTCAGCTAAATTTGAGGTTTGCAGGGCATTCTGGGTAAGGAAACGTTGGGGGATCCACGCAAGCCATACCTCCCTGGATTCCCCTGGGTGTCTAGTTTTCAAAAAAGTATAGGTTTGCTAGGTTTCCCTAGGTGCCGGCAGAGCTATGGTTCAAAAACTACAGCTAGGCACTTTGCCAAAAAAGGGTCATTTTTCGCTACGAAATTGAGATGTGTCCACGTTACGTTTTGCGCCGTTTCCTGTGTCGGGCACTAGGCTGACCCACACAAGTGAGGTACCATTTTTCTCGGAAGACTTTGGGGAACGCGGAGTGGGTGGAAATTTGTGGATCCACGCAGATTCCAGGACTTTCCACCAGAGAAATGTAGGGAAAATGCGTTTTTTTGGCAAATTTTTAAGGTTTGCAAGGGATTCTGGGTAACAGAACCTGGTGGGAGGCAGTCAAGTCACCCCATCCTGGATTCCCCTGGGTGTCTAGTTTTCAAAAATGTATAGGTTTGCTAGGCATCCCTAGGTGCCGGCAGAGCTATGGTTCAAAAACTACAGCTAGGCACTTTGCCAAAAAAGGGTCATTTTTCGCTACGAAATTGAGATGTGTCCACGTTACGTTTTGCGCCGTTTCCTGTTGCGGGCACTAGGCTGACCCACACAAGTGAGGTACCATTTTTCTTGGAAGACTTTGGGGAACGCGGGATGGGTGGAAATTTGTGGATCCACGCAGATTCCAGAACTTTCCACCAGAGAAATGTGGGGAAAATGTGTTTTTTTTGGCAATTTTTAAGGTTTGCAAGGGATTCTGGGTAACAGAACCTGGTGGGAGGCAGTCAAGTCACCCCATCCTGGATTCCCCTGGGTGTCTAGTTTCAAAAATGTATAGATTTGCTAGGTTTCCCTAGGTGCCGGCAGAGCTATGGTTCAAAAACTACAGCTAGGCACTTTGCCAAAAAAGGGTCATTTTTCGCTACGAAATTGAGGTGTGTCCATGTTACGTTTTGCGCCGTTTCCTGTCGCGGGCACTAGGCTGATGAACACAAGTGAGGTACCATTTTTCTCGGAAGACTTTGGGGAACGCGGGGTGGGTGGAAATTTGTGGATCCACGCAGATTCCAGAACTTTCCACCAGATAAATGTGGGGAAAAAGTGTTTTTTTGGTAATTTTTTAGGTTTGCAAGGGATTCTGGGTAACAGAACCTGGTGGGAGGCAGTCAAGTCACCCCATCTTAGATTCCCCTGGGTGTCTAGTTTTCAAAAATGTATAGGTTTGCTGGGTTTCCCTAGGTGCCGGCAGAGCTAGGGTTAAAAAACTACAGCTAGGCACTTTGCTAAAAAAGGGTAATTTTGCATTGTGAAAATGTGGTGTGTTCACGTTGGGTTTTAAGCCATTTCCTGTCGTGGGCACTATGCCTACCTCTACAAGTGAGGTACCATTTTTATCGGGAGACTTAGGGTAATTCAGATTTGTAAAGGAACTGTTATTACCTATTGACTTTCGATGCATTTCTGCCTTCCAAATGAAAGACATTGTGTAAAAAAGAAGTCATTCTAAAAAATGACTGATAATTCTCATGCTAGTATGAGTATTCCCAATTTCGGAAATGTGCAAATATCTACTGTTTCTAAACTCTATATTTTGTTCCCATTTCAGAAATACATAGGTGTCTTTCATACCGATTTTTCCATGTACACATTTTTACAGAATAATTACTATATACCCGTTACATAATAAAAAACCATTGCAAGTTGCTGCTCAGTTTTTGGATCTGGGTTCGTCGGGTTCTTGGTGAACCTACAAGTCCTATATATCCCCACAACCAGTAATGTCCAGCGGATGTAACGGTATATTGCTTTCAAAGAGCTGCCATAATTAGAAGAAGTTACAGGTGAAAACGTTGACACAAAAGTCTTTTTTATTCAACAAATTTTCAATTTATCCTATATTTAACTGTTAGTTTCCATAAAAAAACCTTGATGGATCTACACAAATGACCCTTGCTGAATTCAGAATTTTGTCTACTTCTCTAAAATGTATAGCTTTCCAGGATCCATTATTGTTTTTGTACCCATTTCTACCATTAACTGGAAGGAGGTCAAAAGCACAAAAAATAGCAAAAATAGGCTATGTCCCAGAAAAATGACAAAACTGTGTAAAAAATTTTGGGTTTCTGACAAAAGTCTGGTATCTCCTAAAAGCTGGGAAAATGGTGATTTCAGCCCCACAAACCCTTTTTTGATAACACTTGCAGGGAAAAACTCAGAAGCTTTCATTTGCAGCCCGTTTTTCCCATTTTCCCCCCAAAAAACTAACTTTTGCTGTATTTTGGCTCATTTCTGTGACCCCTTCAGGGCAATCCACAAACCCTGAGTACCTTCAGAATCCCCATGATGTTGGAAGAAAAGGACGCAAATTTGGCGTGGATACCTTATGTGGTCAAAAAGTTACAGGGGCCTCAGCGCGCACTACCCCAAATAGCCAAAAAAGGGCGTGGCACAGGAGGGGAAAAGGCGTGGCAGCGAAGGGGTTAAATGTTAAGAAAAAATCAGAAATAATTTGAGAAAATATTCTAGCAACCATTGCTCTCGTAGTTCCATGCTTTAGGAGAATAGATGCTGGCATAACTCTTTGTAATTTGCCAAATGCTCCTAGACAAGTGGTGCGGTGCATGAGGCATACATCAACATTTTCATCTCTCAACACATACTAATGTGAAAATAAGGTATTGCTTTGAAGTAGGAGGGTGTTTCTCTGCATCGTATCTGCACAGACCTCAGATCTGCCTAAAGGCTGCTCTGCCGTCTTCATAACTTGTTTACGAGGCGAGCAGGAAGCCTAAGGGAAATGGCATTACCGCAATGCAGTTGGTATGATTGCACACACCCAACACTGTGGAATGTATTCACACAAGCAGAAATTAAAGAACATTCTACAGCAGTCTAAACTTCAAGCATCCTTCAAGGTTTGGCACCAGAATATCATTGGCAGAAACTTGTCTGGCATAAATAAATCTAGCTTTCAAAAATGTTCCTCAATGGAGTTAGTAATAGAAATTTTACACCCAACAGGACAGATTTGTTTTTTAAACAAAATGTATAAAACAATATTTATATCAGGTAATGATTCATGTTAAACTCACGGACCGTGGGTTGCATGCGGCCCACAGAGAATATCTTTGTGTAACAAACATTTGAATAAAAATTTCGTAGCTTAATTTTTACAATTTCCAATTACTGTAAAGTCTCGAGTATAATGCATACTTTTTTACCCTTTTTTTGCCCTGCTAAAAAAGGGGGTGCGCATTATACTCGAGCATAAATGTTTTTAATTTTGTGCCGGAGGAGGAGTGAGAGGAGGAGCGGGTGATCACCTGTGTCTGTATCACTGAGGGGGGCGGGAGGTGGGAGGAGGAGAGAGCTGATGCGTGGAGGAGTGGGAGATTGCCGGTGTTGTCAGTGAGGGGGAGCAGGAGGAGGGAGCTGAGAGGGGTGGGAGCAGGAGCGGGAGTTTGGCTGGCTGCCTGAGGGAAAAGAGGGGAGTGGGAGCCTGAACTTGAATATCAGAGGAGGCGAGAGAGCGGAAGCTTGCCTGCCAATGGACAGCAGGTAAGAGAAGCGGCGCAAGAGGAGCCACCTACATGGGACCTAGCGGATAAAACGAATTCAAGAAAGAGCAAGTAAGTGGGGGAAAATAAAGAAGGGAGGAGAGAAGAAGGAGTGGGAGCGATTAATGTATTATACATGATATTAATAACGAACCACAACATTCACCAATGACTGATTACTGTAGTCGCGTTGCATCTATGTAGTGACCCTACGCGCAGGCGCACCATTTACCCCCACTAATACTAGTAGCAAATATTGACTTGCTTGGTGCGCCGAACAGGAAATATTTCACGTTCGGAGAACAAGAAAAATAGGTTTATTTACGTTACGCTTATTAATTTGTGCAGTTATTCTGTGTTTGGTAAATTGATGTTCAAGAAAAAATATAGATTTTAATTAAAATGTTTTATTATTTTGTGTTAATAATTTCTCATTTTATTCAGTATTATGTATTCAGTATGCCTTTATCGAAACGGTGCGGACCCCCAGCGCTTAGCGCTAGGGGTCCGCAGCGTACCTACAGGGGTGGGGGTACGCTCCATACCTACGGGGTGGGGGTACGCACCGTCCATAGGGGGGGTGGGGGTATGCACCGTCAATAGGGGGGGTGGGGGTACGCACCGTCCATAGGGGGGTGGGGGTATGCACCGTCCATAGGGGGGGCTGGGGGTACGGCGCGTACATACGGGGGGGGCCGGGTGTACAGCGCGTACATACGGGGGCTGGGGGTACTGCGCGTACATACGGGGGGCTGGGGGTATGTGCTGGGGAACGGTGCTTACATACGGGGGCTGGGGGTACGCACCGTCCATACGGAGGTGGGGGTACGCACCGTCCATACGGGGGTGGGGGCACACACCGTACCCCCAGCACACTGTATGTACGTGCCATACCCCCAGCCCCCTCCCAAGTACGTGCCGTACCCTCGGTTCAGTTATGTACGGCATGTACCCCCAGGCCCCTACACCCTGCCCGTGCCTGTGCGCACCCTACCCCAGGCCCCTACACCAGCACCCTCACCCAGCCTTAAGCATTTACGAGTCGTACCAAGCCATAGCAAATGTAAGCACTGTACAACAACATGGCCGATGTACGCACCTCACAGATGCGAAAAACACACGTACTGAACCAGGACACTGCAAAACACCACTAGGAGAGTCAATTCGAATCGCACAACACCACAAAACACGTCCAACAAGTCCAAATACATCCAATACACTGACCTGCAACAGCCAAACAGGTAAACAGAGGCCCAAAACACAACCACTCCATATAACACACCCACCCAAAGTTCAAACACAGCCACACCCACAAATGGACCAATAAAAAGGGCCCACAGACACAAACCATGAGCCTTTGCAACAGACCCACTGCTGCCAGACCCCACAGACAACCCACAGCACCATACTTGAACCTTTACTACACCTTACACTTGCACACCTTCACACAACCACCTTCACAAACACCCCCTCACCACATTCACACACACACCTTCACAACCACACACACACACCCACAACCATCCACACCCACACCCCACACCATGCCCACAGACAGGAATCCAAAGTTCACAACAGCGGAGCTGGAGATCCTTGTCAACGAAATCATCAGAGTCGAGCCACAGCTCTTTGGAACATTGGTCAGACATACCAGCGTAGCAGCTAAATCAGCCATGTGGCAGAGGACCACCGAGAGGGAGAATGCTGTTGCGCCCATCAGAAGGACCAGGCATGAATGCCAAGCCAGGTGGTACGATCTGCGGAGGACGGTCCGCCGCAAAATGACAGACGAATACAACCAGGGGAACATCACTGGAAGTGGCCCGCCTCGCAGACCGGTACACTACCATCCCTGGGAAGAGAAGGTGATGCGCACGCTGCCGCCAGTGGGAGTACACGGAGTAGAAGGAGTCGCCGAGCCTGGTGAGAACACAAACAACTCACCCCACATGGGGGGAACCGCATCAACAAACCAATTCACAATAATGCACGCAACTACCCCAAAGCCATCACCGGACACAACCACACTCCAAAAACACGCACATGCCACTAGCCGCTCCATGCCCCATGCACCAAGCAAGGCCATGCCAAGTCACAGGCCACACAAAACACCAACACAAGACAGGATGTCCGTGATGCCGGGAGGGGGGGCCTCCAAAATCACATTGTGCAACTCAGAAGCAGACACCAATGCCCTCAGCCCATATGGCCTAGGGCAGAGCTATACAAACAGTGTGTCCCGACACTGTACTGTGTCGCCTGCAAATGGCGGCCGCGTCGCAGGATGACATGGGTATGAAGGCCCAATTTGCACATAACAGCAGCTAATGAAGAGGCATCAGTGTGAAAGAGTGTCAGCACACACCTCCGCTGCAGCGCAGACTCAGAGACACCCCAATGGGGTCCGGGAGATTCTAAACAAAGCCACATGAACAAGCCAATGGCCTTTGAAAGACCTGCAAAGTGTGTGTGCCCAGGAAGCTGGGCTGAGGTGACAGAGGGTGACAGACAGACGGAGGGAGAGGGAGACAGAGGGCGACAGAGGGAGACAGACAGAGGGAGGGAGAGGGAGAGTGAGGGAGGGAGACAGAGGGCGACAGAGGGAGACAGACAGAGGGAGGGAGAGGGAGAGAGAGGGAGGGAGACAGAGGGCGACAGAGGGAGACAGACGGAGGGAGGAGGGTGACAGAGGGAGGGAGAGAGAGAGACAGAGGGAGACAAAATCACCCTTGGGTGGTGTGGGCATGTCCGCTCATCAGCAGGTGGACTGTGTGCATGTTGACAAGGTCTGGCAGTGCGTGAAACACCCCTCATTCGTTTGGGAAGCACTGGGCCATGTGTCAAACTGTGCACGAGTCGATCCTTGCTGCAGGCACAAACCTAACCTCACACCCAGTATACCCACTCACTGTGTTTGTTAGAACCCAGTCACAAATGCATAAGTTACCTACCTGCATTCTCCAATAGACATGACAAAGCACCATTTGGCCACGTACAGTGCAACACGTAAGTCGGTTCTGCAGCGCTCGCTACGCACGCTCGCTACACTGCTCACTGCGTTCAAAACTGATGCAACAACAAAGAGTGTGTCACACATAGGAAAAGTGTTGACAGCTGTGGCCATGGGACATACCCATGCACCATGCACAATGCACAGGGACTTGCCAAGTACAGACAAGGTAGATGACACTTGGCCCTGCTGTAGACAGCGCAAGGCAAACCTGTGACCACTGTACACTCAAACACCAACTCCACATGCCACCTACCTACCACAGGAACTCACATTCACTGTCATGCCAGCAGGCACCATGAGGGGATAGACACATCACCTTGTAGACCCAATGACAAATCACACCACACCCAACAGCATGCCCGGTCACACATCCCCCCCCCTTACACAAGCACACACCCCCGGGGCAGCCAACGCAAATTGGCACTCCCACAATGGATATGTGACACAACAAGACCAATCCATAGCCAAATAAGCATCCCAACACTCATTAGACAGGCCAAATAACCAGGAGTACATATCAATCTGTCCCCCGCACCATACCTATCCACAAGTGCACTGTGAGAGGAATGCTAGACATATCCAACTACCCAGAGGAACTGTGCCAACTTGAATATGTATGAAACATGGATAACGCATGAAACACCATTAACATTGTCTCTCTCTCACACACAGGGCAACGTCGTCGATCTCCCCCCAACACTGGGGGGGGAAGAATCACAGGACCAGGCTCGGCGTGACGATGATCCCACCGGCAGCGACGACTCTCACCACACCGTGGATGACCCCAACCAACCTGGCCCCTCTGGTGCCCAAGCACCTGCTGCACCTGCGTCAGGTACAACTGTGCCAACCACCACCCCCATTCCTGCCACATCCCAGGATACACACAGGAGCCCTGCTCGCACACAACGCAGCCAGCCTGACCAGGAGGGACAAGGAACTCCGGGCACCCAGGAGGAGGCAGGCGACCCCGCAAATGCCATCCCTCAGGGTCCCGGAGACTTGATGTGCCCACAACGGCAGGCCAGGCTCAAGTGGGCAGGGGTGGTGGGAGTGGAGGACGGCGGAGGCGCGAACCTGACCAACAACTGAGGAACCCGTTATGTCACACGTCCGCAACATCCTGGACACATACCGGCGTGACACCAGGGGCATCAGCCAGGTAGTGGAGATCCTCAATGAGATGAAGAACATGCAGGCCGAGCAATATGCCAGTCAACAGCAACACCAAGGACGGATGGAGGCAAGACAGGCTGAGCTCGTGGCGGTGGTAACGGAAATGAGCCATTAACTCCGTCGGATTGCCGAAAACATGGGCAACTCTCCCTGTGCCACCAGGCGAAGATCAACACCAGCCACAGGGAGGGATCAGGAGGAGGAGGATTCGTCCGACTGAGCATCACAGACATCGTCACGGCCTGCTTCTGAGGGTCCCCCGAGGAAGGTGGGTCGTCCACGCAAAAGACCGTGAGAATCAGCGGACCATCACCATCTCCCAGGCCACCTGGGCTGGTACCTGGCCCTCTGGCGCAACAGCAGCACCTCATCCAATGACATTCCCTGCCACATGGACTTGCTGGTCACTGTCTGACCAATGTTGACAAAGACTGTGGCATGGACTCTGATGATTTCCAATGGCAAGGATCCCAACTCCTCCTGTGAACTTTGGATTACAGACACCCGGCGAGCACCTCTTTACATCCCCCCAAACACGTACCCCACCACTAATAAAAGTCATACAAATCACGAGACGATGCCGTCATTTTGCATTATTCCATAACATGTGTGTGTTGGAAAGCCAAACCATGCCTGAGTTTTGAAGTAACTCCAACCATGCATACCCTGGGGTCTGAGTCTGGCACAGGACACACATGGGTCACAATGTATCATCCAATACAGACATGGAGCACCATACTCACCCGTGATGGGCCCAACCAGCTGAGGGGGTGCCTGCCCAACTTTGCGGACAGACCTATTTCGAAGAGCAACAGTCATGCGCAGAGGTCAGGGATCATGTGGAGTGTCCTGGGGTGAGAGTCCCAGGTATGTGTAGCCAGGTGGGAGAACAATGTCCTGCATGCTGGAGTCAGGTGGATGTGGAGAATGGTGGCCAGGCCAAGGTTGGATGCATGGAGATGGCACAATGGGGTCTTGGATGACAGTGCCACAAGGTTGTGTTGGGGTCGAGGTCGTGGGCTGCATCCTGAGTGTGGGCGTGGATTGTGAAGGTCATCCTGCAGCCGACAGTGAACCATTGCAGCTATCTCTGTTGGACGGTGATGTGGCTGGGTTGCCGGATGTTGAAGCAGAGCTGTGCAGATGCACCCTGAATGTGGACAAGTATCATGGGAGTCATAACGTACTTCTCCCTAGAGTGCAGGGTAGGATTAGACACGGATGTTGTAGTTGACCTGGGGGATGGTCTGTCTTGCCTTGAGGTGGATCGAACTGTGGATCTTGTGCATAATGCAGAGTGTGCTGAAGCCTGAGGTACAGATGCTGGTGATCAGCATAGCACATGTGAGCAAGCAATCCATGATGCACACCAGCTCGTGTGCGTGGACACTGTGTGCCTGTGCAGGGCCCTTGCGGGTGGGACACAAGCAGTTGACCCAGCTGTAAGGGGACAATCCGCAGATGAACACCTCAGTCATGTACAAGTCCAGCATCAGGTGGCCGATGTTCAGCCATCTGCCAATGGATACCATGCATTATTCAATATGAGAACTGGCAAGGACTGCGTCTTTGGGGAGGGTGAGGAGCACCTGGCTGGCAATGGGACACCAGATGATGATGATATGCAGTGCGAATGTCATGGTGTAGAGGGGAATCCTGGACACATTGTAGACTGACATGCTGAGACATGATACCTGTGCCATGTGTCCCACAACGACACCATACTACATGCAGAGGCCTGAAGTACCACTCCCATGGCCTTGTTGGGGTACAGAGCCGGTGGGGAGTAGGAGGGACATGACATGGTTGGTGTGACAGGGCCTGGAAGGCGTGCCAGCGGTGTGTAGGCAGTGGGAGTTGCACACTCATTATGCCAAGGTGTAGTGTGGGCGATGAGTGCATGCCTGAGTGCATGCAACAGATGTATTGGATGGACACTGCTTGGTGGGTGGCCTCAACATCATGGTGTAGTGTGATGTGGCACATGCAAGGACATGAGGCACGTGCAGTGTGCATGTAGCATGTGCAGACGGTCCAGCCTTTCCCACCGCAACTGTGTCACACACAAGCAGATTACACCAAAATGAATGGGTGGAGGGAGGAAGGGGGGTGCTTCTTAGAGGCGTGTGTGTGAGGGCAAATATAGAAACTCTGTGTGCCCTTGCTGCAGGGCCTGCAGCAGCAGGCGCCATGTCCTGAAAACCATGCCACAAGTTGCACACTAACACAAGCATGTCAGAAAGGACTACTGCAAAAGGTGTATGAGAAGGGAGGAGTGTCTGGTTCAACATGGCACACACACAGATACTGGATGCACATGCAGCAAAGTGGCCTTTGTGGGGACTGAGATGCCAAAATACCTACACAGCCATGTACATCATGCACAATACAGATCATAATCCCAGACAAACAGCTTGCATCTTGCTACTCTACACATAGACTCATATGCACAATCTGTGACAACTATGCCAGACATGCCGCATGCACAGTGGCAAGAGACCTGCATTGACAGAGATGAGGCACCTTGGAGGCTGAGGGACACCTTTATTAGTCATGTTTGCCGGAAGGCAAATGCATCTATATTAACAGATACACAGGTCATGTGGATGAACATGTGGAACCTACACTGGCACCCCTCTTTGCACCACAGATGCAGGAAATCCATAGAACTGGCACACAAGTGACGGGTTTGAGGCAAACACCCCGTGCTGCTCCCGGAGAGGCTGCAATTCACCATTGAGCCCCTAATGGGGATGTCCCACACTATGTCAACCCGGTGCATCCCGTATGTTTCCAAGGGCAGTGTTACACACATTGATGCCTTCATCCCAATCCACAATCACATTACAGATGACTGTCACCAAGTGTGACTATCAATTCAGGTGAATCCAGCTCCATGTCATGTGCCCCATGGTGATTCTACATGTATGCTAAGTAACCAAACATGAACAGGAGCAGTGCACACACATTCCAAACAAATAGCACACCCAAAAGCCGTGGTGCATCCCTTACCCTAAGGTGAATTTTTGACATGTCCGTGCATGTTACGCTGATTCAGCACACGTTGCTGTATTCATGAGGAATAGCAGGAGCACAACAATGCCACCAGCAGACAGCATGCGCAAATACCTGGGGATGAGAGACACACAAGAAGTGAGCCAAAAGAAGCACATCCGCATGCATGGGCATGTACTCGACACGTATAAGGTTGTCAACATGCTAGGTGAAAATAGTGTCTCAGGAAAGACATACTTTTATTACACCATCACTCGAGTGACACATCCAAACACACCTCTGACTCACTTGCCATGCATGCAGATGGACCCACACATTGCAACACATGCCACACAAGGCTCAATGCGTGCACACTCAGACACTGCAACTCACCACTAAGCAAAGAAGTTGCGTATGAGCCATCTCCGGATGTCCTCTTCCTCCTCCTCCTCAACATCACTTGCCTCGTCACCAAGCCCCTCGTCCTCCACGGGTGGATGTTCCTGCTCATCCGGATCCAGGGTGAGTGGCACAGCTTTCTCCACTGCCATGTTGTGCAGCATGCAGCACACGAGGAAGATTTTGCAGACCTTCACCGGTGCATATGGGAGTGCGCCGCCGGTCTTGTGGAGGCACCGGAATCGGCTCTTCAGGAGGCCAAAGGTCCTCTCTATCACTCGCCTGGTCTGCCCATGGGCGTTGTTGTACCGGTGATCGGCAGCCGTTCTGGGGTTGCGGAGAGGCGTGATCAGCCATGGCATGTTGGGATAGCCAGAGTCCCCTACATGGAAACATCATGGACAGAAGTGGGCCAGGAGAAGCAGTAAGACAGAAAGATGACGCTAAATACAGGAGTAACAGAGTATACCCACCAACAAGACATGCTCGTTCGTTGCGCAGCTGCAGCATCATTTCAGGCACCCTGCTATGCCTCATGATGTAGGCATTGTGTGCTGATCCTGGAAAACGAGCACAGACATGGGAAATCACCATGTTAGCAAGGCACACCACAAGGGCATTAATGGAGTGGTAATGTTTCCTGTTTCTATAGGCTACCTCCTGTGCCTGTGGTGGTACCAAAGCCACATGTGTCCCATCAATAGACCCAATGACATGGGGCATCCCTCCCAGGGCATAGAAGTCACCCTTGACACCTGTCAACTGCTCAGGAGTTGGGAAATGAATAAACTCATCCAAGTGAACCAACATGGCCTCTAAAAAATCATGCAAAACACAGCTGAACATGGTCTGGGACATGCCACCAACATGAGCTATGGTCTCTTGAAACGTACCCGTGGCAAAGAAATGTAGGGCTGCCATCACCTTCATCATGGGTGTCAGTGCAGTAGGATACCTGTGTAGCGGTTGGAGGTGTGGTGCCAGCCTTGCTGTCAAGTTCAGAATCAACCGTTGGGTGAAGCCGTAGCGGCGTATACAGTCACGTTCCCTCAGGGCAGCCAAGTCTGGGATTGGTCGGGGGAGTGGCGGAGCCCTACAGTAATTTGGAAGGGACAACGGAGAGTGAGTACAGTACAACAAAACTGTCAATGTACTGAGCACATGTTAAACAGCCAATACACATATGCTACATGCAGAGTCAGGTCTGTGCAATATATCCTGGACACGTATGCCAGGCAGGTGACACTCCTACCAAGAGCCAGCTACAAACGTGGATTCACAAGCTCAACATGACATGGCATGAAACTAGCTGTGGGCCAGTGTAAGTGAACAGGCAGACGCATTACAGGAGTGACAGACATCCACATGTGTGCAGAAGAAGGATGTTTATCATACAGACAGGTTGCTGAACACTAGAGGCACAGGTCACATGTCCCTGAAAAAAGGACAGACCACACACCTTGCCATGAAGGGGTACACGTCAAGACTGATCACACATACATTGATACTACGCAGATATGTCCTTGTCTCGCAAGTCCATGTTCGATGCATACATACACACGTTACGTCTGATTCCACATGTGTCCTGGTGTGCATAATAGTGTGCCATGCCCATCCACACACATGCACATGTTGGATGCAGCAACTGCAGATGCATTTGACGGAACACCAACAGCAAGCTTATGGGAACACATGACACACACATGACATACTCACATCGTGCAACGCCGGTAGTCACATGTCAGGTGTCATTATCCGTGTACCTGGCATAAGGGGACAGTTGCGGGTGTTGGCGACTGTGCCATGCCAGTGACGCAGTGCTCAACAAGTCTGTACTACATGCACACATGTCAAAGGTGTGAAGGGGATGTGTGGCACATAGTGCACCATCACACATGACATGTGTACACAGCTCATCACACATCTATCGGGTTCAAACATGAGGAGATTTGTGCCACATCTCAGCCTGACACACCTAGGCCCGAGACATGTAGGACTGCACTGACAATGACTTGATGTCCAGCCTTGGCCAAGTATGACAGCTCAATTCCTTTCTTTGTGCCGCCTGTCACCAGTGTAAGGTGTGAAACGCACTGTACACACGCTCTGAGGGCATGTGTAGGGTCCGTATCACTATGGTTGTGTTGCCGTAGGCGTACGCCATAGGGATACGGTCCATACAGGCGTGTGTAGGGTCCGCATCACTATGGTTGCGTTGCCGTAGGCGTACGCCATAGGGATACGGTTCGTACACGCGTGTGTAGGGTCCGCATCACTATGGTTGTTTTGCCGTAGGCGTATGCCATAGGGATGTTATGTTATGTTATGTTATGTACATTTATTACGCGCACAGATACTCAAAGAGTGTCCCGGCGCGGTCAAGGAAGAACCAAAAGAAAAGAGGTAATTAAGAGAAGAGATACGTTTTTAACCGTTTTTTAAAGACCACCAGATCTTCAATAGAACGTAGTGATAGGGGGAGCGTGTTCCAAGCACGGCCAGCAGCCACGACCAGAGAGGCGCCGCCTAACCGGTGCCGCTGAAAGACAGGAATCTTCATTAGCCTAAGTGCCGAGGACCTCAAAGAGCGACCCGGCACGTAGAACGAGAAGCGTTTCTGTAGGTAACCAGGACCTTGTCCATGCAGCGCACGATGGGCTATGGTGAGGGTTTTAAAGGCAACACGAGCTTTCACTGGAAGCCAATGGAGGGAACGACGATAGCCATGAACGTTCTGCCTAGGACCCAGCCCACCCAGCAAGCGAACAGCCGCATTCTGGGTCACTTGCAGCTTGTTAAGGGCATAGGCTGGAATCCCAGCATAGAGGGCATTAGCGTAGTCTAAACGGGACAGAATAAGTGCCCGAACCACCGATTCCCTGGCCGCTTGCGGAAGCAGCGGCAAAAATCTTCTCAACACTCTGAGTAGGCCAAAACAGCAACCTGACAAGCGTTTGACTTGACTAGAGAAGGAGAGATTACAGTCGAAATAAACTCCCAGATTCTTCACGGTCTGGCTGCTAGAAGCCGGAGGTGGGAACTTGGGAGGCCAAATTAACTCTCTAAACCCTGAGGGGAAATTACCAAACATCAAAACCTCCGATTTATCCTCGTTGCATTTTAAATGAGCAGAAGCCATCCAAGCAAAAACCGAGGAGAGACAACTCTGCACAAGGGCCACCGAGGATCCCTGCTTATCCCAAGTGAACAGAAGTTGAGTGTCATCGGCATAAGCAATAACCTTAGCCCCCAACCCCTCCGCTAGGTAAACCAGAGGCGTGAGGTAGATATTAAACAGGAGGGGGCTAAGGGAGGAACCCTGGGGGACCCCCGTGCCAACCTGTCTAGGTGAGGAGGCCACCGGTGGTATCCAAACTTGCTGAAGACGGCCATCCAAAAAGGATTTAATCCAGCCCCAGGCGAGGCCAGATACCCCAATCTCCGTCAATCTATCAAGCAACAGAGAATGGGGGACAGTGTCAAAGGCTGCCGACAGGTCAAGCAGCACTAAGGCTGCCTTCCCGCCGGCGTCCAGACACTCTCGGATAGATTCAGAGACCTCCACAAGAGCACCTTCCGTGCTAAAGGAGGGACGGAAGCCAGATTGGGCGGGATGAAGAAGTCCTCTACTCTCGACAAACTCCGACAGCTGTTTATTCACTATTTTCTCACAAACCTTAGACAAGCCAGGAAGGAGAGAAATAGGTCTGTAGTTGCCTGGGGTGGAGGGGTCGAGGGAAGGTTTCTTCAATAAAGGAAGAATTTTAGCCTGCTTCCAACGGCTGGGAACCCTGGCTTCCTGAAAAGACAGGTTAATAATGTAATTAACCTCCACATTCACCGTCTCAGCCACCGCGGCCAAAAGTCTTGCTGGGCACGGATCGTCCGGAGAGCCGGATTTAAGACCTTGAAGGATTCTCAAGGAGCAGGACAAATCCACCGGTGAGAACTTGGACAGGGAGTGAATAGGGGACAAAGCTACCGGACCAATAGCCGATGAGTCCAAAGAAACAGAGGGCCCGTCAGCACCGACCGGGCAGGGGAAGCAGCTTTGTATCTTAAGAATCTTGTCCCGAAAAAATGCAGAGAGCGTCTCGCACCAATCCACAGAGGCCGGCAGGATGCTACTCTGCGCAACCGGGGACATAAAACTTTGAACAATAGCGAAGATCTCCTTGGCATTGTTCTGAGCCAGATCAATCCGGGTGGTAAAGAACGCTCTTTTAGCAGAGGAGATAGCTTTATAATACCTCTTCTGAGCCTGCCTGAGCTGCGCCTTAGCAGCCGGGCAATAGTTGCTGAGGCGCCAAGAGCGCTCTAGTTTCTTGCAACCCTGTTTAAGATGTCGCAGATCCTCCGAGAACCACGGTTTAGAAGGTGATTCCCGTGACTGTCTAGCAGAGGTTGGTATGGCAATTGCCACCACAGAACACAGAATCCAGTTGGAGAAAGCAACCAGACACTGATCGAGGTCTTGAGGCAGGACTGGCCTGTTGTCCTCCAGCGCCCTGGCAAGAAGGATAGGGTCAACTTTCTTAAACGCTGGTTTAGAGCTGAAGCTGGGTCTATTGCTAGGCGAGGACACTGACCATGAAAAACCAATAAAATAATGATCGGACCACGAGACCGGAAGCGGCGCTTTAATTGAGATAGGAAAGTTAGAAAGGATAGGATCAAGAATATGGCCCCCAAGATGGGTAGCCTGATTGATCCATTGTGAGAGCTGTGTGGATTGGCAGATATCAAGAAACTCACTTGTGTCCCTTGAGTTTAAGAGGTCTAAATGGATATTAAGGTCACCTAGGATCATATAGTGAGAGAAACGCAGGGCTCTCAAAGACACCGCCTCCACACAGGCCTGAAGAAAAGTATGAGCCGTGCCTGGCGGGCGATAGATCAGAGAGCCCCCCAAAGAAAAATGGGCAGAGCAGCGGATACTGAAATCCAAAACTTCACATCCGTCCCACGTACTGAAAGAGCACTCAACCACCTCCCACGTCTCTTTGAAGATAACTGCCAGCCCTCCACCTCTCCCTGTAGTCCGGTCTAGCCTATAGATTTTATACCCCAATGGGATAGCCAGAGGTACAATCGGATCGGAGGTATTGTCGAGCCAAGTTTCCGTGACAAAGAAAAAGTCCAAAGAGTTGTCCTCCAGAAGCTCGAAGACCTCTGCATGATGCTTTTTCAGAGAGCGGACATTAAGCAGCGCTGCTGAAATAGTGGAGGCGGTACGCGGTTTAGCGCTAGGTGTAGGACCCAGTACTAGTCGAAAACCACAATTCCCACACACGAAGTTCAAAGCCCCGTCCAAGTTAGGGGAGGAGAGGGAATTACAACACGACCCGCGCAGCTGTTTAAGATACTCACTGGAATAGGACCGGCGGCAGGAATCAGCGACCCCAAAAAGGGCAGCATGACTGGCCCCGGCTCCCGACGAGCTGCTGACGGGCGCAGACGGGCTTGCCTTAGGCGCGCCTTCGGCGCGCCAGCGGCGCGCCCGCTGCGCTCGTCCGCTGCGCGAACGCGCAGCGTGCATTTAAGTAGTGTCGGTGGTCCAGGAGACTAGAGCGCCAACCCAACAAAAATGGCGTCAAGCTCTAGGCGCCGGAAGTGAGGAAAAAGTTCACCTCGTAAGTGGTTCAAACTTCCCCAAAGTTGTGCAAATGAGCAAATAAAGATCGTTTTTAAAACACAAGAATTACTAATTTTAGCAGCCTACAAACGGAAGTTGTGCAAAATGAGCAAATAAAGATCTTTTTTTAAAACACAAGAATTACTAATTTTAGCAGCCTACAAACGGAAGTGGAGACGAGTTGAAATTGACCCCAATTCTGTAGTTAACCAAAGCTGTGCAAGGAGCAGATAAAAGGATCGTTTTTTTAAATAAAACACATCAATTACAAATTTTGGCAACGTTAAAACGGAAGATAAAAGCACAATAGCAAGTAAAAAAATAATAATGGTTCAGCCCTCAAGCACCTGCGAACGCGCAGCGTGCATTTAAGTAGTGTCGGTGGTCCAGGAGACTAGAGCGCCAACCCAACAAAAATGGCGTCAAGCTCTAGGCGCCGGAAGTGAGGAAAAAGTTCACCTCGTAAGTGGTTCAAACTTCCCCAAAGTTGTGCAAATGAGCAAATAAAGATCGTTTTTAAAACACAAGAATTACTAATTTTAGCAGCCTACAAACGGAAGTTGTGCAAAATGAGCAAATAAAGATCGTTTTTTAAAACACAAGAATTACTAATTTTAGCAGCCTACAAACGGAAGTGGAGACGAGTTGAAATTGCCCCCAATTCTGTAGTTCACCAAAGCTGTGCAAGGAGCAGATAAAAGGATCGTTTTTTTAAATAAAACACATCAATTACAAATTTTGGCAACGTTAAAACGGAAGGTAAAAGCACAATAGCAAGTAAAAAAATAATAATGGTTCAGCCCTCAAGCACCTGCGAACGCGCAGCGTGCATTTAAGTAGTGTCGGTGGTCCAGGAGACTAGAGCGCCAACCCAACAAAAATGGCATCAAGCTCTAGGCGCCGGAAGTGAGAAAAAGTTCACCTCGTAAGTGGTTCAAACTTCCCCAAAGTTGTGCAAATGAGCAAATAAAGATCGTTTTTAAAACACAAGAATTACTAATTTTAGCAGCCTACAAACGGAAGTTGTGCAAAATGAGCAAATAAAGATCGTTTTTTAAAACACAAGAATTACCAATTTTAGCAGCCTACAAACGGAAGTGGAGACGAGTTGAAATTGCCCCCAATTCTGTAGTTCACCAAAGCTGTGAATACGGACCCTACACACGCATGTACGGACCGTATTCCCATGGTGTACGCCTACGGCAGCACAACCATCGTGATACGGACCCTACACACGCCTGTACTGACCGTATCTCTATGGCGTACGCCTACGGCAGCACAACCATCATGATACGGACCCTACACACGCCTGTACTGACCGTATCCCTATGGCGTACGCCTACGGCAGCACAACCATAGTGATCCGGACCCTACACACGCGTGTACGGACCGTATCCCTATCGCGTACGCCTACGGCAACACAACCATAGTGATACGGACCCTACACATGCCTGTACGGACCGTATCCCTATGGCGTACGCCTACGGCAACACAACCATAGTGATGCGGACCCTACACATGCGTGTACGGACCGTATCCCTATGGCGTATGCCTACGGCAGCACAACCATCGTGATACAGACCCTACACACGCCTGTACTGACCGTATCCCTATGGCGTATGCCTACGGCAGCACAACCATAGTGATACGGACCCTACACACGCGTGTACGGACCGTATCACTATAGTGGTGGTGCCCTAGGGGCGTGGAACGCACCGTACCTGTGTGTGTATAGTGAAATTACATAGGGGACACATGAGGGACAAGTATAAGGGCCTAAATGCATGCTGGTTGTCATGGAGACCGAGTTTCAATTTCAAATTTTTTCATCAGGTGGCCAGCAAGAGTCGGTTGGAGACAATATACTATGTTGCAAAGTGGTTGTTGACTTGACATAATGCTCAATTTTTAAACCATGCAAAGCCCCTCACTGGGGTAGATTTAAAGGGATTGGAGGAAACGTAGGAATGCAAATGAGATTGACCAATCACTCTGTACTCCTGTAAATGAAACAGGCCAGCAAGGCAAATATAAGGCAGCCAGGTCCCATGAGAGAGCACTTGCCTGCACAACCTTTCATTCCACACCACTGCTGCTGCTCGTGATTCCTCTGGCACCATGTCCAGGTCTGTGGAGAGGGCCCCGCCATTCACCCTGGAGGAGAATGTGGCATTGCTGGATGTTATCCTCCCACAGTACCCCAGCCTGTATGGGAGACCAGGGGAGCAGGTGAGTGCTGACTCCACTAGCTTAGACTGTGCCCCTTTTTTGTGACTGTCACTTCTGGCATTGTGTCCAGGTGTGACAGACATGGAATGTTGTTTAGAGTGGGTCCCAGGGGGGGAATGCCTCATGTCTCCCATGCAGAGCATGCTGTAGTGCATGTCTGCACTCCTCACTTGCATAGTTAGTGCTTACTGTGACAATTACTGCATGGTGCATGCCACATTCAGCCTGGCTAATCCACTTGGGAATGTTGTTTCTACAGCCCTGATGTGATTCTGTGTTCCCCCCAGTGTGACAGGTGACTGTACCCACAGATGTGTGTGAGTTGAGTGTACCTGTGGTGAGAGTGTCCAAATGATGTGTTCGTCCCCTGGACATTGGTGTGTGTGTAAGTCCCCTGTCATGTGGGTGAGTGTCCATGTGGAGTGTTACCGCCCAGATGCATGAGGGTTGCATATACTCTACCCATCTGATGTGAGCAGGGAGCAGTGCTGTGTGTCTGACGTGCTGGGCTAGCCCAACACCTGTGACACCCCCCAGTCAAGTGGCACATGTGCAGAGTGAGGTTTGTACCCGCAGTTGGCAATGGCAGGTGATTGTCCTGTGCCTGTGTGTGTCTGTGTACTCTGCTGAGGTTGCGTCAGTGGCCTGGGGCATGTGACTGCTTTGAGGTGATGCACATAATCCTGGTGTAGCTTGTGATGCACAGTGTGAGCCATGATCATTGATTCTGTCGCACCCCTCATGCCACCTGTGTACTTTAAAAGCCACGTAGTGCATTTTGCCTTCCCCAGAGGATAATGTCCCTATGACAAAGGTGCAATGAGTTGGCTGCATACTATGCCCTGTTCACACCTGCCAAATTGTTAAAATGTGTGTCTCTGTGACATGTCGCAGGTGTATTGATGTTGTCTCACTTTGTCATCCTCACAGGTAGGCACCTATGCCAAGGGGGAGATCTGGAAGGTGGCCGTCAGGGCCGTGAGGTCGGTGGAGGGTCGGAAGCGGCGCCTGGCCCAGGTGAGGAAACGCTGGCAGGATATCCGGTGCTGGACCAGGAGGATCGCCCGGGTCCTGCTGGGGGACTCACCACCACGCCCCCACGGCGGGCGTCGCTGTTGGACCCGGCCTCGTGGCATGGTCCCGAACCCTCCTACCCGACCAGACGGGGGCAGCCCCCACCCTTCGGGGTCCCCCTGGATTGTACCCCGCTATCCGCACCAGCCTTCGCGACGCGGCCCGCCCCGGCCTCCGTCCCAGCGAAGCCCCGACATCGGGGCGCCAAGACCCGACCAAGGGGGGTCGAGTGGCCACTCCACAGATCCCAGAGGAGGAGAGTTTCGATGGGGCCTCCAGCCGTCCCCCGACGCCTGGCTCCGATCGCCCTCCGGCCTCCCTAGGCGCTGGCTCCACCCCCCGCTGGGTGTCTGGACTCTCTCATCCCGGCCCCTCCGACTCCCGCAGGCGCGAGGGTCCGGACATCAAAGGGCTCCAGCCCTATATCTGGGGCAGCCCAAAACCAGGACGGCAGTTGTATCCTGGAGTCAAGAGCCCTGCTGATCGGATCGCGGCTGACCCTACGGAGAGAGACTCATTGCCTGGAACTTGGAACTTGAGCCCTGCTGACTGCGTCGCGTCTCCCCCCTTGCTGAGAAGAAGACCCTCACGGAACATCGGAGCCCTGCTGACCTCGTCGCGGCTCGACCTCGCAGAAGTAACCATCGGAGCCCTGCTGACCTCGTCGCGGCTCAACCTCGCTGAGCTAACCATCGGAGCCCTGCTGACCTCGTCGCGGCTCGACCTCGCAGAAGTAACCATCGGAGCCCTGCTGACCTCGTCGCGGCTCGACCTCATCGAGGCCACCCTCCGAGCCCTGCGGACGACGTCCCGGCTCCCGGAAACCCCCCCCAGCTCGAGGATTGAGAGCTGGGCGCAGGGTGTTCCCGTACCAGGCTGGTACTGAGACTGTCCCGCTACCCCGTCCCTACAAGACTTTGAGACTCTTTTGGATCCCTCGATCCACCTCTAAATATTGCCACAGAAATCTGCCTTGATTACCGATAAAGACTTGTGAGAATTGATACCCTTGTTGTGTCCCTTTGTGGTGGTGGGGTTGCTTGGCTGGTACGATCATAGGAGAAGGACCTCGCCCAGGAGGCTTCTCAGCGGCGCTCGGCTACTTTCCTACGGAACGGTGGCTCTCGGGGTGGTCAATCCGACACCATCTGACTCCCCGGAGGGCGCCCTTCTAACAGTCGCCGACTGACCCACCTAATGGAGCGTGTCCTGGCGGTGGTCTTCCCAGAGATGGATAGGCGCTTACTGGAGAAGCAGCAGCAGGAAGGGGGTAGGTACATGTGTGTTTGTTGTGTGTCACCAGCTTTTGGAAGTGCACAGTCGCATGGATACACTGCCAGGGTTTAAATGTGCAGTGCATATCCTGTTCCACAAAGTCAACCCGTGCTATTCTTCCTCCCTTCTCCTCCTTGACATGTGTTCCCGGGGCAGTGGGTATTCACTCTTGCACAAGGTTATCTAGGCTGGCAGTTAATCTAAGTGCCCAATGCTTGCAACATCATGTGTGGGGGTGGTGTGTTACATGTGTTGTGAGCTTGCCTGTGCCCTGGCCAGTTCAGTCATTGTGGGGTCCATGTTAGTTGGCACTGCTGCTGAGTCCCGACATAGGAGTGTGTCTTTAAAGTGTACTGCCTTACAGCATGCATGACCAATGTTGTGCCCTCAGACATGATGTGCATGAGTGTGAGATATGCATAGTGCAGGGACGGTCGCTTCTGTTGCAGTCATATCCATACAGGACCATGGAGGAGTGTGGCCACTACAGTCCCCTGGGGCACCTTTTCCTAGGTATCATGTGTGTCATCCAACACTGTGGACATTCTCTGTGTCTTCAGCATAGGTTGGGCTCTGTGGCATTGTACCCTGGCCTAATTTGTATTTACGTAAAGTGTGCTACATGTGTCCACTGTACAGGGTGACCCAATTTGGCTTGTGCATACTCACAGTGGCCAGTGCCTGTGTGTCTTGGTACAACTATCTGATGATGGTTGTTTGTCAATTATATGTGTGGACAGGCGCACGAGGGGTACTTTGTGTACACTCAGGATTTATTGAAGGGCATGTTTGTAATCCCCGAGTAGGAGGTGTAAGTACTTCCTCTGTCTCAATCACATTGTCTCAGGTAGGGTGGGGTTTGTGCAGGGAAGGCCTACATGTCCAAACCTTATGTCTCCTTGCCAGGTCTGGCCTGTGTGTGATGATTGTCTGAACAGACACTCAACATGCAGTGACCCAGTCATGTTGGGCATGGTTTCATGTATTTGCTAAGCAGCATGTGCCAAAAGTTAGGAGACATGGTTCCTGCTCATCCCTTTTTTGGCAACGGTGTGTGGTCCAGATGCTGTGCTCGATTGTCCCCAGAGACTGGCTCCTCTGTCTAATTTGATATCAAGGCATTTGCTGTTGTGTCATGCTCTCCATTGTTTCCCAGTGGCATGGTGGGTCAACCAACTGTGTGGTGCAGGGCCTACATATGTGCGTAGTATTGTAGATGTTACTCATGTTGTTTTTCATGCTACGCACTGTGACCTATGTAGTTTTGAATCATGTGTCATATGTATACGGGTGTCTGATTATTCCTGTCTCTTCACCTTGCCCACAGCATCATCGGGGGAAACCGAGGGAGACACTGGCACGGACCTTGAGGAGGGATCCAGCACCGGTGCCACCAGTGCTGGCGAGTCTGGCGCAGCGAGTGGCACGGAGGCCGAGGGGAGTGAGGCGGAGGACCTGTCCAGCCCCACCAACGACTATGACGCTGATGGATCCGAGGCTGAGCTCCCAGAGGGGGCGGAGGCTGCTCCCAGAGCTGAAAGCAGCACTCCATCTCTCGCTGCCCCCTCCATTCCCATCACCGGCCTGCCACTTGCTCGGGTCCCTTCCCTCCGTGCTAGGCGACAACATGTCTCCTTCGTGCCAGGCACCGCACCCCCTGCCCCTGTCTCCCCTGCTGCCGTCAATGCCGAGTCTGTGGACATTCTGCGGCAGTTGCAGGTTGGTCAGACATCGCTGCTTAATGTCCTCCATGGCCACACCACACTGCTGACACAGATGGTGTCGTACATGGAGGGCATGTCAGCAGCGATGACGGACCAACGGATGTTGCTGAGGTCCATAGACTCGTCACTGACTGCAGCAGTGGATCTCCAGCAGCGCTCCGTCCCCCCTACCCCTGCACCATCCACACTTCCCACTCCCATGCCTGTCCCACGCACACCCAGACGTCCCCATGCACGCACCCCACCAGACACAGGCAGCACACCACCAGGGAAGGCCAAGCGCACACCTCCTGTCACGCACACACAGGGGGAAGTAGGCACAGCCACTGGGTCGGGGGGCAAACCGCAGCCACGCAGCCACAGTGGGAGTCCGCAGTCCTCACAACCCACTTCCTCCAAAACCACTCCCCTTAGCTCTCCTGGCCAACTGTCAGATAAGGAGTCCTTCGTGGCCAGTGTGTCCCTCAGCCCCAGTGTGGCACCACCCCGCAAGCGGTGGAGGCAGTGCCCGGCTAGGGTAGTTGAGTCCCCCCCCTGTCCACACCCTCCCCCAGTAGCGCTGCAACCCATCCCTCCGACCCCCCCCCCTCCTTGGGGCCTGTGGTTCATTTGGGTGCAGGGGAGACGCTGGAAAACCTTGCGACCGTGTACAGCGCCATCCTAACCACCACCTTTGGTGCTGCCCCACCCCCTGTGGTGGAGTCGTCCGTCCCTGCACCCACGACACCTACCCTTGCCCCTCCTGTCCCTGCGGTGCCTGGTCCTTCCCCCCACATGATGCCCCCCTTCTGTGGATGATATGGAAGTGTGAACTGTGCAGGCAAGCTAGGGGAGACGTGTCCCCAAGTGTCCCCCACCAGGACTTCGCACATGGCCTGGCCTATGGGCCCTGTATATAGTTGACATTTCTTTAGCTATGATTTTTCATGCTGAATAAAGCATTTTGTTTTTCATTTGCACACGAATGCTTTACTGGTCTTGCTGTTGGTGGTGCTGCTGCATGATTTGGGGTGGTGATAATGTGTTAGGTGTCTGGGAAATGTTGTAGTGTGCTGCTCATGGGGTGTACCCTGGTATCTGTGTGCCATCACAAGGTATCTGCAAAACATCTTTGGTCATGTAAGCTCTTACTGTATGGTGACATTGTCCCAAGGTGTGTTCCTTCCTGTGTGGACCCTGACATCTTCCCTGCAGGGTGTTTCCCAATTGTTGTGCTGAGCTCTGTCTACATTGCCTGGGTGTGTGACGGATCCCTTCATCTTTGGACATGCATGCTCGGCAATGTCTCCACCTGCATCATTTGTGGCATCCTTGGTGGTTACTGTACTTGTGTATGGAGTATATTGACATGACTTCATGTGGACATGTTCCCTTTACGCACTATGCATGTGTGTACTCCCAGCCTCGCACACATGTGTTACGTGTTCTGCAGGGTCTTTGGGCACCTCTCTGACAATTGTGGGCATTGTATCTGTGGGTACTCCACCCTTTTCCTTCCATGGGAGGCACCAACTTGTTGGCTGCCCCAGCACCTGTACATTCCTATCAGTCCTGGAGTGTGCGTGACAGTGTGTGTTCCCTTTGTGTCTCTTAGTTTAGTAGGGTGGCACATGAATATACAGTCGTATTGCATGCTCTCAGTGTGTGTATTGTGCTGCCAGTGCCAGGGGTGGGTAAGCATGTGTCATATGTCATCACACCCACATGTGGTGTGTCATGCAGTGGGGGACGGACATCCACCCTTATGGGAGTAGGACACTGCTGTCAGTGATGTGTTGGCATGCCGCTCTCAATATAGTCGCACTTTGTGTATGCCTTCATGCACCCATGGAGTTTTGCTACTTGTAGAATGGTGTACACACCACCATGTCTCTGTCTACTGCTGGGAAGACTCTGCACCCACCCCTCATATGTCTGGTCACTGCTGGGAGGACTCTGCACCCACCCCTCCTGTGTCTGGGCACTGCTGGGAGTGATAAGCACCCACCCCTCATATGTCTGGGCACTGCTGGGAGGACTCTGCACCCACCCCTCCTGTGTCTGGGCACTGCTGGGAGTCATAGGCACCCACCCCTCATATGTCCGGGCACTGCTGGGAGGACTCTGCATCCACCCCTCCTGTGTCTGGGCACTGCTGGGAGGACTCTGCACCCACCCCTCCTATGTCTGGGCACTGCTGGGAGGGATAGGCACCCACCCCTCATATGTCTGGACACTGCTGGGAGGACTCTGCATCCACCCCTCCTGTGTCTGGGCACTGCTGGGAGAACTCTGCACCCACCCCTCCTGTGTCTGGGCACTGCTGGGAGTGATAGGCACCCACCCCTCATATGTCTGGGCACTGCTGGGAGGATTCTGCATCCACCCCTCCTGTGTCTGGGCACTGCTGGGAGGACTCTGCACCCACCCCTCCTGTGTCTGGGCACTGCTGGGAGTGATAGGCACCCACCCCTCATATGTCTGGGCACAGCTGGGAGTCATAGGCACCCACCCCTCATATGTCTGGGCACTGCTGGGAGGACTCTGCACCCACCCTTCCTGTGTCTGGGCACTGCTTGGAGGACTCTGCACCCACCCCTCCTGTGTTTGGGCACTGCTGGGAGTGATAGGCACCCACCCCTCATATGTCTGGGCACTGCTGGGAGGACTCTTCACCCACCCCTCCTGTGTCTGGGCACTGCTGGGAGTGAAAGGCACCCACCCCTCATATGTCTGGGCACTGCTGGGAGGACTCTGCACCCACCCCTCCTGTGTCTGGGCACTGCTGGGAGTGATAGGCACCCACCCCTCATATGTCTGGGCACTGCTGGGAGGACTCTGCAGCCACCCCTCCTGTGTCTGGGCACTGCTGGGAGGACTCTGCACCCACCCCTCCTATGTCTGGGAACTGCTGGGAGTGATAGGCACCCACCCCTCATATGTCTGGTCACTGCTGGGAGTCATAGGCACCCACCCCTCATATGTCTGGGCACTGCTGGGAGGACTCTGCACCCACCCCTCCTGTGTCTGGGCACTGCTGGGAGGACTGCACCCACCCCTCCTATGTCTGGGCACTGCTGGGAGTGATAGGCACCCACCCCTCATATGTCTGGGCACTGCTGGGAGGACTCTGCATCCACCCCTCCTGTGGCTGGGCACTGCTGGGAGGACTCTGCACCCACCCCTCCTATGTCTGGGCACTGCTGGGAGGACTCTGCATCCACCCCTCCTGTGTCTGGGCACTGCTGGGAGGGCTCTGCATCCACCCCTCCTGTGTCTGGGCACTGCTGGGAGGACTCTGCACCCACCCCTCCTGTGTCTGGGCACTGCTGGGAGTGATAGGCACCCACCCCTCATATGTCTGGGCACTTCTGGGAGGACTCTGCACCCACCCCTCCTGTGTCTCGGCACTGCTGGGAGGACTCTGCACCCACCCCTCATATGTCTGGGCACTGCTGGGAGGACGCTGCACCCACCCCTCCTGTGTCTGGGCACTGCTGGGAGGACTCTGCACCCACCCCTCCTATGTCTGGGCACTGCTGGGAGTGATAGGCACCCACCCCTCATATGTCTGGGCACTGCTGGGAGAGCTCTGCATCCACCCCTCCTGTGTCTGGGCACTGCTGGGAGGACTCTGCACCCACCCCTCCTGTGTCTGGGCACTGCTGGGAGTGATAGGCACCCACCCCTCATATGTCTGGGCACTGCTGGGAAAACTCTGCACCCACCCCTCCTGTGTCTGGGCACTGCTGGGAGTGACAGGCACCCACCCCTCATATGTCGGGCACTGCTGGGAGTCATAGGCACCCACCCCTCATATGTCTGGGCACTGCTGGGAGTGATAGGCACCCACCCCTCATATGTCTGGGCACTGCTGGGAGGACTCTGCATCCACCCCTCCTGTGTCTGGGCACTGCTGGGAGGACTCTGCACCCACCCCTCCTATGTCTGGGCACTGCTGGGAGTGATAGGCACCCACCCCTCATATGTCTGGGGACTGCTGGGAGGACTCTGCATCCACCCCTCCTGTGTCTGGGCACTGCTGGGAGGACTCTGCACCCACCCCTCCTGTGTCTGGGCACTGCTGGGAGTGATAGGCACCCACCCCTCATATGTCTGGGCACTGCTGGGAGGACTCTGCACCCACCCCTCCTGTGTCTGGGCACTGCTGGGAGTCATAGGCACCCACCCCTCATATGTCCGGGCACTGCTGGGAGGACTCTGCATCCACCCCTCCTGTGTCTGGGCACTGCTGGGAGGACTCTGCACCCACCCCTCCTATGTCTGGGCACTGCTGGGAGAGATAGACACCCACCCCTCATATGTCTGGGCACTGCTGGGAGGACTCAGCATCCACCCCTCCTGTGTCTGGGCACTGCTGGGAGAACTCTGCACCCACCCCTCCTGTGTCTGGGCACTGCTGGGGCTGATGGCCACACACCCCTATGTGTCTGTCCACTGGCGTGGTATGACCCGTACCGACGCTCTTGAGGCGTGGGTATGGGCGGTACCCCTACGGCACCCCAACAATGGCGGCACGGCCCGTCCCCACGTCCCACAGGCATGGGTACGGGCCGTACCACCATTGTTGGGGAGACGTAGGGGTACGGCCCGTACCCACATCCCAAAGGCATGGGTACGGGTCGTACCACGCCCACCCCTACGTCACCCCAACAATGGCGTTACGGCCCGTACCCCATCCCGAAGGCATGGGTACGGGCCGTACCGCCATTGTTGGGGTGACGTAGGGGTACGGCCCGTACCCACGCCTTTAGTGCGTGGGTACGGGTCGAACCACGCACACCCCTACGTCACCCCAACAATGGCGGTACGGCTGGTACCCACATCCCAAAGGCATGGGTACGAGCCGTACTGCCATTGTTGGGGTGCTGTAGGGGTACGGCCCGTACCCACGCCTTAAGAGCGTGGGTACGGGTCGTACCACTCCCACCCCTAGGTCACCCCAACAATGGCGGTACGGCCCGTACCCACATCCCAAAGGCAAGGGTACGGGTCGTACCACGCCCACCCCTACGTCACCCCAACAATGGCGGTACGGGCCGTACCCACGTCCCGAAGGCATGGGTACGGGCCGTACCGCCATTGTTGGGGTGACGTAGGGGTACGGCCTGTACCCACGCCTTTAGTGCGTGGGTACGGGTCGTACCACGCCCACCCCTACGTCACCCCAACAATGGCGGTACGGCTCGTACCCATGCCTTTGGAACGTGGGTACGGGCCGTACCGCCATTGTTGGGGTGACGTAGGGGTGGGCGTGGTACGACCCGTACCCACGCTCTTAAGGCGTGGGTACGGTGCGTACCACAATTGTTGTGTTGCCGGTTTGCGTCCATGTCGACTTCCGTTGTGGCGGACGCAGGCCTTGGTGGAGACGCCCCCGCCCCCGAAGTGACCATGCCCTGGGGTCAGGTATGTACAGGGCATGTATGAATTTTGACTTGGGTGGGGGTTATGTTTCCTGCCCCTGCCCCCCCCCCCTTTGCCCCTGGGTGTTGTTCTGACCTTCTGCGGCATCTGCGTCGGTTCCTGTACACCAGGTGGACTGCTATGAGGGCCGGGATGACACGTAGGTTGGGGTCCATGGCTGTCCGACTCGTACAGGTGCTCCTTCTGTGCGTCGTCCTGATTTCCCGGCAGTTTTTGGCTGCCATAAAATATTATCCGTGCGGAGTGACGTGGGCACGAATCGTACTTGCTGGTTCGTGAAACGCTGCCTGACTCCGTCCGGACGTCACGTCCGCGGTGTCCCGGATCCGATTTGTATGTTATTTTTTGCCGGTCGGTGTTTTGTACGAATCGTACGGAAACGGTGTTTCTGTACGAATCGTACTTGCGGGTTTGTAAGGTGTTTTTCCCGGGTACAGGTCGGACGGAGAAAACGCTCCGTCCGACGATTCGTACCCGGTTTTTCCAGGATCGGAATCGACACCTATATGTCACTGTGAACAACATAAATCAAAATATGATAATTACAAAGGATTAATGAGACAAAAGAAGTTGAAAGCGCTCAAGTTGGGACTGAAAAAACAACAGTTCATATTTACTAAAGTATCACAAGAAAGTGTAGCAGCGGTGCTTGCAAGCTACGTCTTGTCGGAGTTGATAGCTAAACAATCTTACCCTTTTACCAAAGGTGATTTCATCAAGGAATGTCTATTTAAAGCTGCAGAGATTGTTTGTCCTGGAAGTGTAAAGGCTTTTCAAGTAATGTCTTTATCTCGAAATATAGTTGCGGAAAGAGGTACTGATTTGGCCGTAAATTTAAGTGATCAGATCAAAGCAAAAGCATTTAGTTTCCAAGCTTTTTCCATTCCCTATGCCGACAGTACGGACATTGGGGGCGTAGCTCAATTAGCTGTGTTTCTTCGTGCTTGTGACACGGATTTCAACATTTTTAAAGAATTATTGGAATTAGTACCGATGCGTGGCACTACTACAGGACACGATATATTTAAATGTGTTTATGAACTTCTGCAAAAATACAATCTACCTCTGTCAAAGTTAACTTCTGTAGCCACAGATGCAGCTCCTTCAATGACCGGAAAAAACGATATTACTGCCCAAAAAAAAAAGTGACATTTATGACCGATCCAAAATTCATCATACTCATTGCATCATACATCAAGAAGTATTATGCACGAAGGTAATTAACATGGAAAATATGTTGACATCTATCAAAAAAAATATCAATTTCATAAGATCTCGAGGCTTAAATCAGCGACAGTTCTCTTCTTTCTTAAGTGAATTAGAAAGCGAATTTTCCGGTTTGTCCTGCTATACCAAGGGATGTTGGTTATCCCGCTCTAAGGTTCTTAAACAATTCTGGGGCTTGAAAGAAGAAATATATCAGTTTTTAATAACTACAAATCAAGACACAAGCTTGTTTTCTGATCCAGTATGGCTGCAAGATTTATCCTTCATGGTTGATATATAAAAAACATATACGATTTAAATTTAAAACTACAAGGAAAAGATCAGATCATTACGAACATGTGTGACCAAGTTAAAGCATTCAAATGTAATCTAATTCTTTGGTAAAAGCAGTTGAAAAAGGAAGATTTAACACACTTTCCGACATGCAACATGAACAATTCAAGTTTAGGTGAAATTGCATTGTATCAAAAATACGTGGATTTGTTTTTTATGCCTCAGAATTGAATTTGAAACAAGGTTTGCAGATTTTGAAATTTTTGGAAGACAAGTTATCTTCGATTTTCTCAATAAATATAGAATCAGTACCTAATCATATCCAAATGGAGGTAATTGAGATCCAGTGCGATTCAGATTTGAAGGCAAAATTCTGTGAAGTTGGCGTGCCTGAATTTTACAAATATTTGCCAGCACATTTTAAAATACTCAAAAATTTGCATATGAAATTATTTCCACGTTTGGAAGTACTTATCGGTGCAAGCAGTTATTTACACTTATGAATGGAAATAAGTCTCCCATTACATCCAGAATTACTGACATTCACCTTGGGTCAGTATTTAAAGTAATCACTGTGAACCAGATTTCCCACAAAGTAGGAAAGATAGTAGCAGAGAAGAGATGCCATGTGTCAGGAAGAAAACATAAATGTTATCATTGTTCTTGTGATTTTTTTATTCTGTACTTTTCAAAACAAACCCACGTTTCTATGAAAATTTAAGTTTTTCGTGTTTTTGCGATCTACATAAACTTAAACCTTGTTTATTTGGTCATTGTTAACCTTTGGCTTTGACATACTTGATGTAGACCATATTCTGACATACAATCTGATGCAAACCCCTTTTTGTGCACTTACTGGTAAAGAGCTGAATCCTAACTGAACAAATTGCCCTGGCTTTTAACTATAACAATTGGGCCGTGCAGAAGATTCCAGTGTTCAACCCACAGCATGGCCAGGCAGCCAGAGGGGTGATTGCCAATAACCTAAATCTTCGCCTTCTCGTGATTGACATTAAGGTAATGTTCCAACATCCAACTTTAAATTTTTGTAAGGGATCTCCTAGCTAAATTTCAATAATAGCTGGTTGCTATCAGCAGAGGGGAAACGTTTGAAATCAAAAAATGTACTAGGAACTTCAGAGACTGAACACAAAGTTTAAACAAAATGGGATAAGCATAGTTGTGTCTCTAGACAGGATTTATAGGGGGAATCACAAGGTGTCCGATATAAAACTGGCAGATGCATCTACAAATTGTGAGCAGTTTGTATGCTTTCTTACATACACACTGTTGGTATGGAAACGTCCTCACATGGTAACGGATGTTCACCCCTGCCTCAAGTGCCCTAACTGTATTGATGTCTGGATCCCTGATACCGATTTTTGTTGTCATAGGCAAATACGGATCAAGCATGTGCACTATGACATAGGCGTGTCTCACAGATTGCCATCTTTTTGGACTGGGAGGGGCTCCCGAAGCCCTACCCTCATATAGGTGAAAGACTACTGCCTTTGCCAGGAGTTAAGCATCATAAGCACAGTGGCAGAAGCATACAGTGTAGTGATAAGTAGGTGTGAAAAGGTCCTTTTTAACCTGTGTCACGGAAGCGGGGTCAACAAGCTTACTCAGTAAGATCCCTTGCTGCATGCTTATCTCACCCTTGGCCTACATTGGGTTGGTATGTGATGTGTTGGATGTATGTGTGCCTATAAGTGGTATAATACATGAATGACACAGTGCTGTGCAGTGTGTGTAGGTTGTATACATGGACTGGTTTTATGTGTGCCTGTAAATGGTACAGTACATGGAGGGGCTTGGGTCCCATTTTGGGAAGTCTAGGTCTACATGGTGAACCATGGAGAGGAGTTAGAGGAATCCCCCAGACAGTTTTGTGTATTGCTGCATTCCTGTAAGGTGGGTGGGACACACAGAGGAGAGGGGAGAGCCGTCAGGCTGCCCCTGAACCCTAGAAGGGTGCCCTTTGCTTAAGTGAGATGTCACAAGGAAGGGGCATGAGCACATCTCAGGAAGGAGATGGGGCTGATAAGAGAATCATAAAGAGTAGGGCTGGGGTCAGGGCTACCTTTTGATACACTTATCACTGTGGCTGTCATCCAGTTGTGAACCCTAGTCACTCCCATGGACTGCGTTGCGTGTCTTTGGAGTAGCTCCTGCTGTGACAGACTGCTTTCAAGAAGAAGAGAGGGGAGAGGTGTGAGCACATCAAAAGAAGCAAACATCAAACATAAACTTCAAAGATTCAGACTCTACATCCCATTTGGTGTAAAGAAATGGACTATAAGGAGACCCCAAAAAAATGTAATCTACCAGATGAGCTGTGTAAGGAGGGGAAGCTCTCCAAGAATTCTGCCTGTGACCGGGATTGAGGGCCAAGGTCTGCTAGTCTCCCTGCTGGGTGAGGTCACATCACCCATGAAATCTAAGCCAACCTGCACTGGAGCCTGGATCATCATCGTCTGCCTATTTGCTAAGTCCATTTAAATATAACAAAGACAACCCTTTATGCCCACAGCGACAGGGGTAAGTACTACATTTATGTACAGGGTGCAGTGTGTATCATTCAGCAGGTGGGAATCACACCCTAGATGAATGATTCCCACACCTAATGCAGTAACTCCTATGATATAGAGAAAAATTCTCAATTACAACAGACAATGAGAGGTCTGACATGAGTTTCTTTTGTTGATCTATATTATCAAAAAAATCACAACTTTTTCGCTAATCAACAGTATACTTTTTGTCCATAAAGTGCAAGCGAATCAGTGCTCAAGTGATTTTGACAATAAATAAATATAAACACAAGACACTGTACAATCGAGGCTCATCCAACAATATATGTAAAGAAAGACGCTAGTAAATGCTGCATATTCATAATATTCACAAAAGAAAAGTGAGCCAAGGATAGCATTTAGAGGTTTCGACCCAGGCTAATTGTAAGGGTCTCCTCAGGACTAAGGTGCTAATATCTGAGGCACACAAAATCTCTAATGTTGCAGTCAAAACCCCAGCTTCATTACAAAGTAAAGCAGAAATTAAGGAACAAATACAATTTGTAACAAATATTACTACTACTGAAATGAAGGTGGTAACATATGCTAAACAGAACTATGCTTTTGTCAGTTACCTCCTGGAAACACAGTAATTGTGAAAAAATAGAACCTCAGCAGTAACTGCCAAACACATTTCTTATTTCAAATTGTGACAAGATACAATATAGACAGCAACAGGAATACACATGACAGGGCAGCATCCCTAGTAGAATAGGAACTTTTTTCTGAAATCTGGCTTACCTCCAGAATCAAAGGGTTTTTATACACAGTTCTTGCACAGAATAATTGCAGTTTTGCAGTTTCATTGTGCAATGAGCAAAAGTATAATTTCTTTAGCGAATAAAAACACAAGAAAAATAAACGCTATTACCTTAACACATATGCACCATCCCAATTATTTGAATAATTATTCAGCTCCCTTTATGATAATGTCATCCGGAAATGTTCAAACAAGTAGGAAAGATTTAACAATAAGGTGCCAATTACGATCCGGTAAAAAAATTCCCCGTGCGACTCGTATCCGGTCTTTTTACCGTACAAATCGTACAAGTGCCGTACGAACTGGCAATCACGATTCGCATGGTAAAAAGTCCATACGAACCGCATCGGGAATGATTTCCCACACGTCCTCGGGTCGGAAAATGTGTCCGACACGTCCTCGGACGATTTACCGTACAAACGTGAAAAGCGAAGTCCGACCGGGGAATCACGATCCGTCCCGGGCGTCCGAATGTACAACCGTATGGTTAAAAGACCGTCCGCACCGAACTCCTATAACAACCATGGAGACGTCCAAACAGGTGCCCGGTACGTGCCGTACCCCCCCCCAGCCCCCGCATGTACGCGCCGTACCCCCCCCAGCCCCCGCATGTACGCGCCATACCACCCCCAGCCCCCGCATGTACGCGCCGTACCCCCCCCCCAGCCCCCTCATGTACGCGTCGAACCCCCCGTGTATGTACACCCGAGTACGTGTCGAACCCCCGTGTATGTACACCCGAGTACGTGTCGAACCCCCGTGTATGTACACCCGAGTACGTGTCGAACCCCCCGTGTATGTACACCCGAGTACGTTCGAGACGTACCCCCACCCATGTATGTACGGTGCGTACCCCCAGTGCTATGCGCTGGGGGTACGCACCGTACATACACGGGTGGGGGTACGTCTCGAACGTACTCGGGTGTACATACACGGGGGGTTCGACACGTACTCGGGTGTACATACACGGGGGTTCGACACGTACTCGGGTGTACATACACGGGGGGGTTCGAAACGTACTCGGGTGTACATACACGGGGGGTTCGACACGTACTCGGGTGTACATACACGGGGGGTTCGACACGTACTCGGGTGTACATACACGGGGGGGTTCGACACGTACTCGGGTGTACATACACGGGGGGTTTGACGCGTACATGCGGGGGCTGGGGGGGGTACGGCGCGTACATGCGGGGGCTGGGGGGGTACGGCGCGTACATGCGGGGGCTGGGGGGGGTACGGCGCGTACATGCGGGGGCTGGGGGGGGTACGGCGCGTACATGCGGGGGCTGGGGGGGGTACGGCGCTTACCGGGCCACCTACTCTGGTCGTTTCGCGCCGTACTTCGCATTTCCGGCACTTTTTGGGTGCCGTAAAAATATTGCCGTCCGGACTGCTGTCGGTTCGAATCGTACTTCCTGGGTCGTGAAATGCTGCCTAAAAGCGTCCCGACGTCACGTCGCAGCATTCCCGGATCACATTCGTATGCATATTTTCGTCGGTCGGTGTTTTTTACGATTCGTACGGAAATGGTGTTTCCGTGCGAATCGTAATTCCATGTTTGTAATGTTTTACAACCGAGTACGAGTCGGACGGAGAATACGCTCCGACCGACGGTTCGTACCCGGTTTTTACCGGATCGTAATTGGCACCAATGACTTTCTTTAAATGAATAGCACTAGTGAAGGAACAGAAGACATAGCAAAATGTATCAATATTATATCTGTACCCTGGAAGATTCATAATGAGCAGGTCAACTATAGTTGTGGAAGTAAACTGTTATGACATCCGTTTGTGCTCTGCGGAGCCCCTGAGGAAAGCTTGTGCGGTGGGGGCAGTAAGCAGGAGTGATTTACAGATAGAGTTTTGCACAGATATGTGCCTAACTAAAACACATTATTTACTTCATTTCTATGCATCATAAGAATTTTTTTTATTTGCATTTGTTAATTCAGCCTATATATGTAGAATCATGCATGGAAATTCATTTTACACATTATTGCTGATGCACAAAAATGTAAACCCGAAAAACTTTTGTACATATGTATGTTGTGCCTTATGGTAACAGTATGCTATACCCAGAAAGAGGAGGCATGCAGAGGATGGAGGTAAGGTGGGGCATTAAAAAAAAGAGAGAAGAAACAATAGGCATGGATATCTGCCCTTTCTCTTACTGTAACCTACAACGTTCTTAAATGGAAGTATTATGGAAAGTGCCAAACTTAAATTTTAAGTCCCTAGAAGGGTCTCTGCACCGTAAATATGAGGTACTGCATGGTACTTGATGGAAGGGCAAAATTACTCTGCCGATCTACACTTCACATGTCAATTTATAAAAACACAAAGTGGAAACCCAAGCCACAGTGAATTGGGAGAGTACCAACCATGTACACCCCAGGTTAGAACTAACGTGACCTCCAGACACACATCCAAACAACTGAATATGTATAGGTAAAACGAATTCTTATCAACTATTTTCATCTAATGTCTGTGCCAAGTAACTCCATGACAATATAACATCACCTGTATTGAAGCATAACACTTGCATGGAGCGCATATGTTGTAATTGTCCTTCTTGTCACATGTAAAATACTTGTATTGTTTTACATGTCCTTGTTCCCAGTCCGCTGGTACATGCCAACCTTCTACTGTCAGTTGGTTATGACAGTTGAACTGCCACTGCCTGAACAGCTGCAGAGGCCATCGGAGGCCTTCCCTTCTTGAAAATAAAAGCATTTGGAAATTCTTTAAACTCGATGTATCTCCTTAACAGCATACTTGGAGTGATCATTTATTTGATCTATAATCTTCATGTGGAATGCAGAAATGTCCAGAGCGATTTGTCTGATAAAGCATAATCTTAAATATGTTCATCAAACTAAAAACGGTTTTGCTGTAATGGCTCATGTGCTAAAACTTGATACTGTGTGATCAAAGTTAATCTGAGTGCATGCTGTGGACTGTATCACGGTAGGATCTGCAGGCTCAGAGCAGAGGGTACTTGTTTTTATTATAGCCTGTAGTGTGTAAAGTCAATTAATTTAACGCTGAGGTAGTGGATTGTTTCAGCGTGGCTCAGAAAAAGGCAAAGCCTGTTCCCTGTTTCCAAGCTGTACTATCTGAATATGAAGCTCCATCTCAGGGTAAGTCAATGTCTTCTTATGGAATTTGGGGGGCCAGGGCAAGGCACACTTTGAGGGCCCCAATTCAGAAAAACTTTGAATTTTCTTACAAGTTTCCTGCTAATTCAACCCATCCCATGCCAACAATTTAAATTACATTTTAATCTCTTTTGAAGTATGTCTTTCCTGGACACCAAAAAGCCTTAAAATTACAATAGGCTGAGAGACAGTGTGTTGTATCCTGGTTTCAATGTGTTCATGCTCTGCCAGTGAGTTCCTCCAAGAATGATGTAATGTGGAATGTTGGCGGTCAGAGACTACAGTTGGAGGAGGGCTGAACAACATGCTGTCTGCTCCTAGTGGGGCTAGTCCTGGACTGAACATCAGTACTTGTAACTACTATAATAAATACTACTGAAATACTACAACCTTCTTGGAGTTAATCACTACACAGTGTCAGACATAAAGGTAGGCAGAGAGGTTTACATAAATAAATAGAATAGGCAGAGGTCAAATAGAGAGAAAGGTAACTTTCCCAGGGGAGACCTGGGATCTTGGGAGGTGGAGGGTCCTGGGCAATTGCCCATCCCTTAAAACATCTCCCGGGGTTAAGTGAAGTGACTTTGAGAATTGCCGGCGCATAAAAACAAGTGCTTGGATCTGCGTTGAGGCAGTGAAGCCTATGATGACCCAGTCCCTAGATGTGCCACGACAAAACATATACTTAAGGGGTTGGGGAGGCAGAAGACATTCAACGAAACATACAAAAAGTCAGATTTAAGAGTACAGGTACGTTTACTTCTATTTCACTGTAATAACCCACTGCAGCCAAGCAGTGTATTCCTTTTAGATTGGTGCATTGCTCAGGTCCAACAAGAATTTTAGCTTCTGTTCAACAACAGTCTGTAACACTTACTTTGCACCTCTTCCCCAATAAATGAGATTTAAATAAATTAAAAGAGATGATAATGTGGACAACAGTAATTGATTTTGTGTTTGATATAGATGTATGTTAGGAAGAATATATTCACTTATTTGAAAATAAAGATCAGTGCTCAGAAAAACACGATAGAAACATGGTTGGGTCAATCTATAAATATCTGAGGCCAAAGGAGATTTAATTATGCAAAAGCTGTGTCCCACACATTCATGCTCCCTTCTGGGGGACATGCACATGTCCTTCACATACTTAAGTCAGTAGCACAACATCGATCATTGATGCACAATATGTGCCTGAGCATATCAGTTAATGGTAAAACATGTGCCCTTTGGTAACTATAGAACCAAAAGAGTGTTCACTGAACCAGGATGAATTTCAACCAACAGATGATGGTGAATATAGTATCTTGCCAGCCTGGGCAGTCACCAAGAGGTACGTCACAAACGGAGAGTAATTTTACACGTCTTTATTCCGCTGCAAGTAAGTCACAGTTCAACATTCCAAGCCTGCCTTCAACTCATCGGCCCAACGCTTACGTCACAGGCCTACAGTATACAGTGGGAACCAAAAGAGTTCCAGCATTCTTTTATTTAAAGACACTTCATCTCACCCTTTGTTAAATAATAAGTGACAACTTACAAAAATAGATAAATACATAAACACATAAATAAATATACAAATAAATTCATGAGTAAGTACATGAATACACAAATAATTACAATTCTTCAATTAAATGCCGTGGCCCCTTAATCACACGTCCTGATCGGGTCACTGGAAACCGGGAACTGGCAGTCAAAGTGTCAGTGATCCGCACAGGAGAGGTGGAATTATTAGCAGATACAGAGTCATGAACAGTATGTTTAGATCCAGTCTCTACATTGACATAGATGTTTGGTGAGTGATGGGCCACATGTCAAAAATGAGTGGAATCTCTCGTAAGGCACTTCTCAGAATGCTGAGCAGACACCATGTGTCCTTTGGAGTTGATGATAGAAAATAGTTCGACCTCAAAAGGAGCATTGTATTTTCTGCATTGTCTAACATGCACTCGATCTACTCTTGTTAAAATTGATGTCCTTTGCATGACGTTGTCATTTAGCATATATTTTCTTCTACTGTTTGCAAACGTAGTGTAAATGTCTTCTTCATTCTTAGATCTGAGGTTGGACCATTGGGGTAGCTAGGTCGTCATGGCTCTTCCAAACATGAGAGGAACTGGGCTTTTCCCTGCCCTTGAGTGAGGGGTTGAACAATAAGTTTGAAGAGTAGTGTTTAAAACAGCTTTGAGGTCGAACTTCTCCAATGCAGCACTCTGAACAGCTTTCTTTAGTGTACTCATAAACCAACTTACAAGGCCATTGGCCTGGGGCTAAAGAGGAATGTTTTTTTATACTTTATATTGAGGCGATTTAGCAAGTCTTTAAATTCTCGACTATTGAAAGGTGGGACGTTGTCAGACTTTAGTACTGCAGGTACACCCATGTCACAAAGATGCCATCTAGTTTTTGAATGACATTTTACTGTGTTGTGGATGAAAGGTCTTCCACCAATGGAAAACCGGAGTATTCATCAACAATGACTAGAAGATGATGTCCATTCTCAAGAGGACCAAAGAAATCAATAGTAATTTTCTCACAAGCATGATGTGGCAAGTCTGACATGTTCAAAGGGTAATGAATGACTTGAGATGAAAGACAGTTGCATATATGACAAGTCTTTTCTGGCCCTTTCATCAAGATATGGAAACCAGACTTGGTCAAGGAGAGCTCTCTTGGTGGCAGCTATTCCTCGATGTCGCCCATGAGGGACATCGATTACTTGTTGTTGAAGACTCTCAGGAATTTAAATTTGTGTACCTCACAGAATGAAGCTTTCTTGAGTTACTGAAAGTACATCTCTTTCATTTTTGAACTTCAAATACTTATCACCAGTAGTGAAAGATCTGGAGTGCTTGTTCCATGATTGATGAGCAATAATATCTTTTAATCTTGACATGTCGCTATCTTGCCTCATGGCAGTGATAATTTTTTATAAAGACATGGCAGCTGGTGTGCTAGATTTCATGATAAAATTGAGGTAGTCCTTCGCTGTCTTAGATGGGGTTCCAGGGCATTGCAATGGCACTCTTGCTAAACAATCAGCTGGATTCTGATCTTTCCCTGGACGATGAATGAATATATTCTTGTAACCCAAAACCCCAGTGTTCAATTTGAGGAGGAATTTTGGCTTTTGGTTTATTAAATATTATCAATGGTGCTTGATGTTCAATCACTACAGTGAATGGATTTCCATACAAGAAAACATAGAAATATTCACAAGCCTAGACCAATAAAAAGAAACGTTCTTTTTCATTAGGTCTCGTAACGGTGCACTAACTGTAGCAAAGTCTTGTATGTATCTCGAGCAATAACTGGCCAGTCCAAGAAAGGATGATAATATACACATGGCTGAGGACTTGCAGTAGACAATGCCTGCACTTTTGTTGGATCAGGTTTTGTACCCCAATCAGAAAAAACATGGCCAAAGAATTTCAAGCTTTTCTTGTGGAATTCACTTTTGTCCTCATTCAGAGTTAAGCCTCCATTGATCAGAAAACGACATACTTGCATGAGAGCTTTCTCATGTTCTTTCTGTGTGGCTCTGAAAACTAATATGTCATCAGTATAGTTAAATGCATTTACTACAGGCTGTATGATATGTTGAATGATGTTTTGGAAAAGTTCTGCTGCAGAGGATACACCAAAACTCAATTGCTTATAGCGAAACAGACCAATATGTATAAAAAAAGTTGTAATGTACCTAGATTTTAAGCTCCAATTGATGAATGATATCCTTTATTTAGGTCAAGTTGACAGAAGAACTTCTCACCATTCAGTTGAGTTATCATATCAGCAATGTGCAGACCAGGATATCGAAAATTCGATATTGCATTGAAGCACTGCAATAGACTGCCATGTGGGTCTATTTTATCCATATATTAACTGCAGCTCATTTGGAGATAATTCCCTATACAGCTTTCCTATATTTTATCATTTATATTTATGTATGGGGAAAACTAGGAATTCAAAATTACACACCCCTGGCATTGCACACACTCAGTATACAGTGAATACTAAAAATCCTTTTTCTTTACTGGAATCCAATATGGAACATCCCAATATGGTATCTCATGATTCCCATTCCTCCTGTTCCTCCTGCGCCTCTCTTCTAAGCAACCCTCTAAAATACAAACCACAGCCCCACCAACAGCAAACAAAAGGTCGAATAGAATCCTCCATCACCTGTTAAACCTATTTCCTCTGTCTCCATGGAGCTCCCTCTACATGAGATCCTTGCCTTGAAGCACTATATGGAGGAAAATAATACGAAACCTCAGTGACTGTATGACAAATGGTCTCTAATGGATAGGACTGCGAACATAGAACATCAGATGCTTTCTATGCAGGATACTACTCAAGATGTTACGCACCTCAAATAGGAAGAGTCATATGTTAAGAAGGTTACTAAAGATTTAGAAAATCACAATAGGTTTAATAATCTTTGGATTTATGGCCCTGCGGAGGAAACTGAGGGTTCTCAATCTATTTCCTTTTTCTTAAAATGTTCTCCCAAAAGTTCAGGACATGCCTATATCCACTAAGCTTAACTTACAACGTGCTCATAGACTTGGTCATCGATCTCAACATGCCTCCTTATCACAAAAACCTCTAGTGTCATAATATGTTTTCTGGAATATCAGGATCTTCTCACAATTATCAAAGCAGAAAAGTGTTACTTGGTCAGGAAACCCATAACATTTTGTTCAAGATCTGGCTAAAGCTACAGAAGAAATTCCTAGACATGTGACCTGCATTAAGTTCCCTTAGAGCCAGATTTGGTCTTTTCCATCCGTGCTTCTCAAAATTAACCTACAACAACAACGTACGAAGATCCCTCCATGCTGCAGAAATTTATTGACAACTGTAAAACGGAAACTATGGAAACTTCTAAATACCCTTTCATTTTATAGAACTTTCTTTTTATGTTTCAGATTGTTGTTGCTGTATTTTTTAATGTCTGGGTGAACCTACTATTTAACTTTATATTTTATTAGTCTTTTAAAGGTATATTTTTGTATAAAATAATAATGTATATCTTTTTCTTCACTTCTTAGGTACCCTCTTTTTGTGTCGTGTCCAGCAAATCCTCCTATCTTTATACCCATATCTATGGTCTGGATGTTTCCCTTCCAGCTGCCTCTGGAACCCGGTTGATGTCATCTTCCCTTTTGTGGTCGCCTTTTATCTAATTTTGTTTCTGTCATCATCCTTAAATCTTTTATCCTTTTCATGTTTTCATTTCTTTATCTGCATTTCCTTTTTTTACCTTCTATTTTCATATTCTCTGTTATTTTCTTTTATATTTCTCTCACTGTTAAGAAATGCATGGTTTCATTGTTTTACTTGATTTAACAATTTATGTCATTGTTATTCTTCACTTTTAGAGTACGCTAATTTCACTGCAATTATTTATTTATAACTTTTTTTTTTGTAAATTCTTTTTATTGTGTAAAAAAACAAAGCAAAGCAAAACCAGGTCACACAATACAAGACTTTTCATTCGAAGCATCTGGGGTGTCGCAGCACCGGCAACTTACAGATACAGCAGCAAGACTCGCCTGGTATGTCTTAGGGCGGACAGCAGCCTAGGTCACGTCCCCAGTCTCCAGGCCAGACAAACGGGTCTGCGGAGGCTCAACTATATCCCCTCGGTAAGTGTTCCAGAGCGACCACACCTCTCCCCACTTTCTGGGGCATCCTCGTGCCGTATACACCGCCTTCTCCTGTAGCATACACCAGTCCATGTCGTTTTGCCAGTCCACCAGTTTCGGCAGGGTCAATGCCCCCCACAGACGGGCTATATTTCTTTTTGCGACCATTTGCCCAAGTGTGACCCAAAGTCTGACCCGCTGGGTCAAGTCCGTGGGTTCCCAGATGTTAAGCAAACATCTCTTGGCCTCTGTGCGAATATCAGTCCCCCACACTTCCCCCATGCAGGACACCACACGCCTCCAGTACCGCTGCACCCCTGGGCATTCCCACAGAATATGGAAGAAGGAGCCCCTCTCTCCACACCCCCGCCGGCACAGTCCCTCCCCCCCCTCCCCATTTATTCATAACTTTACGCATTATTACTTGGAATATAAAAGGGTTAGGTTCACCTATTAAATGACAAAGAGCTCTTACTGATTTAGCCACATTAAATGCTGATTTTATTTCATAACAGGAAACTCATGTTACTGAATTGGAGACCAAAACACTTGTTAGACCTTGGGTGGGAGATGCATTTTCCTCACCAGGTAATGGGAAACGTAATGGAGTTGTAATCCTGTGTAACAAAATCTTTGGAAGTTACCTTGTTATCAAAAGAATCAGATCAAAAAGGTTGGTGGCTTCTTGTAAGATTACAGGTAAACAAAATACCAATATCCGTTTTCAATATTTATGCACCCACACATCCTGGTAGTCATGATGAGTCTGCTGGACTATTTGGGCACACAGTTAGTGCTGAAGCATGTTGACTGCTGGGTCCAAAGAGTCTGACAAAAAATGCTTATCGGTTTTCAGTCATGTGAAAGTGGGTTATGAGTGAAATAATTATTGGTCTACACTGACAAATTTGCAATTATTTGAGGTTGTAGAGATCCTAGTATGGCGCCATTAGCTCTGGGGTTGACTGTGAGTTAAGGATGGTCTTTTTAATTTTAACCAGACTGACACCTACATGTGTTTTTAAGAACTATATTGAAGAACATTGTCTTCACATGAGTCCCAGAGCTAGATGAAGATCTCTCTAATGAAGCATGCCACTGTATGTGGGTAAGGACTTATTTTCCTGTGATGTGACAAACAAAGGACACAAAGCCAACTACAGTAGTTATGGCCTAAGACACGCCCCGGTACTCTATGGATTAAAAGATTGAGGTACACCTTTTTCCTGTAAATGTGGGTGCCACTCATTTGTCCTATTGACTAAGGGAAGACATCATACCTTTGTCCTCTGAGTGTCAACATCATCTTGTTGGAATTTTTTAATTGTTGATAATGGGGGAGATACAAGTTCTGGGTATGCCAGTTCATCCAGAAAAATCATGGCCTTTATGAAAACTGGGTATAAGTAACTTTCAATTTTGTGATGTTGTCTGAAAGGCACAAGTTGTACTGTAATGTATAACACTGAAGTGTGTAACTTGCATCACATGATGACATATACAAGAGGACTTTTCTCTCTCTTATTCTTCACATCAGGCAGCACCCTGACAAGGGAAAGGAAGCAGGATGTAGAGCAAGGCATAAGGACCTGAGTAAAAGGCTGGGCAATCAACACAGCTACAGAAGAGGAAGAGGAGGAATTTGAGGAGTCCTCCTCTATAGAAGAACAAGTGTTCTATTGGAACGACAAGGATTTCATTCAAACACTGGGAGGTTGGCACACAGGAAGGAGAGGTGGTGAACATGGCCATTATCACATGCCAGATGAAAAGTGAAGAAGGTCGGTCCCCCTGCATAGGACGAAACAGTAGCGTATGTGGTTCAGGCAACCCCCAACACCACAACCTGAGCCCACCTCTCCCTTTCCTCCTCCTCCCAGAGCTTTGTAGGTCCCGGATCAGATCAGTGGCAGGGTACATTTAGCTGAGAAACCACTGAACACCCTTGTAGACCTTCTACCCCATCCCAAGCCATCAGAGCTAGACAAGCTCATGGATAGACATAATGTCACCATACAGGCTACTGAGAAGAGCTTTGCTATCCTGAAAGATGTGCAGGCTTCACAGGGATATTAATTACCTCATTTCCTCCAGGACTGCCTCCATGTTGACCTGCCCTTACCTCCCCACTTGTTGACTTTGTTAGCCCCACCCAATCAACTACCCTTGTCCTTAACCCTGTGCCTGATCCCACTCACAAAGTGTTCGCACCTGCTTTTACGGCCAGCATGCCTCTTCTGGAAGATGTGATGTTGGGTATCATCCAATCAGAACATGAGCCGGGTGAACAGGAATTCCTTCTTTTAAACCACGATAGTCTAGATCAACCTTGTCCGAGTTGGCAGAGTGGCTTTGTTTCAACTTGGATTTATTTTTGAGTTGCAAGTTGAATATTACATTTTATTTGTAAAACTACTTTTATTTTGACAACTGACATATGAAAAAATCCACAAACCTCCAAAATGATACATTTTTCCTGGATGGATTCAAGCCATATTTTCCTCATTTTTTTCATATTTTTTGTATATTTGTACAGTCCACTGACCATCATCACTCCATCTCATCTTAAATCAACGTGTTTCTTTCCTACCATTCACACTTTACTTTAGATACATATGTATCATATTTGAACTTTGGTTTGGTGTTCCTTGATTGCTTCCTGTATGAGAATGTCTGAAGATGTTGGAGGTTGTTGTCATAGTATTTTTTCCAAATATTGTTGGGGTCTGTGTGACAGAAAAAGGTACTTGGTAAGTGTACATATATTTGTGAAATGTACTCTTACAAGAAGAGGTAGGTGAGTGTGTGTGTGTGTTGGTAGGGTGAGTATGCAGTAAGATGTGTTCAAGAAGTTCAGGGTTGGCATCTATGTCCAAGGGGGGGGGGGGGTCGTCTACGTTATGGCTATGCAGTACAGGCTCTGGATTGGGATCAGGGTGGTTATAGTGGGAGCATGCAGGTGGGTTGTGTTGGCGGGCCCCAATTGTAGTAGTTGTCCACAAGATGTGCCAGGGGCATGATGACTTGAGCTTTCATAGTGGCATTTGACCTTTCCATCACCATTTGGAAATGTTCTAATCACAGCACAAATGTATCCTGCAGAAACTACGTGTTGTTTTGCAGAAGCTCATTATGCCAGTCCAACAGAGGGTGGGGTTAATCAGTTGGTCATTCAGGGTCCTGATGTAAGGAGACAGGGAAGGCATGGAGCATTCCTTGTCAGAGATACCACATTGTATAGAGTAGTGATGGGCAAATAATTCATCATTCACTCAAGGAGTCCTTCCCAAAGCCATTTCAAAATGCATTAGTGGCCATTTAATTAGGTGAAGTGGTTGAAAAGGAGGCGGAGAGCTGACTCGAGGGTGATTAGTGAAGGTATATGGTGAAAGGGAGATGTTCATTGCTGACTTGGAGATTCATGTCCATGTTAACCCAGAAATAACAGGTGGAATTGCACCTGGGTTTGAGGGTGGTAGCAAGGATTCATTAGGTCTACCTGCAGGGTAGGTGCTGTGAGTAGGCGAGTGCTTTGTTGCTGGGGCAACCATATGTGGCCTTGGTACTTGCACCTGATGTGGTTAGTGGGCCATCCCACAATTTAGCCAACAATCCCCTTTACCTCTGTATTGCTGTAAGCTAGTATGCAACTGTGATTGTGGCTTGCAGGAGATGTTGGATTTTTCCAATCATTGGAAATTAGTCGCCGCTGGTGGATGGGTGCCATCCCGTTGCTCTTCAACCACAGGGGCTGTGAATGACAAAGAGATAGAGAGCATAGATTTAGTCCTGCGACTTGAGGTAAGGTGGAAATGTGAACTGAGTCATACAGACAAATATGACATCATGTGACTTGGATATCACTCATGTGACAGTGAAATAGGCAATTTACAAGTAAAATTGATACTGTAGGTTTCGTGGTCATGACAATGGGCACTTGACTTTAAATAGTAATGCATCGTAACTGCTGGTGTTGAGACTGAAATAGCCAATATTTTGCACACATTAGCTTTTATCAGTTGTAATCCATTATATACTTTGTTATTATTTTGGGGGAAGTCTCTCTTCGGGCTGAGGTATCAGATACTCTCCACAATGGACTGAAGAACATTTAGTTAGGCTGATCTCCCCCACACTATATCTAACTGTTATCAGAACACTTATTGCATTAGCTCATATCACCATATAACAAAAGACCATATTTATTGATCAGGCTTCACTAGTTTTGGCTAATTAAGTAAAATTATTTATATCATGCTGTTTGCTAATTTTTATTCATGCAAAACGTTCAGGGCCTCATTTACAATATTTTTATGCATGGCTGCGCTGCCGTGCGTCACAAAAAAGGGCAGGAATACAGCGTATCTACAAGATATGGAGCATTCCTGTTCTTCTCTCCTGTGCCGGCACACAAACAGCAGCCGTACGCCAACATAGACACCCTTGCGCTATGGTGCAAGGATGCCTGCGATGCAGAGATGATTGTTGTTGTGCAGGAAGAGACACCTTACTGCACAAAAACAATAATTAATGGCGTTTTGCTCCTTCTTTGTGTGCTGCAGAATGGAGCACACATAGAAAGAGCAAAAAATAATCTCCTCGTTGCACCACCTGGGGAGGCGTAGGATTCTGAGGCATTCACAGGTTTACGGCACAATGTAAATCATAGTAAAGCAGAGTGAGGAGTATGGGAAGGATAAGGAAATAAACACAAGGCAAAATAAACAGAAAGGAAGGCACAGACAAACAAGTGGTTGCCAGAAATTGTAGGCAGAAAGTCCTTGCAGGTGCGAATAAAGGTGGTAATATGGGAGGTAAATGATTTGGTGGCAGCTCATGATGCCATCATCGAAAAACCTTGAAAAAGCTTTCAGTTGATCAGGTAGACTTGTGTGAATGACTATGTTGCTGGCCTTAGGTATATTAAGAAGCATTTGAAATACAATAGGTTTCGCAGTTACGAGAGTTTCAGCTATTGACATTGTAAATAACAATACCTTTTAATTATGTTTTTTTAAAAAAACAAAAATAAAAGGCATTATTATTTGCAATGTCAATAGCTCAAACTCGCGTAAATGCGAGACCTATTGCAGTGCAAATGCTTGCTCTCACAATGTCCTTACTGCATAGTCCGTCTACAGAGTGTGATAATGCGCACAATGGATAGGTCCTGTTCATGTTGTGTACCAGTTTGTAGGCGCTGATGATGGTTGTGAGAAGTTGGCCTGATGTATGATGTCACTAGTTCTAGTGTACACCTTATATCAGTCCAAACAACCCTTATGGTGATTGGATGTAAAGTCAACCTTATAGACCAGCTATCCTAGTGGTAGCATGGACAAGAGCAGTCTTAGGCTAAACTCTGAATGGCATGTGAAGCCAGCTGTTATACCATATATAATCCCTTGAATACCAAATACCAAATGAAAGGACACCACAACAGATATATATATAAAATAAAGTGTATTTATTCTAGTCAAACCCTCAGCACTCTTTCTGAGATTCGAGGTAAGTACAACACAGTCTTATTCAAGCATACATTAAGTCACACAGGTAAGTAATACAGTTAGGCACTAGGGGCCACGCAAACCATATACTAAAGAAGTGGTATAAGGACCACTGTCACAGAAATAGAATAGGCCTAGGCCTAGGGAATCGCTGGGGCTACCCTACCCTACCAACAGTTAGGAAGTGGGAGGCCCACGGGATTCAGGTGCAGAGTGGAAACACTCACGCGTAATGCGTAAAAGTCGATAGAATCACTAGCAGTTAGAAATAAGCAGTTTTGGGACACTTCTTGTATAGCTAGAAAGTCGAGACTCGGAAACTAGACCCTAGGATAGTCAGTACCCTTGTGAGCACCGAAGTACCCAAGTTACCTAGCCCACGGGCTGCGGGTGCATAGGTGTGAACTTGCGTCGGGTTTCGTCGTGGACTTCTATGGATGCCTGAAGGAAAGTTGCTGACAGGCAGTCAGTGAAGAGTGTCCGGTGGGTCCCAAGGCCGGGATCAAGAAGGAAGGATACCTGCAAGCAGAAGGGACAGAGTCTGGGTCACTAGCCAGTGACCACGTGGAACCAGGAAGGAACCAGGTGATGTCGTGAAGATGCAGGTGAAGAGGTGAAGCTTGTCGCAGCAGCCACGGGTACCAGGAGACGTCGAGGACAACCAGGACCAGGAGGCGAGCTGTCCCACGAAGGCTCTTGCTGTCGGCGGTGTCGAAGTCGAACTAGGACTCACCAAGCCTTGGCAAGCGGAACCCACGAAGAATGGAGGACTTGCTTCTGGTGCAGACCAGGAAGGTCTGGGGTGCTTCTCTTTTGCAGAGGAGCAGGAGCCAGTCTGGAGGAGCCAAACCAGCAGTGGAAATTCAAAGGTGTGTCATCGCAAAGGCCGCTAGCCAACGGGCAAGCAACCGGACAGACGCGGCAAGCAGGAAAATGCAGAAGGGCCCCACGTAGGACTCGTGGAGTGTGGGGGGCTGATCTTCGGTGCAGATGGTGCTTGGGGTTGGGGCTTCTCAATCGCCGGTGCACAACTTCGAGGGTGCCTCAGAAGCTGCGCTGGAAGATAATCGCCACTTTTCCCAGGTAGCCGGTCCCACATCTCTCGTCGCCTCCACGGATCTCAGCTCGGCTGTGGATGTGGATCAGGGTCGGAGAAGTCTGGAAGTCAAGGCTCTGGTCGGGCTCTGCAGTCGGTCCCTCGTAGAACTTCAGCAAAGCAAAGGGTAAGTCTCTTGATGGTGCCTGTTTGCACAGGGTAGCCACTCCTTGGCCACAAGGGATATTCTTCAGTCTTCTTCTTTCGTCGAATGTCGAAGGTCCAGAGTTTCTGTTCAAGTTGCAGGTTCAGGATAATCTAATCTCCTGGGGCCCAGCTACCACACTTATACTAATCTGGGGGGCTGGGTTGCCTGCTAGGTCACGCCTTATGGGTGGGACCTGGGAGGGGGGTGGTTACACCCCCTTCCCTTTGTCCAGCTTCGCGCCAGGACTGGGGCTGGAGTGCCCCAGCACCGGTTTGAACTGGACTATGCATGGGACACCTTGTGTGCCCCAGGCAGTGTCTCGTTTCTTTCATCCCTCCCTGCCCCAATACACTAAGGCCTGTCTGGGGTGGTGCTCGCACCTCCCAAGGCAGGAAACCTATTGTCCAAGCCTCCTGTGCCGGGATCACTCCCAGCAGCAGGAGGTCAGACTTGTGTCGTGGCAGCAGCATCCATTTTGTGATGCTGGGGCTCTGGTTAACTTTAACCGGGTAAGTAGGTTTCAACATGTCTTCTCCCTCTAGAAGGGAGGGATAATATCCTCATCACCAGAAATGGGATGGGGGTATTATTCCAAAGTGTTAGACACCTTACACGACATGTTTTGATAAAGCCAAACCATAGTTACCATAACCGTTTAAGATTATAAGGCACTTTAAGAGTATATGGTAGGCTATATCATAGAACAGCTATAAGGACATGGTTCCGAAAGCTGCAGACAGGCTCAGCTGATGCTAGAGCACTATCTCACATGTTACCAAGCACTCTGCTTCCAGGATTGTTAAGGCCTGCCATAGGAGTGGCTGATAGGTACACATGTGTCTATATATAAGGTAGGTATAGGAATACTACACCTAAGCAAGGGGTGATCACACGACCTTGCCCCAGCTGAGTGATCAGCCAGTTGTGTCATAATGGAAGGCCAGGGGTGACATAATACATCCTGCAGCCCCTGGTAGGCCTAGGGTACACCTATGCCCTGGGCACCTAAGGTACACTATACAGGGGCCAATAAGGTGATCCTATCCAAATGGGTTATGCACCTAAAGTACATAGTATTAATTTAGAGAGAGAACAGCAGGGCTGTGGGTCTGATTAGCAGGCCCACAGCCACATCTAAGTCGGAAACCAGTAAAGCAAAAGCAAAAAGTGGGGGTGAACATAGAAAGCAGACCCTACTCTCCTACATTGGTGTTCTCCCATAAATCCCCATTCTGCTTTCTCCCACGTCAACACAAGTCACGTATATGCCTTGGAACAGAATCACCTTCTTAAAGTGGTGATAAAGATGTAGGCTGTCTATGATACTTCTGGTTTACCAGATGTTGTTTTGTGTAATTTAATGATTGCTATGGAGAGCGATATTTCGCTCCATGGAGGTATTATTTAAAACACCTATTCACCATGATCACGTGAGTCACTATGTAATTTGACACATAACTGTGCATCTCATATATCATAGTGAGATATAGATGCCAATATGGCCACAGAATGGGGTACAGATATGGCTATCTGAACCGAGAAGAAACACATAACTAGCAAGATGTTGAAGCCACAGCTACTGGGCTATTTACCTAAAGTGGCAGAATCGTATTCACAGCAGCTAAGACTGCGGCAGATAATCAATATTTAGGGTGCACGTTTTAATGCAAAACTAGGACAGAGGCTACTTATGACGATTATACTATAAAGTGACCATTGCAGTATGGGTTGTCATTAAAACAGACTTGGGAAATCAAAATTTATCGAAATATCTACTGCACCTATTCTACCAGATATCATACCCATAGATGTCATCATAGTCATTCTTAAAATCTAACCGGATCTTGGTTCTATATAGGTGAATAACTTTAAGACATCATGCTACATGTGTGATTTGTAGGATACTTTCACAATGTCTAACATTCTTTTTTCCAAGAAACATAATTTCTGCTCGGTCATTGAGTCCTTCACTTGCATACTGGCCAGTGTCACAGCTGAACTGCAGGTGGATGAACACCATGATGTCACCTGCTTCCGAGGCTGTGGTTGGTGACTTGTGTATTTGTAAAGAGCATCTATTCTAGAAAATTGAACATATGCGAGCTAGAAAGTATAGAACAATATTTCACATCTGTCATTTCTGTTTTTTAACTATATTTTTAATGAAAATGTTAATTCCAGGCAATAAGGACAAAGATGCAGACAGTAGTATTACATCATCAAGCATCGGAACCATTATAAGCATTGCAGACATGAAAAGTCCTCAAGAGAAGCTATCAAACCACCATTGATAATAAGAAGCTTGTCAATAAAGTCCAACTATGAACGGTGGTCTAAACTTTAAGGTACAAACTATTTTTGTATAACCATTACACAAGAATCATATATCTCTCTATGGGGCCTCGACAGCCCCCAGGGAGAGTGTGTCCTCTCGCACCACCTTGGAACAATGCCTGGAGGGTTGACCATCCCTCCCATATATGGGACGTGGGACGATTGCTGGTGTGGATGGCCTTACACCTCCCTCCGCCAGAGCACATCTCGCATTTCTGAGATTTACATGGGCATGTGGGTCCTGACACATGGACGCAGAGGTCACAGATGCACATCAGCAACATACATGCATAAGTTATAGCCAGTTCACTTTGTAGTAAATGAGGTCACACATTGCTGATAAGGCTCTGGGGCAAAAGAAGCACCTGATTGACAGATGAAAGAAGGGTGATGTCCTCTTTGCAGTGATATCCCTGATAGAGCATGGTGGGTGGGTTGCACTGGTAAGACCAGGCGATGTTGCATGACTGCAGCTGTGAACAAACGCATACTAGGACTTGCGAACAGTCTATGAAACATCATGATGGTGGAGGAGAAATGTAATCATGGAGCAAAGCTGTATGCCTTGACTATTTGCTGTGCTGCCTGCCTGCTACTATGTCAAACTTCCCCAGTGGAAGAAGGGGTTCAGGGGGTGCTGCAGCACCCCCATAAATCCTTGATGGATATCAAACGGAGAACCAACAATTAAGAGGCCTGTTTTTAACTACAAAGTGTCTTACGACAAACAACTTTGTTTGACAAAGTACTGTCAATTGAGCACTGTGCTTACTATTCTGTTCTCTTACTGCATGTTTAGACTATTTTGTAATTTTAACTAGTGGCACTCTACTAGGGTGCAAGACAAAGTACAAATATCTCTTTATGTATCTGTAGCATGGAAAGAACAATCAAGGCACTTAATTCAAGTGATGGCGCAGGCAGGGTGTCGCTGGCAGGAGCGAGGCTTGGCCAATAAGATTTGGGGTTGTGAGCTTCAGATTTCTCAACAGTCACGCTGAGATATCTTAATAAAACACACTATATGAGAAGCAGGTCATGAGGGGGTCTTTAGGGGCAGCGAAAAAAGAGAGGAGGATGGAGTTAGGGTCACTTAAAACACAATGAGGCCGATTCACAAAGGTAATCTGAGACAACAGTTTTACTTTACGACTCTTGGTATTCACAGAGATCATTTACTAGTCGTATCTTTACGTCCGCAGTAGGCCAAACTCTCCGCACCCGGGCCACAATCTCCAGCTCAGGCCGTACTATCGGGCTCGAGCAGCACTCTCGGGCTTGGGCTGGATGAAGTGTAATCAATGGGCCAGAATGCAATTTTTACAGAAGGGAGCATTAGGAGTGTGTGATAAATGGTAGAGGAGGTCATGAAAATCAGTTTGGGCAGGGAAAAGGGTGTGGCTAGACACTACATCATATCAAAGAAAAGCTTGCTCCTTTGCATAATGGTACACGTAGTGCACAATTTGCATTCCCCTCAGTGTTGACTGTAGTGTCAAACCTACAGTCAACACTAAGGGGAGCGCCCTTGGTGTTGACTGTAGTGTTAACACTACAGTCAACACTGAAGGGAGTGCAAAATATACCATGAAACAAAGGAGCGACACGGTCTAGGCGAATCCGACTGTCGGTCGGAGGCTTTCCGACCGACATGATAATAAGTGCCTATATATCTTAATTTTACCAGTCAACCATGACCAGCAGGAAGAGGTAGCTGATATTAATCAGCCTCCAACTGATGTCGCCAATACTTTGGAAACATTTGAACCATGCTCTTTGTAACAGGTTCAGAACAAATTGGCTCATGTGAAATCTGGATCTCCTGCAGACTTATGTCCCCCTAGGATTATCTTGCACCTTCACCACTATTGCATCATGAGTGATGGCTCTTTATAATGTATCATTAGCTTCTGCCAAATTTCCTGCAGAATGGAAGTCCACTCAAGTGTCTCCTATCTCAAAGAAACCTGCTGCTAACCCACAAATCCTTTCTTACTACCGTCTACAGTCTAACTATCATCCAAGTGAATCGAACAAATTGTCCTACCTGCCCACTGGTGCTAATTCCAGCCTGTTGCGATTATTGCTATATATCATAAGTATCCCGTACTGGTGTGTCAAAGCCGATACAAGATGAAATGGAAAAAAGAACAAAAGGAAAATGGGGGTGGGGGTGTTTGTTTGGTAAAAGCCATTATCAGACCATAACACATGTCTGTTAACCTAAACAAATATTAACCTGGGAAGCATATCATATAAAGTTGCAGTAGTGCTTAAGTCAAGAACTCAACCAAATATGTCAGACTGTATCTGTCAAATATCTGAAAATGTATGTAGTGTCCATCAAAACAAAATTCTTCTCAGTCTGTTAATTCAAGCATGTAAATATCAGGGTTCATACCCAATTTAATTGAAACAGGTTGGAAAGGACATAAATTTCAATTGCTTACCCAAGCGGCCAATTATGTGTACACAAATAAGAAATGGACAAGACAGCTGTCAGTGTCAGAGGTATATCTCCACACTCCACATTCTTAATTCCAGGTCCCTGGCTATCAGTATGCTCATTTATTCATGATCTGTTAAAAAATAGAGAGTGTATAATGTCGAAGAGTAACTACCACTACATGTGAAGACTATTCATCCTCTAAACCAAAAATAATAACTTACCCGAAACAGTAATTCCATGTGTGTGTGGCAGACGTGAGTATGGGTGCGGTATTGGCAGTGTGTTTCCCTCCCGAGAATTCATTAAGACGCAAACATGAGTCTCTCCGGGTCAGTGTATAAAAGGAAGAGCGGACTAGTCCGACCTAATGTCGGGCTATGCGTGCAAAGGGTTGGGTACCATCTTAAACCGATTATGTACACACAAAGTCACTATCTTGCCAGACAATACAAAGGGGAGAACGGTTGAAAATTATAATCTGTAAAGTTAGAAATCTCCCAGTCTGAATAGTAATACAATGTCATATGTACAGAGCTAACAGTTTTGATCAACGACTGGTGCAATGCTACCTACTGTTACCCAGGGACTAATCTTAAGTCATGATGGGAGTTTGTCTTCTACCGGTACATTAGGAAATGAAATACAAACCAAAATGACAACCACAATACCTTCATATGGTTACTGTACATTTCCTTACCCCCTGTGATGTTGTGCAATTCGAGCGATCGAAATATTTTATCCTCATCGGTATACATAAAATAAATGGTTACTTCATATACAATATGTTCCGGACCACATGTCTTGGCTGGGTAAAATGGATAGCAAAATCGTACAATCAATGTTCTGACTACAGCAGCATTTGCAACTAGCCAGTGAGGTCAATCTAAACACTGTTATACAGATAATTACATTGACAGATTATTGTCCATGACCACCGTCTTAGATACACAACTTAATCTCCCAGGGAGTATTGTAGTTCGTGGTCTGTGTTTAAAAAATCCCATTTCAACAGTCTGTAGACGCATTATCCACAAGGCTTCTTTTCTCCTGAGTGTGTCTCTATTCCCACCCATAGGGTCTCTTTGCACATGTTCTATTCCAAAGGACTTGAAGCTCATATGTGAACCTTGTGCCTCACATTCCCTAGCATTCATTGCTACGGGATATTACATGTCATTGTTTTTTAGAGCCCTCATGTGTTCACTTACTCTATCTTTCAGTGGCCTGATAGTGATACCTACATAGATTTGTTGACCTAGTCACAGCACATACCCACCCAGGGAGCTCCAATATTTACATATGGAGTTCTCTCTCCGCCTCTGACCATTCAGAGGTTTCCCGATCATTGCCCAGTAAACACTGGTCTGGGAGAACAGGAGACACAGCCACTTTCATAGAGCCTGTCACACCTCCCAATTCCAAATCCACCACAGCCATAGGATGGAGTTTGTTAGTGCTGTCTACATAGATAACCTGGTGAAACTCACCAGGTAGCAACCTCTCCTGAGGCACTAGCTTGTGCAGGACCATAGGTACACTATATCCTGAGTCTCTGATAGCCTCACCCCCGCCCCATTAATGTTAGGCCTCTGCCTGTACTTGTCCAAAGGGATGCAATATTCACCCCGCCCAGGGACACCAAGGTTGCCTCTACCACCTGCCTATTCCTCTCTGGGGCACCACTCTCCACCTCCACACATACAGTGGCAATCCCGAGGGGTGGCCCCTTAAGGGGGAGCTTCTTGGTGCAGACAGCATCTCCCTTTTTGTGCCCTGGCTGGTTACAGTCAAAGCATTTACCCACCTTGGAGGTATCAAAGAACCTATCATTCTTTCCTTGATACCCCCTCCTTTTGAATGTGGGTTTGCTCGGGCCCCCCCCCTCATTGTTCAGTTTTTTGTGGGTCTTTGGAGGACTCCTTTTTGTTATCGACATTCTTTTCCCTGGGCTTTCCATTGGGGAGGGTCTTGTCTTCCTTTCTTCTGGTCGCCCTCCACACCGGTGCTGAGTGGAAACCCGGGGTTCTCACCCACTCAAAAGCTGCCTTGACTAGGTCTCTAGAGTTAGGCAGCGTTGAGTCCACTAGTTACTGGCATAACTTCTCTTCATCACAATGAGTCAAAATGTGTTCTCTCAAAAACAAATTATGCAATCCTTCAAATCTGTCAACATTGTTACCAACAATCCAGCCTTCCGGGGCCTTCTGTGAGATGTCTAAAAAGTCTACTCATGACTTTGAACTCACTATCTGGGTGTCTCTGAACTTCACCCTGTACTACTCTGGGGTTAAACCAGATTTCTCAACTAAGCGTTGTCTCATGTGAGTATTGGACTTTTCCTCCTCTCCCTGCAGGGTCAGGAGTCTATCCCTTCCAGCAACTGGAATCAGTTCCCACAAGAGTGAACCCCAATGCTTGGGATGGTGGTTTCCCCACATCACAAGGGCCCTTTCAAATGCAGTCAACCATTTGTCAATGTCATCCCCCTCTATGTACCTGGGTACTATACCCTTGGGAAGTTTGTTGTCAAATCCACAACCATGGAAATCTCAAACTCTTCATCATTTTCACGGCCACCATTTGTTTTTGAACACCTCCTCCCTCTCCCACTTAGGGCCTCAAGCTGTCTCTCTGCAAGGGACAGTGGTGGTTCCTGAGTAGGGGACCCTTCCCCCTCAACCCATTGGGAATCATATGGCTAACACTGGAGAAAATGGAAGAAGCACCATCCTCACCCCCCTCTTGTGTGAGGTTGGGGTAACACCCTCGCACCCCCTTTAATCTCCCTAGCTACCCAGGCCTTTAGGGACTTAAGCAATCCTGCCTTCCTAATCTTGTTGGAAGCAGGCAGCCCCCCTAAGCCTACACTGTACCCTAAGATCAGCCAGCCATCCTGAACTGGGACAGTTTAGCCAGGCCCAGATCTATGGTTCCCTAGTTTTGGGTCACAACAACTAGGCACAATAGACTTAGAACAATTTTGGAAAAATCAAAACAATGGATTAAAACAGTTTAGTCCAAATTCCAAAAATCAAACTCAAAAGATTTGTTCTAAGGCAGTTCAGAGGATTTTTAAAATCTTAATTCACTTTACTGACAGGTGTACTTTTTAAACAGAAGTCCTCATCCACACAGCTGAGCACCAAACCATGGAAAGTGGATTATTAGTAGTGGCAAATGTAGATCTGTCACTAGCAATAAGGCCACTAACACAGTGTAGGGCACAGAATAGGTCTTAGAAAATGATTCCCATGCTCAACCCTTGGTAGCTTGGCTGCGAGCAGGAAGGCTTAACTTCAAAGAAACTCCAATTGAGTAAATAGTTAAGACACAACACACAATACAAATCATACACCAATTTATAAAAATACGAAATATTTTTATCGTTAAATTGACACCAAAATGAAAAAATCCAATGTAGGGAACCGGAGATATGACATCTGGTCCCACTACACCAGGACAAAGTCAAAGTTTCAGGCCAACTGCGATGGAGCCCTGCGCAGCTACCCCTTGCGGTAGGTTGCGGTCAAAGTTTTTACCTTCTGACTAAGAAACTTCTCTGGAGCTTTACTTCCTGGGGTCCCTCGAAGCTCTCAGCCAGTCTGGATTTGGTGAGGGTTTGCCGGCTTGCCTTGCGTCAGACCTCTGGAGCGTTCCAGTGGGACAAACCAGAGATCCAGGCCAGTGCACGGTTGAAGGTGGGCGGCTTTACTCTTGAGGTTGGTCCAAGTCACCTCTCTTACGTTCAGACTTAGAATCTTTCACTGAGATTTTTCTTTAGGGGTCACTTGATGCTCTTCACCAGGCCGGCTTTGATGAGGGCTTCGCCAGTTTATGTTTCAGCTTACTCCTGGTCAAATTCTGGAAGTCGGATCTCTGGAGTTTTTCAGCGAGACGAACCTCGACGTCAGGCCGGCTCGCGGTTTTGGGTCGCTGGATTAGCTGGCCAGGCCGAGTCGGTCCACTTATACAGCTTTGTTTCAAAGTTGCTCCAAAGGTCTCCAAACTTCTGGAACTTCTTCCTGAAGTTCCCCAAAGAGTGCCAAAGTGTCCAAAACGTAATCCAAGGGTCTGGAAGCTACAAGATGGTCTTTTAAATTTTGGACTTCAGTTCTCATAATCCACTTGGACAGAACCCTTACAAATCCACTGGCAGTGGTGGTTGGTGAAATTTGAAAGTGGTGAGGCGTAAAACAATTGTCATACTTCACTGCGGCGAGCGAGCGCCTTAGAAGCACAGACAAGCAGTGGGCATGTGCCTGCTTCTCTACTATGCATCAGCTGTGCATGCATGGCGTGTGGCCACCCTACGTCCCCTATAAGTTAAATGATGTTGATTATATGTACGCCGTTTATTATTTGAAATGCAAAAAAAACTGAAATCAAAGGGAAAAAATGTGTGACTCATCCCTGACAGAGATGAACATGAGATCCCTTGAAATTGGCAGATGAAACCTTATTTAGGTAGCTATGCTAAATTAGAGCGAACAATTTGAATGGCAGAAACGGTGAGCAGGGATAGCCTCTGTCTCTTTTTCCGATATCTTTTTCTAAAGTTCATTCATTAACAAAGAGAAATTGTGAGTTATGGGTTTGAAAATTACACACCTCACGCACACAAAAAACAGACATGCGGCTCTGTGCTGAGGCAGTGCAGTTCTTTGTGAAACATGACAGCCCCTGATTTGGACATCGGGGGCCGTATGATGTTGTTTTCTGTGCTGCATCAGCGCATACAGGGTTTGCGCGCTTCTTTTTATTATGGCTGCATCTCACCTTCCTCTGAATACAGCTGCCATTTACTGAGAGTTCGTCTTACTGGAAGCTGAAACTATTAACCAGTGTGATCTTTCTCAGCACCAGCATGTGCTGGATACCCACCTCAACTCCTCTCAGCTCAGTTCTTAAAGGAGGCTGAGGGTTCACGCCCTTCTCCAGCTCGGACCTTTGTCAGAATGTTAAGTGAGACGCTTTGCCTTTGAGGCACAAGTGAGCAGCGAGGTACTCTCCCGTGCCGTATTCACTGAGATATACCAACACACTCAAATACCTCGAGAAACGTCTGTTCCGCAGTGGATCCATGTGTCTTGCGTGGCACGTTCGAGCATTTCTGTATTTATAGCCAGCTGCACGTTGCATTCTGGGGCTTGTAGTTTTGTTTCTACCGTTTTCCATATGGGCAAACAAATCCCAGCAAGTAACGTTTTGTTGACTAAAAGTCAAATGTGATTGAAAGCGGCAGACATGAGACGGGGGCTAACGGAAGTCGTGTGTTAAATCTTTATATACCATTTATATCCAGCGGAGGCCGGCATGCTCGAGAGGGGGGGGGGGGGAATAAACAAACAAAATAAAACGTTAAACCTTACCTACCTTAGTGAGTGCCGGGGTACCGCACCGTCTCCGCTCCAGGCCAGTCACTTGTGAGTCCTCGTGTTCCTGCTGCAGGAAGCAGGCAGCTTCCTGCTTCCCTACGCAATGCACTACGCTCACCAATCAAAAGGCTGGTAGGCGCAGCAGACGAGCACCCCAGCCGGGACATTTTCTCTGCATAGAGAAAAAGGGAGAGTGGGCGGTCCTGCTCGAGGGCAGGGGGGGAGTGGCTTACCCACTGTTGTGGGTACTGACTGTTTGGTCGGCTCCAGGGCTGACCAAACAGTCAGTACCCACAACAGTGGGCAAGCCACTCTCCCCCCTGCCCTCGAGCAGGACCGCCCACCCTCCCGCCCCCAACCAAGCACAGAGGCACGTCTGCTTTCTCGCAATGTGAGAAGGCAGAAACATAAATGGTTGTTTTTACCGTTTATGTTTCTGCCTTCTCGCACCGCGAGAAAGCAGTGGGGCGACGCCCCCACGCCCTAATGGGGGAGCCGCCACTGTCCACTGGTAATACTCCAGGCTGAGGATTCTTGTTGGTGATGTTCCAGGTGAGCTCTGTTAACCTGCAGCTTGCAGGGAGTCCACTCTTTAGCCCTTTTGAAGCCAGGTAGTCCACAGGGCTGTAGTTCTAGATTGTGCAGCAGGCACAGTCTTCAAAGTGCAGGTCCTGGTTGGTCCAAATCAAACTTCTCAGCATGGACCATTCTTCTTCCTTGAGTTTCAAGCAGCAGATCTGAGGGGCTAGATACTTACTCCAAGTTCTCTGGGTCAAGCAGGAGGGTACTCCTGCCCAAATTAGGTGCAAGGTAACACCCCAGGGTATGACCACATCCGTTAAAGTGTGCCACTATATTTTCCCAGACAGGACCATTTCTCCAAACTTTATCATGGCTGATTTTCCAGCAGAGAGACAACAGCTGGCTAAGCCGTCCTTCAGAATGGTTCATTTCCATACTGTCCTTCCCCCTTACATCTGCTCCTTCCTTCCTTAATCCTGCCATCTGGCTGGGTTCAAACGAGTAGAGGTGTAAATGAAACTGGCTTCTCCTGCCTGTCTCCTCCTTCCATTGAAGTATATTGTTTATGACCCCTCCCCCTACTCTGACATTTCCATGTAGCAGAACTCTGTCCTCCCAGAATGGCTAGCTAAAACCAGGGGCTACTGTCAAGGTTTGATTCCAAACTCCCAGGATCGGCTTGTTGCTCAAGTGGGTCCACCTCTCAATCGCCCCACTCTCTGAAGCTATAATAGCACAGTGGGTCGGAATGATTAAGCGAGGGAAGGAAATTATGGGGACTGCGGGGAGGGAGACCTACAACACAAGAAACACAACAGAACAAACATTATAAGAATGTTCTAATCTCTTCCTCTACTTCACTATTCTACACAATCATATTATATATATATACATAGAATGATATATGTCTCTATAACTACCTGTAAAGGAAAATAATGAGAAGCCTTGAAAATATTCTTGTTGGAGGATACCTTATCACCAGAAGGCCTTCTAAAAGTAAGAAAAGAAACAAAACATATGTAATGCAGTTAAGATGACATGTCTTCAATAGTCCTTTTTCAATTATAGGCATTAGTATTTCATGCCAATCGAAATACTTCACGGAACTGTTAAACCAAACTGTTCAATCACAGCCAGGTAGCCCATGTAGTTTTGGCAATGTTAATAGTGTCTCGTGATCAAGAATAAAGTGTCATCTGAATGACGTTTTACAGTAGACTTTATAATTTCAAGGTGAGCAGTCGGACTTCTGGACACCCCGACCTCGTTCTTAATATTCCATGAATGCCCATAAGACCTCGGTTCATTTAGAAATGTGTAGCATGTGAATCTAACCTTGCTACCATAATGAATTAAGATGGGGAATCAAACATCAAGAGAACGGTGACAGCGTCACCCTTACCGCCCTCACAGCGTCGCATCCAAGTTTAGTCTCTCCTCTCATAATTCATCCCGGACTCGCTCGTGCTCGACACGGAATACGCAGCAAAGGACGAAGCCCAAAGCCCGCTATTTATGCTTTTAGGTATTGGATGTCGTTACTTGCCCACCGACAGGAAAAGGCATGATGCTGGGGAATGTAATCTGCGCGAGAGACGGAGACACTTCCCACCGCGTATCCGTCCTCTCAACACAGATCACAGATGGCCTGCACGATTAGGTAAGTGTGACAGCTACTTATCACCTCATCAAAGCAGCCTGGCCTATCCACTTAACTCTGACCAATCAGTTCTGATCCCTGGAAGGCTGAATTTTGGCTTACAGTCAAGAAAGTGTTATAACTTCTTCTCTGTACATTTTAGGAGACATTCAACAACACCATATTGTTGGATGTATCATTACCATTCTAGGAAGTCCTTGAATTGTATTATTTTTTATTCTCCTAACTGGAATTATTAGTTAATAACTTCTTGCCATGTTAACCTACGTGGCTGGGGATTTGCAATGGGGTAAATGAACTGGGCAGTTTCTCCAACACCAGGGTTTATAAAACATATTGTTTAAGGACCCTGCATATATCCACAGGACCCCCACCCCTGGAACACCTAAGGGAGACTTCAGGGGTTCTGGATATGCAAACATATCCTCACTTCACAGTGCTCCTAGCATAAAAGTTGATTTTGGAAAGCACTTCACTGCAATGTGGGGAGTGAAATGGGAAATTGCACTGAACACAGGGTATATAAAAACAATTGTATAAGGACCCTCCTTATAAATCCCTGACCCCCACCCCTGGAACACTTAGGGGAGACCCTGGGGATACCTAATATGCCCGGAAATTGTAGATTATCATTTTGTAAGTGCCCCACACACCAAAGTCGAGTTTGGGTACAATTTGCATTTTAAAAGCAGTCCTGCAACACAGGGCTGCTTTTAAACTGATCTCAGGCTTCAGCAGTGCACACATGCAAGTGCACAAAAGCTGCTGACCTTTAAACTGCCAAGCCCTATTATATGCTAGGGTCTTAAAAGTAGTTTAAATGCCTCTCCCTATTATGTACTTGGGCCTTATAGAGGAGGTCATGCCAATCATAGGGGTACCTAACCCATGGTGTACCCTAGTGTATGGTGGTGTTTCTACTGCATTCTAAGTGTGTTTTCAGCATTGCACTGGCCCTGGGCCTGGTTAGGCAGAGCCCAGCATCAGTCAGAGTCTGTTACGAGCAGTACTAGTCAGCAAGAAACAGCTTGGGGTGCCCGGGGCACAGTATGACATTGCAGCAAACATTAACATATGTGAATGTCAAAGTTGAAAGGCAGATATTTGTGTTCAGTGTTTTTGTTCGATTTCTGGATTTCAGAAACTTCCTTTCCTCTTAAGACCGTGCTCAGACTTTTGGAACTTCTTCCAGACTTTAATTTGGTCAGTGTTTGGAAACTGACACCAGTGCTTCTGCTCACTCAGAGCCGATTCTACGCTCCTACCTGTAGATCATGACTAGGGCTAGAGTGTTAGTGTGTCTCTTTAAGCAGATGCCCACTCTACAGCTGGCGTTACAAAACAGGGCTTGGTTATTAACGTGTTTACACTGTTAAAGCAGATTATGCTCCTGCCTGTAGCCATATTCCAAAGCTTGATAGCTAGCAAGTAATAAATCAGACAAGATATCCGTCACGTTTGTGATGCAGTACTCAACCACCAAACTCTGAATCAGGCTCTTAGACAGTGAAACAGGCTATGTAAAATGCCCTACTATTACCAGTCTGCATAGTCTTTTGAAGGTTTTTAGATTGGTTTTCTATTATATATTATTAAATATTGTTGTGTAGTTCCTACTAATCCGTAGGATCTGCGAATTGTTTGGACAACATAAATAGAGTTGTGGTGCCGAGACTGATTTCAAACCCTCTTCATATTTTGACCCCTGCAGGATATGTTGGCCTACAGACCAGCTAGCTCACAGTCCCACTGTAAGCCCCCCCTAACCTATCAGGGAGCGAATGGTTTCCAGCAACCACTGAATATGACAACCCTGACCCCTCAGGGATCGTGGAAACAGTACAGACCTATCGCTCATTCACTCGTGCTCACTTATTCTCAGAGAGGTATACAGAGAATACACAGTAGGATATTTTCAATAGATTTATTGAACCAACGTTATTCTTGAATAAAATACATGTGCTGCAATAAATAATAGACGAAGCAGATAAAAGGGATTACGAGCACCAAAAGCGTAAATAATAGATAAAGTTCTACCATGGTGCTAAAACAGTGTATATATGCAGGCATATAAAACAAGGCAGTAATCAAGCGTACTCCTACTATGCGAACCCTACTCTAAGTGTACCTAGAGTGTGTGTAGGTGTAGAGCCAAGAATCCCCCCAAGGGACAATCCAACCCCATTACCTGGTGGCAGAGAATAAAAAGACCCCTTCTTGGTCACTAACAAGAAACCCCTAACAAGATGTCAGAATTCTCAGCATGCAAGGAGCTCTGGTATCAGCTGGAGTGCCTTCTCTGCTAATCTATCGGGATGCTCATCGTTTATAATAGACAGCAGCCTTGTGATGTGCGAATAGATTAGTGATGTTATGGATACGTAGAGAGCCATGTCGTGCTGTGGATGAAGATAGAGATGACATTTGTGCATAGTGAGAAAAGAGGCCTTGTACATGATTTCAGGGCACTGTGATAATGTTGTGGGAAGCTAGATGTGTAAACAAGTTTAGTTTCAGGGAAACTAATCCAACATTGACGCGCATGCAAATATGTGCAAAAGGTTACAGCTGAAAATGTTATTCATGAGGACAATGTAATAAATGAGCTGCTTCTCTACATGGGCCTAACTTGGGAATATAGCACGCACAGTATAATCATAAATCATGTTTAAAATTCTACGATGTGCACATTGAACTAAAATAGTCTTCAGCTTTATCTTCTGCCTGGTTGCTGCAGAAAACAAGTCCATCTCACTCCTCCCATCCCTTAGGAGTGTTACTGCTTGCAACGTTGGTTTGAACTCCCTCATCATTCATTCCCCAGTCCTTTTGGACTGTCCCCCTTGCAGATGGTACAGGACTGCACGCAAGCAAAATGCCTTTCTTCCTGCTTCCCTTTGAAAAACAAGATAGCGGCTCTGGAGAAGGTACTAATAAACAAGTACTCTGTATGTTTTTCTTTGTTTAATATGACAGGCAGAAGTCTAGAGAAATAGGAGGGGCAACAAGTCACAGAAAAGGAATGGTCGGAGAGGAAGGAATAGAATCCGTTTCAGGTCCTGTCAACAATTCCAAGGGAAATGAGTGGTTTTGAGTATTATTGGGTGATCAACAGTGGATTGGAATGGAGGACAGATATATTGCGCATAGGATAAATAGCAATACAGAGGTTATCCGCAATCTACCCCCATCTCCCTGCATGGCTCACCTTAACTACTGTATTGGGCAATGCCCCTAGCTGTAATATGTTATGCAATTGCCTGTCCGTTATTCACCGATCTCAATGGAAAGGCGGGGCCGGTATCGGCCCCGCCGCAGATATGGCGGGGCACCGACCCCCTCCCCCCCCCCTCGCCTGTTGGCCCGGCCCGGCGCGTCCACCGCGTCAGCATGACGCGAATGGCGCGTCACGGCCGGGATTGGGTGGCGGCAGGGAACCCTTGGCCCGGAAGCAATTAATGTGCTTCCGGGTCAAGGGGGCGGCAGGGGACAGGCCAGTTAGAACTGGCCTGCCCCCAGTACTATGATAAAAGGCCGGGGAGCGCGGGACGCGTTCTCTTGGTCCCGCGTTCTCGGCCATCCGGACGCAGCCCCTGGGGGGCTGCTAACTATTTTGTTTGCCCACCCACCATCCCCTGTTGCAATATGGTCATTGGGTAATGAATGTGACGGTGCGGTTGTGTTTTTTGTTCCTTAGGTTTTCTCGTTTACAGGTCATCTATCGTCGTATTTATTGCTATTCCTTGGTCAGGCGGTAAGGTCATGACTGGTGAGCAGTAACTTTAAGGTCCTTAGGGGGCGGCGCCATTCACGTATGGGGTCGCCCAGGAGGAGGGACAAGGGTCTCTCCTAGAACTCCAGGGGCGGTACATCCGGTTGGATGGATGGGTGCGGGGAAAGAGGGGAGTCACGCTTTCTTTGGGCTGGTTGGCCACCCCGCACTGGTATGGACGTCATTAAAATGGCGCAGAGTGCAAGACCCCCCAAATTGGAATGGAGTTCAGGGAACGTATGGGGGTAACCGGGGGGGGGAAGTACCCTCTCGGTAAGCGGGCCCTCTGCGCATGCGCAACTCCTACGGGAGGGCGTGGTTAATTGATAAGGATCTGACACCGGTTAGCGACCTTACCGTAGGCCCAAATAGGATACGCAGAAAATAATTAATGTATGATTATGTTCAGATGTTAGATTAGGATAGGAAAACTATGTATTAGAGATAGTTTAAGGTTAGCCATCTGATATCTGTGCATATGAATTGTAATCAAATGTCGTGTTATGTTTTCTGCGTATATTTGTGTAAATATTGTTTATTTCAAGATTTTTAATTTTGTTTTCATATTTTAATAAATACGGCCGGGGGTTGTACGACCCCCGCCTCCAAAAGTAATTACCTTTTCATGTCCCTCATTAAAATTGTGATTTACGCGCAGGGGGAGGGGGAAATTCGGTAGTCCCAGACCATATCACTTCCGCTGCTTTCTATACGTTACATAATAGCCTTTTGTACCCGCCTTGAAATGCTGTTTTCTGCTTGCACGTTAGTATCTATAACTGATACCATAAATGGTTCCAACCCAAACAGATGGCCTTAGATGAAATTTACAGCAAGTTACAAGTTAAGCGACCATCAAAGACGGAGTCAGTGATCGCATCAGCAGTGAAGTGAAAACAATAAAATCTGACGGCGCATGTAATACGAGCCTCCATTGGCTAAATGCACGCTTCCAGTGCAGTGCACGCACGCAGACCAGAATGTGCGTGCTGTACAGCAGGGGCTGATAGTTACGTAACGGCGTTTGGTTTCTCAGTTGTCTCTTAGAGGTTATTACTCGAAATCTTATGTTCCACAGGTCATTTGATATCAGACAGTCTGACATCACAGAACAGGATATCCCTGCCGTGTGCAACCGCGGGCAGTTTCATTCTACAATATTCGGCTGTATTTATTGACACAGCATGATAGTAATGGAAATAGCAGTCACTAACAGAAATGCAACGCAAGGCAGACATGATAATGAAAACAGACGGTGTCAGCAAACATACCACACGGCACCCAGAACGGTAAAGAGGTTCTCAGGACTGAGAGTACACCACTACCTGCTGTTTGTGGAGTCTGCAACGCACTGCACAACACTAGTGTGGTTGGTTGTTCAAGGAGTTGGCCTAGTAACGGCTAGGGCGCTCGACCTCCCACCTGGGGAACTGGTTTTGAGTCTCGGTAATGTCGCTGAACATCCTGTGATTCTGGGCAAATCACTTAATCTCCCCGTGCCTAACAAAAACAAATGAATGTGTGTCCTCGTGTAACGTAACTGGTGCTATGTAAAGCGCTCTGATACCCGATTGGATTTGGGTCAAGTTCACTCTATATAAAACTCTGCAAAAAAAAAAATAGTGCAATCCAGAAAAAAACATCTAGTTACTACATTCGCATTCCATTCAGCACCCTAAAATGTTGCTCACCTGTAATCCCATACCTCAGATTTATTATGCTTGCACAATACAGCACACACATGTTTATGTGAAGGAGCCCATATGGAGCCTTTTAGATTCCAAGCTTCCAGTGGATCCTCTAATCACTGTTTCCTAGGGGTCCATGTTGAACAGAAACACAGATTTTTCACGACCCCGGGGTTCAGGAGAGTGTGGATGCAACCTCCGCAGTGGTGTGTTGTGATTGCAGAAAGGGAACCACATGCTTCCCTACTAAAGCCTCCGATACAATCATAAGATCCAACAGGTGGGCGGAAATTAGACTATGCAACTCCCTTTTATGTTTCTGTGTAATAAAAAAGCATACGATAATGCAGCCAAGAGAGAACCACTGGTAGAGACTGATTGCATGTAAACTTCAAGGTGTATCATTTCATTCTTCTGTTTCTCCTTATTATGACGCATTGCTATAACTGGGTGTGGTTCGGTAGAGCATCTAGTGAGCCATGGCCCATCAGCCTGGGAAACATCATGCACTCTGTTAGCTGCAGCATTATGAAAATTGCAATGTGTGCCTATCAGGAACAAAATGTGACAGTTAACACATTATGGATCTTAAGATTGCAGAGGGTGCTGACTGGAGATGTGTGCACCATTGGTATTATAGAAAACAAAACTGCATAGTCAGCTAGCTGGGGAATCCTCAAAACCTTCTTCATCAGGCCCTTTGGAAACTCGTAAAGTGCTCCATATGCAATTACAATGTAAAACAACGCAGTACCTGGGATTCTAGGGAGTTTTGACAGAGTACATACTAGGATCATTAAGAAAGCTTGCAAAGTAGAGTATGCTAAACCAAGCTTATGAAAAGTAGTGCCTTAAAAGTTGTACAAAAATGTGTTTACGACCCCAGGCTACTAACAATTTAAAATTTCGGGCCTGTCTGTGTAGTGAAGGGTTATCTAGCTTGAACTTTGAAAATCCACAGACTTCCCACTATAATTGTGTTGCCCTTAGAGACCTATTGCCAATGTTCCATTTTACTGATGCACTACTCATCATGTGAGGACATTTTTATGGTGTGTAGGTGTGGTAAATGTTTTGAATTGTTTGAAAAACATTGGTTTGTGTTACCTTTGCTTGCTACAGTAGTTCATCCTGGTCTCGTGGGTAGCCTATAGATTTTGGAACATGGGGACCTGGTTCAAATTCCAGCTACCGTGTTTAATTGGAAATCATGTGATGCTGGTCAATTCACTTAGACCCTCAATACAAGTGAGGGAATCTCATCTAAGTCACCATTCAAAGTAACATTTTCAGGTCCAAAACTCTGGACCCGATAATTACAGGCTGGAAACACTGTGCCTGTTACTAATGCTGCAGGGCGCGGAATCCGGGCCTGGTACCCACTAATTGTCTGCAACAGTCTGGGGGAAGCAACTAATGACCCCTCCAGTGAGGCACGCATGTGTTCTAAACCTCTTTCCCCGACCCCACCCTCCCAACCCCAAACCAATGCCCCTGAAATTACCACCTGCTCAGAGTAGGTCAGAAATGTCATTGGTTTGTCAGCAAAATCATGAACAAGCATTGGCATAGCCAACAGGTCTCGCTTTTGGGACCTTATGTGTTTAGCCAGAACTTTTGGCTATGTTGTAGAGCATTGTGGCTGCTGTGCATTATGTTGAAAAGTTATAGTAAAAAGTGTTAAGCATTTTTTTTACCTTTATACAAACCAAGACGACATTATATACAACTGAACAACCTGATTAAAAAAAAGATTTTAACATAAAAAATGTCTTCTAGTTTTTTTGTACTTGCACTGCTGGCAACTTCTTCCTGCCTGTTCTCATGCTTGTTTGTTATAATTTGTTTTGTTATGGGGGAGCGGGACCTAAATAACGGGGGAGTGGAGGTTGGAAAACAGTAATTTAATTAGAACACGAGAGCGTATGGACACTAGGGGAGAATCAACAGATTCCGAGGGCAGACTGATGTGATGCTTAGGTGATGTTTAGGTGATGCTTAAGTGATGCTTAAGTGGTGCGCTGATGCAAAATGGTGGTGGTGAGTGATGTTTGGTTCTCAGGTGGTGCCACTATATGGTGTGGATTGGATGTACGTTGTGGATTGTGGAGTTATGGAGTAGAAATATGTTGTTTGGTGTGTAATTATGTGGTGTGTATTGGAAATGTGTGGATTTGAATTGTGTGGCCTAGAACTGTGGTGTTGAGTGAAATTATGCTTAGTGAAATTGTGTCATGGTGTGGAGTGCATATATGTTGATTGGTGGTATGTGGTATAGAGTGCATTTATGTGGAGTGTATTTATGTTGCATTGAATAAAATGTAATTATGTGACGTGTAATTATGTGGCACTGAGTGGTATTATGTGGAGTGTATTTATGTTGCATTCAGTAGAGTGCAATTACGTGGTTACACGCATAAACATATACTTTGTAATACTGGTTTGGAATCAGAGACAGTAATAACAGTGACACCCAGTGTCTGCTAAGGGAAATTACAGACATTGCTGCTTTGCTGTATACATATATTTACAGATTTCATATGGCGCAAAAGGCAACATCAGAGTGCTAGTGAGGTAGGTTGCCACCTGGCCAGTTTTATACCGGCATGACCGGTATTTTAATATCCAATGTGTTACAAAAATTAGAATTGCCTAAAGCTGGAATTTGTTTCCCTTATCTGTACATACTTTAAGCTGTAAATGTATGAAGAAAACATTTTAGAATGTGTTTTGACAGCTGCCCTGTTGACCCCTGAGTAATAATCAAAGTAAACAAAGAGTACAGATGATTTCATATACATTTCTACTTAAGAATCCGGTCCAGGCCTTTGCAGAATGTTAATATTTTAACAGAAGGCCAGTATTTGTCTCCAGGAATGGTGATACCCCTATAGTCAGGACGTGGGTTAACAATGTGTGTCAGCGATGGCAGCTCCTTTCCCGCCTAAGGGCATGCAGGGTGTTGATTTCAGAGGTGCCATGGGCAGTGCTCTAGTCTTTTCTAGACTGAAAATGTGTGGAGTCTGCTTTCAAAGACTGACTGGATTGTGTTCCCACTCACTTGCCTTCAGTCTTTCCTCCAGGACTCTTCCATTGAACCTGCTTTGGTGAGGGAATTGCAAAGTGATGCTTATTGACTGCAGAGCTGGCGTGCATTGATGGTGTGTTTCGCTCTCTTTGCCCAGTACTGCAATAGCCAGGGGTGCTCCAGGCAAGGATTGAGATGTAATGAGTGCTCAAGAGGGGGAGCTTGACTAATTGTCCCAGTACAGGAATAGCAGGGTTTGCCTCACGGTAGGATTGAGGTGCAATGACAGTGTGAGTGTTTCTATCGAGCCCACTACAGGAATAACAGGTTTTGCTTCAGGTCTGGATTGAAGGGTACTGAGAGAAGGAAGACTGGCCGTCTCAGTACTGGTAGCCTCAGGGGTGTTTGGTACAGGTCAGGGTTGATGTGCAGTGATAATATCTGTGTCTAGGTCAGTCTCTCACTAGTGCTGGAATAGCAAGAGGTGCTGTAGGCCAGGACTGAGATGTCTAAAGAGCCATGGGTGGTAATGTTGGTGTGCACAGATTTTGAATGCAAATGGCTCTCCCAAAACTGAAATAACAAGAAGTGCTCCAGATCAGGAGTGAGGTTCACTGAGTGACCCATTTGTCGTTCTCAGTTATCTCAATACCAGAGAGTGCTGCAAGGCAGGAGTGAGGTGCATTGGCAGAGTTCGGCGAGTACAGCTGGTGGTGACCATTGTGGCTAAGGCGCATTCTCACAGAGCACTGTATCTGTTAGCTAAATCCGCACACTGCACCAGTGCTGCAGTCTGCAACTTCTGTCATCATACTGACAAGTCTAGTAGGGCATACTGGGTCTGGCTGGTAGCAGACACCTCCCACTGCATCAAAGATCCAGCGTCTTCTACCTTGCACTGTGTGTGAAATGAGCACTGCATCCAGCGTTGTATCCATGGCTGGTAGTCGCACACTGTAATGCACTGTAGTCCCAGCTAGTACTGTGCACACTCTACCCTTCCTAGTACCGTCCATTGAATCTAGGGATTGTATTACACATTGCGCCTGGATTCAGGTGCAGCGTACTTCACCCAGTGGTTTGTTGTGCACCAGGCTTTAAAGTTGATAGAACTCCCTCGTTTATTACTGAGCACTGTATCTGATGATTGTCACTAGGTACTGTGTCCATTTCAGGTACAGCCAGCGGAATCCAGGAACTGCTCTGGAGGTGCTGATTTTGCCTGGGGTTTTAGCTACATACTATATTTGGTGGCTGGTAGTATGTTAGGTCTGGCTTTACAGAACAGCTGCCTGCTTACCTATTGAAACCAGTGATTTGAGATATACATAGAGTGAGCTTTGGCTCTACCTAGAGGAAAAATGTTCTCTCACTTCATGCTATTGGCTGTTTGGTGCCTCGATCCGCCTCCTATTGAGTGGATGGGCTTCAGTGTATAAGGGACCATTTTACAACTCAAAAGTACATTGAATCATCACACATCACATTATTTATCTCAGAGATGCATTGCATGCAGAGAACCACAGTTTTTAATTTTTGTTTTATGTTTTACTGCCGCAGGTTCTTTCACAATCTTAGTCAGGACTCATAATGGAAGCAAGATTATTGGCTTTCTCAACGCTTGTTTTTGGTAGCCTGAAATGTGCTCTGTTATTTGGTGTCACGTGCCACACACTTCAGCGAAAACAGCCCCTGGTGGAAAGCAGACTTAACCTGCCCGCTAGCACTGTGCACTGTGTACAGTCGTGTGCGTGTGTGGCAGTCTAGTGGTTGGAGGGGCGGAGTATCCGGGTAAGGGAGGAAAAGGAGGAGCGTGTGAGGGGACGGCAGTTAGAGTAAGGACGGCGAAGTGGAAGGTTGACAATAAAGAGTTGATGTGACAGAACACGGTGTCGGTCGTTATTGGAGTAGTATCACGACACGACAGCTGGCGACGAGGGTGGGATGAGCGGTGTGCTCTCCTGAACCCCAACGTGCGACCTAATCTGCCCGAGCGCGAGAAGCAGAAGAAGACGTCGGGAGCAGCGCTACGCGTGCAACCGTGTTCAGTGTCTGTCCTGAGGGAGCGGAGAGTGCGGGGTGAAAGTGAGACCCTGCCCCCCCCCCCTGCTTGGTCCCTTCCGAGTGAGTGACCCGCCGTGTGAGAGCCCCCCCCGGCACAAAGCGGAAGACGAGCGGATCCTGTGGAAGCGGCAGCGCAGCTCACCTGCCTGACACCGACTGAGACCTCACGGAGCTGGTGAGTGAGGCTCGCAGAGCAAGATGATTAGCAGGAGACTAACGGCTGAGACACGTGTGAAGCCCTGTGTGTGGTGCCGGTCTGGTGGCCATCTTGAAACCAGGCAGCTCTATGAGGACACCCTCATTAAATCGGATAGGTGGCCATCTTGAAGTCAGGCGCTCAGGAGCTACTAAGGGGGATCGAACAAGCACGAGCAAAGGCAAGCACAAAACAAGCACAGAAATAAACAAGCACGAGCAAAAGCAGGATAACCTTGCAACAAACCCGAGCAAAGACAAGTAAAAGAGGTGAACGAGCGCGAGCAAAGGCGGCAAACACATCAAACAAGCCCAAGCAAAGACAAGTGAGCGGAGACAAGTCCACGTGAGGCGCAATGTCAAATCAGGGATCACCCGTACGCCAAGAGGCGAAACCCATCGTCATGGGACTGTCACACCTGCGCCCTCCAGAGCCTTTACAACAAACAATTGATGGACGGAATGCTGACAATGCAGACATTCTCCCCCAGTCAAGAGATCTGGGTTAAATCCATCGTTCTTTTGCCCACTACACCACCCCAGTTTAGACATGGCCATATGCAAATCAGTCTTGACCCTGTGCCTCATGGGAACAGTCCAGCCCGAACTGCCAAGCCATGTCTTCCCTGGACCGGAATCAAGCATCCTAGGACCAGTTTCTGGCTATCAGCCGTCATCAGCCAGGATAGCTTGACCGCAGTGGCGTAGTGAGCACGGGTCCCATGTCTGGGAATACCCATCCCACTTAGGGCGAAAAGCGTTACAACAAACAATTGATGGACGGAATGCTGACAATGCAGACATTCTCCCCCAGATCTCTTGACTGGGGGAGAATGTCTGCATTGTCAGCATTCCGTCCATCAATTGTTTGTTTTAACGCTTTTCGCCCTAAGTGGGATGGGTATTCCCAGACGTGGGACCCGTGCTCACTACGCCACTGGAGTCAAGCTATCCTGGCTGATGACGGCTGATAGCCAGAAACCGGTCCTAGGATGCTTGATTCCGGTCCAGGGAAGGCATGGCTTGGCAGTTCGGGCTGGACTGTTCCCATGAGGCACAGGGTCAAGACTGATTTGCATATGGCCATGTCTAAACTGGGGTGGTGTAGTGGGCAAAAGAACGATGGATTTAACCCAGATCTCTTGACTGGGGGAGAATGTCTGCATTGTCAGCATTCCGTCCATCAATTGTTTGTTGTAACGCTTTTCGCCCTAAGTGGGATGGGTATTCCCAGACGTGGGACCCGTGCTCACTACGCCACTGGAGTCAAGCTATCCTGGCTGATGACGGCTGATAGCCAGAAACCGGTCCTAGGATGCTTGATTCCGGTCCAGGGAAGACATGGCTTGGCAGTTCGGGCTGGACTGTTCCCATGAGGCACAGGGTCAAGACTGATTTGCATATGGCCATGTCTAAACTGGGGTGGTGTAGTGGGCAAAAGAACGATGGATTTAACCCAGATCTCTTGACTGGGGGAGGATGTCTGCATTGTCAGCATTCCGTCCATCAATTGTTTGTTGTAACGCTTTTCGCCCTAAGTGGGATGGGTACTCCCAGACGTGGGACCCGTGCTCACTACGCCACTGGAGTCAAGCTATCCTGGCTGATGACGGCTGATAGCCAGAAACCGGTCCTAGGATGCTTGATTCCGGTCCAGGGAAGACATGGCTTGGCAGTTCGGGCTGGACTGTTCCCATGAGGCACAGGGTCAAGACTGATTTGCATATGGCCATGTCTAAACTGGGGTGGTGTAGTGGGCAAAAGAACGATGGATTTAACCCAGATCTCTTGACTGGGGGAGAATGTCTGCATTGTCAGCATTCCGTCCATCAATTGTTTGTTGTAACGCTTTTCGCCCTAAGTGGGATGGGTATTCCCAGACGGGGGACCCGTGCTCACTACGCCACTGGAGTCAAGCTATCCTGGCTGATGACGGCTGATAGCCAGAAACCAGTCCTAGGATGCTTGATTCCGGTCCAGGGAAGACATGGCTTGGCAGTTCGGGCTGGACTGTTCCCATGAGGCACAGGGTCAAGACTGATTTGCATATGGCCATGTCTAAACTGGGGTGGTGTAGTGGGCAAAAGAACGATGGATTTAACCCAGATCTCTTGACTGGGGGAGAATGTCTGCATTGTCAGCATTCCGTCCATCAATTGTTTGTTGTAACGCTTTTCGCCCTAAGTGGGATGGGTATTCCCAGACGTGGGACCCGTGCTCACTACGCCACTGGAGTCAAGCTATCCTGGCTGATGACGGCTGATAGCCAGAAACCGGTCCTAGGATGCTTGATTCCGGTCCAGGGAAGACATGGCTTGGCAGTTCGGGCTGGACTGTTCCCATGAGGCACAGGGTCAAGACTGATTTGCATATGGCCATGTCTAAACTGGGGTGGTGTAGTGGGCAAAAGAACGATGGATTTAACCCAGATCTCTTGACTGGGGGAGAATGTCTGCATTGTCAGCATTCCGTCCATCAATTGTTTGTTGTAACGCTTTTCGCCCTAAGTGGGATGGGTATTCCCAGACGTGGGACCCGTGCTCACTACGCCACTGGAGTCAAGCTATCCTGGCTGATGACGGCTGATAGCCAGAAACCGGTCCTAGGATGCTTGATTCCGGTCCAGGGAAGACATGGCTTGGCAGTTCGGGCTGGACTGTTCCCATGAGGCACAGGGTCAAGACTGATTTGCATATGGCCATGTCTAAACTGGGGTGGTGTAGTGGGCAAAAGAACGATGGATTTAACCCAGATCTCTTGACTGGGGGAGAATGTCTGCATTGTCAGCATTCCGTCCATCAATTGTTTGTTGTAACGCTTTTCGCCCTAAGTGGGATGGGTATTCCCAGACGTGGGACCCGTGCTCACTACGCCACTGGAGTCAAGCTATCCTGGCTGATGACGGCTGATAGCCAGAAACCGGTCCTAGGATGCTTGATTCCGGTCCAGGGAAGACATGGCTTGGCAGTTCGGGCTGGACTGTTCCCATGAGGCACAGGGTCAAGACTGATTTGCATATGGCCATGTCTAAACTGGGGTGGTGTAGTGGGCAAAAGAACGATGGATTTAACCCAGATCTCTTGACTGGGGGGGAATGTCTGCATTGTCAGCATTCCGTCCATCAATTGTTTGTTGTAACGCTTTTTGCCCTAAGTGGGATGGGTATTCCCAGACGTGGGACCCGTGCTCACTACGCCACTGGAGTCAAGCTATCCTGGCTGATGACGGCTGATAGCCAGAAACCGGTCCTAGGATGCTTGATTCCGGTCCAGGGAAGACATGGCTTGGCAGTTCGGGCTGGACTGTTCCCATGAGGCACAGGGTCAAGACTGATTTGCATATGGCCATGTCTAAACTGGGGTGGTGTAGTGGGCAAAAGAACGATGGATTTAACCCAGATCTCTTGACTGGGGGAGAATGTCTGCATTGTCAGCATTCCGTCCATCAATTGTTTGTTGTAACGCTTTTCGCCCTAAGTGGGATGGGTATTCCCAGACGTGGGACCCGTGCTCACTACGCCACTGGAGTCAAGCTATCCTGGCTGATGACGGCTGATAGCCAGAAACCGGTCCTAGGATGCTTGATTCCGGTCCAGGGAAGACATGGCTTGGCAGTTCGGGCTGGACTGTTCCCATGAGGCACAGGGTCAAGACTGATTTGCATATGGCCATGTCTAAACTGGGGTGGTGTAGTGGGCAAAAGAACGATGGATTTAACCCAGATCTCTTGACTGGGGGAGAATGTCTGCATTGTCAGCATTCCGTCCATCAATTGTTTGTTGTAACGCTTTTCGCCCTAAGTGGGATGGGCATTCCCAGACGTGGGACCCGTGCTCACTACGCCACTGGAGTCAAGCTATCCTGGCTGATGACGGCTGATAGCCAGAAACTGGTCCTAGGATGCTTGATTCCGGTCCAGGGAAGACATGGCTTGGCAGTTCGGGCTGGACTGTTCCCATGAGGCACAAGGTCAAGACTGATTTGCATATGGCCATGTCTAAACTGGGGTGGTGTAGTGGGCAAAAGAACGATGGATTTAACCCAGATCTCTTGACTGGGGGAGAATGTCTGCATTGTCAGCATTCCGTCCATCAATTGTTTGTTGTAACGCTTTTCGCCCTAAGTGGGATGGGTATTCCCAGACGTGGGACCCGTGCTCACTACGCCACTGGAGTCAAGCTATCCTGGCTGATGACGGCTGATAGCCAGAAACCGGTCCTAGGATGCTTGATTCCGGTCCAGGGAAGACATGGCTTGGCAGTTCGGGCTGGACTGTTCCCATGAGGTACAGGGTCAAGACTGATTTGCATATGGCCATGTCTAAACTGGGGTGGTGTAGTGGGCAAAAGAACGATGGATTTAACCCAGATCTCTTGATTGGGGGAGAATGTCTGCATTGTCAGCATTCCGTCCATCAATTGTTTGTTGTAACGCTTTTCGCCCTAACTGGAATGGGTATTCCCAGACGTGGGACCCGTGCTCACTAAGCCACTGGAGTCAAGCTATCCTGGCTGATGACGGCTGATAGCTAGAAACCGGTCCTAGGATGCTTGATTCCTGTCCAGGGAAGACATGGCTTGGCAGTTCGGGCTGGACTGTTCCCATGAGGCACAGGGTCAAGACTGATTTGCATATGGCCATGTCTAAACTGGGGTGGTGTAGTGGGCAAAATAACGATGGATTTAACCCAGATCTCTTGACTGGGGGAGAAGGTCTGCATTGTCAGCATTCCGTCCATCAATTGTTTGTTGTAACTCTTTTCGCCCTAAGTGGGATGGGTATTCCCAGACGTGGGACCCGTGCTCACTACGCCACTGGAGTCAAGCTATCCTGGCTGATGACGGCTGATAGCCAGAAACCGGTCCTAGGATGCTTGATTCCGGTCCAGGGAAGACATGGCTTGGCAGTTCGGGCTGGACTGTTCCCATGAGGCACAGGGTCAAGACTGATTTGCATATGGCCATGTCTAAACTGGGGTGGTGTAGTGGGCAAAAGAACGATGGATTTAACCCAGATCTCTTGACTGGGGGAGAATGTCTGCATTGTCAGCATTCCGTCCATCAATTGTTTGTTGTAATGCTCCAGAGCCTTTGGCGCTTGTGGTCGGAGGTAGCATGGGCCCCCGCTGGGAAGAGTGGATCGAAGATTTTGAAGACTACATCAAAGGCTCCAAGGTACTCGGTGATGAGGATCAACTGATTGCGCTTCGAAACCTCGTGGGGAAGGACATCAGCAAAATGATCAAGGAAATCCTAGCTGCGGATGCAGGGACGTATGCCAAGGTACGGGAAGCGTTGGACAAGAAATTCTTACAAAAAAAAACGTAGACTACGAGCGGTATGTGTTCCAGCGGGCGCACCAAGAAAAAGATGAAGCGATGGGCACATACATAACTCGACTAAGAAGGTTGGCACGCCACTGCAATTTTGAAGCATTCTCAACGGATGACACCATACGGCTGCGCGTCATTGACGGCTGTCAGTCTGAGACCCTCCGGAGAAAATTGCTAAAAAAAGTCACACCGTAGACGAAATCGAAGAACTGACGAGAGTGCATGACCAGGACGAGGAACAGGCCAAGACCATGGAAGCCGGGCGTACGGAACGCCGAGAGCAGATATGTCAGGTGCGAACTGGCCGCTCTCGTCGAGGGTCCAGGGAGCGCGGGCGATACGATCGGCCATCATCGCGCCGGCGCCATTCTGGGCACCGGCGACCGGACTCAGAGAGGAAGAGCAGACGATATGATCACGTGAAGAAGGCGACAGCACGGAAATGCTACAGATGCGGGTATGACTTCCCACACTCTGGTGTGTGCCCGGCCATGGGACAGCAGTGCCGCAAGTGCGGTCAGTGCAACCACTTTGAAGCCATGTGCGGAGAGTATCGACGCGAGAAAGAAAAGAATTCGCCCGCGACGTCGCGGAGCGACACTCGCCGGCATCATGCGCGAGCGGTGCGGGATCGCCCAAAGTCATCATCAAGGTCATCGCATTCCAGCAGGGAGTCGTGGACATCGCGATGGTCGAGGAGATCACCCTCTCGAGACTCAAGATCGACATCAGACGAACGTGAATACTCGGTGGAGTATGCGAACATGATTGCTGACCCTGATCAGCTAAATAAATACCCCCGACTGGATATCAGTGTCGGTGAACACAACACAAAATTTGTAATGGACAGTGGGGCGTCGCTAAACTACATCCCAGTGACGGAGTATAACAAAATGAACCCTCGTCCTCGACTGAGCCCGGCATACGTCCGTGTCTATACCTGGATGTCCAGGAAGCCACTTCCCTGCCTTGGGAAGTTTTCAACTATGCTGAGACACCAGACAACATCTGTCCCCGCCGTGATTCATGTCATAGAAGGACCGGAGGCGGTCTGTCTCCTTAGTCTGCCGACGGCCGAACGACTCAGGCTGATGGAAATCCTATACCGTGTCAGCAATGACAGCGACATCATCCACAAATTCCCGAAGTTATTCATGGGACTTGGCAAGATGATCAGAGGCCGGATCCGCCTCCACATCAATGAACAGGTCCAGCCGGTTGCCCAGCACCCTCGGAAAGTGCCATTTCACCTCCAACAGGCTGTGGAAGATGAATTGCAAGAGTTGCTGACGGCTGATATCATCGAACGCACAGAGGGTCCCACCCCGTGGGTGTCGCCAGTAGTAATCGTCCCAAAGAAAGGAACTCCCGGAAAGGTCCGGTTGTGTGTGGACATGCGGATGCCCAACACCGCTATCGAGAGAGAGCGTCACCCAGGACCCCACCTGAGCGACATGATAGCGGCGCTCAACGGTGCGCGAGTGTTCTCCAAGCTAGACCTTAACAAAGGGTACCACCAGCTGGAACTCCATGAGAGCTCTCGATATATCACAACCTTCGTGACGCACCTGGGGCTATTCAGGTATAAGAGGTTGAACTTCGGCATCTCATCAGCCGCTGAGATATTCCAAGAAGCCATTCGCCAAACTATCCATCACATCCCTAACACACTGAATTACAGTGGTGACATTCTGGTGTATGGGGCGAACGTCCAGGAGCATGACACGGCCTTGGACCGAGTCTGCCACGCACTTCTGGAAGCGAATCTGACACTCAATAAAGAGAAATGCGAGTTTCACCAATCGAAACTGAAGTTTTTCGGGCACATCTTCTCAGGGGCCGGGATGAAGCCTGACCCTGATAAAGTGAGCACACTAAACGACACCAAGAGCCCACGAGATGTCAGTGATGTGCGGTTATTCCTGGGTATGGCGAGTTACTGCTCAAGGTACATTAAAGACTACGCCATGCTCAGCCACCCCCTCCGAGCACTGACAAAGCAAGGACAGACATTTGAGTGGACTTCCGAATGTGAGCGAGCTTTCCAGGAAATTAAACAAGCCGTGGGAGCAGCTGAAAGTCTGGCATTCTTTAGCCCGGACCGCAAGACTGAAATTACAGTAGACGCAAGCCCAGTCGGCCTAGGTGCCATCCTGGCCCAATATGACAACGACACCGATCAGCGTCACATAATAGCACATGCCAGCCGAAGTCTCTCCGACACGGAAAAAGCCTACTCTCAACCTGAAAAGGAGAGCCTTGCGGTAGTATGGGCCTGTGAGCACTTTCACGTGTTTATCTATGGAAAGCACTTCACCATGGTGACAGATCACCAAGCGCTCGTCACTATCTTTGGGAACCCACGCTCGAAAATGTAGCCTCGCATTGAACGCTGGGGACTGCGACTGCAGGAATACACATTCACCATTGTCCACAAGCCGGGGAAATCAGCCAACCCCGCCGACTATATGTCGCGGCACCCCGAGGCATCCCAACTCTCCAAACTGTCTGTCGCTGAAGAGTACATTCACTTTGTGGTGGACCAGGCGTGGCCCCCGGCGGTTCCCCTAGAGGTCATCCAACAAGCCACCTCTCAGGACGAGATGCTGCAAAGAGTGATTCGCAGGGTGCAGACGCACCGATGGCGGCATGAAGAGCCCCATGAAGAGAGTGATCCGACAATGCGCCAGGAACTGCAGGCGTTCAGGAATGTGAGCGAGGAGCGGTCCATCACCACTGAGGGTCTGCTATTAAGAGACCACAGGATCGTAATTCCCCGACAATTACGTCAAGGAGTCATCAACCTGGCTCACGAAAGCCATCGAGGGGTAGTTGCGACCAAGAGGGCCCTCCGCGAGCACGTCTGGTTCCCGTTCCTGGACACAATGGTGGAACACACCCTGAAGGACTGCCCCCAGTGTCAGGTAGTAGGGCATGGTGACCCCCCGGCCCCATTGCAAATGACACCATTGCCCCCTGGAGTGTGGCATGAGTTAGCCATGGATTTCTACGGCCCGATGCAGTCGGGCAAATACGTTCTGGTAATCATCGATGAATATTCCCGATTCCCCATTGCTCAGTTTGTGCCATCGACCAGTGCAGCCACTACCATCGCTGTGCTAGACGAAGTCTTCGCAGCCTGGGGTGTACCTAAGGAACTGAAAACAGACAATGGTCCTCCCTTCAACGGGCGGGAGTTCGGTGACTTCATGAAGCTAATGGACGTGCGACACCGGCGGATAATGCCGTTATGGCCACAAGCCAATGGCGCTTGACAAAAGAGACCACAAACAGCCCTCAACGATGTGCTCCAATCATACCGAACAACGCCTCATGCCACCACGGGCAAGTGTCCGGCAACACTTATGCTGGGACGCCCTGTTCGAACACGGATACCTACGTGGGAAGGAGCACTCCGACCTGTGTCTCCAGGCCGCACTCATCAAGAAGTGATGGTGGCTGATAGAGCCAGTAAAGAGAACATGAAAGAGTATGCGGACCGCAGGAGACGAGCCCGGTCTCTCTCTTTTCAAGAAGGGGACTGTGTGGTGGTCAAGCAGGAGCAGAGCAAGAAGACAGACAGTAGGTTCAGAGCAGAACCTTTGACAGTCACTCGACAAAAGGGCACCATGTTGACTGCGGAATCGGACAGGCAGACGCATCACGCGAAACGTGTCGCACTTTCAAAAATGCAGTCCTGCCCTGCAGGAAGCCCTTGAGCTGCGGCTAACAACGCCGAGAACTGAACGGACTGAGAAGCAAGCTGAGCGTGCCGCTAATCAGGAACAGGAAGATGGAGGCAACCTCGGAGCGGTGGCAGAAGGCCGGTCCCTCAGACCACGGCACGAAATTCGACAACCCAAGCGGCTAATTGAAGAAATATAAACTCATGTTCTTTGTTTTGTTAACAAAGGGGGAGATGTACAGTCGTGTGCGTGTGTGGCAGTCTGGTTGGAGGGGCGGAGTATCCGGGTAAGGGAGGAAAAGGAGGAGCGTGTGAGGGGACGGCAGTTAGAGTAAGGACGGCGAAGTGGAAGGTTGACAATAAAAAGTTGATGTGACAGAACACGGTGTCGGTCGTTATTGGAGTAGTATCACGACACGACACACTGCACCCAGAAAGAAGTCAACATACTGTATCTGGTAGTTAGTACTGGTACCTGGCACCGCGCACTGCACTTGTGAGATTGTACCGTGACTGCACTGAGGCCAACAGACAACGCAAGCATCTGCCTCTGACCTTTGTACTGTGGAGCAGGTCCCACTCACTGCATTCAGAAGTAAACACTGCGCCTGGCTCCAGGTCTCATGCCAGGTATCCGCCACCTGGTACGGTGCCTGGCAGCAGTACCGTACACTGGCTGACAGTGCGCAGCGGATACGTGGCTGGCACCGCTTTGTGAATGGGAAAGTGGTAGGGCACACTGTGACCACTGGCTGGCACTGTCTACTGAAATCCAAGGCTGGCACTGTATACAGGACGTAGCAGAAAGGATTAGATTTGTTGCTGGTAGAAGGCACTGCACCGGGATCTGAGAAGCTACTTCGCACTGCAGCTGGTGCTTGGCACTGTACCGAATACCAATGTGCTGTGCCACTGCCTGCTGGCATTGTGTGCACTGTCCCAGGGGCTGCTAATGTGCACCACATTTTCTGCTGGTACTGTGTGCACTGGGGCCGTTGGTATGCACTGTGAGAGGCTCCTGGTACTAGGCACGGCCCCTTGGCTGCTGCTGTGCACTGCAGCTGGTTCTTCTCTCCACTCTACCTGGGGCTCTCCGCACCGTCACTGCCTGCGGGAACTGTGCACTACAGCTCCCGCTGGGACTGTGCACACTGCACCCGGGACATTTAGCGTGCACCACAGCTGGTCGCCAGCACTGCGCTCGCGGCTGCTTGCTCTCGTGCCCTGCATCCAATGAATGCACATGTGCAGCCTACTGTTTGACGCTTCAAGGGGAGACACTGGAAACCCGCAGCCCTAATGTGCCAGCAGGTATGTGGAAATGTTCAATGAATGGGTATTAGTCACTCGGATCTGGTTAAGGCTTTTGTCCACAATCACACTATTGGCACCGCAGGGAGGGGCAGCTCGGGGTTCCTCGGAGTGCGTAGTATTAAATTGGTGATACTTCTTTTACCTCCCCATCCTTTGCATGCGCTTATTGTTTCCACTTCTACAGTCTGGAGTGGGAGGTCGCAGCTTCCCGCTGCAGTGCCCGAGTCATGATTACCAGAGAAAATGCCTTTAAAAAAATAAATGGTGCTGCTTATACACACACACGCACGCATGCAAAAAAGTACACATTGTTATGGCAACCTTTCTTTAAGATGTGTATCTTGAAATTTAGCATTCAAAACACATCCACAATTCCCTTAAAGCCTGCTCATGCACAGATTGCCTGTATTAATTAAACAAGCGCGTTCACGCGGGCGTTAAAGTGAAAGCGACCATGATACAGAACAGATAGCACCCTGCGCGCCCCTGCTCGCTCCTGCAAGCTACGGCCACAACACGCACGAGTGAAGGTCTGGAGTGAGTGAAAGAGGCCCTCGCCTAGTGCAGCGCATGCGCGCTGCCCTAGTCGAGACCTAAAAACGGCCTGGTAAAGCATATGATACCTCCGGGTCCAAGCAGTTATTCCTCATTTCGGGGAACAACTCCTAATGACTGGACTTCGGTGCAGATATACTGGCTAGTATTTAAGGTTTCGGCCCTCGAGATCTCCCCACCAAAGTCAAGCCAGCTCATAATGAGGTGAAATGCACAACGGAGGCTAAGGGAAAAGCTCCCTAACTACAATCCTTCCTTGTAATCACAAACATACAGTCGGTCGAGTCCATCTAGATGATATTCACCTACCTAGGTGTGGAGAGAACACCACTAATGAGGCATGCTATGAATGTTAGTGGGTGAGGTGTCTTCTGCCAATATCTCTATGTACCTATGAAAATTCAGGTGTCAATATCTCATGTCCACTAACTAGCTATGTACCACTAATTTATGTTCCAGCTCATAATGAGGGCCTTAATCTCCCTGTGCCTACAATTGTAAACATATAATAATAATAATAATAGTAATAATACAGACACTTATAAAGCGCGACAGTTACCTCAAACAGAGGTGTCCCGGCGCTGAAGCTGACCGTAGTGCAACGCTGGACAGCTCAAACGTCAGGCCCTTGGGCTTTTAGTTTGCCTTAAAGAGCCAGGTTTTAACCCTTTTCCTGAAGAGGGTCTCTGTCTCTATGGTGCGGAAGTTACTCTGCAGGGAGTTCCACAGATTTGCTGCCCCGAGCGAAAAGGATCTGCCCCCATTCGAGCCTTCCTGAAACGGAGAATGCACATTAAGTTTTGGGAATTTGACCTCAAGGATCTAGACTGCGTATATTCATATAGTCTGTTTACTAGGTAGCTGGGACATTTGCCATGCATGGCTCGGAATGCCAGCGTCAAGGCCTTAAATTTAATTCATTTTCCACTGGGAACCAATGAAGCACTTTTAGATGCGTAGAGACATGCTCGCAAAAAGGCACTCGCCTGATCAGTCTCGCAGCCGCATTTTGAACCATCTGCAGGCGCTTAATCAGGTACTTAGGCTGACCCAGGTAAAGGCCATTTGCATAGTCCAGCCTAGATGTCACTAAGGCATGTACTATGCTTTTCCGGCACTCCTCTGGCAGCAACTGCAGGAATTTCTTCAAATTTCTCAGTTTACAAAAGCAGGTAGCAGTCACCTGGCGTATCTGAGCCGAGAAAGAGAGGTCAGCCTCCCACTTCACACCCATATTTTTTAGACAATCTGCCGGGGAAGGTGGGGGACCAATTTCTATAGGCCACCAGAGATCAGGGGCAGGGGGTTACTCTTTCCCGAAAAACAGTACCTCTGTCTTTCCTGCGTTGAGCTGTAGTTTGTTGTTATTCATCCACGACGCAATATCTTGCAGGCACCCCTTGAAACTCTCAAAGGCAACCTTGGTCTGCTCTTTAAGAGTATAGACCAACTGGGTGTCGTCCGCGTAGGAGATCGCTTTAACCCCTCAGTTGGCTTTCAGGGTGAACAGAGGAGCCAGGTACAAATTAAACAAGAGAGGGCTCAGTGCTGATCCCTGAGGGACTCCACACCAGAGCTGTTTTGGTTTAGACAGAAAAGATTCGAGCGCAACCTTCTGTGTGCGATTATCCAAGTAGGATTTCAACCAAGCCAGAACCGTGCCTCCAGTGCCCATTTCCTGCAGTCTCTCAGACAGCAAGGTGTGGTCGACGGTATCAAATGCCGCCGGCAGATCCAGGAGCACCAACATTGCAGATGCCCCTGCATCTACTGCCTGTCTAACCAGCTCCGCTACCTCCAGGAGGGCTGTCTCTGTACTAAATCCCGACCTGAAACCAGATTGGGTATCGTGCAAGATGCCCTCCCTCTCGATAAAGCTAGACAGTTGCCGCTGCCTCCTTTTTTCTCCAACATCTTAGCAGGAGCTGGCAGCAATGAGATGGGCCTATAATTGGTCAGATCCTCATGATCCCCATTCGGTTTTTTCTTCAACGGGAGGAGAGTAGCGTGTTTCCAGATATCTGGAAAAATACCGGATGTCAATGAAGAGTTCCAAATGCACGTCAGAGTGTGCGACAAGAAGTGAGCTAACACATTCCAAAGTATGTGAAACGTAATTCATTAAAAATATATGAGATGCAATGTCATGCTATATTAATACCAATACATTTAAATCCTACCAAGTACTCACAAATTTGCTCAAATACATGCCCTTTGCCAATGGAGGGGAACCCCAAACATCTGTTGCATAACAGAATTTAGATACTAAAAAGTTGTACCAATGTTTATAATAAAATTTCACTTAAAAAGCAAACGTTTTGGCAATGTTTACTAAACAAAGCATTGCAGGAGGACTGAATAGCCCCCTTTATGAGTTTATAAGGTATGAACTTACTCCCAGAGCTGAGACAAAGGCCTAGGGTGTCAGGAAGTGCTCCGTTCCTCTGGTAGCATGACAATCTGGGCTATGCCCAGGAACTTGATTAACTTCAAAGAAACTTACCTTGTCATAGGCAAATGTTAGATTACACCTGGACAGGGCTCTTCTTTGTTCCCCTAGTCAGCTGGCACAGGCATCAATCTTAGTGGGAGAGGAGATGCCCCAGAACTGGTTTAGAGTGACGTGTTCCAACCCAGTGAGAAAGTATGAAAGTGTCCCCCTGTTGGACTTGGCCCTTTCTGCAGGGTCATCCCTGAAATTTTTACCTTCCTCCTGTATTTTTTCTGACCTGTTGGGAAAGTGTCCCCCATTATACGCATCTCTGCATCTGGCAAAGTTTTGATAAATGACAACAGTACGGTTTTCTGTTATTGCACACCTGGGATTCGACGAGAGTTGGCCTCAGAAGACCGTTGGACCATTGGTGTGTTGCGTTGGAGTGCCTGGAGTGCCTGAGCGGCTGTTCGGCATTCGGCATTGTGCATTGGGCCGAGCCAAGCCAAACCAAACAGGGCATTGAAGCGTTGGGTATTGAAGCGGTGTCGGCACCGGAGAGAGCTGCTTGTGGCCTATCTGTGTCCGTGTCCGCAGCCACCAGATCGACTGTGTGACCATGCATCTCTGCGGCCCGCCCGCAGCAGGAGGCAGAGGCGGTAGCGGCCCAGCCGCCGGAGCAACTGTGCGACCCCGCATCCCTACGGCCCCGCACACAGCAGGAGGCAGAGGCGGCGGACGGGCTGAGGTCAGTGGCAGTCAAAGGCAGCGGCATCGGTAGTGGACCCCGGCCAGTGGCGGAGGCGGAGGCGGCGGTGATGTGCATAATGAAACTTCCTTGAAGCCTAAGGCAGGCGGGCACTGAGCACTGGCAGATGAACACTGGCACATGCACCGAGCAGGCACTGAGCATTGAATACTATTGTGGCTTGTGACTTGCAGTTACTTGAGCTGCCCCTTGAGCTAAGTGGTCGAGGTAAAGCGAACCACAAGTCCTATCTGAAGATCTTCTAGTGGAAGAGGCCAGTGACTGCGTCCCGGCACTCTGCCTACAGTTTTTGCTACAGCGAGGGGTGAAAAGAAAAAGAGTGGGAGTCAGGAGTTGAGCAGGTGAGCAGGTGGCTTCGAGGTACTGAGGCTCTCTGTGGACCTGTGGCCTTGTGGACCGGTGTCCCTTGCACTTTCCAGCACTTTCCAGCACTCCCTAGTTAAGGTCAGTGGAGGGTTGAGAGCACTGACTTCCCCACTTCTCCACTCCTATTTCCCTCACGCGGCCCGGTAAGTCACAACAACTTACAAAGGGCGTGTTTAATGACTGTGGGTGAGGTGGTGGGTGTGAATCCCTCCTCTTTAAGAGAGTTCGTGGAGTCGGTGGAGTAATTGTAGAAGAGCAGAGAACTGGACTTCTTATCCTTACCACTCCCTGCCCAGTGGGATTTCAATGGACTATCATAGACCCTAATAGAATATAATTGAGTATCTTGAAATGCCATCCAGGTGCTTGCGCTCAAACTCATCAGTAGAAACAGTAACAGGCCAGTTAGGGCCATCAGCCAGCTCAGTAAGTCGCTATACGAACCATGGCAGTCCCCTTAAACCCCAAAAAACCATCCGGCATAGGAGAAATAGGAATCACCTTTCACAGTTGAAAACTTACCCATCGGTGATGTCAATGCTTACAAAAGGTGTAAAGTGCTCCAAGCGTGGTAAAGGGTCAAACAAAGAGAAAAAGGAGGCCCAGGAAGATGTGGAGATGGACACCCATGTAATATCAGAGAATGAGGAGGGCTTTCAGTCCACTAACCCAGAGGTTAAAGCAACCCTTTATTCCGCCGTAATTATTCAACAGAACAATAATGGTGAAAACATTAAGTTGTCGTCATCTACACAGCCACCCGGTGAAATTGTTGTTTTACAATCAGGAGGGGAGGATAGTAAGATGGAAATGTATGTAGCGGTAGGCAAAGCAGAAGACCCCCGAAAGAGAACTTGAATGGAAAGGAAATTACACCATTGTCACCATTTGCAAGGTTGGTATCTCTGTTTGACAATCCTCAAGCCAATCCAAGAAGTACGATCGGATTTAAGTCAGGTCTCACATTGCACAGACCTTAGTTCTAGCTCTGAACTGGCGAAAATGGAGGACTATACTCTACCGGATATTGCTAAACAAATAGAAAAGAACGAAGAACTGATAGCGCATATGAGAAAAACAAGCGGCATGGAGATGGATCCGTATTTGGGAGTGTCTCCGGTCTTATTAGCTGGTCAACCACATATGCCCACCCTGTATAGTAGTACCCCCACTAGTTTATCACATGCTCATTCATTAGAATTTTCCGTTGAAGGGACATCAGCAGTATTACTGGACAAGGGGGCAGAGAACATCATGAACTCACTTGAGAATACACCGAGGGGGGGAACCTTGGAGACTTCTATGAGTGGAGAGAATTCTCTCCTCAATTTTATCTTTGTTAGAAAAAAGTATGGTAAATTCTGATCATCTATTGGAAGTGCTCTCTCCCATATTAATAGGGGTCCAAGAACTCAACCAGATCAATCAAGCCATAAATAAATTGGTAAATGTTCCTGAGGTAGCATGTCGACCATGTCAGATATGGGATACCAAAAAGTGGTATTAAATTAGAGGATGGGGAAATGAAGGAAACAAATGATGGTTCTAATGTTTCCCGTTCAGAGGTAGCCCAATTGTAAGTTTATCCCCAGCTAAGAAAAACAGGATTCGACGCATCCCAAAACGGAAACAGAAAACATTGCGGTTCCCTCCCGTAAGTGAGGAGTTAAATAGTACAAAATCACCTACAAGTAGAAAGGTTCCTGGGATTTTGGGGCAATCCACATTGAATACGGGTCAAAAACTGGGCAAGATAATGATAACCAGTCGATCTGCTCGAACTTGGTGCTGACTAACTCACAGAGCCAAGAGGGACATGAAGAAAGTGGGTTTCCTAAAGTAAACATAGGCGACAGTGAGAATCAGAACCAGAACCTTCCCCGGAACATTAACTTTGTTAATTATGAAAGAAGTAGAGACCCCATACCTGGAAACGTATTGGAAAACTCACATGAGCCTGTAATAGAACAAGTCTTAGCTACTGGAGGTGCCCCTCTTCGTCCCCGTGGGCGGGATACTTTCCCAGGACGATTTGATTCCGGCCAGGGGGAAGTCGGGGAGGGGGACTTGATCACAGTTTGTAATAGTAACAGGGTTATGTTAGAGAGGGGTCCGGTCATAGGGCAGCCTGGTAAAAGGCCAATAGGGAATACAGGGCCAGTAGTCGGTGCAGGTGAGCAGGACTTGCTCATGGTTTCTCTGTTCGAAACTGAATTAATGTTACTGAATAGAAGTGCCCTTCTACAGCTGTTAACAGAGATAAAGTACTTGGGTCCGATAACAAGCAAAGACCTTGAGAGGGTCTACTTAGATTGAAGGAGCACCCCCCCCCCACCCCCCCCCACCCCCAAGTACTAGAGTTACATTTACATCAGGGGTAGTTTCAATGTTAGTAATAGCTAATGTAGATTGCTTTAGGAAAAAAGTATAGATGTGTTCTCTAGTGTACCCCCTTGCCCTGTTCCCTCTGAAAGCTCAGGAATGGCTCATCAGATGCAAGGGTGTGGGTTCTCTAATAACAGGGGCGCAAAAATCCCTATAAACCTTAAAGACATTGAAATAATGGTAGGGAGAAATCTACGAAACAGAGAAATTAACATTTTAGGTCCCGAAGTCCGAAGGCTTAGTAGTCTCAATGTGGAGTATGAGCTGGCTAAGTGGAGTTGGGTAGCTGGTACCCTGAATGGGTCAAAAATAACCACTACAAAGCCCAAAGTGTGGGGGTAGCCAATTGGGAAGAATTCTATCCTGGAATGTAGCGGGGGTAGGAAAAAGGAGCTGCAAGCTTAAATCATTATTAGAATATGACCCCAAAATAATTTGCCTCCAAGAAACCTGGATGGGGAGGATTTTCAGTTTGAGAACTTTTATGTGTATTGTTGTACAGAAAAAACATCTGTAAAAGGGCATGCTAGTGGTGGTTTAGCTATTTTATTCAGCTGTGCCATGAGATGGGATCCTGTGATCTATAAGCATCCCTCAAAATGTTGCATATGAGTGAAGTTGAGAATTGGTGAAGATAACTTGAGGCAAGCAGTTTTTCTTTTACACGGTAAACGTGTATATTCCTCCTGGGAGAGCGTCAAACCCATTGGTCGATTCAATCTGTACTTTTGTGTAAAGGTTAAGTAACACTGAAGAATGCTCATGGATTATGATGGTGGGTGACTTTAGTGCCAAATTATCCAACAGTGCAGTTATGTCCTTTTCAAATCTTGAATTGGAAGAAGTATGGTCCATTCCAGATTCTGTATTGCCAGACCATTTAAAATCAGATAAACGAGGCTTGTTACTTCTGCATAATCTCAGAAGAATTTTTGACCTAGTAATGTTAAATGGTAGATTTCCAGAGGACTCCCCTGCTGTTTATACTTTTCGGGGAGCATATGGTCACTCCCTAATTGATTACATGGCAGTATCTTACTAACTATTTAATGTATGCACACAATCAAAGGTATTTTGAGTGACCACAGTATTTTAGCCGTTAATGTAGATATAGAAATTGAGAAGCCTGAACTCTGGAACCAGAGAGATGAAAAGATCTTATACAATCGCAATAACGGGTGCACTTGCTGGTCAAATAATGCGCTCCCAAATTTTAAGAGGGTCCTTGAAAATACTACCTTTACTTGCACCCAAGAAACCCCTGTTCACAGGTTTGAGAGAATCTTGGCAGTAATTAGAACCTTTGGAAGAAAGAAGCAAGTCATCAGTTTTGCACCATTAGTATCTATATCAAGGGAAATAAAAAAATTGAATCGGGAAATTAACACTTTAATTAGAGATCAATTTAGGCTACCCACGATACAAGGCAAAGAGAAATTAATAGACTGAAACAAGTACAGAAAAGGAAAATGATATTGGATCGTAGAAGGGTTGAAGACTCAAAATGGGTTAAACTACGAGAGGTTGCCCTGTCTGGATATACTAGGAAGTATTAGGCACTGATTGCAAAATTTTGTGATGGGAGAGAGAAGTTAAAACCTATTTTAATCCCAAGAGCAGAATGGTCTACGTATATTTCCCGCTTTATGCCTCAAATCCCGCAGTTGGGCAGAATCTAGAGGTTAGCACTGCCCCGACCGTGGGGAGTGATTATGGTGCACCGTCATGCTTAGAGATTGAGGGTTACATTAAAGGGGCAAGATATTCCAGCGCAATGGGCCCAGATGACGTACCAATTGCCATAATAAAACAGGATGGTGAAGAGTGGGCGAAATTTCTGCCTCCGCTGTTTGTCCATTGTTATACCCATGGTGTAAGTAAGTCGGGGAATGCCGTGATATGCTGCTTTTATAGATTTCTCCACAGCATTCGACAGGGTAGATCGGGGAAAGCTGTGCAGGAAATTGCTCACCATGGGGATACCAGGGAATCTTTTACGATTAGTTATTGCTCTTCACTCCTCCACTTGGACTCAGGTTTTATTAGGGGGAACACAAGGCCTCTCGAGAAAAATAGTAACTAATAATGGGTTGACGCAGGGGTGCCTTTTGGCCCCTTTACTTTTTTCTATTTATATTAATGATTTGCCAAGAAGAGTGTGGCTCAGTAAAGGGGATTCCCTTAAATTAGGAAATTTAGAGCTGAGCTGTCTGCTATATGCAGATGACGCCATAATAATGGATTGAACTCCAAATGGACTACAAAGACGACTTGCCAAGTTGATCAGGTATTCAGAAGAGTACTATTTAAAAATAAATATTTGAAAGAGCAAAGTCATGATTTTTAGTTCTCAAGGATGTAAGGTCAGAAAAAACTTGAATTTGTTTTTGGGAAAAGAGAAACTGGAAGTAGTAAAATTCTATCCTTATCTATGAAAAATATTCAGAAACAGGTGCTCAGCTAGCAATCGTATGGATCATTGCAAAGGCAAAGCAATTTCACAAGACTTTGCAATTAACTTTTCACATATCATATCAGTCTATAGAATAAAGATTCCTCCCAAACTGAACTATTCCAGCGAAACAATAGATGCACAAGAGTGGGAACAATTTGAGAAAGTGGAAGGGCAAATCTGGCGCCAAATTTGTTACTTGTATCGCGCTGCACCTATTGCAACGCTTAGGCTTGTATTTGGTTTACTCTCCACTTATGTGCTATTGATGGCTGCGTGCTTAAGATGGAGCAATGCATGGTTAAATAGCTCAGAGAATCCGCTACGGGTAGCATTGTACAGAGAAATATTTGCAAATGTGAAAGAAAAGAGTGCTCTTTTTAGGAATTACCTAAAAGCTATAACAATGTTCGGCCTAGATAAGGATGGAGCGGCGGTCCTCTGTAAAAGGGCTCTGAAAATCAGAATTAAGAAAACAATCTATGGGGTTTCTCGTGAAAGAGATATTAAAATGTGCACAGAGAATAGTAATAATGACTGTATTGTGGGGAGTAGTATTGGGAAAAAAAACAACCTTATGTTTTATGGAATCTTAAATATGGAGTACGTAGGGTGATTCTGCTGCTTAGACTGAATTTACTTCCTCTAAGAATTATAACAGGAGCTTGGAAGGGTATTGCTAGACATAAAAGATAATGTCATTTATGTAATTCCTGTATACAAGACTTAAGTCATGTCCTATTCGTTTGTCCCGCATTACATTCAATACGTCGCAGATGCCTAAGGAATTGTTTTTTAAAGTATAATATCACCACAGCAGAAGAGGCCCGGAATTGTCTGCTGTCAGCCTCATCTGAACTTATGTGTTTTAATTTTTTTAGTTTTTTTAAACAATTTGTAATATATATTAGAGCAGTATTGATTGATTTGTTATGTATGTTCTGAGCACTTGCACTTTTTTGACCTTTCAGCCTTAAGGTTAAGGAACATAAGAGGCTGATTTATTATGTACGCAACTGAGCACGTGCACTTTTACAAACTTTTTTGCTGCTAGTTATGTGTCTTGTATGATCGCTTGCACCCTACTAAACCCTTGTTTTGCTGCTAATCATCGTGTTTTTCACGCCGAAAATGGCCCTTTAAAGTATTTAAATACTCTTGCACTGCTATTATGCTGCTGGTTATATTGTACTGTTTAGTGAATAGACAAATTATCGTTTTTCACCACTTGGTTACTCTGCTCGTTATCTAGTACTGTATAGCGAATTGTCAAATTCTCGCATTTTATAATAAGGTATTCATTCTGAATGTTTTATGATAGTATTAGATTATACATTTTGTATAAGTCTGCCAGTATTAATCCATGGTAATTTGACTTTTTATTGTTCACTCCTCTTGGCCCTCGAGAATTTATAGAATGGCTGCTACTGATATGTTTATTTGTGCTTTTATATGATATGTTATGATGAATTTAGTACTGGTAATTTTTATGGAGTGTAATGTTGTTCTTAAGTTGTATTTTTATCTGGAATTCTTCGGAATTCCAAATCATAATAAAACAAATTTAATTTAATTGTCCCCATTAGGGTTCTGTATCCAAAGTACATGTAGTATCTAGGTAGGGATCTGTTTCAGCCCTCAAAAAGGCCTAAGACCCACATGTGCCACATAAAAGGCTGATAATAAAGGGTTGAGTCGGTCCTGGCAGTACTAACGTACCAGGACATGATAAGCTTACATATGAGGACGAACCCATAAGTATTCTGGTTCCACTGGGACGATGTTTATGAATTCCCAAAGATTATGTATTTAAATTTGTGCATAGATGCATAAGTGTAGTTCTAAATCTACAACTTTGCTTTGCAAATTGGGCCTGTTGTTTTCATCATGAGATTGCACTCAACAAATTAGTTCCTCATTACAAATCAGGCTTTGCAAAATTTTCATTGTGAGGTCAGATTCAATTAATTATTTACTTTGTTGTTAATGATCGCTCTAACTTTCCATTGAAAAGGCCTTTTCTATTTTGCATATAAGATAGGTGCTATTTTATGAATCTACTGAGCTCATCTGACTACGGTCTGGTATGTTAGGCATTGTGGGTTAAATGTAATTATTTCAATTCTTCTTCTTCTCAAGAATCACTTATGCTTGTGATAAAATGTGTATTAAGCACCAGTAAGTGTCAGCATTGGCCCGGAGCTTCCAGGCATGTTGGCGGCGAATGTTAGGACAAGAGTGGTGACCTGAGTTGCTGGGGCTGCCTCAACCCCCACCAGTACCCTTTTACTACAAAGAGCGTCTCCTTCCGGTGATCTACACTGCTGCTGGACACATTTGCATCACAGACAGAATATAAGTCACCGCCTGGTGTGCATAGGGCCCCTCCATGGGTCTTTCAACCCCATTCAGCTGCACTAGTACAACAGTGATAGTAGACTGAAGTTGCCATGTGGGTGAGATCTAGCCTAGGAGAGTCATCAAATTGAGGAGACATTGCTTTAAATTAGGTAATCACAGAGGAAACTACTACTAAAAGCATGGTGTAAACGATTGCATCCATTAGCATGAGGAAAAGCGATACTACACAACGTAATTATGACCTTTGAGACCAGGCAATCAACCCATTACTAAAATACATGAAGTCCAGAGTCAGGAGACTTTTCACTTCTTGCAAAGACCAATGGGGAGGCTGCAACAGATGTGAAGGAGCTATTAATAGAGATGAAAAGCAGTCTGAGCTCAATAGATTGTAAATTAGATAATTTCACCTCATTCCTCAATCAAATGCAAGGTAGACTTGACAGACAAGACACCAGTATGGTGGGGCAGAACACCGCTTTAACAATGTTGAAGAAGACTCTACATCCATGAGAGAAAAAAATAAAATGGTGGAGAAGATAATACTGCTGGTCCAAAGCCAATATGAGGAATTATGAGGCAGGTTTCGTAGTTGTAACATTAGGGTAGCAGGCCTGGTGGACTCAACAGCAATCACCAATATGGAAACCCACAAGGAAAAGTTTATTCTAGAAACCTCCGGGTGAACTGACCCCCCGTTCATGAATGAAAGGGCATACAGGTCTGTGTTCCCTAGACCAACAACAGGATGCCTTCCCAACCAACCATCAAGAAACTCCTAATTTTCAGAGATCGAGATGCTGTACTGAGTATGGGCAGAGTAAAAGGTACTGTCGTGTAGTTTCCACTAATCAGTAGGAACTGTGCGTTTTTGAATGACATAAACTTTAGGATGATACCAGACTGATTCTGTGCACCCCCGCAGAGTGTGTTCTTCCTTGGACCAGCTAGGTCACAGTGCCACCATAAGTCCCCCTAACCTAGGCAAGGAGCGAACAGTTCTGGCAACCACTGAACAGGACAACTCTGTTCCCTCAGGAACCATGATGACAGACCCAGAACCTTTCACTCATACACTCATGCTCTCTTTTTCTCTGAGAAATGTACAAAGAATACTCAGAAGGATGTTTTCAATATTTATTGAACCAAAGTGATGCATGTATAACATATATGTGCTGCAATTATCATTAGACAGAAGCAGATGAAAGTTATAATAAGCGTGAGGAAAGTGAACAGAATGAAGTGTTCCACCGTTGTATATGCAAGCATATGAACCAATATAACAATTCTGCGTACTCCTACTGTACAAAATCCTAATCTACGTGTATAAGGTGTATGTGTATGATCTGCCAAGTAACCCCTTACAGGATGATCCAACCCCATTACTTAGTGGGTAAGAATGTAGGACTCCATCTTGAACTGGACACCCATCACGGCATTGTCATTCAGCTGCTGGGCAAAAGACTATACCGGGAAACAGGATTATATACAGAAAAGGGCATCCTTGCCTTGGGTCGAGATTGTGATCAAGCTGCCATTGTTTGTATTCTACAGATAGCTGTCTCACCATTTGGACATAAATAGCAAACACATTCACAAAATGTATGAGTGGGAATTGTACTTAATGCCAATACAATATGATAGTGTTCTTGCGAAGTTGATTCATGTAAGCAAAGTCAGTGTTTCCAGGAAACAAACCCAAAGTGTCATGAATGTAAATGTGTGTCAAAAGTCAATTTGGAAAGTGAAGACAACTTTAGGAAAGATCCGGACACATGACAATACAATATTAAGATGCAACCCTGTCCTTTTACCCAGAATTTGTATTCAATTGCCCAGGAGAGCCTATACGAACATCAAAAGGAAGCTGAGAAACCATAAAGTATGATACTCTATGCTATACTCTGCGAAACTGAGAGTCAAATGGAAAGTCACAATGCACATCATTGGCATGCCCGAGAATACTGGAAAATTCATCACATTGTGATAAACTCGACCAAGTGCATGACGCGAAAAAAGGAGACGCCTGAAACTTAAGTAGCCACCGGAAATCCCATGAAACTCAGCGATAATGATTAATTTCACCCCAATTAGAATCTGTAATGGTGTCACGTTTAAAATGGACACCTGTCCATCTAGTTTGACCGATAGCTACATGTGAAGGGTGAGAGAGATTGTCTGGGCTGTTTACCCTATGTCAACCTATGCAGCATTGAAGTTACCAACCAGGAGAAGAAGCAAGCATTTAAGCCACCATGCATGGCCCGGCGCCTACTGGGCAGTGTACATGGATGACCACTTAAAGTTAGTTGGGGACTGGATGGCGGCAACTCTCCGATTAAAAACCTGTGCATGAATAATCAGAAATGCAATGGTATAAATAAGTGTTAGATGGGGGCCGATGGGGATGTATGGCTACTATCTACCACCCCATGGTATATGCCACTGCTACATGTTTTATGTTATGCTGTTTGTGTGGTATTGTTATTCATTAACTGTGTTCGGAGTCAGTGGGACTGGGGGTGGGTATGGAGGAATCTTTTCTGGCCTCGGGCATCATGATGCATGCACTCACAGTTGCTCTTTCTATACCTTGGCCTGAGGTCTCACTCATATTGAATATATGCATGTGGAAGGGATGACAGATAAACAACACCACATTAACTTTAACATCCTTACATCGAACGTGAGAGGTCTAAATATCTCCCAAAACCAGAGATAAGGACTAACCTTTCTGGATAGATATCAAATCAATATAGCTCTGCTTTAAAAAATGCCTCTTTGCCTACTTTAGCTTCCAAATGTAGTACTAACAGGTTTTTTGCATCATACTGCACATACTCACCTGGGGTAGCACCTTATGTGTCACACAGTTCATTTTAAAGTGGTTAATACCATTACAGACCCATGTGGTCAGTATATTACAGTTCAAGGACTTTTGATGGATCACACTATTATACTGATAAATGTATATGGTCCGTATATGGATACACCAAGTACTCTTGACAAAATCTATAATAACGGCTTGCGCCTGGGAGCGCAATACATACTTTGGGGGAAACATTAATTTAGCACTTGACTCTGGGAGGGAGAGATCTCATGCAACTATAGACCACGACCCCTAGGCCCCTGGAAATGTTAAAGTTCTGTATTGATGGGCTTAAGTTGGAAGTTGCATGAGGGTCACACATCCAGAGACAAGTGTTTAAATTAATCTCTCAGTGATGCACCACTTACTTTCATGAACTGATTCCTGGTTATGTGCAATACACATACCGAACTGGATAAGGAAGATAGAACATCTCTCAAGTACAATATCTGCCCACTCAGGCATGCTGCTACAGGTGGACATCCCAGTCAAATCGAATACACAGAGGCAGTGGCTTTTTCTGTCTATTGCTCTCAGAAATGCAGTATTTCGACATGAGATTGCCACTGCTATCACATAATATTCTGACATCAACATAGGTAGTGTCACCACATGTGCCACTTTATGGGATGTCTTTAAGGTTGTGATTATGGGTTGTCATATCTAAACAGGCTTGAGTGCTAATGGCTAGAAAGGACCTACTGCGAAAACAGGAGCACAAGAGTTCAGGCTTTAAATAATTTTTGCAAACCAGTTCACAAGAGGGACAAACGCTCATCTGAATCTAGCCATAGACAAATTTCATGATGTAGCTGAGTAAGAAATATCCATTTGGGGAAGAGCATCCAGGCTAGAAAACATGGTGAGGATAAATGCCCTAAACACACCCTAGCCTAGCTGCTTGGGGGACACAAGTGACAAAACCTGGTCACAGCAATAGAGATACTGGATGATTGGGGCAACTAACCACTGACTCAGATATTTTGAATGCCTTTACGAAATACAGGAAACAACTATAAGCAACTCACTGGCCTATTAATCAGGGATACATAAGAATATATATGGAGGTGATAACTTTAGCATGGCTTGATGGAGAAGATAGGCAACTCTTGGGGATTGCATTGGGTTTGGATGGAACCGGTGACACTGCCATAGATGGGCTCGCAACATGTAAAGTACCAGGATCCTATGGGCTTACTGCAGAGTTTAATGAGGGATACAGAAATGTGCTTGTACCATATTTGTTGGTAACAGATCATGAGGAACTGAGAGCAGCAGTTTACCCCAGACATGTCGGGAGGCAATTATAAATAACCTTGGCTAAGTCAAGAAAAGCCCCTCTTAAGACCCAGTCTTACAAGCCATTGTCTCTCCTTAATACTGATGTCAAAATCTTATCGCCAGTAGTGGCAAGTTGGGCTAAGGTTTCCTTCCCCCTTACCCTGGGAACTCTCTGGGTCTCTCTTGACCATCCCCTAACTCTCTTGGGTGAAACATGAAGCACCCTTCTTGGGGTTACTCCCAGGTACCTTTCTGGATACTCTGATGATGACTCAGATGTCTGCCTCCTCAGCAATAGTCCTGGGGTCAGGAAGCTTGCTATCAACTGGGTGTTGCCGCAGCACTGGAAAACAAATATCAAGCATGTGTTGTAGGCAGCTGGCTCTGTATATACTATACCAAAGTAAGGTACAGAGTCCAGTGGATCCCTAAAGGTATACAGAGGAAAAAATAGATATCACCTGACTCTCTATTTGTGGTAGTGTGGGCATGCAGTAAGGCTTTATCAGAGGGCAATGTTAAGCATTTATTGTACACACTCAGGGAAGAAATTATGTCACACACTCAAACACTGAACTCAGACCAATTGTGTGTATCAAAAATATTTATTTGTTGTATTTTATTTTTAGAACCAAGCAGGACTTGGTACAGGTAAGTGGAATTGTACTTTTCCAGACAAATGGATCAACAAGCAAGCTGGATGAATAATACCTTTTCTTACAAGTTTTTAAAATATGCAAATACAGTTGGAATTACTCTTGGATTACTTTTGATTACCTTTTAGATTCCTTTCCAGATTCCTTTTTCTACTCAGTATGATATGCCTAGATATCACACTGGGACATTCCCTAGATAAAAGGTAAGTAAAACAATTTTCACAAAAATACACTTTCTTAGGTTTCCATACAAACACCCTCAACACAAGTCTTTCAGAGAAAAACAGTCAATGCAATCCTATGGAGAAAAATGAGGTTATCAGTTTGCAGGTAAGTAATCAGTCTTTATGGTTGAGTTTCTGGGGTTAGAACAAGGGTTCTCTCAAGGTCAAGGATGCACTCAAAAAGCAACCTCAGCAGGACCAGGGCAGCTCGATGCAGAGTGCTGAGGCCCAATGTTAGCCTATGGAGCTGGGGGGGGCCTTCGGTTGGTGGCTGCTCTCGGGTAGGTCACAAGGTTGAGGGAGCACAGCTCCTGGGGTTAAGCTCAAGGCAAAGGGTGATCCAAGCTAGCACACAAGGTGCACCCACATTGGCACAGGGATTGTCAGATGCAGGATCCTGGATCGACGTTGGGTGCCCTGTTGTTTTCAATGAGGAAGCTCCAGTCAGAACAAACACTGCAGGCTCGGGCACGAAGACCTTCTCGAGGTGACCACTGGTTGGAGCTGTAAGTTAGGATGCTGGGGATTGCCAGGACACCGTCAGTTGTGCCACCCATTGCCGAGTGGTGTCAGGTGCAGGGGTGTCTTGAGGCGTCGGGTTTTCCTTACCAGCTCCGGTTGCGGTCGGGGGCTTTCGGTTGATGGCTGCTCTCGGGTAGGTCACAAGGTTGAGGGAGCACAGCTCCTGGGGTTAAGCTCAAGGCAAAGGGGGGTCCAAGCTAGCACACAAGGTGCACCCACATTGGCACGGGGATGGTCAGATGCAGGGTGCTGGATCGACGTCGGGTGCCCTGTTGTTTTCAATGGGGAAGCTCCAGTCAGAACAAACACTGCAGGCTCGGGCACGAAGACCTTCTCGAGGCGACCACTGGTTGGAGCGGTAAGTTAGGATGCTGGGGGTTGCCAGGACACCATCAGTTGTGCCACCCATTGCCGAGTGGTGTCGGGTGCAGGGGTGTCTTGAGGCGTCGGGTTTTCCTTACCAGCTCTGGTCGCGGTCGGGGGGATCCTTCAGATAATGGATGCAGGCGTCGTCGGGAGGCTTGAGGTAGGTCAGGGATAACCAGATCTCGGGACAAGATCACCGGGAAGACCTCCTTGTGGTGTTGGGCCACTCTAACATGGGCCATTGGAGTCGGGCGCAGAGTGGTGCAGACTCACGGATTCGGCCGGAGCCAGAGTCTGGTTTCTTGAGCAAGTTCAGTGCTCATGGGAAACAAAGTCTTTGTAGGAAAGGCAGGGCAGGTCCTCCAGGTTCTGGGGGGCTGCTGGCTGCAGAACACTCCAGGATTCCTCTGGAGCAGGTCAAGGTTGGGACAGGTCGGTAGAGCTGGGGCCAAGTCAGTTAGTGTCCGCCTCTTCTTCCTTCAGCACGGCTCTTCGGTCTTTCGTCTTCTTTCTTGTCTCAGGAGGCAAGGTTCAGGGTTGCCCCTAAATACTACATTTAGGGGTGTTTAAGGAAGGTACAGGTCGAGACCAATGGGTCCCTTCCATGGGGTGGTACACCCCCTATTATGCCACCCTCCTGTGGGAGGAGGCCTAAGCCTCACTCATGTGGGTTGGGCTTCACCTCACCTCTAACACCTGAGGGGTGGGGTTGGCAAAGGTGGGCACACATCTCCTCCTATCATGGTTTTCCCGCTGATTCCCCCTCCAAAGTGGGGTTCAGAACCAGTGGGGGCCAGTTTACTGGGAGCAGCAAATGGCTGGGTCAGCTCACAAACGCGGCAAGGCTTTGAAGCTTCCCCTCGTAGACCCTGCCCATCCTGGGGGAGGAGGCTTGGCACTTAGACCCAGGATGTGCTTTGTTTCAGGACCCAGGGGTCCCGAAACATGTCTGGTGGTGGCTGCTGGCGAGCAGCCACTCAGCCAGGACACTAGAGTTAAGTCATTTTTCAGGGGGCATTTCTAAGAAGCCCTCTGAGTTCATTTAGCATTAAATCCCACCCTGGTATCAGTTTGGGTTTAATGTGTTAAGAAGTGTGATACCAAACTTCCCAGGTTTCAGCAAAGCCATTATGGTGTTGTGGAGTTTGTAATGACAAATTCCCAGACCATATATTTTTATGGCTTTACTGCACTTACAAGGTATAAGGATGTACTAAGACACTGTAGGGGTATATGGCTCATGCACCTGTACCCTCACCAGTGGTATAGTGCACCCTGCTAGAGGGGTGGCTTACCTATACCATAGGCAGTGGGCTGTGGCCATGGCACACAGAGATGTGTGCCATGTTGACTCTTCACTTGGCTCTGCAACACAGCACGCAGCCTGCAATGGCAGTGTGTCTGTGTGTTAAGGTAAAGGGCCTCTAAGGGTGGCACAATATGTGATGCAGTCCTTAGAACTTTTCTCTGGTCACAGTGCCCTTGGTACCAATGGTACCTTTAACACAGGACTTACATGTGGCCAGAGAATTGCCACTTGGGTTTGCAACAGTACAGTTTTAGGGAAAGAACATAGGCCCTGGTTACCTGTTTGGCAGGAACCCAGCGCACACTTAGTCAAAGAGCATCAACATCAGGCAAAAAGGAGGGAGGAGCCAAGATGGCGACCGAGACGGCAGCGTAGATTCCCGGCTCCGTGAACCTCCGCATCCCGCACGGATATCCTGTACTAGATCCTCAGCTTGCGCCATGGGATCGTGTTTGTGAAGGAGAGTGGCAACCGATCGTGTGACTCCGGGGTTTCTGGCTACTGTACCGCCTGAGAAATCTGCGGATGAACTTTGCGGCCCGTGCAGCCCCGGAGCCGGGACCTCGAGTGGACGCCTTGGCCGGGTGGCAGTTTAACAACAACGGCCTGTGGTGACGTGGTGGAGTCGGTCCACCGGAGCGGTGCTGCCCCCGGCCTGCATCTCGCCACGGCCGCTCCCGTTGCTAAAGCGTAGTGGATCGAGGGCATGCCCGGGGGTGCAGTTCTCAGACTCTTCGGTGCTTGCCCCTGCCTTTGACGGTGAGCTGCCCGGACACCGCCCCTTGCTCGCCCGGATCCTTGCAGACTGCTCCCGGATTTTCGCGGCTGCTGGTCCTTGGTGGAGACGACTGTTGCCCGAGTCCACGCAACGGCTGAATTTGTACCTGCCCCCGGACCCCTGTCTCCAGCGACGTGGACCCCGAGGTGCTTGTCCCTGGGTCCCGGCCCCCATACGAGTCGGGCCTCCCCCGGCGGCCATCTTGTTGCGATGCAGCCTACTATCCTGTCCACCGGGTCGCAGCAGGATTGGGAGTGTGTGACTTTTGGGAGTGTGGCAGAGCGACCGCGGGGAGCAGTACTGGGGTACGGCGACCTCCTTGAGGCCCTTGGTGCCCTTCATTTCTCCTTGGCTCGTGGCATCGAGGTCTTGGGGAGTAAGATCGACGGTGTGGCATCAGCGTTGGGACAATGGCGGCATGCTGGTCCACAGTTACGCAGGGACTTCCTACACTGCACACAGGAGGATAATGTCGCGGCCATCCCTGCGATTAGTGCGCAGCCGGACATTCCGGACAGTATGCTACCGTATGATCGGCTGACTGAGGGTTTGATCTGTTCCGGAGGTAGTGGTTCCGAGTGGAAGGTGGTGGCCTCGTCCCGTGCACGACCTCTGGTGACCCAGGGACTTTACCAGCAATGTCTGTCTACTTTGGATGATTCGGCCTTCCCGGACCTTGTGTGCAGTGCAGATCCTGGGGCAGCACTGGGAAAGACGTCCCTCCGAGATGCGGACTGTGTTGGCATTCTGAGACCTCCACCCCACCTGTGTGCGTCGCTTCCCGGTTGTTTTGGGACATCCCTTCACCTTGGAATATCGGACATGGCGCTGGGTCGAGGGGTAGGCATGGGCAGCATCGCCAGGAGTGGTCAGGGATGAGGCTGATCCCTCGGGGTGGTCATCTGGTAGACGGGCGGACTCATGGTTGTGTACTCCCAGGACATAGCTACTAGCATATTCGGTGCGCAATGCTCCCCATTCCCCCTTTTGTTATGGTCGATTTGGTGCTACTTATTGTTTGCTGTTGGGATACTTTACTGTGCGGGAGGGAGAAGCCGGGGGTATGTTCTGAAGGCCCTCCTCCAGTTTATTATATTTTCTCCACCCCCCCGCCTGGTGGGGTTCTTTCTTATTCCTTTTTCCCTGTTTCTTCTATATTTCGGGTCTAGCTACAGGGCGACAGGCACACTGCTGGGGGGAGGGGCCATACTCATTTGCAGAGGTGCAGGGTGGGGGGTTGGGGGGGGGACTCTTTTCTTTCTCAGTCTTCCTCTCTTTTTCCATGGCCTCCTTTTTCTTCTCCGTTTCTTCTTGTTTCTTCTTTTCTGGGATCAGCGTGGTACGCCTCTTTTGCTGTGAACCGTTGCCTCTCCGTGTGTGCCACAGTTTCCGGGGGTTCTCTGGGCGTTAGGTATGGGGGCCTGCAGGCGCAACTGTTTTTGATATTCTTCCCCATCATTTCCTGTGTTTGCGCCATGGATTCAATAGATTGCTGTTTATTGCTAACGTCTATCATGCAGCCTGCCCTTTATCGCTGTTGGGACATTGTTTGGCACCTGATCCTACAGTTTTGTTTCATTATAAAATGAAAAACCCCTTTTCTCCTGGTGTCCTACCCGCGCGGCTCCCGGGCCGAACTATCTTAGTATGAAGATTTTGCTACCGAGGTGCCGCATGTGCTTATATTTGACCTTATTGCTCTGATTGCTTAGCGGCCGGCCCTGGGGGGTTGTAGGCCCATACTTGTCAATGATCGAAATGTCAATAAAGGTTTTTCAAAAAAAAAAAAAAAACATCAGGCAAAAAGTGTGGGGCAACCATGCAAAACGGGGCACTTTCCTACATGCGCTCCTTCAAAATCAAGTTGTATAGCCCTGATAATCATCAACCTTGCTGCCCCTCACCCAGCCCTTCAGTGCCTTGCTGGCATAATCCAATAAATCCACCCATGTTTGAGATCCAGTGGCTGCCTCTGAATCTGAGCCTATATCTCTCAGTGGTCAATCCAAGCTTAATGACTAGGATGGCCTTCATTGCAGGGTAGCATGTCTAGTTGTCTACATCTAGTATAAGGAGTGTATCGCTCCTCAACATGGGCATACCTCCACAAACTACCACCCCACAACTCCTCTGGGACCTTGTGCAGTCTCAAAGTTACTTCAAAGGCTGCAAACTATTTGTCTATGTCACCCCCATCACATAACAGGGCAGCCAATTATTTGGGATCCTGATTCTGTACTTACCAGTGGCCACTGTAGGGATGCTGCCGCCACTGTAGTTGCTGGACCCCATTTGTAGGGCACTTATATCCATCTTTCTGAGGTGTAGCTCATGGGACATCTTCCTCTGCTTCAGAGTCAACCTCTTCTCCTCCAGAACTTGTTCTTTCTCCAATTTTAGTTTGGCAAGCTTTCCTTCCTGCTCTAACTTGGCAAGCTCTAGTTTAAGTTTTTGCTCCTCCCTCCTGTCTGCCATCTCTTCTTGGGACAGGTTCTGTGAGGAGACACTGCTCCCTGCTCTGGTAAGCACTACTGCTCCTGGCAAGTTGTTGGCACCTTTTACAGGCAGTTCCAGAGACAATTCAGACTACAGAACCAGGTCACCCTCCTCCTCAGTAATCTCCTGCTCTTTCTTTGGGATGTCATCCCCTTGCATCTTGGGTTTCTGCCCAGGACCTCAAAGCTGTCTGCAGCTGTACCTTCCTGGTACAGCCCTTTGTATAAACTTGAAAGTCGTTGCAGAAATCTTTCAGCTGCTGAACACGGTAGCCTTCTAACCTGCCCAGCTCAAATTCAATTCCTCTCAGTGCAGGTGGAGCTTCTCTACAGAGAGACATTATTTAGCAGGAAAATCAACAAGGCCAATCAGGGAGAATTGAAAAAGGATTGAATTGGCTTAGGTATAGAGTTACAGTGAACACTGAATTACTATATGGTTTTGCATAGACATAATTCCTCTCCTCACTGCTGATCACCAATGTTAGAATTTGGATCTCTAATTGGAAGAGGTTTGCACCCTGTCCAGGTAGTAACCTGTGCTCACCCTCTGGTGGCTTGGCCCAGAGCAGGCAAGCAGGCTTAACTTAAGAGGCAATGTGTAAAGTATGTGTGCAACACACACACACACAGTAACACGATGAAAACACCACAAAAAGACTCCACAAGTTTAGAAAAATAGAGAATATTTATCTGAGTAAAACGAGACCAAAACGACAAAAATCCATTCGGTAGAAGTCAGGATATACATTTTTATAGAATAAATGCAAAAACAGTGCTTAGAAGTTCATAGAGCTCAAAGGGTTGCTTGTAGTCGTGAGAGACAAGAGTAAATCCAAAGTTCAGGCTGACCACGATGGAGGGGAAGCGGGCTATGATACTCACGCCGGTCCCATTGAAGCAGTACCTTGGATGGAGTAAAGCAGTGATGCTGAGGGCACGATGCATCCATCTTTTCCACACAGTCAGGTCACTGACTTGTCGTTGAACTCCGTTGAGATACAGGAAACGTGTCATCATCGAGCCACGCAGAGCATCGTCCTCAGGCCGTGCGAGCTGTTGAAACACTGTCCGCGAACAGCCTCTATATCGGCGTAGAAGGGTGATGCATCAGTTCCGACCAGTGCAGTAGTGACAATGCATCGGTTTTATAGCAAAACAGGTACAGAGCCCACTTCTGAGGTCCAGGACTGGAGGGGGCACCTCAGGCAAGGATAAGACTCACAGATGGCAGAGTCCAGCAGCATCAACAGGATTGTAGGAAGTCTTTTGTGTCCCTGAGACTTCAGAAAACAGGAGGCAAACCAGCAATCCCTGGAGTGACTCTGGATTCAAGTGAGATGGGTCCACTCATTGCCCTCAAGAGGGTAGAGATCAGCAGACAGCAGGGCAGCTCAGCAAAGCAGAGAAGCAGTTCCTCAGAACTGTTGGTCAAGGCAAAGTGGCTATCCTTACAGCACAGCAGTCTTTACTCCAGCATAGTTCTGCCCAGATCCAGTAGTGTACACATTTGGTAGTGTAAGAGCCGCAGTACAGATACCCAAATGTGCCTTTGAAGTGGAGGGTCACTTTCAAGCAGCTCCTTAAAGTGCATAGTCCTCACTTCATCCCAGCCCGGCCTACAAGGTTATCTGTGGGGGTAATCAGCCCTTTCTGTGAGAACAAAACACAGCCTATTTAGATGAAAGTGTGATCTACCTCTTGCCCTTCCTGCCCAGGAAGGTTATCAGAATGCTGATGAATGCAGACGAGTCCTCTGTCACACCCACAATTCCTGTGTTTGTGGCTGTTTAGAGGGAATTCACAAAGTATAGCTGTCACCCAGCCCAGATGTGTATTGGATAAGGCTGCAGGCACACAGAGCAAAGTTAAGGGCAGAGATATGTCCACATTCTAAAAGTGTTATGCAAACAAATGATGGACGGAATGCTGAATGAATCATACATTCACCCCCAAACAAGAGATCTGGATTAAATCCATTGATCTTTTGCTCACCATGCCACCCCTGTTTAGACCCAGCCCTATTGCAAATCAGTCTTGACCCTGTTCATCATGGTAACAGTCCAGCACGAACTGCTAAGCCAGGTCCTCCCTGGACCGGAATCAAGCCTTGTGGGATCGGTTTCGGGGTATTACCCCTCATCAGCCAGGCTAGCTTGAATCCAGTGGCACAGTGAGCAAGGGACCCACGCCTGGGCATACCCATCACACTTATGGCGAAAAGTGCTACGCAAACAAATTATGGACGAAATACTGAAAGAATCATACATTCACCCCCAGTCATGAGATCTGGGTTAAATCCATTGTTCTTTTGCTCACCATGCCACCCCACTTTAGACCCAGCCATGTGCAAATCAGTCTGGACCCTGTTCCTCATAGAAAGAGTTCAGCCCAAACTTCCAAGCCAGGACCTCCCTGGACCGGAAACAAGCATTCTGGGACCAGTCTCGGGGTATTACCCCTCATCAGCCAGGGTAGCTTGAATCCGGTAGTACTACCAGGACTTATAAAACTAAAGAGTACGTGTCCTACCTTTATGTTTCACAGCACCCTGCTCTTAGGGCTAACTAGGGCCTACCTTAGGAGTGACTTATGTGTAATAAAAGGGAAGTTAAAGGCTTGGCAAGTGGCTTTAAGTGCCAAGTCGAAGTGGCAATAAACTGCGCAAACAAGCCGTGCAATGGCAGGCCTGAGACAGGTTTGAAAAGCTACTTCTGTGCATGGCACAACCAGTGCTGCAGGCCCACTTGTACCGGCCCTGGGTATAGCGTATATAGTATACCACTTTACAAGGGAGTTACAGGTAAACTAAATATGCCAATTAAGTATACACTAATGTGTCCATGTTTAGGGGAGAAGCACATGCACTTTAGCACTGTCAACAGTGGAAGTGCTCAGAGTCCTAAAGCCAACAAAAAGAGGGTCAAAAAAAGAGGATGAGGAAGGAAAAACGTTTGGGGTAACCCTGCAAAAATGGCCATTTCCAAAACGTATGCACGCTGTTTGCTATAATGGACCAAGTAGACCCTCATCTGCTCACACCATGGCTCCCTGGCATGGGAGTATATGTACTACATCCTTGGTAGAATGGGCTTGGGAAAACCCTTTCTGAAGACAATCAGGCTGCTGTGCGTAGACCCTACTGTGAAAATCAGTATTCATTTAATATTTCTGGTCCCTTTAACATCTGACAAGAAGATCAACAGACTGGCCTGTTATCCCTGTTGTTTTTTTTAATTTGCCATGGCGCCTTTGGCTTGCATGATAAGGGAACATCATTGACAGGCCAGCTAATCTTCACAAAGGGACTCTGTCACTCATTCACGGTCCGTACAGGTAACAATGGTGGGGCCGGATGGGGGGGGGATTTTGAGGGATGATGGAAAGGGAAAATTAAATAAATAATACATTTTCCCTCGGCACCGTCCCTCAAAATCCCCCCCACGCAGCCCCACCGCTGTTACCTGCACGGACCGGGGTTGCTGTCACTACATGCAGATGACATCCTTCTGTTCATAACTCGCTCTGAAAAAATTGTGTGTTTTGATGTCATGTCAGGAATCAACATTAAATGGAGCAAGTGAAATATTACCTTTAACATCCCCTACATGGCTGTATACTATGGAATGTCCCCTGTGCTGGACTACAAACTCAGTAAATTGTTGGGCATCAAAATACACAGATTTAAAGATGTCACAGTACCTGACAACTATTGGCCTGCAATTAATAAATTGTGCACCCTGGTTGGAAATGGATCATATTATCATTGTCAATCACTGGTCAAATCTACCTCATAAAAAATGATTGTCATACTGTCTCTGTATCAGCAAGTCGGTACTCCAGGCAGAGACATTTTACGACATGGGCAAAGTGGGCAAGGGCCCTAGATCCATTTACCAGAGTAATTATGTTGTGGAGAATGAGGGTGTGGGTTATAGGGTGTATAAGTGGTTTGCTGAAATAGAAAATACATGACGCTGCTAGAAGGGTGTGAGAAGTTGGCCTGATATATGCTGTCCACTAGTTAAAGCGGGCACCTTGCACCAGTCCAAATGACTCTATTGATGATTAGGTTAAACACAACATTTATTGAAAGCTATCCTAGTGGTAGCTATGGAGAACAGCCTTCAGGCTAAGTCTCGAAGGAATGCAAAGCAGCTTGATTTACCAGATTATAACCTCCTGAATGACCAAATGAAAGGAGAACCCCACAAGGAATATATAAAATATATGTATTTATTACTAAACACTCTCTACTAACCTCTTCATGAGATTAGAGAACAAGGCACACAATACCAGACACTGCTATGATGCCAGCACACTCCTCGCACTCAACACCGGACAATCACACACCTGCTGCCTGGCCGCCCCGAAGCGCACCCAAGGACCCTTCTCCTGCCGGAAATGCAGCTTCACCAGCATCCGGCCTGCCAACCCACCAACCAGGAAAGAACCCAACTACCTTAGTTGCATTCTTCTCAACACCCGCTCCGCCCGCAAACACGCCGTTGAACTCTGGGACCTACTCGACTCAACCTCCCCAGATGTCGCCTTCCAGACAGAGACCTGGCTGAACCCCTCCTCGGCACCCGACAACGCCATAGCCATCCTGGAAGGCTACAAGATCTCCCGCAGGGACCGCACCAACGGAGTAGGAGGAGGAATCGCCATCGTCCACAGGAACACTCTCAGAGTCTCAACCAACACCGACGACACCCTCAGCACCGCTGAACACCTGCACTTCCAGATCCACACCGACCCCAACACCACCCTCAGAGGAACCCTCGTCTACAGACCCCCCGGACCCCGGCCACAGTTCAGCGACTCCATTGCCGATTCTTCAGCACACACGCCCTCACCTCCACGGACTACATCCTCCTCGGGGACCTGAACTTCCACCTTCGAGAACAACAATGACACCAACTCCCCCACCCTGATTGACAACCTCGCCAACCTCGGACTCAGACAACTCGTCACAACACCCACCCACTCCGCCGGCCACACGCTGGACCCCATCTTCTCCGCAAGCTCCCACGTCACCTTCAGCCACACCACCAAACTCCACTGGACCGACCACTGCTGCATCCACTTCACCTTCCGGAAACCCACCACACACCACCGTACCCAACAGATCCCCCACCGCTGCTGGAGCAAAGTCACAGAAGACCAGCTAACCACCACCCTCACCTGGAGCCCACCTGCCGACACCACCGACCCCGACACCACCGCCTGCAACCTCAGACAGTGGATCGACGACTTCGCCAACACCCTTGTCCTGCTCAAGAAACCCTCCAACAGCCACACCAGAAAGAAAGCCAGCTGGTTCACTGAAGACCTCCAGGCCTCCAAGCAAACCTGCCGAAAGCTATAGAAGAACTGGCACCGTCAACGAACACCGTACAGCTGTGCAGCCCACAATAACGCCACCCGCAGACACCATCACCTCATCAGATTCGCCAAATGGGCCTCCTTCAAAGACCGCCTAGACAACAACGCACACAACAGCAAAGAGCTCTTCAACATCGTGAAGGAACTCTCCAACCCCAGCTCCAACACCAACGACATCCCACCTTCGCAAGACCTGTGCAACTCACTGGCCAACTTCTTCCATCGCAAGATCACAGACATCAATGACAGCTTCAATGCCACAACCGCCATGACAACAACTGAGACCTCTGTCCCCACGACCACCATCCACACCAACCACCTGCTCTCCTGGACCAACATAAACGACGACGACACCATCAAGATCATGATCACCATCCACTCCGGATCCCCGAAAGACCCATGCCCACACCACATCTTCAACAAAGCCAGCAACGCCATCGCACCCCATCTCCGGAAAGCCATCAACATGTCCTTCGAGACAGCAACCTTCCTGGAAAGCTGGAAGCACGCCGAGATCAATGCCTTACTCAAGAAACCCAAGGCGGACCCCAAGGACCTCAAGAACTTCTGGCCCATCTCCCTGCTCCCATTCCCGGCGAAGGTCATTGAGAAGACCGTCAACAAACAACTGACCCGCTACCTCGAGGAGAACAGCATCCTGGACCCGTCCCAGTCCGGGTTCCGCAGCAACCACAGCACCGAAACTGCCCTCATCGCCGCCACCGATGACATCAGGACCCTGCTAGACAACGGAGAGACTGCGGCCCTCATCCTCCTGGACCTGTCAGCCGCCTTCGACACAGTCTGCCACCACACACTACGCACACGCCTCCACGACGCCCGGATCCAAGAGAAGGCCCTGGACTGGACTACCTCCTTCCTCTCCGGCTGAACCCAGAGCATCCGCCTCCCCCCCCTTCCGCTCCAAAGCCACAGAGATCATCTGCAGCGTACCCCAGGGCTCATCCCTCAGCCCAACGCTGTTCAACATCTACATGGCACTGCTCGCCCACGTCGCCCGACTGCACGACCTCAACATCATCTCTTATGCCGATTACACCCAGCTGATCCTCTCCCTCACCAAGGACCCTCAGACCGCCAAAACCAACCTCCATGAAGGAATGAAGGCCGTCGCCGAATGGATGCGGAACAGCCGACTGAAGCTGAACTCGGACAAGACGGAGGTCCTCATTCTCGGATCCACCCCCTCGGCCTGGGACGACTCCCGGTGGCCGACCGCACTGGAAACAGATCCAACAAGCACCGACAACGCACGCAACCTAGGGGTCATCCTCGACTCCACCCTCTCCATGACTAAGCAGGTCAACGCCGTCTCTTCCTCTTGCTTCAACACCCTCCACATGCTCCGCAAGATCTACAAGTGGATCCCCACCAAAACGAGAAGAACAGTCACCCAGGCCCTCATCAGCAGCAGGTTGGACTACAGAAATGCCCTCTACGCTGGAGCCTCGGCCAAACTCCTGAAACGGCTTCAACGCATCCAGAACGCCTTTGCACGCCTGATTCTCGACATCCCTCGCCTCAGCAACATCACACCCTACCTGAGAGACCTACACTGGTCCCCGTCAACAAGCAGATAACCTTCAAGCTCCTCACCCACGCACACAAGGCACTCCACAACACTGGACCTGCGTACCTCAACAGACGACTCAGCTTCTACACCCCCACCCGCCAGCTCCGCCAATCTCGGCCTCGCCACAGTCCCCCGCATCCGAAGAGTGACCTCCGGCGGCAGATCTTTCTCCCACCTTGCCGCCAAGACCTGGAACACCCTCCCCATCCACCTACGACAGACCCATGACCTGCTGACCTTCAGAAGACTCCTCATGACCAGGTTCTTTGAGCAGTAACAGCACTCCCCCCTCCCCCCCAGCGCCTTGAGACCCTCACGGGTAAGTAGTGCACTTTACAAATGCTATGATTGATTGATTGATTGCTATTAAAGCACTAGAATGACAGTAAATAGCACAATACACAGCAGGTCCCAGGGGAGACCGAACCATATACTAAGAAAGTGGTATAACAAACACGACTTGACTAGACACAGTGGGTAGAGCACGTAGAATCGCTGGGACCCCAAGGAACCACCCAAATTAGTGACACAGGGGACCCACGGAGGACGGGTGCAGTGTGAGAACACAGATGCGAGCTCTGTACAACTCTATGGGAAAGTCGCAGTTGGAATTTTAAAGATGAAGGGCACTTAAGAGAGGACTTCAAGCAAACCCTTTGGAACATAGAAGGTTCTAAGGCCAGCACCCTTGAGAGTTCTGAGGTACCCGTGTTACCTATCCCAGAGGAGCCGGGTGCCTAGGGGTCAGGTGGTGTCGGAAACGCTCATTGATTTCAATGGTGTGATGCGAAGAAGTGCTGCTGCCGGGAAGATGAAAAGTGTCCAGTGTGATCCATGTCTGGATCGGAGCTGAGAAGAACCTTAAAGCAGAGGGGACAGAGTCTGGGTCACTTCACAGTGACCAGGGGCACGATAGATGAATGCCCACTGATGTCGGGTGTTTCAGGTGAGAAGAGGTGAAGCTTGACTCTGCATCCACGGGGACCAGGAGACGTCAAAGACAACCAAAGTCCAGAGGTGAGCTGTCCCACGAAGGATGTCGATTGCTGGGGGGGTCAGTGTCCGGATTTAACACCAACAAGCCTTGGCAACTGCAATCCATGCGGTCAGAGGAAAGATGCTTCAGTGAGGACCAGCAAGGTCCTGGGGACTCTCCAAGCTATGGAGAGTCAGGGCACGTCTATAGCAACCAGAAAAGCCCACGTAAAGTCAAAGTTACCTTCACAGGGACCCCCAGGCCGGCGGACCAGGGATCGCGAAGGGGCCTCAAGCTGAATCACAAAAAACAAGCCCACGGAACACTCGTGGAATGTAGGCCGGAAACCTTCAGTGGAAATACTGCTCGGGGTCAGGACTACAAGTAGCCCAAAGCACAGCCTCAGGGGTCACCAAAAAGCATATGCTGCTGCAAATGAACGCAGTGCACAGGGGTTCGGGTTGCACACTCCCCACGATGGATACGGGCCTCAGAATTGCTGAGAGCACAGATCAACCTCAGAGACCATGGCAACCCACCTCCTGTGTTGCAGAAATCTTCGGAGTCCTCAGGAGCTTCTGAGATGCAAACTGGTCAGATGTGTTTCAGGTGCCTCCCTTGCAGGGTGGTAACTCCTTTACTCCAAGGGAGATTCTTCAGTCATCCAGCGTCGTGCTGATTGTCGAAGTACTTGGTTTCTGTAGCAGAGTTTAGTCCAGGTAAAATCTAAAGTCCTGTAGTCAGGGTTCCTACTTTATACCCAAGGAAGGGTGGGACAATCTTTGGAGACCCACCTATGGGAGGGTCAGGACAGAGGGGTGGCTACACCCATGTCCTTTGTCCAGTTTCACACCAGAGCAGGAGCAAATGGCTCCTGCAACCAGTTTGAGCTGGACTATGCACAGGAACACCAAATGTGCCCCCAGTGCAGACATCAAAGCGCTCTCAGAGTGCACCCACTCAGCCACAATACACTAAAGCCTGACAGGAAACCTATTGTCAAGCCTTCCCTTGCTGGAGTTTCGTCCAGCAGCAGGAGGGCAGACTCGTGTTTGTGGCTGGCAGCATCCATTTTGTGAGGCCAGGTTCTGTAAAGCTGATACCGGGTGTACCGGTGTTGTCATATTTCTCCCTCTAGTAGGGTGGAATCATACCTCCGACACCAGTTACTGGTGTGGAGGTATGATTCCAAGGTGTTTGACACCAAACACCACATGTTTCCATGCAGCCGTTTTAAAGTTAGCATTTACCGCGAGGTGATAATGCACTTAAGTATCTATGGTTGGCTGCATTACAAACAACCCCGTAATATAAGTTCCGAAGGCTGCAGAGGGGCTTCGCTCATCCAGGAGCACCCTCTCACATAAAACCAAGCACCTTGCCTTCAGGATTGATAAGGCCTGCCATAGAGGTGACTGATAGGTTTATATGTGCAGTGATATAGGATAGATATAGTGAACCTATATCTAAGTAAGTGGTGCATGCACCTCCTTGCACAAGCTGCTGTAGCAGACCTGTTGTGTCATTTTCAATGGTTCCCAGAGGTGGCATAATACATGTGGCAGCCCCTGAGAGGCCTCTGGGGTACCTATGCCCTTGGTACATAGTATGCCATATACTAGGGACTGATAAGGCTACCCAAAAATCCATTCTGGAGTGTACCTAAAGTACATGCAATCACTTTAGAGGAGAAAGCAGCTAGACTGGGGTCCTCGATAGCAGGATCCCAGTCAATCTAAGTCGAAAACAGTGAAACATCAGCAAAAAGTGGGGGTAACTATAAGAAGCAGATCCTACTCTCCTACAGAACCCCCCCCAAACATAAGGACATTAAACTAACCTTGACCAGTTGAGTCTTTATGTTCTAAATGGAAATATCTGGAGAGTCCATCTGCATGTGCATGGTTACTCCCACGTCTATGTTCCACTGTATAGTGCATCCCCTGTAGGGAAATGGACCACCTCAAAAGTTTGGGGTTTTCACCCTTCATCTGTTTTAGCCATAAGAGAGGCTTATGGACTGTCTGAACAATGAAGTGAGTGCCAAACAAGTATGGCCTCAGCTTCTTCAGAGACCAAACCACAGCAAAGGCCTCCCTCTCAATAGCTCAAAAACGTTTCTCTCTGGGGGTCAGCCTTCTCCTAATATAAGCTACTGGCTGATCCTGACCCTCATCATTCAATTGTGATAACACAGCTCCTACCCCCAACTCAGATGCATCTGTTTGGACAATGAATTGTTTGTTTGCAGAACGGGAGCAGTGCACATGGCCTGCTTCAGGTCATCAAATGCCTTTTGACAGCTAACTGTCCACTGAACTTTCTTTGGCATTCTCTTGGAATTAAGTCATTCAAAGGGGTCACTATGGATACATAACCTTTGAAAAACCTCCTATAGTACCCAGTCAGGTCCAAGAAAGCTTTGACCTGAGTCTGGGTGGTTGGAGCAACCCAGTCCATGATGGTCTAGATTTTGCTCTGCAATGGTTGAACCTGGCCTCCACCCAGAAGGTGGCTCAGGTATACAACCTGATTCTGCCCTATCTGGCACTTGATGGCCTTGATAGTGAGGCCTGCTTTCTGCAGGGCCTCCAAAACATTTCTCAGGTAGACCAGGTGATCCTCCCAGGTGGAGCTAAAGACAGCAATATCATCGAGATAAGCTGCACTATAGGCTTCCAGGCCTGTAAGGACTTTATTCACCAACCTTTGAAAAGTGGCAGGTGCATTTTTCTTACCAAAGGGCATCACCACAAATTGGTAATTGGTAGTGCCCTCTAGGGGTAGAAAATGCTGTTTTTGGCTTTGCATCCTCAGCTAGTCTGAATTGCCAGTAGCCGGCTCTTAGGTCAAATGTGCTCAGAAACTTGGCTCAGGCCCTAGGGATTGGATGGGCATCAGTCCTAGTGACTGCATTGAGACCCCTGTATTGAACACAAAACCTCATCTGCCTCTCTTACCATTCTGGGTGTGAGGTTTAGGTACTAAGGCTACTGGACTAGCCCAAGGGCTATCCTAGGGTTCAATATCTCCCAAATCCAACATTTTCTGGACTTCAGTCCTGATGCAGTCCCTGACATGGTCAGGTTGCCTATAAATCTTATTTTTAACAGACAGACTGTCCCCAGTGTCCACTTCATGAGTGCACCAGGTAGTCTGACTTGGATTCAGTGAAAACATGTCTAAACTGATTGAGAACTTTTCTGCAATCAGTTTGCTGCTGGACAGTGAGGCTGCCTGCCAAGGCTACACCATCAACTAAACCATCATCAGGGTTCTGCGAGAGGAGGACAGGGAGTGGATCACTCTCTTCCTCCTGTCCCTCATCAGTAGCCATGAGCAAGCCCATGTCAGCCCTATTAACATATGGTTCGAGCCTGTTAACATGGAGTACCCTATGGGGGCTCCTGGGAGTTCCAAGGTCCACCAGGTAGGTAACCTCTCCCTTTTCTCAGAGGGCTGCTGGGGCCACAGGCTCCAACACCTATACTTTCTGCCCTGGCTGATAAACAGTCAGCACAGCCTTTTGGTCATGTGGGTCCTTTTGCAATTCCTGGCTAGCTGCAAGGATTTTAGTTGCCTTCTTCATGTACTCAGCCATCCTGGAGCAGAGACCAAGTACATAGTCCACAATATCCTGTTTAGGGGGTTTGAGAGGTAACTCCCATCCCTCCTTCTCTAGACACAATGGACCCCTAACTGGATGTCCAATCAGAAGTTAAAAAGGGCTGTAACCAACCCCCTTCTGAGGAACCTTCTTGTAGGCAAAGAGAAGGCAGGGCAAACGTATGTCCCATTTGCGCCTAAGCTTTTCTGGGAGACCTTTAATCATGCCCTTGAGGGTTTTGTTGAACCTTTCAACTAACCCATTGCATTGTGGGCGATAAATTTGTAATTTACTCCACACTCCTCCCACGTAGCAGTCAAGTAACTAGACATGAAGTTTGCATCTCTGTCTGATACTACCACCTTAGGAAAACCCACCCTGGAAAAGATTCCCAGGAGGGCCCTTGCCACCACAGGTGCTGTGGTACTTCTAAAGAGAACTGCTTCTGGATACCTAGTGGCATGGTCCACCACCTCCAGTATAAATATGTTCCCAGATGGAGTTTGAGGATCCATGGGACCAACTATGTCAATTCCAACCCTCTCAAAGGGAACCCCCACCACAGGTAATGGTATCAGGGGGGCCTTTGTAGTACCACCTGCCTTTACCACTGGCTTGACAGGTGACACAGGAGCGACAAAACTCCTTGGTGTCTTCAGACAAGTGAGGCCAATGAAAGTGAGGGACAATTCTGTCCCAAGTCTTGTTTTGGCCTAGGTGACCTGCTAATGGGATGTCATGTGCTAGTGTCAATAGGAAGCCCCTAAACTTCAAAGGTATAACCAACCTCCTGGTGGCACCAGGCTTGGGGTCTCTACTCTCTGAGTAAAGGAGTCCATCATCCCAGTCGATCCTATGGGACCCTCTAGCACTCCCAGCCGCCTCAGCAGCAGCTTGCTGTCTGAGCTCAGCTGCTCCTGGCTCAGATCTGCCCTGGAAGGGCCCCCTGTCCCCAAGAACTCAACCTGGTCAGGTTCAAGCTCCTCTGGGACAGTTCCTTCTTCAGGACTAAGATCAGCTCCCTCAAGAGACTGGTCTGTATTCTGAGGCAGGGGCGAAGATACTGCCTTACCCCACTGCTCCTTCTCTTGGAAGGCGCCTGGTCCATTTTTCCAGGATCCAGGGCCTGTTCAGTGGATGACATTTTTGCCTGTGACCTAGTCATAGCAAACCCATCTGCAGGGATTCCCAACATTTCTGCATGAGTCCTGAGTTCCACTTCAGCCCAAGCTGAAGTTTCTAAATCATTGCCCAACAAGCATTCAACAGAGAGGTCTGCACTTACCACAACCTTCTTAGGGCCAGTTACCCCTCCCCAGGTGAAATTAACAACTGCCAAGGAATGGTCTGTCCTGATAATGCTAGCATTGGTCACTTGGTACATCTCAATGGCCATTTCCAAAACATATACGCCCTGCTTACTATAATGGACCAAGTAAACCCTCATCTGCTCACAGCGTGGCTCCCTGGCATAGGAGTTCATGTACTATGTTCTTGGTAGAATGGGCTTGGGAAAACCCTTTTTGAAGCTAATCAGGCTGCTGTGCGTAGACCCTACTGTGAAAATCAGGATTCATTTAATATTTCTGGTCCCTTTAACATCTGACAAGAACCTCAACAGACTGTCCTGCTATCCCTTTTGTGTTTTTTTAACTTGACATGGAGCCTTTGGCTTGCATGATAAGGGAACATCATTGATAGACCAGCTAATCTTCATAAAGGGACTCTGTCACTCAGCCACGGTCCGTGCAGGTAACAGCGGTGGGGTGGTGGGGCCGAGTGGGGGGGGGGGATTTCGAGGGACGGTGCAGAGGGAAAATTAAATCAATAATTAATGTTCCCTCTGCATTGTCCCTCGAAATCCCCCCCACGCGGCCCCGCAGCTGTTACCTGCACAGACCGCGGCTGCTGTCACTACATGCAGATGACATCCTTCTGTTCATAACTCACTCTGAAGTAAATTGTGTGTGTTGATGTCATGTCGGGAATCAACATTAAATGGAACAAGTCAGAAATATTACCTTTAACATCCCCTACATGGCTGTATACTATGGAATGCCCTTTGTGCTGGACTACAAACTCAGTAAATTGTTGGGCATCAAAATACACAGATCGAAAGATGTCACAGTACCTGACAACTATTGGCCTGCAATTAATAAATTGTGCACCCTAGTTGGAAATGGATCATATTATCATTGTCAATAACTGGAAAATATCCCTCATAAAAAATGATTGTCGTACTTTCTCCGTATCAGCAAGTCGGTACTCCAGGCAGAGACATTTTACGACATGGGCAAAGTGGGCAATTGCCCACCTTCCAAGGGGCCTCCCGGGAAAGGCAACATTTCTGTATTTGTCCTCTATCTAATTCTCTATTTAAATGTGTCTTCCTCTGACCGACCTTTACATCTAACTCTGCCTCTCAAAGCCAATATCATATTAAAGATTGTTGAGGTCCCAGGGAAGACATATTCAAACTGTTTTTGTATGACCTTGTTAAAAATTGTAAATATAATTTAGTATTGTTTGGCATCATGTGGGCTTGACATTGGTAATACAATTCGCATTTGTTAAGTACAGAAGCCCTCAAAAATGTGTTTTCCGTGTAGGTCCCAAAATCCTTAATATGACACTGACCCAAGGGATGGAATCTCCACAGTGTTGAGTCCTGAGAATCTCTTTTAAGAGAGATTATTCTTTCAGTTCTATATTCGCCAGAAAACCCACTTTGGAATAACCCTGCTTTTCTGCCAACCATGGACCAGAGTGTATTAAAGACCCTAGAAAAATAACTAACCCTGTCTGGTGTGGTACTTCAGAAACACACCTTCATATCAGTGGAGCATTTTAGGGGTCTGGCCTCCAGCAACCCCTTAGATTTATATGTTCACTCCTCTTCTGAAGGATTTTGTAAAAGCTTAAAATCCATCTTTTGCCAAAGAGCCAAGGGCCCTGGATCCACTTAACAGAATAATTATGTTGGGGAGAATGAGGGTGTGGGTTATAGGGTGTATAAGTGGTTTGCTGAACTAGAAAATACATGGCGCTGCCAGAATGGCAGAAATGGGCTGCAGGAATTGGTGATCAATGATAAGAAAATTAATGGGCACACAGCTATGTACAAACGGCTCTAATATCAACTAACTATAACTACTAACTGATACAGTTAATGTTCCTTTACAAGGCATATATAACTCACATGTGGTTACATAGGATAGTTCCAAAAAATAATCATGCATGTTAAAGGTGCAGGGTCCTGTGCGTTAGGTTTATGCACTTGGGCTCTGAGTCACTAAGGTAAGCTTACATTTTTTTGCAAGTTCCTTATTTTTTCCTATTCACAAAGGTATTTAACAAGTAGTATCTTTACAAATCGTGGAGTCTCCACCCTCATAGTGGAGACAGCCCTATCGTTTTCTGTCTGGAGTCTCCAACACCAGTCTCTGCACTCCTAAAGATAGTGCTTGTAAATTACCCTTATGAATAGGAATAAATGATTGTGCTATCATCTCTCTATTAGTGAGTTGCGTCCTCCCGGCAGATACTTTTTAAGGTATGGTCAAAGTGGGCAATTGAACAGGGCCCACATCTTCCAAGGGGCCCCTTCAGAAAGTCAACTTTTTCTCTATTTGACCTCTGTCTATTCTATTTATATATTTAAACCTCTCTCCCTCTGACCAACCATCACCTTTAACTCTGCCTCTCAAAGCCAGTGTCATTTTAAGGATTGTGGAGGTCCCATGCAGACATATTTAAACTGTTTTTGTATGACCCTGTTAAAAATTTACCATATAATATAGTATTGTTTAGCATCATGTGGGGTTGAAATTGGGAAACAAAATTCTTATTTGTTACTTACAGGGGCTCCCGAAATATGCTTTACCTGGGACCCCCAACATCCTTAAGATGACACTAACCCCAGGGATGGAATCTCAACTGTGGCGAATACTGGGATTCTCTTCAAACAGGGATTAGTCGTTCAGCTCTATATTCATCTGAAACCCCTCTTAGGAATATCCCTGCTTTTCCGCCAGTCGTGGAACAGACTGTATTAAACACCCTTAAAACATAATTTTACCCAGGTTGGTGTGGTATGCCAGAACCAAACCTTTATATCAGTGGAACCGTTTAGGCGTCTGGGCTCCAGCAACCCCTTAGATTCATTAATTTACTTTTGACTGAAGCATGTTGTGAAATCTCAATAGCCATCTTTTGTTGAAGAACCCAGCTTTAGGCAAAAAGGGATAGTTTGGAATGCTATCCAGAACTATTGGCAGTTATTTAGACTGTTTGCAAACAATCCTTCCATTACCTATTTTGTTTTTGATGTAATCCTTAAAGTAGCAAAGGCAGTGCTGAGACATGGGTCTCTTTCCTGCTGTGCCACAGGAGAAAAGCTATACCTCATTGTGGAGGCCTAATAAGGCTGAAACCAGTATAGCATTGCTTCTTGACGGGACTTTGCCTGGCTGTTCGGAATGGACTGTTCCCAAGAGGAGCAGGGTCAGTACTGATTTGCTGAAGGTGAGAATCTGTCTAGAGTGGCACAGTGCGCCAAAAAAGGATGGGTTGAAATGCTACCCAGAGCAAATGCCAGTAGTTTAGACTATCCAAGCATTCATCACCTTTTGCATATTTGAAACAGAAATATCAACAAGAGATATTACTGGAAAAAAAAACTAGGGAGCTTCGCTCCAAAATCATTTGTTTAGATAAGTTACCTAGGGGCATATCAGCAACAACCGGCGATAATTATCGCTAAACGCACTTAGCGCTAGGATAATTATCGCCGGCTAGCGTGGATTTTTATCGCTGAGATAGCGTGCTATTAGCAACGCTTATCTCAAAAGCGATAAAAATCCTCACGCAAACTGCCTAACGTGAGATTATCGCTGGAAACCCAGCGATAATCTCACGCAATGTGACGTTAGCTTGATGATAGGGACTCACAAACTTAGCCATGATATCCACCTACCATAGAATATCATGGCTAAGTAAGTCCTGAAGCAGGCGTAAGGAAAGTAGCGATAACAGGGGTTATCGCTACTTTTCTTTTTTTTTTTTTTTTTTTTTTTTTTTTGAAACCGTTTATTGCAATCTCAAATATATACAGGTATGGGCCTACAACCTTCCGGCCGGCCGCTAAAGTGACGATAACAAATGACATACATACAATGAGGCACTTAGCTTTACATAGACACTAAAGCAGGAGGTATCCACAACGCGGGCCATATGGCTCTGAGCCAACATTACGGTTTCATTTTATACAACACAACAACATAAATAAACACACACCCGCAAGGCAACCCACGATCGAAAGTGGCAGCACGTGCTCCTCAAATGGGGGACCCCAAACCCTCCACTGAAAACCCCCGAGAGGGGAAGGGAAACAGGTCTGGGACTGGGAGAATACTGTGCTCGGAACTGAGGGAGGGAGTAAACTAGGGGGATGGAGCTGGTGAAGCGGGAGGCAACAACGGCGGCTCGCAGATATCCCCGCGGTAGGCGTTCCAGGGGCCCCATATCTTCACCCATGCCCCAGGCTTACCCCGCGCCACATACACCACCTTTTCTCGGAACATGCACCAATCCATGTGTTCTTTCCAGGCCGACACCGCCGGGGACCTCTGGGATCCCCACAGCTGTGCAACGTCCCGTTTAGCCACCATATAGCCCAGAGTCACCCATCGCGTCTGCGGAACCGAGTAATCGGTCGGTTCCCACACATTCAGCAAACATCTCCTCGCTTCAGGCAACAGCGCGACATGCGTAACCGCTCGCAGGACCTCATGCACACCACGCCAGAATCGCTCCACCCTCGGGCATTCCCACAAAATGTGCAAAAAGGTCGCTGAAGCACCACACCCACGCTTACACAATCCGTCCTCGGCATAGCCCATACACAGAAGCCTTGGCCCCGTCATGTACACCCGGTGGAGTATCTTAAGCTGGACGAAACGAAGGCGAGCCGGGATGGCCACCTCCTTCGGAGAGGCCACCGCGGAAATCCAGTCCTCGTCGTCCAACTCCAGCCCATCGGCAACCCAGGCCTCGCGGAGGCCAGTCAGTAAGCCCGAGCGATCATTTATCAGTTTCTTGTAAATGAGGGAGATCGTGCTGTCCGGAACATGGCCATCAAGCACTCGATCCTCCAGGGGGGAGGACTCCGGGATGGAGGCCACGTCTGGGAAGACGGAGCCCAGCGCGTGACGGACCTGCAGGTACCGAAAGTATTCACTGCCCCGCAGCTGAAACTCCGCCTGCAACGTCTCGAATGTTTTAAATCCTCCCCTCGTCCAGAGATCCCCCACTGTACTGATGCCTATAGTGTCCCACTGCTCAAAGCCCTTCGAGGTCCACAGAGAGCCCAACCTCTCAGACGCATACAGCGGTGACGCCCGGGTCAAACGGTCCTTCCAGCCCATAGCTGCATTAGCCGCGTGCCATACTCGCACCATGACACGCGTGGGTCCCGTCAAGCGGGAATCGGGCACCCTAGCGTAGAGCGCTCGATTGTAGTCGCCACCGGGCAGGAGCATCTTGTCCATTTCAAATGCCGGGTTTAGGGCGGGCCCATAGAGGCCCTGATTAATTGCAGCTAACTGGGAGGCCCAGTAATACCGTTTAATATCCGGTAGGGCAATCCCTCCGTCGTACCACGGGAGCGTCAACTTTGCCAAGGCTATACGCGGCCTCCCATCCCAGAACAGGCGGCGCTGTAGACCCTCCACTTCACGGAAGTAGCGCGCTGGGACCAAGTCCATAGTGTTCTGGAGAGCGTACAGGAAGCGCGGCAGTGACATCATCTTGAACAACGCCGCCCGGCCGAGCGGCGAAAGTGGCAAGCGCCTCCAGCGCGCGACATCCTCCTTCAAGCGCTGGAGGGGGGGAAGCAAATTTCGCTCGTAGCGGGCCACCGGGTCCAGCGTAATGTAGACACCCAAGTATCGAAATCCCTCCGAGGCAATCTGGATCGGACAGCCCCGCGGGAGGACAGGAGCCTCCCCGGAAAGCACATAGACACAGGATTTGGCCCAGTTGATGACAAGGCCTGAGTTGCGGCCAAAAGAGTGCAGAACATCAACCAGGACAATCAGTGATTTGCGCGGGGAGGCTAAGTACAAAAGGATGTCGTCTGCATAGAGAGACACGCGGTCCTCATACTCAGGGGTCCAACGGAGACCTCGGATAGAAGGGTGCCACCGCAGCCACTCCGCCAGGGGTTCCAAGGCCAGTGCGAACAGGAGCGGCGACAGGGGGCAACCCTGTCACGTGCCCCGTCCCAGCACGAATGGGGCCGAGACTCGACCATTCACCACCACCTGCGCAAGTGGGTCCGAGTACAACAATTTGACCCAGCTGATGAAACCCGGCCCAAAGCCAAATTTCGCCAGCATCGCCCAGATGTACGGCCACTCGAGTGTGTCGAACGCCATAGTGGCGTCCAAAGACGCCAAGATGGCCGGCTCCCGCACGAACGGAACACGCGCTAGCACGCCGTGCAGGCGTCGCAGATTAAGAGCCATATTACGATGGGGGATAAAGCCGGACTGGTCTTGGTGGACCAGGTCGCCCACCACGCCGACCAGCCGGTTGGCGAGCACCTTGGCGAGGATTTTAGGTTCCGCATTCAAGAGCGAGATAGGCCGATAGGATGTGACCCGATCTCGAGGTCTCCCCTCCTTGTGGATGACCACGATGGTAGCCAGACGCTGGTCCGGCGGGAGGGAGCCCCGCGAGTGGGCCGCAAGGAACATTGCGCGGAGGTGGGGTGCCAGTACATCCGGTCGCAGCTTGTATAACTCGATAGGAATGCCGTTCGGGCCCATGGCCTTGCCAGAAGCGACCGAGCGGATGGCGAGGGCGATTTCGTCCGAGGTGGGGGCGGCATCCAGCAACTCCCTGTCCTCCACAGAAAGGGAGGGGAGCGCGATGTCACGCAGCAGGGCATGGGAATCCTCCTCCGAGCAGGGAGAAACCGGGGAATATACCTCGCGGAAATAATCCGCGAAGCAAGAAACAATGCCTTCCGGCTCAATGACACGCACGCCATCCGTCCTCTCAATCAGCGGGACCACACGACTCGCTCTCTCCTTCTTATCCAACCACGCAATCAACTTGCCCGCCTTATCACCCACATCATACAATCGCCCCTGTTGCTCTCTGCTGAGGCCCCTGGCCGCCTCCGTGACGAGGGCCCTATAGGCCGCCTGCTTAAGGTGCAGAACGTGGAGCGCAGCGTCAGTCACCCCACTCCCCAAATCACCCTCCAATTCAGTAATTTCGGCCTCCACCCGGGTCACCTCCTCCTGTGCGCGCCTCCGGGCATGGGAAATAAAGGAGAGGGCCTCCCCTCTCAGCACTGTCTTGAAAGCCTCCCACAGGGAGATAGCCGACAGGACTGACCCCACATTCTCCTCGAAATACCGTTGCAAGGATTTAATCAAGTCAGCGCGAATAGTGGGGTCGCGCAGGTACCAAGCGTTGATTGGAGCTACCCTGCCCTCCCCCCTCGGGAAGACATCAAAGTGCAACAGGAGCGGGGAGTGATCTGAAATGCCCCTCGCCAAATGGCGCACCTCCCCCACCCTCCCGGCATAGGCCGCAGGGACAAGGATATGATCAAGCCGCGAAAGGCTACCATGGGCACCCGAATGGAAGGTGTACTGCAGCTGAGTGGGATGCTTTAAACGCCAGCAGTCCACCAATCCCAGTGTGTCCAGAAGGCCCGACAGCCACGCCTGTGCCCGGGGGAGGTCCCTAGGGGGATAACGATCCATAGTCCCAGAGACCACCGCGTTGAAGTCCCCCCCAACCACCAGAAGCCCCCCCGGAAGGTCAAGAAGGAGGCGTCCCAGGTCCGCAAAAGTGGTGGACTGTAACCCCGGTGGGACGTACACTGAGACAAAGACGACTACTTTGCCCTCCATTCTCCCCACCAAAACAGTGTAGCGTCCCCTCTCATCATGGCGCACCTCGTCTATTTCTAGCGGGAGCGAGGTCTTGACCATAATGCCCACCCCTCGTGAGCCTGACGTAAAGCCCGAGTGGGCCACCAAACGATAACCACGTCGATTCATGGCACAAAAGGAGTTACCAATAAGGTGTGTCTCCTGCAGAAAGACCACATCAGGCGAAATCCGTTTCAGATACTGCAGGACCACACCCCGCTTAATCCTATCCCCCAGCCCGTTAACGTTCCAGGAATCGCTACTTTTCTTGCCGCTATGCTTCATAGCGTGGGGCTTGATGATATGAGAAATGCCGCTTAGCGACATTTCTCCTGTCATGTCAGGTCAGGAACGCCCACTTTGCATCTCATTAGAGATGCAAAGCTGGGCATTAGGAATCCCTACGCTAACGCAAGTTTTCACACATTAGCATGAGCTTGCTAATTAGGCGATAAAATTATCGCCGCTTTTCGGCCAAAAACGGCTGCAAAAGCGGCGATAATTCTATCGCCTCACCTTGCTGATATGCCCCCTAGTTATTATTGGGTCTTTACTCCAAGCTTAGCACTGACTAGACAAGCCTTTTACAATTTAAATCCCCAGCGAGAGAACGTGTAGATGAAAGGAGATTTTGTCCTTTATTGATCTATGCGAATTACAGAGTAAAATCAGAAGCCTACGTTTTGGCCATTCTGGTGTGAGAAGGGTTTGAAATTCATGGGCCAGTTACTTCAAAGGGATCACATTTTGAGCTTTATTCACAAATTGCATATTTTGTACATAAGGAAGTATTCCAATAGTGATGTACGATGGAACCACACATTCCTTTGTAACGCATGCTGTTACAACGCGACCATTACAACGCGAATGCCATTACCACGCATAACCATTATCACACATTTTTTTACAATGCATATGCCTCTATCACGCATGTGTTTGCAACTAATTTCATTGTAAAAGCATGAATGGTAAAGACATATGCATGGTAAAAATGTTGTGGCATCTCAATTTTGAGGCAGATCTGTCAAGGAGGGGCCACGTTAATGGGGGTGGAAGGGTTCATTTACTAATAGCTTGACGCTATTTGACAGCTTTGCCGGCAATTTGTCAAACATATATCAAGTTATACCCAATACTCGCATTTCATGGTTTCATGCAGTTCTGTCACTGTATGGGAGGGGAACAAAGATAAAAGGGTAAACAAAGTTATAATTTTGTAAATGACTGAGGCAGTTTTGCAAATCTAAATGATTTTTTGCAAATAGTTCCCACTTTAAGCCCAGTTCTGGCATCTCAGGTTTCATTCACATCTGGCAAGGAGAGGTAAAAGGGGGAGACATAAATGCTTTTATTTATTTACTCTACTGTTAAATTTTACAAATCTGCATAAAATGTGCCACATTAGTCGAGTGCCAAACTCTTAAGTTTTGTGAACATTTGCCATGGGTGCAAAACTAAAGTGGGTACAATTGTAGATGTGCTATCATATGATGTTGGATCACTGGGTGTATGATGGTAGCTGCGTGGGCATATGATGGTGGGTGTATGATGGTGGCTGCGTGGGCATATGATGGTGGGTGTATGTATGTATGTTGGTAGGTGTGTACATCAAAGGTTTCTCTGTGCTTGTGTAATGGGGGGTGTCTACATATACTGGTAGTTGTGCAGAAGTAAAAGTGCTCATTTGCTAATACCTTTGATTTTGGTTGAATGTCAAGGATTGGACGCAGTAAAGATCTTTCTATCATGATTGTTCAAAGAAAGGGCTGCTCGTCCCAGCAGCCACAGTACCTCCTTGCGCTGAACAAACGTGAAACGAGTCACACACAGGGCCAGACTGGCCATAGCGGGCACCGGGCGTTTCCCCGGTAGGCCGCTAGGGTGGGGGCCGGTTTTAGGCCGCTGGGAGGCCGTTTTTGTTACCGGGGGTCGGCAATCGCTGCCCCCGGTAACAAAATCGGCCGAAACCGGCCCTCGCAAACTGCTCGGCTGCTCTCCCCCTCACCCCAGAGGGGGGGCAGCTGATCAGTTTGCCAGGGCCGGTTTCTGTTCCCAGTCCGGCCCTGGTCACACATCTCTTTAAGAGAGTCCAACTTAGGAGGAAAAGCAAAACGGAACATCGCCAATTCTGGGTGGCTTCTCTTTGAAGATGAAAGACTTCATAAAAGTTAGGAAGCAAAACACCAACAGCACCCTGTGATAGAGGAAGGATAGAATGTAGCATAATCTTCCACACAAAGAGCCCAACAGGGAACAGGGAAAAACAGCTGCAAAAAGGGGAGCACAAATCAGGGACAAAATTCATCTGAGGTGAGCGATGAAAAGTAGGGGAATCAAAAGCCTTGTGATGCTCTTTCTCAGGTCCAAGCTCCCTTACATGTGAGTAGAACAGGAAAATGGTTGATCACCACTTTTGACATGGAAGCTCTGACAGGACAACTCGGCGATGCAGTGAGCGCAAGGTAAATAGTTTTATTTATTTATTTACTTACTTTACCCCGTTCAGTCGTAAGTCAGATTCCACTACCCCCCACCGTGCCCCTCCCTCCACCCTGCCTCACCGCCCCACAGCACTCCTTCTGTGAGCCACTGACACACAGGCTGCAATGGTAGGCCTGAGACATGTCTTCAAGGGCAACTTAAGTGGGTGGCACAATGAGTGCAGCAGGCCCAGAGGTAGCATTTAATTTACAGGCCCAGGGAACATGTTGTAGCACTTTATTAGCGAGTTCTAAGTTAATTAAATGTGCAAATTGCATGTAAGCCAATATTACCATGTTTAAAGAAGGGAGCACAAGCACCTTAGCTCAGGTTAGTAGTGCTAAAGTGTACACAGAGTCGTAAAGCAAGCAAAAACAAAGTCAGCAAAAATTGGAGGCTTGAAGGCTAGAAGTTGAGGGGAAACCATGCCAAGGATTTCAGGTCCAACAGTAGGTGTGAAGGTGTCTCAGTTGAGTACTGTGCATGCATTTGCACTGCAGATTGACAATGACACTTGTTTGTTTTGACTTGTTTCCTCTGAATGGCTGAGTGTTTCACTCTCCTACTTCAAAAAATAAAGATGTTTTGAGTACATTTCTAACATGTAGTGGACACATTGCTCATTGGTCTTGAAGACAGGGGTGTATGTCTCGAATAGGTATGGAAAAATGCAAATGACACCATTGTAACTTGCATAATTTTTTGTTATGCTTGTTGCGTGGAATTTCCCAACTTGAGACATAATGGCAATTTGCATAATCACACTGTGTTTCATTATATTGCATAACCTAGGAGCACAGGACCAACGCAAATAATCAGAAAGCGGGCAGGTGTTGTTCACTCCAATTTTTTTTCTCCATCTTTTTTGCATGAAATGCATCTTGATGTCAAAAATTGACATAAGGATGCATTTAGTGTTGAAATTTGACACTGAGTGATAGATTTGCATTTTACGTAATGTCACATAATTGTACTGACATTTCCCATATTTACGCAAAAGCTAATTACCTGAATTTCACCCCCTTATCTCATACAACCAAGGGAGCCTTTCCTGATGGTCCACAATGTTACACAGGGTCTACCCCAAGCCATGAATATTACTACACACAGATGAATGTTGTTTGAAAAACTGTTCCTCCTAAAGGATTGGATTTACTAGACAAAGCCAGCAATGTACTCCTCTTCCGTCTTCTCCTCTTCATTAGCGGTGACCACTGAGAGAGCAGCTTGACGGAGGATAGTATTCTCTCCTGGGTTTGAATGACGTTCTCCACTTGTAGATAGTGCAGCACCATCGTATGGCTCTCATTCTCCAGGACGGCAAGAGTAAAATTATATTTTGTATTCAAATACATATTTTATTATATCATTTTTATAGAAATATTTTATTTGAATCATAGAAATATTTTGAAATTTGAACGTCTGACATTTTAGATTCTGTAACAGCCCTCCCCATACTTTGTTCACATTAGCCGCACTGGACCTGGCACTCTCTGCAGAGTTATCCCAAACCTTTTGCCTTTACCTTCCACTTTTTTCCTGAATTCATTTTTGTTGGCCTTAGCACTATGTGCACTTTACCACTGCTAGCCAGTGCTAAAGTACTTGTGCTCATTCCCCTAAACATGGTTCAATTGGCTTACACCTGATTGGCATATTTAATTTACTTGTAAGTCCCTTGTAGAGTGGTATACCATATACCCATGGCCTGTAAATTAAATGCTACTGGTGGGCCTGCAGCACTAATTGTGCAACCCACTTCAGTAACACTTTAAAACATGTCCCAGGCCTGCCATTGCAGCCTGAATGCTGTTTTAAACTGCCAATTCGAAATGGCAATAGAACCCTCTTATGACACACATCTATGGGTTGATGAAAAGGGAACTACAAAAAGCTACCCTTTAAGGAATCCCTTATTGTGGGGTAAAATGTCCTCACCCACTATTCATGGCATGCTTCATCATTGGGCTTATATTACACTTCCTATGTTGCCATCAACAGCGGTGGAGCAAACGCTATTCTATATTTCTAGGGATCCAATCATCTATGGTGATATAGGATTAAAACTGCCTTAGAGATACCCTATTGTTTCTGATCCTTTAATTGTGGGTTCCCCAGACAGGATTAAAAACTGCCTAGATGGTGTCTAGGCTTTATCACCCTATCATCTCTCAAGCTGATTTTTTACTACATGTTTTGGCAAAACATCTTGCGCCACTAAGGATGGATGGCCTTTGTCAGGACAATGAAATCCTAATTCCAAGTCCCTGTCAAGGTCAGTCTGTCAATCTTGTTAATAAACAGCAAAGTGTTGAATATTGCACCATGCAAATACCTTACTTTTCATATGGGTATTTTGACAAAAGGACTTTTTCTTCAAACATCTGGTTAGTGTCTTATAACCCGGGATGGGAGCTGGAGCGTCGCCCTGTAGTCACACATTTGTCAAGATCCTAATGCTGTTTCATAGACCACTCCAGACCCTCTTCCAATGGCGGCGTTGTGACTTTTTTTCCCAGTAGTAGTATTTGTAGTAGACACTTGTGTTGCTTTTGTGAATTTGTGTGTTTTTGTATGTGCATGCCCCATTCCTAAGCCCATTCAAAAATGTTGTTAACTCCTGCCATTTTGTAGCCACTACCTTTGTCTCCCCTAAATTTACAACTGAAACAGAGAATTCCATGTGCAAAGATCTCTGCCCCTGTGTTGCAGTACTTTGCACAGAAGAGATCTGCCTGCCTGATTTAATTGCAGATGTTTCTTAGGTTTGGCTATGACAGTGACTACTCCATCAACACCATAGCCTATTCTGCATTGGACACCCACACAAGTGAGGTATCATTTTACTCGGGACACTAATGAGAACGCTGTGGAGTAGGACATTTGTGCGGCTGTGGTGAATCCACACAACAATTTGTGGAAAATGTGTTTTTTTCCAGCTAAATTTGAGGTTTCCAGGGGATTCTGGGTAGGGAAACGTTGGGGGAACCACGCAAGCCATACCTCATTGGACTCCCCAGGGTGTCTAGTTTTCAGAAATGTGTGGGTTTGGTAGGTTTCCCTAGATGGCGGCGAGCCCCGGGCCAAAACCCCAGGTGCCCCACCCCCCCAAAACGAGGTAGTTTTGTTATAGGTAATTTTGAAGTCTCCACAGTATGATTTGGGCCATTTCCTGTTGCAAACACTATGCCTACCCACACAAGTGAGGTAACATTTTTATCGGGAGACCTGGTGGAACGCTGGGTGGTAGGAAATTTGTGTCAGCCCGGTGATCCTACAACTTTCCCACACAGAAATGTGGGAAAGAATTTAGTTTTTTCAACAAAATTTGAGGTTTGCAGGGAATTCTGGGTAGGGAAATGTTGGGGGACCCACGCAAGTCGTGCCTTAGGTTTCCCTAAATGGCTGCCGAGCCCGGGGCCAAAAACGCATGGGATGCCCCTTGCAAAACCAGGTTGTTTTGTGATAGGTAGTTTTGATGTCGCCTCAATAGGTTTTGGGCCCGTGCCTGTCGTGGGTACTTGACCTACCCACCCGAGTGAGGTACCATTTTTATTGGGAGACCTGGGGGAACGCTGGGTGGTAGGAAATGTGTGGATCCACACAGATTCCAGAACTTTTCACCACAGAAATGTGAGGAAAATGTGGGTTTTTGTGGACAAATTTTGAAGTTTGCAAGGGATTCTGGGTAACAGAACCTGGTGAAAGCCAGACAAGTCACCCCATCCTGGATTCCACTGGGTGTCTCGCTTTAAAAAATATATAGGTTTGCTAGGCTTCCTTAGGTGCTGGCAGAGCTAGGGTTCAAAATCTTCAGCTAGGCACTTTGCAAAACAAGGGTCTGTTTTCACTGTGAAAATGTGGTGTGTCCACGTTGCGTTTTGGGCCGTTTCCTGTCGCGGGCACTAGGTCTACCCGCACAAGTGAGGTGCCATTTTTCTCGGAAGACTTTGGGGAATGCTGGGTAGATGGAATTTTGTGGATCCACACAGATTCCAGAACTTTCCACCACAGAAATGTGAGGAAAATGTGTTTCTTTTGGCAAATCTTGAGGTTTGCAAGGTATTCTGGGTAACAGAACCTGGTGAGAGCCACTCAAGTCATCCCATCCTGGATTTCCCTGGGAGTCTAGTTTTCAAAAATGTATAGGGTTCCTTGGTTTCTCTAGGTGCCGGCAGAGCTAGGGTTCAAAATCTACAGCTAGGCACTTTGCAAAAAAATGGTCCATTTTCACCGTGAAAATGACGTGTGTCCACATTGCGTTTTGGGCTGTTTCCTGTCGCGGGCACTAGGCCTACCCACACAAGTGAGGTACCATTTTTCTCAGAAGACTTTAGGCAACACAGGGTGGATGGAATTTAGGGGATCCACGCAGATTCCAGAACTTTCCACAACAGAAATGTGAGGAAAATGTGTTTTATTTTGACAATGTTTTAGGTTTGCAAGGGATTCTGGGTAACACAACCTGGTGAGAGACAGTCAAGTCACCCAATCCTGGATTCCCCTGGGTGTCTAGTTTTCACAAATGTATAGGTTTGCTAGGTTTCCCTAGGTGCTGGCAGAGTTAGGGTTAAAATCTACAGCTAGGCACTTTGCAAAAAAGGGTCCATTTTCACTGTGAAAATGTGGTGTGTCCACGTTGCGTTTTGGGCCGTTTCCTGTCGCGGGCACTAGGCCTACCAACACAAGTGAGGTACCATTTTTCTTGGATGACTTTGGGCAATGCGGGTTCAGTGAAATTTTGTGGATCTACGCAGATTCCAGAACTTTCCACCACGAAAATGTGAGGAAAATGTGTTTTTTTACGACAAATTTTCATGTTTGCAAGGGATTCTGGGTAACATAACCTGGTGAGAGCAAGTCAGTTCACCTCATCCTGCATTCCCCTGGGTGTCTAGTTTTCAAAAATGTATAGGTTTGCTAGGGTTCCCTAGGTGCCCGCAGAGCTAGGGTCCAAAATCTACAGCTAGGCACTTTGCAAAAGAAGGGTCAGTTTTCACTGAGAAAATGTAGTGTGTCCACATTGCGTTTTGGGCCATTTCCTGTTGCGGGTACTAGGCCTACCCACACAAGTGAGGTACCATTTTTCTCGGAAGACTTTGGGGAACCCGGGGTGGGTGGAATCTAGTGAATCCACGCAGATTCCAGAACTTTCCACAACAGAAATTTTAGGAAAATGTGGTTTTTTGGGACAAATTTGTAGGTTTGCAATGAATTCTGGGTAACAAAACCTGATGAGAGCCAGTCAATTCACCCCATCCTGGTTTTCCCTGGGTGTCTAGTTTTCAAAGATGTATAGGTTTGCTAGGTTTCCCTAGGTGCTGGCAGAGCTAGGGTTCAAAATCTACAGCTAGGCACTTTGCAAAAAAAGGGGCAGTTTTCACTGTGAAAATGTGGTGTGTCCACGTTGCGTTTAGGGTCGCTTTCTGTCACGGGCACTAGGCCTACCCACACAAGTGAGGTACCATTTTTCTCTGAAGACTTTGGTGAATTTGGGGTGGGTGTAATCTTTTTGATCCATGCAGATTCCAGAACTTCCCACCACAGAAATGTGAGGAAAATGTGTTTTTTGTTTTTTTTTAACAAATGTTTAGGTTTGCAAGGGATTCTGGGTAACAAAACCTGGTGAGAGCCAGTGAATTCACCCCATCCTGGATTCCCCTGGGTGTCTACTTTTAAAAAATGAATAGGTCTGTTAGGTTTCCCTAGGTGCTGGCAGAGTTAGGGTTCAAAATCTACAGCTAGGCACTGTGCAAAAAAAGGGTCTGTTTTCACTGTGAAAATGTGGTGTGGCCACGTTGTGTTTTTGGCCGTTTCCTGTCACGGGCACTAGGCCTACCCACACAAGTGAGGTACCATTTTCCTTGGAAGACTTTGGGGAACACAGGGTGTGTGGAATTTTGTGGATCCACGCTGATCCTAGAACTTTCCACCACAGAAATGTGAGGAAAATGTGGGATTTTTAAACAAATTTTTAGGTTTGCAAGGGAGTCTGGGTAATTGAACCAGGTGAGAGCCACTCAAGACACCCCATCCTGGATTTCCCTGTGTGTCTAGTTTTAAAAAATGTATAGGTTTGCTAGGTTTCCCTAGGTGCCGGCAGAGCTAGGGTTCAAAATCTACAGCTAGACACTTTGCAAAAAAGGGTCAGTTTTCACTGTAAAAATAAAGTGTGTTCACGTTGTATTTTGAGCCGTTTTCTGTCACGGGCACTAGGCCTACCCACACAAGTGAGGTACCATTTTTATTGGGAGACTTAGGGTAACACACAATTGTAGAGCAACTGTTATTACCTATTGACTTTTGATGCATTTCGGCCTTCCAAATGAAAGACAATGTGTAAAAAATGTCATTTTGAAAAATGACCTATAATTCTCATGCTAGTATGGGTACTCACAATTTCAAAAATGTGCAAATATCTACTGTTTCTAAACTCTATATTTTGTTCCAATTTCAGAAATACATAGGTGTCTTTCATACCGATTTTTCCATGTATATATTTTCCCAAATGAATTGCTATATACCCGGTACATAATAAAATAATATTGCAAACGCTGCTCAGTTATTGGCTCTGGGTTCGTCGGGTTCTTGGTGAACCTACAAGTCAAACAGCTGTCACAATTAGAAGAAGTTACAGGTGAGAACGTTGGCACAAATGGCTGTTTTTTTCAACTAATTTTCACTTTTTCCTATATTCAACTGTTAGTTTCTATAAAGAAACCTTGAAGGATGCACACAAATGACTCGTTGCTTAATTCAGAATGTTTTCTTATTTTCTAAAATGTATAGCTTTCCAGGATCCATTATTGCTTTCATACCCATTTCAACCATTAACTGGAAGAAAGTTGAAAGCACAAAAAATAGCAAAAATAGGCTATATCCCATTAAAATGCCAAAACTGTAAAAAAAATGTTGTTTTTCTTTTTTTTTTAACCCTTTCCGTGCTCATGACGGAACCACTCCATCATGAGCCACGGGTGCCGTGTGCTCATGACGGAGTGGTTCCGTCATGCTGCGGCCGTTGGCGGCCGCTCTGCCCACGCGGCGCTAATTCCCCGCCTGTGCGGGTGATTAGCGCAGTGGGCGGAGACGTGACGGAACCAGTCTGTCATGAGCACAGCTCACCCGTGGCTCGTGACGGGGTGGTTCCGTCACGAGCACAGCGCCACCGCAACTGCCCCCAAACCCCCCAGCGGAATTCCTGCCGCGGCGAAGGGGTTAAATAACAATTTTATTGAAAATAAAAACCACAACATTGCAGCAGTAATGACACTTAAATAACTCCTTCGCAGGTAAAATACACATCCGGACTTTGGAGACAGCAAGCCATACACCCAGGGCAGTATGCCTGGAATCAAACCGATCAGTAAAACGTTACAGAGGTGGTCACATACACATATTAGGATCAGGGAGCTCCCCATACACAGCATTTGAATGGTGGTCTAGAGCTATTAGGTCACAGCGTTTGCCCCTACTTGATCTAGGATAGCTTGTCTCTCCCTACTAAGTTCCACAGTTGGAGAGATACAAATGTCTCCCCGATATTTATTCCAGCGCCCCCACTTGCGATCCCACCTCCGCGGACAGCCTCTACTTTTGTAAACCGTTTTCTCCGCCACCATGGCCTGATCCATGTCTGTGGCCCAGTCGCGCAGCCGCGGCATGGTGTCTACTCCCCACTTCTGGGCAATGCTCCTTTTTGCAATGGCCCAACCCCCCGCCACCCACTCCTGTTCCACCTGAGTGAGGTCTGTATCGTCCCACACATTAAGGAGGCAGAGTTGGGGGGAAGGGGCGACAGGTTTATCTATCGCCCTCACCATCTGTCGGGTGACTTCTGTCCAGTATTGCTGAATGTGAGGGCATGCCCATAGTATGTGCAGAAATGTACCTGTCTGGTGACAGTGCCATAGGCAGAGTGCGTCTGGACGTCTACCCAATTTATACAACGGTTTGGCATCGAAATACACCCGGTGCAGAATTTTAAGTTGAACCAGGCGAAGGCGCATCGGTATCGCCACCTCACGAGGGGAAGCTAGAGCGTCAATCCAGTCGTCATCAGCCATTTCCCCCAAGTCCGCCTCCCACCTGGCCCGCAGTTTATGCATTGGGTCGGTACGATTATTAACTATCTTTCTATAGGTCAAGGAGATAGCCCTGCAGTCCATGGGATACAGCAGCAGCCTGTCCTCCAGAGGAGAGGAGTCCGGGAGGGGGGTGCCGGCGGGGTGAGCGCCGTCGATAGCATGGCTGATTTGAAGATATCGATAATATTCTGAGGGCGCGAGTTGGTATTTGAGCTGAAGCTCTGCGAATGACGCCTTTTTGCCTTTAATCCATACATCCCCCACCGTACAGATGCCAATAAGGTCCCATTTATCGAAACCTGCACAGGTGCTCAGACGCCCCAGACAATCAGGCTCCCAGAGTGGGGTGGCCTTAGTCAGCCGCCCATGCCAACCCATGCGCCGCTGGAGCCTGTGCCAGGTTTCCACCGTCCGGGCCGTAGGTCCAGTCAGGTCTAGTTTTTTGGGATTTGAGTATAGCGCCCTGTTGTACCCTCCCTTCCCCAAAAACCAGTGGTCAGTACGGAAGCTAGGATCATCGTGGGCGCCGAACACCCACTGGTTGATCGCAATCAGTTGCGCTGCTTGATAGCAGAGGCGTATGTCCGGCAGTCCTATCCCACCATCGTACCGGCCCATTGTGAGTTTGCGCATTGTGATTCTGGGCGGTCCAGTGTCCCATAAGAGACCTCGCAGTGCCGCCTCAATCTTCAAGAAATAGGAGTCGGGAATCTGGATGGGTGTATTTTGTAAGACATAGAGGAAACGGGGGAGGGCTAGCATCTTGAAAAGGGCTACCCGACCCAAGAGTGTGAGGGGCAGCGTCTTCCAATGGGCCACATCCACCCTGAACCGCTGCAATGGGCCCCTTAGGTTGTGTTCATGAAATAGGGACGGGTCCAGTGTTATAAAAATGCCGAGGTATTGGAAACCCTGTGTTACCACCGGAATGTTATATCCCCTGGGACTATGAGGCGGGTCACCCCAGAGGGGGTACATCTGGGATTTGGACCAGTTGATCTGGTATCCGGAGTGGGCCCCAAAGATATGAAAAATATGGAGTACCCGACGGACCGAGCGCGCCGGGGAAGCCAGGTACAACAATATATCGTCCACATATAAAGAAATGCGGTCTTCATGATCCGGTGCCCATTTAAGGCCTCTGATTTTGGGGTCCCCCCGGATCCAGACCGCAAGCAGCTCAAGTGCCAATGCAAAAAGAAGCGGCGACAGTGGACAGCCCTGTCTTGTACCACGGCACAGGGAGAAGGTGCTCGAGCAGTGATTGTTAACTGAGACGTGGGCCGGTTATAGAGTAGTCTGATCCATCCCATCAGCCGGGGGCCCAGCCCCACACGGGCCAAGACAGCGAAGAGATACTCCCACGCCACCGTATCAAACGCCATCCTGGCATCTAGGGCAAGCAAAAGTGCTTCTTCTTGGAGTGTTGCAGCACGGCCCAGTGCTCTGTGAACACGGCACAAGTTACGCGCAGTGTTACGGCCCGGCATAAGCCCTGACTGGTCCGGGTGGATCAATGCAGAGAGATACGGAAGCAGTCGGTTGGCCAGCAACTTGGCCAAGATTTTGCCTCCACTGTAATCAGGGATATAGGATGGTACGAGGCACACTCGTCCTCAGGCTTACCAGGTTTGCGGATAACCACTATGGTGGCAGTGCGAATATCGGCTGGAAGAACGCCAGCATCATAGCATTCATTATACAAGTTCAGCAGGTGGGGCGCAAGGTTCAGAGCCATAGGTTTCAGGAGCTCTATCGCGATTCCATTAGGACCCATGGCCTTGCCAGACCGGACGTCTCGGATAGCTTTTTGAATCTCCTCAATCGAGATATCAACCTCCATGGCCTCCTTGTCTTGCTGAGAAACACAGCGCATTTCAATAGTGGCAAGGAGATCCGGCGCCCAGCGTGCCTGTGAGTTCTGCGGCGCCGTATATATTTGCTCATAATACTTTGCGAACGTCCTCGCAATGTGTTGAGGGTCAGTGATCAATACACCATCTGGCCCTTTAATTGCGCCCACCCACCGCACTGCCAATTCCTTATGTTCTAGCCATGCCAACAGCTTACCGGTGGGCTCACCCAGCTTGTATATTCTGTGCCGGGCCGCAAGACTGCGCCGATTGGCCTCCTCAAAGAGCAATTGTCTATAGTCCTGTCTCTTAACATTGAGTAAATGTTGCGTATCTTGGGCAGAAGTATGCGAAACGCCGCTCTCGAGGTGGAGTATCTCAGTTTCCAACTCGCTCACTCGCCGCCTACGCTCAGCCCTGTGTCCCACTATCATGGACAACGCCCATCCCTTGATGACTGCCCCGTAAGCACCCCAGAGCGTTACCGCCGATTCCACAGACCCAGTGTTTTCCTCAAAATAGTGATCAGTGTCTTGCCTCAAGGCGTCTCTAATGTGTGGGACTTTCAGCAGCCAGGGCTGAATCATGATGGGGCCAGGCTGCCGCATCCGACGGGCGCCAAAGGTAGATTTTACCGGGGAGTGGTCGGATATCCCCCGTGCTAAGCTCGTGGACTCAGTGAAGTGTTGAATATGTTGCGCCTGGGTGAACAGGTAGTCGAGCCGTGAGTGACTGCCATGCACTCCCGATTGAAACGTGTAAAGCGTGTCCCGGGGATGCGACCATCTCCAGATGTCAACCAGACCGAACGCCTCCGTGAAATTGCGCACCATTGACGTTCCAGGTCATTAGGCTAAGTCCCTGAGTCACAGCCATAAAATCCCATCAGTAATATCCTAGCCTGGTCGGAGTGCCCATCGCATCGCGGACCCTCGGTCACCCCCGCACCAGTCCCGAGCTCGCCCCCCATGAAGACAAAGGAGATAAGGCCCTGCGCCTGTAGGTAAGTATCCCACGCCACATATTGACAAGGAATGCCATTTAGTACTGCTGCAAGAAAACAATAAAAAACAACCCCCCCAACAATCCCAATCAAACCAAGCGACACCCCCGAAAAGGCATCTCCCTCCCTGCTTCCCTGCATAACGGGGCTAAAACCGCCGCCTCCCCCAACATGCAGAGCGCCTGTCGTCCCCCCCTGAACAATTTAAGGAAACGTGCGCCGCCCCACTCCCCTCATATTGAGTAACATCACATAGGATCCGTCCCCCACCGCCCGACCCCACCTCCACCGCTAAAGAGAATTTGTAACACTGATTGGACTGCCCGAGCCCCTCCGGGCCAGCACCATCATAACCGCTATTGTCCCACCCGTGATGTTTTAGAAAACAGTGCCAACGAATGAATATACAGTTGAGAGCCCCTCAATGACTGTGAAAGCCAGTCCACTGTCTCCCCACAGTCTGCAATAGGAGTCCCCAGTGCCGACCTACCAAAGGGTTGAACACTCTTCAGTTCCCGAGGCACACCCATATAAACCATTCTCACATCGTGAAGGTACCCACTCGATCCCTGACTCAATTTAGGAAGGTCCGCTGTGGCCATTCAAAGCACTATACCCTTTTACCAACGTCTAGAATTAGGGTTCCCCAGCTGGGCCCGGGGCATCTGAGTCCGGTCGTGACGGAGAACGCCTTTGCTGACGCCAATCTTCGGCCCTATCCGCCACCGATGGTCCCTTTCTCTTCCTTTTGTCCACAGTGCACTAGCCCTCCAACCAGTCCCAAGCATCTTCCGGGCGAGTAGAGAACCAGGATTTTCCATCGGCCTCCACGCACAACTTGGCAGGGAACATCATAGCGTATTTGACTTCCTGTTCCCGGAGGGCCTTTTTTACCTCCAGGAAACTGCGCCTTTGCTTCTGGACTCTTAGGGTAAAGCAAGGAAAAACGTGATGTTGCTGTTCTCAACCGTGACGGGTGGAGCCGCCCTCGCCGTTTGAAGAATAACATCTCGGTCACGGAAGTTAAACACTCGGGCAAGAAGTGGTCGAGGAGGTGCCCCCGGTCGAGGGCGGCCCCCCGGCACGCGATGGGCTCTTTCAATCGAGAAACACTTTGATAGCCCTCGGGCTGTAGGTGCTTGAGGACCAGGTCCTCAACAAAGGGGTCCGCTGCCTGTCCCTCCGCCCGTTCCGGAACACCAATGTTTCGCACGTTATTCCGGCGCATCCTACCTTCATAGTCATCCAGCTGCCGGGCCAGCGCTTCATGGGCGGCACGCATGTCCGCGACCTCTCGTTTGAGAAGGCCAGTGTCACTAGACAGTTCTTTGGTGACAGTTTCCACAGCACCCACCCGGTCGGCAATCTTCCTCACATCCTCCTGGATCAGACCCACCTCGGCGGCCACGATATCGATCCGAATTTCAAGGGACGCCTTGACAGCAGTGATAGCATCAAGAAGGTCTTTGTTCGTCGGTTCTGTCTTGCTGTCGGAGGCCGGCATCCTGTCCCGGTCACCGCCCTGCTGGTGTTGCCACGCGAACTTCTCCAGTTTGGTCTGCGTTGCCGTTTTGCCGCTCCGCCCGGATGGCATGGTCACCGCTCAGGGGGGTGCACCCCCACTGCAGGGCGCAGCTGCTATTCCCCGCTGCCTGCTGTGGAGACTTCCACCCGGCCTGTCGGCTTTCACTGGCTGCACCCCAGCCATAGGGATCCCTCGCCAAAGTCCAGGCATCCAGCAGTGGGCCAAGGATGTGGCCGGCTTCTGTCCACTGTCCACTGCACGCTCAATTCGCCTCTTTAGTGTTGCTACAATCCAGCCTTCCCTGCCCCCTCGGGGAAGCCAGGCTCCAGCGTTCAGTGCCAATCCGGCTAGCCTAAGTAGTCGTCCACTCACCACCAGCGGCCGGTCCCCGCTCGTTGTGTGCACCCAGCACCGTGTCAGCGTCGGGCCCCTCCCGGAGACCTTCACCCTCACCGGGTTTTATCCCACAGCCTGGTTCGGACCGCTGAGGCAGAAGAGCCGGAGGATCTTCCCCACCGCTCGGGGATAGCACGCCAATCGCGCCGGGCTCACCGCCAGTCGCTCCAGAGCGGGACCTCCAGCCCCCGGGGAAGCGGAACAGGCCTCCGGAGCGCCGGAGGCGTCCAGCCCCAAACCACCGATCTCCGGCAAAACCAGGCCGCGGCCTCCAGTAGTCTTTACGCGCAGTGCAGTCCCAGGGCCACTGCCAGCCCCCTCACTCCAGCCCAGTAGTGTCAGCTTCCACCGGTATCGTAGGGGGCTACCACTATCACCCCTTCAGCTTTCAGGCAAGTCTTAGTGAGGCAATGGCGACTTACTATATATCACATCCCCAGCCGGGCTTCACTGCACGCTGAGTTGAGACAGGTCAAGGGGGCCCCCAGTGTGCACCCCCAGGACGCCGGCAGCCCTCCGCTTACTCCCAAGGATCACGCCCAGATTATGAAGGCCGCCTCGGGTCTACAGGCCCGTGTCGTCAAGGTACCTCACTGTCCTTCACGGCGGGGGCCACCGCCCCATCCACCTGGCCCCCCGGCACTCACGGACCTCCAAGGACGGTCCCCGCAGTCGCCGCAGGGATCCGGCGAGGCTGGGTCTGACAAGGAGCACCACCAGTGCTTCGCTGAAGGCCCCGTCACCTTAGGCCTTAGCCGTGGCCCCGCGTGGCGCCCGATCGGCACAGCAACGCACTCCCGCGGGCAGGGTCACCTGCGAGGTCGCGGTCTCCGGAGCTCCCACGGGGGGATGTCGCCGATCAAGTCCAAAATTAGATGGGCAGTAGCCTGGCACCACAGATGTATTGCGGCGGCACCAGGGCAGGAATTGGGCCAGCAGGGGCGAAGTTATCCAGGATAGTTGGGGAGTGGCGCTCTGCAGTGAAACTACCGAGCGGCCATTCCCGTCGGCGGTTGGCCACGCCCCCCCAAACATTTTGGGTTTTCTGACAAAAGTCTGTCAGTCCCTAAAAGCTGGGAATGTGGTGATTCCTGACCCTCAAACACTATGTTGATACAATTTGCAGGGGGAAAAAATTAGACGCTTTCATTTGCAGCACTTTCTTCCCATTTTTCCTAAAATAAACAAAATGTAGCTGTATTTTGGCTAATTTCTGGGTCCCCTCAAGGGGAATCCACAAACCCTGGGTACCTTTAGAATTCCCATGATGTTGGAAGAAAAGGACGCAAATTTGGCGTGGATACCTTATATGGTCAAAAAGTTACATGGGCCTAAGCGCAAACTACCCCAAATAGCCAGGGGGGGAAGGCCTAGCATCGAAGGGGTTAAAATGTTATTTTGGTGAGGCTACATACTGAGACTTTTGCCCAGGTCAGGTGTGCAAGAGGAGGTGTATTGTCTGACAGGTTTGCTGTAAACAAGGGAGTTAGGCAAGGGTGTGTCTTGGCCCCTACTCTGTTCTGTATTTATGTGAATGGATTGATTGCCAGCCTGGATGCAGTCCCTAACAACGATGCACCCAGGTTGGCAGGTAGGAAAGTAGCAGCCATAATGTTTGCGGATGACACCCTGCTCCTTTCCAAGACACCAATGGGCATCCAACGTATATTGGAGGGATTTAGCAATTTCTGTAGGGAGCACGGACTACAGATCAATGTAGATAAGACCAAATACATGATTTTTAATCCCCCAATACACACTAGGCCACCACCTACCCTTGATTCAGTTGCACTCGAGAGAGTTCACACCTTTCAATATCTTGGTGTTACCCTAGGCGAAAAACTTTCCTGGGGCCCACATCTTGCAAAATCCCAACTTAAACTGACCCAAATAGCTGGGGGAATCTTAAAGATGACAAATGCCTCTACTCTTAAACCCATCAGCCCTAGTCTTGAAATCTACAAGATGAGGGCCAGAGCGGCTGCACTATACGGAGGGGAACTATGGGGGCACGTTACTAGACCAGGACTGACTAAGGTTGAGAACAACTTCCTGAGACAACTGCTCGCGCTCCCCCAAAGTACACCCCTACTACCGCTGAGGCTTGACTTAGGTATACTCCCCATCCAGGAGGAACTAGCCATCAAACCTCTCAGGTTTTGGAGGAGGATCTGGCTGACCCCCGAGCTGGAGCAGTACAAAACAGAGCTTCAAGAAATACTGAGATTAGGCAGGGCAGCACATATCCCCTGGCTTTCCTATATCAAAGATGAATTTACGAATCTGGGTCTTGCAGATATGTGGGTGAATCCAGCAATAGCTTGCAGAGAGATCCCAGGGAAAACATTCACTGAGTTATACCGATTTCGATGTTCTAATGCGTGGCTCCATGATTCAAAGAATGGTACCATGGTGAAAGCATTCATAGAGATCAAATCTGTTTATTCATTCGAAGATTTTTTGGATGTAATTTTCCCTGTTATGGCTAGGAAGCTATACATACAATGGAGGTTTGGTGCACTCCCCCTAGCGTGTTTAACAAGCAAATGGTACCCGACTAGGTCCTCACACTGTATTGGCTGTGACATGATTAAAGAGGATGAAAGCCACATTCTTTTTTTCTGTCCACTCTATAGCAGAGCAAGGCAGAATTGGATCGTACCTATCTGTAGGAACCTTGGATTTAGGAAATGCTCGGACGCACTAAGGGTTTTTAAGACTGAAACTGCAGGTCACATTGTATTTGCCTTAGCCAAGTATCTGCATGCTTTCTGGATTAAAAGGCGTTTTATACTATCTAATACTGCCTAGTAGCCGGGCATGTTTTCTGCTTGTGTAACGCCAGTTACAGATACAATGTGTGTCCTAAAATTAATATTAACATTGACATTGATTTACATTCCTGATCTGCATTGCCTATGTCATTAAGATGCTCTTTTAACATTGTAATTTTAATGTGTATAATATGTTGTGTACTCTTTTATGGCTGAAATATTGCCGAAATAAAGATTCAAAGAAGAAAATGTTATTGGTGATTGGTGTTGTAGATACACTCCATTAAAGGGAGAAGCTCTCCTCTTGAACTCAAGATCTGCCCAGAGTCCCACACATACACACACACACACAAACACGTGCATGTCTTCTCTTCAGAGAAGTGGTTTTATTCAGATTCTTTTCATTTTGTTAATTTATGTGTTTACTGTTTTCTGTATTATTATGATAATGGTCCTTTAAAATGATCACATATACACATTATAACAGTAAGAAAATAAATGTTGTACTTCTAAATTACACACACAACTATGGCATTTGTAATAAAACTAAACTCAGTAAGAGAGTCTTAAGTGCACTGCAAGCATTAATTATTTTGTTTTATATAAACAGAGAGGGAATTTCGAGAAACCACTACGAGGGTAAGATAATTATTTATTTAATTTTCCCTCGTGTTCGTCCCTCGAAATTCGACCCTCACCTGGCCCCACCGCCCCTACCTGCAGCGTTCGTGGCTGTACTGGGTAACAGGTAAAGTGGCCTGCAATTTTACTTTGCTGTGTGGAAAATCCACACCAGTACCATGAAATTATGAGTAAAGCCCCATGGGATGGGAAATTGCCAAGTGGGACCAATTTTTCTGCGTGCTTTTGACCAATTGCTTCAGTTTTTAAAAGCCTTAAAAACCTGCCTCTACGCTAACCGCCATTAATCCAGGATATTAACTTCTCCTGTACTGAGCAATCTGAGCACCAGAGAGCCTAATAAGGCATTTACGCGCTTCATAAATACCTCACAAAATTCACAAAAATTCAAACCTCTCCTGCAAACAGCACCAGGAGTCACCAGATGAGCAAGCTGACAGCTATTAGCTTTGTGCTACTGCTCAGTAGAGTGCCAACCTCAGTCTGGTCATAACAGATATGTTTCCAGTGCCAGACCTATGTGCAATAGGGCAATTGTAGTCTTGTTTTTCACCCATTGAACTCATTAAACTAGCACACTTGAAACCAATAATTTGACAAATTCAGGTTAACAGTCAGCTCAGCACAACCAAGTCTTCAGTGTGTACCTAGGAGAGCCCTGATTTTAACTTGAATGGACCGTAATCTAATTTTAACTGGCTTGGAGTTCCCACATCAGGGTTTACTGAGTACAGGAATATCAAGACCAATTTTACTGGACAAAAAATCCAGATGGCAAAATCGTACAAGGCTTGGGCTGAAAGCTCAGGCTGGCCCTGGCCCCGGCCCCACCTGCTTCTTTAAGAGCAGTTGGTTAATTGGAATATTAATCGCCACATAAAGTGAACACCATGAGGAATTCAACCTGGACAAACATGGGCTGTACAGTCATTTCCCTAGTATTTGCACAGTTCTAGTGGGTTGCTACTGTATGGTACCGGTGTTTAGGATGCTGAGTTAGCTCCCCCCCAGTACCGTGCAACTTGTCATTGGGCCTTGGTGCTAGACTCTTCAAATTAGGGCGAGAGGTTTGTGAAGGCATGGTACTGTAGAGTTATATCCACATTAATATGCCCTCATGTTTCAATTATTAGTACACATAAGAGCTCTGACCTTTGTATCATGTGTTGAATATAAGTATATTCACTGCCTTTTGGGGTTTTCAGAGAGAAATGGCAAAAGTAAAATGAGTATCATCTTGACTCATACAGTTTTAAAGCAAGTTTTAAACAGAAAGTGAATGTTAGTCTGCTACTGCTTCAGACTATGGTTGTTAAAACACAAATGGGCATATTTACAAAGACGCGGCGCAACGCAGCAGAGCAAGTAAAGTTGCTGCTCTGCATTGTGACAGCTGAATGGAGCAGAACCGCGTCATATCTTCAAAGATGTGGCACAGTTCTGCTCTCTACACTTTGGGCAGCCTAGCATCAATGCACATCAAGAGAAAAGGACAACCCAATAATCCCTTGCGGGCTAGGATGTAACCTCAATTGAGAAGTAAAGGGCTAACAACGTACTCAATTGTGAAGAGGGACTATTTTTCAATGCTTTACTACAATTAACTGACCTAATGGGGATCCACCATTACCACGCAGCTGTTTCCCCGCATACCATTACGTGCATTTCATAAAAGAACCAATCTTAAGAAAGTGGTGTACACTAATTTGAAACTTAGAATAACTCCATTGTATTTAATATGAATGATTTAGGCGCACAAATCATGAAATTCTGCAAAACAATAATCTTCCAAGCAAATCAAACTGATGAAGTCAGAGATTAATGTCTGTAAAGTCCACTCTGATTAATACCAATGCTCCACAAAAGATAAAACTTTTCAGTGGTGAAGGTCCAGTAGTAGTTACACTTGGAAGGAGTTGGACGTCGATGTTCCGGTCTCTATTGTGCATACTCCAGGAGACCATCCTCAGGACAACCTGTTTATAGTGGAAATGCAACGATGACCCCACATGAATTATTAAGGACAAATCAAGATAGCATTTACAATGAAAGAAAGGACTGGGAATATCTATACCTTCAATAAATAATTGGAAATTTTGGATAAATCATTAAAAATGAGAGGGCAATTTGTGAAGCGGCCCTGAATAAATCAGGTCACGTAATGCCGGATCCTCAGTACTGTTATTAAATAAATTAAGACTTTGACCCCAGGAGGGCCCTCTGGGATCTCCCACGAGGCCTAGGGTGTCAGAGTATCTTTACCATGCCCCACCATATTTATATGTAATTTTTTTACCATTTTTGAGGAGAGGGGACAGAGTATGCAAGTCCTAAAATGGCTGCCGCTACAACTTTGTTGATGGTGTAGCAGCCAATCGGATCTTATCTTTAGATCTGTTATGTCTGCAGATGCTCTTTGGTGTGATATACACATACATTTTGACCTTAATTTCTCAAAAACTACTGAACGGATTTACACCAAATCACAAACAACATGTCTTCTTATCAAGATCTAGCTTTCTGGCAAATTATATAGATGGAGACTTACCCCAAACTCAGCCAACAAGCCTCAGAATCTCCCTCAGGCCAGGATGCAAGTGCCCTCCACAAGAGTATCTGGACCTCCAATGCCTCCATAGTATAGGCAATAAGCGGAAAGTACTGTGCTCCAGCAAGTGACAAATGCATCCCATATTAAAGCCGGGGAAATGAACAATCAACATCATCGCTCTGATGCTTTAATGCTTTAGCATTACCTGTAATGCTAAAGACTACAGGCAATCTTCATTACTCCGAGCAGCAGTCTTCCTCATCAAAGTCCTTACTAATGTGGCTCCATCTGCCAACATAGACCACCTCAGGCTTCTAAGATAAAGTGAATCTGTTTGCTTCAACTGAGTGCTGCAGACCTGCTTCTACCCAGCTTCCAATACAAATGAGGGACAGGTTAGATGTCCTTCACATCTAACATGGGCTTCAATTGGAATTCCATGGAGCATATTATCAAGCCCATTATCGCCATTTTAGCGGCAGTTTTCTGCCGCTAAAGCGGCAATAATTTTATCGCCTGTTTTGATAATATGCCCCTAATTTCTCCTTGCTGGGAGATTTTAATATCCACGCTGAGGATGGCACAATTGGCGCCTCCAACAGCCTACTTCAGGACATTGCCCTCACCTCCTTACAGTTCAAACAAAAGGTCAAGGGCCCAATCCACGACAAATGGGACACCATTCAATAAGACCCCCAATCTACGGGTACAACAACCCATTATATGGTCAGATCCCCACTTGATTTCCATCAGCTTGCATCTATCCTTTTTTCTTAGTGGCCCACCTCGGTCTATGAGCAAGGATGGCTGCTGGTCTGAACTAGACAATGAAGGCTGTACGGCTACCCGAAGAAAGTCCAAACTTGACCTGGGGGAGCATATATCTGGGGCAAATTACAAGTTCCTTAACTGGATTAACTACTCCCTTGACCAAGTCCTTCCCAAGAAGACACTAAATGGTACACAACACAGTAAAATATCGCCCTGGTTTTCCCCTCATATGTTAGCACTCAGGAAGAAATTTAAAAGGCTAGAAATAAATTGGAGGAAGTACTATGATGAACTGTAAGCGAGAGTACGGGGATGCAGTCAGGCACTACCACTCTGAGATCAGAGCCTCACAAGCATCCTACTACACTACTAAAATTGAGAATGCCTCCAACTCGCCCAGAGTAAGTTTTCAAATTCCAGAGCCAATCATAGAGGTGAAAACAGACTGTCCACCCCTGGAACCGTCAGTCACTCGCTGCAGTGAACCAGCTTCCTTAAATTCTAAAAAATACATCCTAGACATCCACTCATCCTTTCCTAACAAAAAAAAGGAGATCAAGCTCCCTACAGGCAAACAACCCCTGGGTTGCCCAGAACAAGACCTTTCATCCTTTCCTGTTATCACTTACAATCAGCATTTGGCTTCATTTAGGCAAGTGAAGTTAGGTTCCCCCATTTATCCAGCTCCCCTCTTCATCTTAGAACAAGGGTCTGAAAGCATCTTTCCTGTCTTGCTAGAACTATTGAATCTATCATTATCTTTCGGTTCAGTCCCTCAACAATGGAAACACGCGGTGGTAAAGTCACTGTTGAAAAAACACCAAACCTAGACCCTTTGTGTCTGGGAAACTATAGACCTATCTCCCTACCGCCAGGTGTGTCTAAACACCTGGAGAAATATTTAATTGCACACATGCAAAAGGGGGTATTGATTCTCACAGGTTTACAAACGGCGCTTTACCCAATAGCATGAATTTACACAAGAGAAAACAGTTGAATGCGGTGCCACAGGTGAGGGAAATACCCCTAAACTCTCAAATTGGCACCTAGAGGTCCGACTAAGTATACACAACAAGTCCTATGCACATGCATACGAGTAGAAAACAGTACAACACAATTAATGTTAGTTTAATCAAGGATGAAGACAATGGTGTCCTTTTTAGAATGTTCGCTTTTAATGTTGAGTTTCTTAGCAAGCCAGCCAACATGTGTTTCGTCAATAGGGTGTTAAACCCTTGAGTTCTTCAGGGCTGTGACAAGGCAAGTTGATATTTAGACCTTGAAACTGGTGATACTTCCGACCCAGTAGGTCATAAATGTTCCACAAAGCTGGTCTTAGTGCGAATCCTTATATTTTCTGTAATGTGAGTCTCAGCTCAGGGTGTCAAGTGCTATTCTAAACCAATTTCCGTGGCACAACCGAGTGCAGCACTTAATTTCCCAGATTCAAGAATATTCAAACAACAGTGTGGCAGTTTCTGTTTAGTTTATACGGCATGATAAGCTGTTGGTTAGTCTGTAGCGAGTACGCCCGACTCTTCCTGTGTCTCCGGGATCGCGTTTCAAGTGGTTGCCCAGTACTCAGAAGTGGAGAGAGGTACTAGTCAGCCCGGGGAGGGCAACAAGTTGGTGACTACTGCACAACCTGCAAGGGCCACTCGGAGCAGTGTAGAGGGGTGCTGTGGCCCACGGTGACAAGGTGGTAAAGCCGGAAAGAGTGATAAAGCCTACGCCGAGGGTAGTCTGGCCCCAGTTGCCTGGGCATGCCTGTTCCAGCACCACAGTTTCCGAAACGCACCCTCTCATCAACGAGGGACCAACTCATCCTGAGGTGTCCAGTCCTGTTCTCGCCCTGTGATTTCTTCTGTGGTCGGGGCTTTTGCCATTGTAACTGATTATTGTGGCGGCACTTACCAAAAAGGAACACGCCTTCAAGGACATGCTCATGAAGCGAGTAGGTTGCTCTGCTGGAGACGTGCTCCTTTCCGTTAGCCATGACCTGACGCCAGAGGGAGAGGAGACAGAAGGCTCAGTGACTCGTTCTTTCTTGGAGGCCTTGTTCCCATCTCTAAGTGACGATCTTCAGACAGCTAAAAAAGGCCTACCCCAGGATCTAAAAATAGTCTGCAAGGGCCCTGCTGAGATAGGGGACAGAGGTTTCTACTTAGAGGATCACAAGATCCGCAGGTATGAGATAAAAGATTGAGCAACTCCAGCAGAAAGTAATTAGCCTCAGAAATCAGCAAATTTGCCTAGAAGCGAACGCGGAAGACCTACAAAATAGGTCAAGATGTAACAACATACGAATAAGAGGGGCCTCAACCTCTGCGGAGGGATACCACATTGGGTCCTACGTGAGAGCCTTCCTAGCCCAGATCTTGGAAATTACTCCGGAAACCAACATACGGCTGTATAGGGTGCACAGAGTAGGTCCTTCATGTCCAGGTAACTCCCGCCCGGCTGACATCCTGGTGTGTGTCCATGATTTTCCACTTAGAGAGTGGATTCTATGCAAGGTAAGAGAGTTACATCCTTTGCAGTTCAGAGGTCATATGTTGATGCTTTACGAAAATCTTTCAGCACTGACACTTCAAAAGAGGCAGAAGTTCCATCCAGTGACTGTCTATGTCTGGTATAAAGGTACCCCCTAATCCTGGGGGCATACATTCCATATTGTCTTCCTCTGGGACAGGAATCTTCTCCAGCTTCGATCCTTGACAGCAGCATGTGATGTGCTGTAGATTGAGGATGGCACTGACGTCAACGCCAAGACTAGCCCCAAGGAACGTAAAGACACGAATCGCTCCAGGTAGTAGAAAGGGCCGACCCCACCCAGAGGCCTAAAACCTGACCTTGAAACTATGGCAAAGGGGAGACGAGTGGTACCGGAGATGGTAACTGGTGACCCAGACAAACAAGCAACAATCTGAATTCTGATGGGGGCTCTCCTTTGTTGAATCTGGGGGTGGGGGGTCTGCCCAGGTTGGGTGGCCCAAGATGACATGGACGAGGGATTGAATCTCACTATAGACCCTTATACCCGTGGCTCTACTGGGACACCACTGGCTTCGACCAGTAGTCTTGATTTACCAGGGACATTGTTTTTATTGTTGTTCATATTGGGTGAATTCAGGGAAGGTACTCACAAGACATATGGGTGCACCACGCTATAGATTATCACCAACATGGACTTTTCCGGAGGGTTAGTAGCTCCCACAGAACCGAGGATTGGTCTGTACTCCGGGGTGCCATTAGAGAGGCTACTATTCACTCCCATACCACATGATAAACTAAGGGTTATCACACTAAGTGGGACTGGGTTTAACAACCTGATCAAAAGACAAGCCATTATATCGTACTTGGATCTGCAGGAGCTGATATATGCCTCCAACAGGAGACTCATTTGGTCTTAAGTGATTGGCATAGGCTTAAGTCCGGGGCCTTTCCACAACAATTCTTTTCTTGAGCAGCAAACAAGGCAGCAAGGGTGGCCATTTTGGTCTCCCGCTCCTTCCGGGGGAAAGTGGGTACAAAACTCACTGAAACTAGGGGCCGGTTACTAGCGTATCTGGAACGAGTGGGAAATCACACCTTTGTTTTAGGCTCTTTGTACGCTCCCAACAATGGCCAGGGACAATTCCTCCACAGAGCGGTGGCAGAGATCATGACCTCACAGGGTAGGCTGATGCTGATTGAGGGGACCTTAATCTAGTATTCCACAATGACCTGGACCGTTCAGCACACAGACATGAGGAAATGGTGGTGGTGTCCTTAGAGAGCGCTCAGTGGCTTCAAGAGATGGTATTGCAGGACTTGTGGAGAAAACGCCCTCCCATACCCACAAGACCTATGCCCAGCTTGACCATTTCTTGGGCACTAAGGAGCTACAGGCCCTTGTCAACTCCATAGAAATTGAACCTCACTTGCTTTTAGACCATGCCATGGTGTCTTTAGATCTCGTATTCCCCCCAACAAGATGTACCCCCAGCCATGGCACTTACAGGAAACCCTCCTTCAAAGGCTGAGGTAGTCAAGCAGGTCACACTGGCAATCACTAACTACTTGACCGTGTACGACACATTTGACACCTGTTTTACGTTTGTGGGAGAATTTAAAAGCAGTTATTTGGGAAGAGCTTATTGCTGTCTGTGCAACAGATAACAAACTGCGCTGGGACAAATTGGAGCAGTTCCAACAGCAGGTACGGGAACTAGAATGCATCCATCCTCGCACAGGTGCCCCTCGAGTCTGGCAGCAGCTACAATCAGCTAGAAGACAACTCACGGGGTTGGATCTCGAAGGACAGAATATTCCCTACTTCTACTCAAACAATGCTTTTATGTGGGAGAAACAGATGCTGCCTTTTACTAACCAATATACTGCAACAAGGCTTCCAGGCTTCAGGAGTTGAGTCTTGACTAGTAAAAGATGGCACTGATATCTAGGGAGATGGTCCTATCTTCTCCCAGTCCCGTAATTTACACCTCTAAATCCCCTGATCATCTTAGAGATCTCGTTAAGGCTAAATCTGATTAAAAAAAATTAGCTACAACTGATGCCTGTAACATCTTTCTAAAAATAAAATCTAAGCATCAGAGGGTTAAAAAAAAAGCGGGAAGAATTCTGGCCAATTATCTAAAATTCAAATCGGAGAGGAAGACCATTGGACCTATTCGTAATACCTCTACTAATACTTTGCTACACTCTGACTTAGATATTGTCAATGCCTTTCAATCCTATTACCACTCACTATATCAGGAAGATACTCACCCCACTGAAAACAATATCCAGAGGTTCTTCGATGGTCTCCCCCTTCCGTTCTATACCAGATGCTATGGCCCTCCTGGAAAAAGATATAACTCTTTCAGAAATATTAGATGCAATTAAATCTCTTAAGAGAGCTAAGGCTCCTGGCCCAGGTGGTTTTTCTATTGAACTTATTTCTTCCTTTTCTTCTTTCTTTGCTCCTCATTTACATGAACTATTTACTTGTATTCTATCACATTCCAAACCTGAAGGCTCCTTTCTTTTGAAGCTCTCATTGTAATCAACCCCAAACCAGATAAAGATCACTCCCTATGTCAAAATTATCGCCTAATTTCATTAATCAACTATGATTGTAAAATCTTTGCAGCTACAATCAGCTAGAAGACAACTCACGGGCTGGATCTCAACAGGGCAGAATATTCCCTACTTCTACTCAAACAATCCTTTTATGTGGGGGGAACAGATTCTGCCTTTTACTAGCCAATAGACTGCAACAAGGCTTCCAGGCTTCAGAAGTTGAGTCCTTACTAGTAAAAGATGGCACTGAGATCCAGGGAGATGGTCCTATCATCTCCCAGTTCCGTATTTTTTTAAGGACTTATACTCGGAGCAACCTTTACACTCAGATACCTTAAGGGTTCCCACACACCTCATCTAACAGAAGATCATGAGACTGGGCTGGTTCACCCAGTCCAAATAGAGGCATTTATCTCTGACATTCCCCATAAAAAAAACCTCAATTCGCCAGGACCGAATGGTTTCCCGGTGGTGTTCTACAAGACCTTTCCAGTGGAGTAGCTACGGGGAGGGGGTTGGTCCACCCTCGGCAGCTCTCTTTTTGGGGGCGGCGGAGGTGAGCAAGTCATGTCTGTCGACTCCCTCCCCGCTCTTACCTGCACCCTGCACTGGGCCGCAAACTTAGCTGTGGCCCCGGGTGACAGTAGGTCTGGCTACATCACTGGACCTTTTGCACTACACTTGCTCAGATACTCACCTGGCTTTTCAACTCGATCACTGGCCCTTCTACAGTGCCACCTTCAATGATGGAAGCATCCATACATGTCATCCCCAGGACAAAAAACAATGTGGGTCCTATCGGCCCATTTCCCTCCGCAATGTGGACGCTAAGCTATTTACTAGCATCTTGGTGGCCTGCTTGAATCCACTAATACCTGGCCTGATAGCCCCAGACCAGGCGAAATTTGCCCTGCACCTGCAATGTAGTGACAACATCAAGTTTATTCTCAATCTGATCAACAAAGCCAAATGCTCCAAAAGGGAAACATTGCTACTGGCCATAGATGCAGAGAAGTCGTTCAACCACGTCCACTGGCCATACGTAGCAGAGGCACATGCCCACTTTGGCTTTGGGGTGCGGTTTTGCACTTGGATTTTGAGCAATTATGTCATTTAAGAGTGACTGTTAGAGTCAATGGTCAGTCTTCGTCTCCCTTCTCTACTTGCTGTGGAACATGGCAAGGGTGTCCATTATCACCTTTGCTGTTTTCTCCTTAAAGAGTGCGAGGCAACCCCAGTATTACCGAAGTTCGTTTTGGGGGAAGGGACAAATGATCAGTCTCTATGCAGATGGTGTTATTGTGGCACTGTATAATCTTCTTGGCTCCCTTCCAGCCTTTCTGGATGAGGTGGAAGTGTTTAGAGGAGCGGCTGGCTTTTGAATAAATATTCACAAATCACAGGCCATTAACCTTTTTTTTTTTGTTTAAATTTGTTTATTGGTTTAACAACATCATTATATATCGTAGACTGAAGATAAGTTCTTTTCTGACCCCACTTTCATATGTACCAAGTCATTAACAAAATATACATTCCAATCAAGCTGTTCTGTCTGCCTGTTGACGCATTTCCAGTTCTGCCATGGGGGATGCTACAGGTTCCCCTCGATATTTGTTCCGCCTTTCCCACTTCCGATCCCATTTTTTTGGACATCCCCTAGCTACATAAACCTCCGTTTCCGCCAGCATACATCTATCAAGCTCTGTCATCCAGCCGCTGGGCCGTGACGCACTACCTCCCCCCATCCCCTAGCAATCTCCCGTTTAACTAGCGTGTATCCTAACGTCGTGAATTGTTTCTCCGCTTCCGTTAGGTCAGTATCCTCCCAAATGTTTAATAGGCCCAATTTCGACGTCAAAACAAGCTCCTTATGGAGGGCTGTCTGCATATGCCTCGAGGCCTCCTCTCATATGGCGCGAACCCCCGGGCAGCTCCAGAGGATGTGGTAGAACGTGGCCCTCTGGCCACACCCCCTCAAGCAGAGATCATCTGATCTGGAACCTATTTTTGCTAGCGTCTGTCCAGTCATATATGAGCGATGAAGTACCCTGAATTGGATCAGTCTGAATTTTTGCGTGATGGCTGCCTCCCGGAGGGACATAAGTGCCTCCTGCCAGTCCTCGTTATCCAACAACCCCAGGTCTTCCTGCCATTTCTCCCAGAGTCTCGCAATATTATCGGGGAGGTTATTACACAGTTTCTTATATGTGAGTGAGATTCTCTTCGAGGCTAGGGGCCCATCTAAGAGCCTATCCTCCAGAGGCGTGGATTCCGGTATGTCCACCAGGGACGGAAAGGCCGCCCTTAGAGCATGTCGGATTTGCAAGTGACGAAAGGTTTCCCCACTCGCCAGGTGATATTGCCTCTGTAGTTCCTCAAATTCAATTATAGCCCCCTGTTTAATCAAGTCTTTAACCATTGATATGCCAATACGATCCCATTTGTCGAAACCAGGCTGATAACACAGTGTGCCCAATTTCTGCGTCTGCCATAGGGGCGTTGCCTTCGTGAGAATATCCGCCAAGCCCAAGCGAAAGTGTGCTTTACGCCAAATCTCAAGGGTATGTAGGGTTGGTCCAAAGAATCGGCCCCTGTTTCTCCTGCCGCTGGCATACAATGCCCCCCAATTACCTGACCTATCCATTTGATAACGGTCCAAAGCGTATGCCGGGTCATCAGGAGGTTGGTAAATCCACTGATTGATGGTTGCTAGCTGCGCCGCCCAATAATACAGCTGCAGGTCCGGCAAAGCGATGCCGCCATCAAACCAGCTTTTAGTCATTTTCTTTAGTGCCACCCTCGGGGCTTTCCCGTCCCACAACAGCGTACAGACCTCTCCATCAATCGATCTGAAATACGAATCTGGAACCGTGCGCGGACAATTTTGCAGGATATATAGGAAGCGGGGTAGAGCCAGCATCTTAAAAAGCGCCGCCCGTCCCAGCAATGACAGCGGTAGGGATCTCCAATGTTTCACATATGCGCGTAATTTGGCCAGAGGGGGGGCCAGATTGGACTCATAAAAGAGATTTGGATCTGGCGTAACAAAGACCCCCAGATATCGAAATCCCGTTGCCGCCACCTCAATCGAGCAACTCGCCGGGAGCTGGGGGACCTGACCTTTCAACATGTACAGCACGGACTTATGCCAATTAATCGAGTATCCCGAGTATTTCCCGAAATTCCTGAATATATCCAGCACCACCCTTATAGAGGTGTATGGGGAAGCCAAGTACAGCAGAATATCGTCTGCGTAGAGAGATATTCGGTCTTCCACTCCATCTGCCCATCTTAGCCCTCGGACCATTCCATCCCGGCGGACCCACGCCGCCAGGGGCTCCAGGAGGAGAGAAAATATCAGCGGGGACAAAGGGCATCCCTGCCGAGTGCCTCTTTGCAGCCTGAATATCCGGGACGTATACCCATTCACCCTCACCTGTCCCAAGACATCAGCATACAACAGCTGTACCCAGGCCATAAGTTTGGGTCCGAAACCCATCTTTTCCAATACTGCGAACATGTATGGCCATTCTATTGAGTCAAAGGCCATCGAGGCGTCGAGTGACAACAGCGCAACATCCTCCTCAATGTAATCCCTTCGGGCCATTACATTATGCAGACGCCTGAGGTTAAGGGAGGTATTCCTTCCAGGCATAAACCCGGACTGATCTGGGTGCACCAATAAGGCGAGTACCGACACCAGCCTTTCGGCTAGGACCTTCGCCAATACCTTCACTTCGGTATTAATTAGTGAGATTGGCCTGTAGGAGCCGCAAGCGTCCTTCGGTTTGCCCGACTTATGAATCACTACGATAGTTGCCAGTCGCTGATCTTCTGGCAGCCGACCTACCTCTAAACTCTCCTCGTACATGGCCTTCAGATGCAATGTCGTCCGCAGTGCCGTAGCTTTTAAGAATTCGACCGGAATACCATTAGGCCCCATCGCCTTACCCGACTTAAGTTGGCCTATAGCTTTGCCAATTTCCTTGACTGAAAGATCTTCGTCGAGGATTTTCCGATCTGCATCGGAGAGGATTCGGACATCGCTGTCTCGGAGAAGCTGGCGTGACTCCTCCGCCTCATAAGAGGTGGAGGGGGAGTATATCTTTTGCAGGTGTACAGCGAATTCCTCTGCAATGTCCCTAGGGTGGGTCTTAGTGTCTCCCCCCAAGGTGGTCAACTTATGTACCCATCTTGAGCCTTGTTCTCTCCTCTCCAGCCATGCCAAGGTTCTGCCCGTCCTATCACCCATTTCATAGATTCTGTGCTGGGTATGCCTATACTTCGCCAACATGTGTTCCCTGGTTTTTATTCGATACTCGTCTTGCTTCAATAGAAGCCTGTGGGCGGTTTCAGGGGACGGTTCCCGTGCATGCTCACATTCTCGGTCTATGAGGTCTTTTTCCACCTCAGCCAGGAGTTCACGTTTCTTACCAATGTATCCCAGCTTCAAGGACAGCGCGTGCCCCTTCGGCCATTAACCTTTTAATACCTCCGGAAACGGAGGCGCAGCTAGCCCGTCAATACCCTATACAGTGGACATCTTTCCCTTATTTGGGCATACTACTAGCCTGGACGATGGCAGAAACAGAGGCCCTAAACTACAAAACTCTCCTTCGACAAGTTAAGGGAGATCTGGCCCAATGGAGGTTGTACCGTCTGTCATGGCTCGACCGGGTTTCAGCATTAAAAATGATTGCCCTCCCAAGAATCAGACACTCCTGATCGACCCTCCCCCTGGGACGATCCATTGTTACAAGCAGCGAAGCACCGCTTCGTGTGAACGGAAGGGCGTCCAGGCATGATACGGCAACAGAGCTACCGACCTCCAACTGAGGGGGGACAGGGGCTTCCGAATCTCTTACAATTTTACCAGGCCACCAAACTTCACTATATGGTGGAATGGTCGCGAGAGGAATCTGAGAAACATTGGCTATTCGTGGACCGAGTCCTCGTGAGAGCCTATTTGGAGAAGGTCTTATTTCGGACTCATTTGCAATAAGCTTGGGGCGTCTACCCCTTCCGGTTACCAGATCTGTCTGGAGGATCTGGGACGGAGTGGCAGTTCAAAAGGGTCTATCTACATTCCCTTCTCCTTTGATGCCAATAGTGGCCAATACAGACTTCACGCGGAGCCTGGATCAGCTCACATTCCAACAATGTATCACAAATAGGGGAGCGAGAGAAAATTAGACCAGCTGCAAACTCCCCACTTAAGTAGTTAGACACAAAGGGCAACTGGAATGTTCAAAGTGTTTTTTACAGAGGCCTATTCAGAGACTGTTTGTCAAAGTAGGTCTCGAAGGCAACCTCTCGAATATCCAAAGATATTGGAGTAGACACCTCACTCACTTATCGTGACATGCTTCATCATCAGCGCCTATCCACATCCTGGTAGGATGATGCTACGAGAGCGGACTCAACCAAGATTTTGTGTTGGGAGATTTTAAATTAAATCTGACTGGATAAGCAGGGATCCAGATGACATTTTGTTGTTAAAAATACCTGCAGGTGAACCCAAAGGGTTCCTTTATTCGTCAGGTACCAGGGGTATGGATAAAAATTGTTTTAAGTTTTTTTTATCGAATGTAATCGTTCAATCAAACCTTTTGTGTTTGAGCCAACATGTTTCGGCCCACACAAAGAGCCCAATCGGGTCTGGGGCCTTCGTCAGGGCTTAATGAGTCTATCCCTGGGGTGGGCGTGGAGCATGAATCATGATTGACATGTGGTTCAGCTGGGCCTGGAGGGTGAAGTGTGCATGTCGGGTTGGATAGGTGCCTTGTTCTGCCTAACCTGCCATGCGCACTTGAACCCTCGCCAGGCTGCGTAATGTTAGGAGCCTGGCGGTTTCGAGCTGCAGCCTCCAAGTCTCCTCAGGAGTGCTGGCAGAGCCTGACTGAGCCAAGCCTCGCGCTGCTCACTTGCTTTTTACTAGCATAAAAAGCAAGTGAGCAGCACGAGGATTAGTTCAGCAGATGCAAGGGTGGGTAGAGTGCCAATCTGGCGATCAACTTACAACTCCGTTCATGCACTCAGTCGAAGGCAGCAAGGGATCTTCTCTGTGACTGTAAGTCACTCACTTGTGAATATTATTTTTGTGTTTGTTTGAACCAGGTCCTCAGCTCAGACAACGGCATTTAAGTGTAGGGTCGCGTGTAAAGTGCAGTGCTCGGATGATACGGTCCTGCCAACTACCACGCATCAGGTGTTAGACTAACGCATTTCAGTGTGGTGGTACGCATCACCGCACTGAAATGCATTGTTATGCATATGCATAGTGTCTCAGATGTCTCTGAAGCGCTGCCTAAACTGTTTATTGGAGTGTGTGGCAGCGCCACCAGTGGTGGGCTCACTCTGCTCTTGAAGGCTTGTGCCTCTCTCGGTGACTCAGGGTTCAATGGATTTTGTTTAAAGCATTATTTATGTGCTTCCCCTGCGTACATTTCACTGTGTTATCACTGGAGCTTTTCAAAATACATTTACATGTTGACTTCACTTCTTTCACACTTTAAATGTATTACGCAAAGGAAAGAGGATGCGCCATAACAGAGACAGCGGCCAACTTTGAAGCTGGGGACAGTAATTGAGTCTCGGCGGGAGGTTCAACATCCTGTGATTAAGGGCAAACCACTTAATTCACCATGACTAAAAATCAATGTCTCTGTCTATAATACTAATGGTGCTCATGCCCTTCTGTCTGCAAGGCTGCAAAGTTAATTTCCTTAACATTATAAAAATATTAAGCAACAAAGAGTGGATAACGCGTAACAGCTACGAATACAGCAACTAAAAGAGACTGATTTACAGTTCGCAGCAGCAATGGTTATCTTTATAGCGAAGCTAATGTACTCTTTGATATAGGAAAGCAGCCTCATTTTCACCCCCCTCCAGTGCGCCTGAACCATCCCTACAGCGCCCAGACCCCTGCAACAGAGGTGGGAGCGCTTTACAGTCAGATAAGGCGCTAGAGGAGGCGTAAAGGCTGCAAGCCGCACAAGGGTGCTCTTCTACAAGATGCTCCGCCCCTTTTCACCCCGCAAACTCAAAACAGACTGTGGGGCATATGTACAAGCTCCTATCGCCATCACAAAGTCACTTTCAGTAACATTGTGATGGCGATAAAGGCCTTGCCTTATTAACAAGGCAGCATTAAGCCACTTAACGTGGCTTAGCACTGCCTTGTAAATAAGGCACCCTTCCACGCTATGCTTAGCGTGAATGGGGTGGGCAGTCGCTGTGGCAGTGGGTGTTCCACCGCAACACCCATTGATTTTGACGCTGCCCCCTATTTACAAGGGCAGCGTAAATAGGAGGCGGGCCCAAAATTAAGACCAGGGAAAACCTGGTCTTAAATTGGCGAAATGAGGAGAAATGCTTTTTTCCCCTTGTTTTTGCCTTGGATTGTTAATGTGCAGGAAGGTCCCCCTTCCTGCACATAAACAATCTTTTTTTAAAATGACATTTTGTGACTTCGTTGTGTGCTGCATTAAGCAAAAATGGCATTTCAAGATTGTTTATGTGCAGGGAGGGGAACCTTCCTGCACATAAACAATCTTCCCCTGCACGCACACACCCTTGCACTATGGTGCAAGGCTGCCTGTGTTGGCGCTACACTGCTAAATATAGCTCCAGCGCATGGGGAACCGCAAGGCTACACTATATTGTTGTAAATATGGTACAGCCTTGCATTTCTGAAGTGGCGTTAAGCCATGGCGGCTAATACTTCACTCCGCAACTTGTCCCCTGTGTTTCAAAAGTGTAATCTGATGAGGCACCTTTATTGCTTTTTGTCACCACGTGTTGCCTTTTTTAAAGCTGTTACTATTGGGTGGTGTGGCTTAAGCGCCTAAACAAGATGGTGGCATTTTGCCGTTTTTCACTGAGCTAAAAAAGGAATTTGTAGCCGCCCTGTGTTGCTTTATGCCGCTCCCTAAGCTGGTTTTACGAATATGAATGTAGCAGCAGACTACTGAATCAGCAGGCGAGCTCCTGGACCTGCTTTTTCTTTGACTTTTGCCACAAAGACGTTTCCTCTCATATGGTCTGGGACTACCGAATTTCCCCCCCCCGCGCGTAAACCACATTTCTAATGAGGGACATGAAATAGGTAATTACTTTTTGGAGGCGGGGGTCGTACAACCCCCGGCCGTATTTATTAAAATATGAACACAAAATGAAAATTTTTGAAATAAACAATATTTACACGATTAGACGCAGAAACATAACACAACATTTGATTACAATTCATATGCACAGATATCAGATGGCTAACCTTAAACTATCACTAATACATAGTTTTCCTATCCGAATCTAACATCTGGACATAATCATACATTAATTATTTTCTGCGTATCCTATTTGGGCCTACGGCAAGGTCGCTAACCGGTGTCAGATCCTTATCAATTAACCACGCCCTCCCGTAGGAGTTGCGCATGCGCTGAGGGCCCGCTTACCGAGAGGGTACTTCCCCCCCCCCGGTTACCCCCATACGTTCCCTGAACTCCATTCCAATTTGTGGGGTCTTGCACTCTGCGCCATTTAATGACGTCCATACCAGTGCGGGGTGGCCCACCAGCCCAAAGAAAGCGTGACTCCCCTCTTTCCCCGCACCCATCCATTCAACCGGATGTACCGCCCCTGGAGGTCTAGGAGAGACCCCTTGTCCCTCCTCCTGGGCGACCCCATCCGTGAATGGCGCCGCCCCCTAAGGACCATAAATTAACTGCTCACCAGTCATGACCTTACCGCCTGACCAAGGAATAGCAATAAATACGATGATAGATGACCTGTAAACGGGAAAAAACCTGAGGAACAAAATACCACACCGTAATTCATTACCCAATGACCATATTGCAACAGGGGATGGTGGGTGGGCAAACAAATAGTTAGCAGCCTCCCAGGGGCTGCATCCGATTGCGTGCGAGCGCGGGACCAGGAGACCGCGTCCCGCGCTCCCCGACCTTTTATGCTAACACTGGGGACAGGCCAGTTCTAACTGGCCTGTCCCCCGCCGCCCCCTTGACCCGGAAGCACCTTAATTTCTTCCGGGCCAAGGGTACCCTGCCGCCACCCAATCCCGGCCGTGGCGCGCCCACCGCGTCACACTGACGCGGTAAACGCGCCGGGCCGGGCGAACAGGCGAGGGAGGGGGAGGGGGTCGGTGCCCCGCCATATCCACGTCGGGGCCGATACCGGCACCGCCTTTCTATATGGTCTGGGACTACCGAATTTCCCCCTCCCCCTGCGCGTAAACCACATTTCTAATGAGGGACATGAATTAGGTAATTACTTTTTGGAGGCGGGGGTCGTACAACCCCCGGCCGTATTTATTAAAATATGAAAACAAAATGAAAATTTTTGAAATAAACAATATTTACACAATTATACGCAGAAACATAACACAACATTTGATTACAATTCATATGCACAGATATCAGATGGCTAACCTTAAACTATCACTAATACATAGTTTTCCTATCCGAATCTAACATCTGGACATAATCATACATTAATTATTTTCTGCGTATCCTATTTGGGCTTACGGCAAGGTCGCTAACCGGTGTCAGATCCTTATCAATTAACCACGCCCTCCCGTAGGAGTTGCGCATGCGCAGAGGGCCCGCTTACCGAGAGGGTACTTCCCCCCCCCCCGGTTACCCCCATACGTTCCCTGAACTCCATTCCAATTTGTGGGGTCTTGCACTCTGCGCCATTTAATGACATCCATACCAGTGCGGGGTGGCCAACCAGCCCAAAGAAAGCGTGACTCCCCTCTTTCCCCGCACCCATCCATCCAACCGGATGTACCGCCCCTGGAGTTCTAGGAGAGACCCCTTGTCCCTCCTCCTGGGCGACCCCATCCGTGAATGGCGCCGCCCCCTAAGGACCATAAATTAACTGCTCACCAGTCATGACCTTACCGCCACAGGCCAGCATAGTTGACCGACTATCTGGCCCCCCCCCCATTCTACAACTCAGAAAGGTCATGCCCCTGCCTCAATTCCCTGACCAAACCTATGAACATTTTTTAACACTATTTCATCACCTAACCTAGTCGAGTGAACCACGACTTCTATAAAGCACAATTCGCCCTGACACCCCATGTGACCAGACTATGCTGCAGCCCTGTTACTCCTGTGCTAACCAGCCAACCTCGAAGATTACCTCCTCCCGCAAGACCCTTCTGCCTAGTGGTATCACGTCATTCTCCCACTAGCTATAGGAAAAATTGCGGCGAAGGACTGTATCTCTTCAGCAGATCAGTCATAAAGAAAACCCCGAAACTTGACTGAGGCCGAGGACATATACTTGAAAACCACCCTGTTCCCAGCTCTGTCTGTCTAGTCTGCAGGTGTAACGCTAGCTAGCCTTCTCCCTACTGGAATCTCTGCACTCCAAGCCGAAGTGTACCTCGGCATAGTCATGTCGCTTTCCCACTCCCATGCGAAGTATTCCCCCCGTTCTACCCAGGAGTAGGGTCCGCAACCCCCTACCTAGTGTAAGGTAACACAGATACCAGAGCTGACTGAATCTGACAAAATTGACATACCGTCAAGGAGCCACAAAATGGTCTTGAGTGACGCATCGTGATGTACCACGTTGCAACCCAAACCCCTAGCATTATTAGCACCATGCTCTAAACCGTCAGAGTTCACCAACCACTCACATATCCCGGTACTCGTTCCCGATGTAATTGTACAATTTCTGATACAAACCCAGAATAGTGCCCCACATGGTCCCAGATAATTCCCATGAGCATCCCCATGGGCCTCATGAACCACTGAACCGAACCAATATGCTCTAAGCTAGGTTCTGTGTTGGCTGCTGCCCCTACTCCGGAGCCTCCCAACCCGCCCAGTGACTAATGTAATTACAAGGTGCGTTGAGGAATAATTCCACACCCGGGCACTCCCATTAGCAGGATAATAATGCTACAGTGCTGGATTCATCATAGGGAGTGAACCTGCCATTTAGGACCCCTAAACCGTGAACTATCTGCATCCAAGCACAATGTTCTGGGATAGGCCCCGTGCCTGCCTATCCCCCTACATGGAGCATCCAAACACTACTCCATGTCCGTACCGAAAAGCGCCTGCGTGCACATGGGCCGTAATGGCAGTTAACTGTTCCATGACACAGGAGTTCATGTGTCGCCTCTGCCCCTGATACTTGCGTTTCATACCATTGATAAAGGTATATACTTACAAAGCAGCGCACTGCCGTCATAACTCGTGTGGCAAAATTAAATGGGTGACAACCATACCCTCTCACTAGAATGCATCAGCAGATCTGCAGGTATACACCTGCCAGGCAGCCGTACTGCCGACTTACCACAAAATGGCAACAACAAATGAGTGACAGCTATACGTTCCATTATGAAGCATATGAAGCGCCATCCACGCTAGCACCACCTGAACCACTGGGTTGATCACCCATCCAACTTGACGGCACCGCTTGCCACTCACGTTCCGGATCCACCGGTCCCCTTGATTGTCCCCCTTTTGTACTAGTGTAGCAGTATGTAGCGCTTCCAGGCACCAGGCGTGGATCCAGGTATACATAAACGAAAATCAAAGACAAATGATTAGTGCCTTACGCCGAGAGGTGCCCACAACGATTTTTTACTGCCGCGCTACTCCGCAAGACTGTACTCTCCCCCTTTTACCCCCACACCCCACAGACTTTAAACGTGTATCGCTACTATTCTTAAGCCCGCAGGACCCATCATTTGTACGCCAAAAAGGATGCGTTGATACTGCCGATACCACTCACCTCTATCGGTGTGACACTGCACGGGCCGTGCGTTGATACTGAGTGGGTCTGACAACATAGGCCCCCCCAAGTACCCCAGATGTGAACCAGCCCCAGAGAGTGGGTCCAGCGCCACACCACCCAAGAATAACCTGCTTATTTTACCAGTCCATTGTACCCCAATAATGTGTGACCCCACACCTACCTTACACTGTGTGAGTGCACGGGCAATGGTGCATATATACAACATGACACACCCCAGGCATATAATGACGCCGTGTATACGTACTAGGGGAGCGACTGTACCATGTGCTGCCATACGACGTACAAATAACAAGTGCACAAGCCCATAAATGCAGCGATCCCGTGTGATACCATACATCATTGTGCATACATGTGTTCCCTGGACTCCAGTGTACAGACACTGAGCAGACATCAGACTCCAGTCCCTACAAGTATAATTGGACCGGCGCAGAGGCGCCGTGTGACTGAACACCCTCCTGCAGCTACTTCCCCTGCACATAGCGCCTAGGGCTTCCTGACCCCTCCTTCCTATGCACCCCCCCACTGCACATATGGATACCCTTGACGATGTGACGACAAGGCCTATACCTGTTGAGATTTACCGAAATGACCCTGACCTCCAGCCAGTGCCTAGTGGGCCGAATCTCCTAATCATGTAAAGACATTAGTTAACATGCTGAGCCTCACTTGCCAACTAAAAAATTGTAGCACACTGTGCAACCCAGTAACCTACCATAAAGGTACTTCATATGTAAAGGAGTGAAGGCTTGCTCCAACCTGGCAATTTACCAACTGTTTGAGCAGATCCTACAATGATAGGTCTGACACACCGTGTTAACAAAAAGGTGGGCCACCCCGGCGGGTGGCAATGCTGGTGGTACAGGCCCACCATGTGTACTTGGCTTACAGGCCATGGCCCACACCTCTTGTATTCTTAACGATATTCTTCAATAGACCTGGTACCTCCCCCCTAGGACGCCGTCCTAGGCAATATTGCCCCGCTTTGCAGGAACAAAACACAGATTCCTATTCTACATTTCCTATTCCTGCCAACTTTATTTTCCCTTATCTATAGCTAATCCCCTAACGCTGTTATTACAGTGTTACCTAATGAATTTGACATGCAGGCCAAGGCATTGCTTTCCGCCATCTAATGAATCTCCAAACTGCCTGGATTAGCCCCAAAAGCAAATGCCGACTGATTACTGACTTGCATATATCACCCGTATGTGTTCCCAAGTGATCTGAAGCCTGGTGATGTTGTAAACTAACAAACGGCGGTCAACATCAGCCGCCTTCTTCAACTGTGCTCACCTGTAGGTGAGACCTACACAATCCGGGAACCTTTGCCATGGGCATCACCCGCAATTGTTAGTCAGACTCTGAAAAGCGTCACCTATGGAGCATTCTAAGTAAAGTCTCATCGCACAAGGGACATTGATAACGGACAATAAAACATTAAAATGACGCTTATCATAACGCCAGGTGCCCCACCTCCGGGACACTAGATTCAGACTTCCAATAGGGAGAGCCTTGCATAGCACTGGTCACAGTCCCCTGAGGATTTGTTAGTATGCCAGCACTTCCTCATACAACTAACAGATTGTGTCCCGCAAAGGGACATAACACGTGAATGTTCATAACCCTGTGACGCTTTCTGCAAGTGTCACCAAGTTTTGGTTTTCTCAGTCGCACCGGCGCACATAAATTGCATTTTATGATAAACTAATGTATAGCGTCCCCTAGCATGAAACCCTGCTTCCTGAAAACATGCATTGTTCAGTACACAAGTAGAAATGGTCAACCCATGCCAACACTCTGGGACCCACTCCCCAGCACTCCGCAACCTATGTGACGCCCACCTGCCTGCAATCTGTGGCCCCCTTCCACTTCCCCATCTGGAAAGCTGTCAAGGGTGCTTCCCTTCCTTTTCTTTAAAAAATTGTCTATAGTCTGCCAAAACACAAGATTGCACCACAACCACTGCATCGGTGTGGCTCATAGACAGAGCAAAAAAGGGGTCTGAACGAGGCGCATTGCTGGCTAGGCAGCGTTCGCGCGTCAGCACTGCGCCAAAGCACCTGCAAAACGAAACCAAAAATGAATGAAGTGTCACAAAAATGTGCCGTGGCCCCACGTGGATGCGAACCAATGCATGCACAGTGCAATACTTTCACGCGTTGGCCCAGCCCAAACACTCACTGCTTAACATGAAAGACCGTGACTCACATGGTTATACAAGGGGTGAAATGCCCGAGTGGGTGCGCATGGCACAACGCTAAAAATACACCAACTAAAGAACAATACATGGGCAAGCACAACGAGAAACCCCAGGCATGACATGTGCAGGTCCCCTAGAATGGCAATGTACCAAATGCAATCAGAGGCAACCGCCCATCCCCGTTCTGTACTCTGGTCGAGAGGATAAAAATGCAGAGGCAATGGAGCAACGACGAGGAAAACCAATGAGTGAAATGCATTACCACTGTACAACGCAACACTACCGCATATTACGAAGAGATCCTCGAGGATCAAAGGCAACCGTGATCTACGGAACCCGAAACACAATCCTTCATCAACAATCAGAAACACAAACCGTTCTCAACTGTGCAGCTGCGTCTGTGCACAAACAAGCACAAACTCAAAACCACTGCAACTGAGCTCAAATCCACGCAAACTTCAGAAAAGAGAATGCGGGCACCGATCACGCCACCTCTCGCATGCCAAGCAATCGCCCCACTCCCCAAGCCAATCCCGCTGCGTGCTGCTAGTGCACCAATCAATCACACTGACCACCATGAAAACATCCTGAGGAAGAAATGGAAGCATCGCCTCCCAAACCAGAAAAACAGTGCCTCTGTGAAAAAGCCCAAACACCAAACTGCGCACAACTATGTACTGCAGCTCGTGAGGTAGGCACAGTGTATGCCCTCTGGCCCCCCCCCCCCCTTCACAGCATGCGGACGCGACTTCGCGTCTCAATTATTACCGTCAAGCCACCGCAACTCCGTATTGCCCGAGCCCCTTGAACCCGTGTGCAAAATGTACTTTGCAATTGCTACAAAGGAGCCAGACCACAGAAGAGACTCGGCCCCCCAAAACCTTCTCATTGGAAGTCAGCCACCTTAACGATCAAGCTACACAGTCACGTACGCTTGTTATTCGCGCCAATATATTCACGCTGCACACGATGGCCACATCATCACTACTCCCTTTTTTCTTCTGGCACCGGGAGATTAAGTGGTTTCCCCAGAATCACAGCGTGCGGGCGCTACCTGCGCCAATAATTCAAGGACCCCCACCCGAAGCCAGATTACGCTGCAAGCTCCCGATTTCAGCTGCATGCTCACCAAACAATTTTTACACGGGCGGAAAGGCAACCCCCACATCCCGGCTGGCCGGCACAGCTTCTCCCTTCGCATTCAACGCTCCTCTCGCTGACGTGCGCGACACCGGCTCTGGCCATCTGGCGAGTCCGGCGACGGAAACCTCCATCGACCATGCCACCAATGAGCCCTTGCCACTCAAACTCTTCGGCGCCAGCCTGTGCCCGAATCATTGAGCTATAGCTCCTGGTCCTGAAAAAAGAAAACAAACAAATAGTTAGCAGCCTCCCAGGGGCTGTATCCGATTGCGTGCGAGCCCGGGACCAGGAGACCGCGTCCCGCGCTCCCCGACCTTTTATGCTAACACTGGGGGCAGGCCAGTTCTAACTGGCCTGTCCCCCGCCGCCCCCTTGACCCGGAAGCACCTTAATTTCTTCCGGGCCAAGGGTACCCTGCCGCCACCCAATCCCGGCCGTGGCGTGCCCTCCGCGTCACACTGACGCGGTAAACGCACCGGGCCGGGCGAACAGGCGAGGGGGGGAGGGGGTCGGTGCACCGCCATATCCGCGGTATCTTTCTATATACTAACGACCGCCATTTTGTTAGCGCGCCGCTCGTAATTCTGCTTCTTCAAGTTTCCACTCAGCAAATTCTGCAAAGGGATCACTTCTCTGATGTCTAGTGAGTAATTAAGAGACTGACAATTGGTCCAGGTCCAGTTGTGGGGTTTTCTATTACAAAAGCAGAAATATATATGATTACCCTTTCTTTGTCAGCACAAGTCTCATATGTACAACTGAGGAATCCTGGGCCTACCTTTACGAATATCCACTTGTCAGATGTTCCCTTTGTCAGTATGGATAACAAAGTGCTTATTTAAGCGTGTTTGATAGCTACAGTGGATGCTAAATGATGCTTATTTTATACTCAAGCGTTTCAGCCAAGTGATATCTAACTTTGTTTTCATCACTTGAATGGCTTTGAATCTATAGTCAAATAAGGTCAACTACTTTCTAAATTATCTGCAGCTTGCAGATTGCATCACTGTTGGCACCAACTACTACATCACCAACATGTGTTTAAGATAACAAAGCAATTTCTTATCAAATATCTAGCACAACGAAATACTCTTCAATGTGGAGTAAGTGTAGGGGCTCATAACACCTCATGGCATTGTTAAAAATATGTGTGCAGAGGCGTGGCTTATGTGTCTAAACTATATGGAGGTAATTTGCTGAGCTCTGTCTCTCACGGAAGTAACAACGAAACCTTCAACTATTTTGAAATCTCTACTACAACTCCCTAATCTGTTTTCATGCCTGGATATGGAATGACATACTACTTATTCAACCGGTGAGTTCACAACCCTGCCAATTCTGTGACTTTGCACTCACGTCGCTCTCTCCTCACAGTGTGAGAGGGCACCATTTTACTGGTGCACTACTCGCAATACATCTACTCTAATTCTTCATGTGGCAAACACACTTCTTTGTTCTCATTTCCAACGCACCTCATTAGCAATTTTTCTTCATGGGTGCATTGTGAATCTCCATACTAAACATGGGAAGCCATTGTTCCAAGCTCTCCATTTGTGTATGTTGGTCAACTAAAATGTCATTGCTCTCTATGAAAGTAGCGCAATTTTGCTAACGTGCGGCCTACAATGTTTTTCCTCTCTATCTATTGCGGCAAATAATACATGAGTTTCCTGTATAACAGTATATATTCTTGTCACACTTTTATGTCTTCTGATCCCACTCTCTCCATAACATGCTGTAAAGATAGTGAGATACAACACATGCTTTTATCTGAGGGTTTGTGAGTGCGGTCTTACATAATTTTAAGGTTATATTCTGAGGGTCTGTTTACTGTTATCTCTTTACAGTCTTGACACCCAGTGGAACTTTTCTACATTCCTCTGTTTTAATACCCAATACGCTGTAGCACACACATACTTCTGTTCATTGACTGAATCTCATTACCATATTGTGTATATTATCGCATATAGTATATTGTTCCTATCTCTCATTCGTCATCTATAGTATGGGCAGGTTTTCCAAAAGTAAAAAATTACCTCAACGTCAGGTGCATTGCATCAAGATGGCTAGTGACTCTTTTAACCTTTCAAAAGCCTCTTCATCTGGCACCAAACCCAAAAGAGCTAAAAATGACCCTCCATCTCCAGTCCAGTCATCCTCTAACCCAGCCCTGGATTCAGTTCTTGATGAACTTTGTGCACTAAAACCATTCATGAACACTACTAATGAAAAATTACAACAAATTGAAGACCGATTGATCAACGTGAAAGGGACAATATTTGAAATGGAACAACGTTTGGGTCAATTACAGGACATTTGTACCAAGGTACCTTTGTTGGAACAAGAAATCCATAAACTCAAGATTCATACTGAATATCTTTAAAATCGCAACAGGAGGAACAACCTCATCATTATGGTTTGCCTGAAAATGTTGAAGGTCCAGACCATTTTTCCTTCTTAAAAAAATTTCTGCCTGACTTTCTTAATCTTCAGTCTTCTACTCCTCTGAACATTCAGCGGGCACACCATCTTGGTCATCCTCAACCTCAATCCAACAGACCACGTGGTATCATAATACTCTTCCTAGAGTTCACTGATCTGATGCGCGTATTAAAATCTGCCAGAGAAAAAGGTCACCTTACTTGGTCTGGTCATAACATTTTTATCTCGCAGGATCTCTCCAACGCAAGTGATGCTAGACGCAAAGAATTTCTAGCACTTCATCCTCAACTAGGATCCATGAACATTTGCTATGGCATACTACATCCATGTTTATGCAAAATTACTCATGATGGTATCTCACGCTCATTTGAAGACCCATCCAAACTAAAACTGTTTTTGCAAAGCATCACTAAGATACCCATGAATATTAATACTCATTGTTCTTAATCTGCTTTACTATTACCGATTCCTGTTTTCTTGTTTCTGGTTGTAATATTTAACTTTTCATTTTTTCATTAGATGATATGCGGCTTGATTCTCTTCACCTTTTATCCTTCTTACTCATTATCTCTATCTCCGTTGCTATTCTTGTTTCTGGGTGCTGACATGCCCGGTTCATGTTTCTTATTCTTTTTACTTCAGATCTGGCTTTTTGTCCTTGATCTGTCCCTTTTTTTCTTCATCTCTTTTATCCTTATTTCATTCTTTTCTTTCCTATACCCTCCTTTTCTTGTTCTCTCTCCATTCTATCTCTCTTACTCTTCTTGTTCCTTCTTATCTTATTTCTCCTATCTTTATTTTCATAAGAGTATAAGAGTGCATATTTGTTTTACTTCCTTACATGCTTTTTATTTCATCATGTCAACCTCCAATTGATATTCGGTGTCCTTTTGTTATCATTGCTATCCCTACAGTTCGTCAATATTGTACCTGTACCCATGTCTTTTAACCTCTTCGGTGCGTCGGACGGCCCCTGGCCGTTTGAAGTCACGGTGGGCGTGTGCGTCGGTCGGCTGGGGCCGTCTGATTTGCGCATGCGTAGAATTCACCCACACGGCGGGGAAATGTGCACTGCATCGAAGAGGTTAAACATCAACATGTTTAATGTTGTATCGTGGAACATTCGTGGTCTGGGTCATCCTGTCAAGCATCAAAAGGTACTTTCCCATTTACGAAACTTAATTGTCATATTGCTTTTTCACAAGAAGTCCATTGTAACGATGTTGAATCTCTCAAACTCAAACGTCAATGGGTAAGTCAGGTTGTATTCTCCATGCTGTTTTATCAGAATGGTGGTGTCACCATCCTATGTCATAAATCTTTAACATTGCACATTGTTTCTACAGAAAATGATACGAGTGGACGATGGGTAATTTTTAATGCCACAGTTCATAATAAGCAGGTCACCTTGTTCAATATTTATCCTCAATTACTAACCCCAATATTATATTAGCTGGTGATTTTAACAACTTGACGGACCCCTTTTGTGACAGAAAATCAGATTGTAAATTTAAACCAGATAAATCACACAAAGCATTTCAAGCTGCTATTACCTCTCGTCCACTCTATGATGCATGGAAAACTCGTAATCCTGATAAACAGGAATTTACATACTTTTCAAACGTCCACTACACTATGTCACGCATAGATTATATTTTGATCTCAAAACTCTTACTTTCCACACTCCAAACTTCTGAGATTGGTTCCATTTTTATTTCTGATCATGCCCCTGTTTCAGTCTACCTTGATTTATCCCTTGCTATATCCAAACAAATTAGGTGGAAATCCAATAATTCCCTACTATCTTACCAAACTTTTATTTCAGATGCTACCTCTTTTATAAAAAAACAAATTCAAATAAACAAACCAAATGATACCTCTGTTCACAATAACTGTTATGCCTTTAAAGCATCCTTCAGAGCTTTTACTATTGCCTACACTGAAAGAAAAACACTTAAAGTCCCAATATCTTTCTGCTCTATCACATATTAAAACCCTTGAACATGCTTATTACACCTCTAAATCCCCTGATCATCTTAGAGACCTCATTAAGGCTAAATCTGATTTAAACAAAATAGCTACAACGGATGCCTGTAACATCATTCTCAAAATAAAATCTAAGCATCATGGGGGTCAAAACAAAGTGGGTAGAATGCTGGCCAATTATCTAAAAATCAAATCGGAGAGGAAAACCATTGGACCTATTCGTAATACCTCTACTAATACTTTACTACACTCTGACTTAGATATTGTCAATGCCTTTTAATCCTATTACCACTCACTGTATATGGAAGATACTCACCCCACTGAAAACAATATCCAGAGGTTCTTCTATGATCTCCCTCCCCCTTGTTCTATACCAGATGCTATGGCCCTCCTGGAAAAAGATATAACTCTTCAAGAGATATTAGATGCAATTAAATCTCTTAAGCGAGCTAAAGCTCTTGGACCAGATGGTTTTTCCATTGAACTCATTTCTTCCTTTTCTTCTTTTTTTGCTCCTCATTTACATGAACTATTTACTTGTTTTCTATCACATTCAAAACCTGAAGGCTCCTTTCTTGATGCTCTCATTGTAATCATCCCCAAACCCGATAAAGATCACTCCCTCTGTCAAAATTATTATCCCAATTTCATTAACCAAGTATGATTGAAAAATCTTTGCTAAAATCCATGCTTCTAGATTAGTGTTATGTTAGTGGTAAAACCTGATCAATCCGGCTTTGTTAAGTGTAGGCTTACCTCAGATAATGCTAGAATGTTTTCCAATATCCTTGCAATGGCAAAACGATACCCTAATCCCATAGCTGCATTATCCCTTGAAGCTGAAAAAGCTTTCGATCGTATAAATTGGCAATTTATGTTCAAAACTCTTTACTGGTTTGGTTTCGGCTCTAAATTTATCTTGTTTATTAAACTACTGTATTCAGGACCTGGTGCATGTGTTTCTGGTAATGGTTACTTATCCCCTTATTTTAATTATATAGGGGTACTAGGCAAGGCTGTCCCCTTTCTCCCCTTATTACTTTTATGTCTTGAACCCTTTCTTGAGCGTATTCGCTGTAACCCTTCGATAACAGGGTTCCAACTCAACTCTCATGAAATTAAATTATCTGCATATGCAGGCGATATTCTGATATACCTATCTAAACCCCTATCTTCCATGCCTTCATTTTTACAGGAAATTGAATTAAAATACCTGGATATAAACTGAATTTCTCTAAAACTGAAATTTTACCATTAAATTCCTTATGTTACTAATTTATGATTTATGATACCAATTTTAAATTGTGTCCCTCTAAAATTAAATATTTAGGCGTTTGCTTTTCCTCTACCATTCCTCAAAGTCTCTCTCACAATTTCAATACTTTAAAAAGCAAAATTCAAAACCTAGGATCTTCCTGGTCCCCTCTATATCTCTCCTGGTGGGGTAGACTGGACACTATTAAAATGATGACTATACCTCTCATTCTATTCTTACTTTGAATGCTACCTAATAAAATCCCCAATGATTATTTTAACCAAATCAACTCTCTTTGCACTAAATTTCTTTGGAACAATAAACCTGCTCGTATCGCTCTTTCTCAATTAATCAGATCAAAAAATGAAGGGGGTGTACGATTTCCTAATTTTAAATTATATCACACTGTCTTTATAATGCGACAAATTTATGCATTGAACAGACAATACCATGACGAACCAATACCTAGCTGGATTAACTTGAAACATTCTTTATTACATGAATTCTCTTTCTATGACACTTTTTTATATCCAAACATCCCATTTTAAAATACTCCCCACGCTTGATGCATTCTCTCTTCATGGATGGCTCTAATTTTCATCAAGCTTTCCTTGCCTCCTCTATTTGGTACAATAAATGTATTACGTTTCACCATAAATCTTTCTACTTCAAACACTGGAAGGAAAAGAATATAATATATGTTCACCAACTTGTTTCCCATAACTCCGTTTCATCTTTCTCTACACTACAAAACCTTTATGATTTCCCCTCTCAATGTCTAGCCCAATACTCCCAATTATCACAGGAACTTCAATCATTTCTAACTATCAGAAACTTTCCTCCCAATATTACTCCATTTACTCCCCTGAGTCCTTTGTATAATATCTCTCCTGACTCTAATCCAAAGCCTCTCTTATATACAAACTTCTATCTACTCCTTTGTTTGAAAGACAGAAGTCACCAACTGAGTTAGCATGGGCATTAGACCTTTCTGTGTCCTTTCAATTAAAAAATGGAATCAACTATGGCATAAAGCTTTTACTACCTCTAAAGCTGCTAATATTACTCAATCGTTATTTTTCATTTATAATACGGCAGTTAGGACACCCATATTTATACACAAAATCAACACTTCCTTTTCCCCTCTTTGCTGGTCATGTCTTTCCGTTGATGGCACACTACTTCTCATTTATGATACCATTGTCAAATTTTGGGAATCCACTTGGACTAAATATTCCAAGATATTTCATTTCTGTACTCCACTGTCAATTCATAATGTTTTTCTTGGATCTATTTCTGATGATTTTCATAACACCTCGTTGAAATTTAAATGACTTGACCTTTATTGCTCTTGCCTTTAAAGTCATTCTTTCTTGCTGGAAAGACAGTTCTGAAATATGTATGTTAACATGGTGGAACTTTATTTGCAACAAACATAGAATCTCTACTGTTTCATCTTCAACTCTATCTCAAAAAATTAAAAATGATCTACTATGGTTACCTTTTACTACTTTTCTTTGTGCACATTCATCTCTATATTACCTATTTTCTAACTAACCTCTTTTTCTTCCTCTCACTCCTCTATCTCTTTCTTTTCTCTTTTCCTTCTCTTTTCTCTTGCTTCCCTTTCTCTATCCTGTGTTTTTAAAATGATATTTCTAACTAAGTTAGTAATAGGTACCCTAATTTCTTCTATTTTAATCTTTTCAATAAGTTGTATTTTACCTATTTTGTATTTATTATTAAAATACTTACCTTTCTTATACAACATCTATTTCTTGGTACTTCTTATTCTATTCAATAAAAATTATTTTTGAAAAAAAACTTTGTTACTACTGGACCTCCCTACTCTAACTGCATTTATTTACATAGAGACCACACCTCCTTCATATTTTAAGCATGGGTAGAGGATATGGCATTACAACTACAGCGGCTGCTTCAAAGCTGGGTACCAGGTTTGAGTCTCGTCGTCACCTCAACATCCTGTGATTCTGAGCAAATCACTTAATCGCTCTGTTTAAACAATAAATGTGTCTGTGTGTAATGGACCTAGTAAAACGTGATTTATATCTATATTTCACAGCAATACTTATATTTTATGTAAAAGGAACCTACGAGATTATAGGATAGGATAGGATAAATATATATATTTTTTTTTTTTTTTTTTTTAAACCGTTTATTACAAATCTCAAGAATATACAATTATGGGCCCACAACCTTCCGGCCGGCCGCTAGAAATGGCAGAAACATATGGCATACGTTCATAAAACCCTTGGCATTCCAAGGGAGCATAAGCAGGAGTCATCAACATCATGGGCCGCAGCCATAATACGTCACAGTGCGGTTTCATTTTATACAAACAACAAACAACACCCACAAGGCTACCCTGCAGTCGAAAATAGCAGCACGTGCTCCCCAATGGGGAACCCCAACTATTAGAGGAGTCCAAAGAGGGGAAGGGAAACAGAGCGAGGACTGGGGGAACCCTGTGCCCGGGGCTAGGGGAAGGGGTCAGCTAAGGGGACGGGGCTGGTGAGGCAGCAGGCAGCAATGGTGGCGCGCAAATACTCCCACGGTAGGCGTTCCAGGGGCCCCACACTTTCACCCATGTCGCAGGCTTACCCCTCGCCACATACACCACCTTTTCTCGAAACATGCACCAGTCCATGTGCTCTTTCCAGGCCGACACCGTCGGGGGGTTCTGGGATCCCCACAGTTGCGCAATGTCACGCTTAGCAATCATATATCCCAGAGTCACCCACCACGTTTGCGGAGCCGAGTAGTCAGTTGGTTCCCACACATTCAACAGGCATCTCCTCGCTTCCGGCAGCAGCGCAACACGCGTAACCACTCGCAGGACCTCGTGCACACCGCGCCAGAGTCGCTCTACCTTCGGGCACTCCCATAAAATATGCAGGAAGGTCGCCACGGCACCACAACCACGCTTACACAAACCATCCACAGTGTAGCCCATGCGCTGAAGCCTTTGCCCCGTCATGTAGACCCGGTGGAGTATTTTGAGCTGGACGAAGCGAAGGCGAGCCGGTATAGCCACCTCCTTCGGAGAGGCCACCGCGGAGATCCAGTCCTCATCGTCCAATTCCAGACCGTCGGCAACCCAAGCCTCGCGAAGGCCAATCAGCAAGCCCGATCGATCATTAATCAGTTTTTTATAAATAAGGGAGATCGTACTATCTGGGACGTGGCCATCTAGCACTCTATCCTCCAGGGGGGAAGACTCCGGGATGGAGGCGACGTCTGGGAAGACGGAGCCCAGTGCATGACGGATCTGCAGGTATCGAAAGTATTCACTACCCTGCAACTGAAACTCCGTCTGCAGCATCTCGAATGTTTTAAATCCTCCCCTCGACCAGAGATCCCCCACTTTGCTGATGCCTATCATGTCCCATTTCGCGAAGCCCTTCGAGGTCCAGAGAGAGCCCAACTTCTCAGACGCATACAGCGGTGACGCCCGGGTCAAACGGTCCTTCCACCCCATAGCTGCATTAGCCGCATGCCATACTCTGACCATGACACGCGTAGGTCCCGTCAAGCGAGCGTCGGGCGCGCCAGAGTAGAGCGCTCGATTGTAGTCGCCACCGGGCAGTAGCATCTTGTCCATCTCAAACGCCGGGTTCAAGGCGGGCCCATAGAGGCCATGGTTAATTGCAGCTAGCTGGGAGGCCCAGTAATACCGTTTAATGTCCGGGAGGGCAATCCCCCCGTCATACCATGGGAGCGTCAACTTCGCCAGGGCAATGCGCGGCCTCCCGTCCCAGAACAGGCGGCGCTGTAAACTCTCCACCTCACGGAAGTAGCGCGCCGGGACCGGGTCCATAGTGTTCTGGAGAGCGTATAAGAAACGTGGCAACGACATCATCTTAAACAACGCCGCTCGGCCAGCGCACGACGTCCTCCTTCAAGCGCTGGAGAGGGGGAAGCAGGTTCCGCTCGTAGCGAGCCTCTGGGTCCAGAGTAATGTAGACACCCAGGTATCGGAACCCCTGAGAGGCAATCTGAATCGGACAACCCCGCGTTGGACAGGAGCCTCCCCAGAGAGCACATACACGCATGATTTAGCCCAGTTGATGACAAGGCCTGAGTTCCGGCCGAATGAACGTAAAACATCAACCAGGACTATGAGTGACTTACGTGGGGAGGCTAGGTACAAAAGGATGTCGTCAGCGTATAGGGACACACGGTCCTCATATTCGGGGGTCCAACGGAGTCCACGGATGGAGGGGTGCCACCGCAGCCACTCCGCCAGGGGCTCCAAGGCCAGCGCGAACAGGAGCGGCGACAAGGGGCAGCCCTGTCGCGTGCCCCGGCCCAGCTCGAATGGGGCCGAAACTCTTCCATTCACCACCACCTGCGCCAATGGGCCCGAATACAACAATTTGACCCAACTGATGAAGCCCGGGCCGAATCCAAACTTCGCCAGCATCGGCCAAATGTATGGCCACTCAAGCGTGTCAAACGCCATCGTGGCGTCTAAGGACGCCAAAATGGCCGGCTCCCGCACGAATGGGACACGTGCGAGCACCCCGTGCAAGCGCCGCAGATTGAGGGCTGTATTGCGATGGGGGATAAAGCCGGACTGGTCTTGGTGAACCAGGTCGCCCACCACGCCGACCAGCCGATTGGCCAGCACCTTGGCGAGAATTTTGGGCTCCGCATTCAAAAGCGAGATAGGCCGATAGGATGTGACCCGGTCCCGAGGCCTCCCCTCCTTGTGGATCACCACGATAGTAGCCAGACGCTGGTCCGGCGGGAGGGAGCCCAGCGAGTGGGCCGCCAGGAACATCGCGCGGAGGTGGGGCGCCAATACATCTGGTCGCAACTTATATAACTCGATAGGGATGCCATTTGGGCCCATGGCCTTGCCAGAGGCAACCGAACGTATGGCAAGGGCAATTTCGTCGGATGTAGGAGCGGCATCCAGCGACACCCTGTCCACTTCCGAGAGGGAAGGCAGCGCGATATCCCTAAGCAGGGAATGGGAGTCTTCCTCCGAGCAAGGAGAGACCGAAGAATACACCTCGCGGAAATAATCCGCGAAACAGGAGACAATTTCTTCTGGCTCGGTGACACTCACACCATCCGTCCTCTCAATCAGCGGGACCACACGATTCACTCTCTCCTTTTTATCCAACCACGCTATCAGTTTGCCCGCCTTATCACCCACATCATACAGTCGCCCCTGCTGCTCCCTACTGAGGCCCCTGGCCGCCTCCGTAACGAGGGCCCTGTAGGCCGCCTGCTTAAGTTGTAGGACATGCAGTGCAGCATCCGTCACTCCGCCCTCTAAATCACCCTCCAATTCAGCAATTTCAGCCTCCACCCGGGTGACCTCCTCCCGCTCGCGCCTCCGGGCATGGGAAATGAGGGACAGGGCCTCCCCTCTGAGAACTGTCTTGAAGGCTTCCCACAAGGAGATAGCCGAAGGGACGGACCCCACATTCTCATCAAAGTATCGCTGCAGGGATTTAATCACAGCAGCGCGAATGGTGGGGTCGCGCAGGTACCAGGCATTGATGGGAACTACCCTGCCCTCACCCCTCGGAAGGACATCAAAATGGAACAGGAGCGGGGAGTGATCTGAAATACCTCGCGCCAGATGGCGCACCTCCCCCACACTCCCAGCATAGGCCGCCGGGACAAGGACATGATCAAGCCGTTGAGGAAATATGAATTTTTATGGTCAATTGTGTCCCCTATCTTAGACCCCAACGGCTCCATGTACATGCTACAAGTACATGTATGTTCCCTCCAGTTCCAGCTATGAAGACGCAAATACATGTGCGTCCAACGTTAACATGTCCTCTTTCGTATCTGCCATGAATGGGCCGGATATTCCATTCCTAAGTATGATTGGCCACCGACTTTATATGGTACACTTTTCACGTTTTACAGTTCAGGCGAGTAGGCCCTGAATTCTGCCATCAAGCCTTTTCCTGCTTCTGCCTCTGAAATGCTTCAGCCTGGACCTGCATCTGTATCCATGAACTTTGTCTTACTCCCTGCGTGGCTAACGGTGCCTGACGCGGCCTGTTGCCTGCCAAAAACTGTATTCAGCCTTCAAGTTATCTGCTCCGTTCCTCATCCAATGCATTCCTGTCTAAATAGCTTAGGTAAACATCCCTCTAGCTGCAGAGCAAAGGGCCCGGCCTTACTGTCTCCGTGCAAGTAATTCATAGCCCCTGTTACCATGGAAGATTCCTGCCCCCTCGCATCTCATGTAGACACCTAGACGCTTGTACACGCACTAACAGTCAGTATAGAATAGGATTTGTCCGCGAAGACCTTTTCTTCCAGATAATATAGTTCCTTAAACACAAGATATTAGATATGATTTAGGACTAGGTTGTCCTGACACCCCAGACTTCTGTCTCCACATGTAGGGCTAAATGTCAAGTTCCCTTCACCCTCTAGTTGCACGTCAATCACACGTCATGCGGCTGCGCGCGCATCTCTGCCAAATATTTCTGCTGACACTGCAGGATTCTCTTATGGATCCACCCACTTGTGACATCATTTTAAATGACGTTTCTAGTATACGCCTATTATTACGCCTATTTTCATTACGTATGTGTATTCTTATCTGTATTATCAGCTATTACGCCCCCTGCATCTGTCTTAATGTAATGCTTTTCATATATATATGATTACTTGTCAATAATGCATTGCTGATCCCTCCCTGAACCTTCGTGGTGATGGAATATGATTGCCTGGTTCGAACCATAATTCCTTTGTAAGGAATAAAGTCCTTTCCAGAACCTCTAATACCACGGATTCTGCCTCTTATTTTGACTGAGTTATTCCTACTAGACTTTACCGCATAAAAAATAGTACAGGTAATTTAAATATTTACCACATAAATTGGCGCCCGAATAGGGACACTTTCTCATCTCACGCGCCGGAGGTGCGTTGCAGGCCCGGTCTCCTGCCACAGCTGAACGGACAAAAACGCGTACCCGCAGGATTTCCTGTATCTCCCTCCGGCCAAGCGGGGGTGACTGAGGCTGCGATCAACACCCAGACGAGGCGGTGAGAAGTGCGAAGTATCCCGACCAGAGCCTAGCTGAGAGAGCAAGATCCGAGGTATACAGAGGCCCACCAGGTTCCGAAGTTCCGAGTCGAGTCGAGTCCAGTCGAGTCCAGTCCGGTCCAGTTCAGTTCAGTTCCGAGGCCTTCCGTTCCGTGCTACCCGGTGAGTACCGTTGCCGGGGAGGCATTTAGACGTGCACATTAATTTGTGCCGGTCATGACGGGTTTGGGTACACAGATCCGGTCTGCACTGTTTTAGCAGTGTATCTGTACTGTTTAGCAGTATATCTAGTATGCTCATGTATATAATTCAGTATTATCTAGTATTAGTATTATGTCAGTGACTAGTTTTCTTCTAATTATCATTGTTCGTTAAATGTTAAATGTTAAATGTTTTAATAGGTTTTAAAATTGTGGTATGAATGAGTGTTCATTATTGTGTTTATCGTATTAATTGTGTTCAAGTCCAGTTTGAGTAAGAATCAAGTAGCAAGGTTTAAAGATGCCGTTCTTTTCAAAATTAAGACAGATCAAAACTAGAAAAGGAGTACTCGAAGAAGCTGTTCCCGTTCCACCTAGGGACACTCCAGGGTACTTTATGTATCATAAACATGGCCTAGATGCCGTATTATATCTTGACTTATGGGTGGACTACACCAAGGATCTAGCAGAAAGTCAGAGGTGGCCCGCAGCTGGGACATGGGATGCAGATTGCATCATGAGAGTAGAAGAAGAATTATGGAAAAAGAAAGCCAGACAGTCACAGAAAGATGCCATTGAACTATGGCGCAAAGAGTCGCATAGGCGCACAGAGAAAGCGCTCAGACAGGAAGAGAAAAGTAGGGAGAACTCTAATAAAGCCCGAGAAAACGTATTAGTTGAGGAAGGTATCCGAGTAAAAACAGAACAAATAGACAGACAACGGAACACTCTTATGAATGGTATGTATCCTCTTTTGGCCGAAGGTTTACCTAAGGCCACCCCGGAAATACCGAAAGATTTGACACCCCCATTACTCCCGATTAAAGCACATCCCAAGACCCCAAAAGATATTTTCCTTTCCTCCTATTTAGACGATGTAGCTCCCGAATATGTTAATGTTCCACCACACACGCCACCTGTCGATGGTGCTCAACCCCGAGATCATCCGCCCCCACCTCCGCAACAACAAACTCCTCCGCACAATCCAACAGGTCCATCTGTTTCCACCGCTTTCCCTGCATCCACAGTTTCTACCTTACATCCCACAAATCCTTTCGTGCCTAGCACCTCAGAAGGTGCGACAGCAATTTTTGGCACGCCACCGTCACGAAATAAATCGTCTCTTAGAGATTTAGCAAACCAACGTACACCCCAAATAGCAACGTCCGACATGTTTAAGGAACATCTTGTGGATTGTAGATATGATCCAGTGCCCGGTAAAAATGACAGAATGCTGCTATCATCACTACGTATACGACGAGCTTCGCTATAATGGTTAATCATCTAGACAATATATATCGCTTTGTCCAAACAGGGCAAGGCCCTGAAAGTATTGACGAAGCCATGGATTACCAGAAAGTGGATATACAGAGATTACTGTTACGCTTCTTTATAAACTGCTTGATCAGAGACAAAGACAGGCCTGGGGTAGATCAGGATGAAATGCAAGTACTTACCAGATGGGGTCAGAATATATCAGAGGGAAAACATGATAAACAGACGTGTATAGTAGCTATGTGCCGAAAGATCCGCAAAGAAATAGAACGAATACATAAAGCCAGAATGGAGGCAGACAAAACTGAATAAGAGGGAGAGGAGGAGGAAGAATCAGAAATGCCCACAGGACAATTAGAAACGATAGCTTATGTAGGTAGGGGAAGACCTTGTAACAATACCAGATACTTTACTGATCCGATACGTCCGATACGTCCAGAATGTAACAGACATTTTCAAGCCCCTATGCTAAATACGAAGTCCCCTCAACACTTATTCCAGGCTGCTGATAAATTACTCCGAGACCGAAGGGGGTATCACATGCTCGATTCTATGGATGAACAAGAATTAGCCAGGTCAGCAGTACAATGGGCTGACAGTTCTGAAAAATACAGTGATGATGCGCTAGCACACACGTTTTTGAATCTTACCCCAGACGAACAGCGTTTAGCTGGTATATACATGATACAACACCTCCTTATATTATATAGAAGCCAACACTCCGATCCTGGTGCCCTACCTGATATACTGATAGAATTACTCACGAACAAATGGAGAGGTTCAGGTACTGATTTAATTAAAGAAATTCTAGAGTATCGACACCAGTACATTGTCTTCGTAGGCCCAGAACATGTTTCAGTTCCCCCCAAGGAAAGAAAAACGTATCACATAGACAGACAGAATCCCTTACGCGAAGTGCACCCAGTCAGAGGTGATGACAATACTTTTAAACGCGTGTTTGTATACACGCCCATAACTAAAATTGAACTATTAGAAATGAAGAAAGTAGTACCTAGCCATGACAAGGACCCAGCAGGTTTCCACCGTGAGATAAAAGACATGTTACTCATGGGAGAGTATACATACCCTGACATTATGAAAATATTAAAAGTCTTATTACCTGCCGGTATTTACGAGAAACTCAAAGAAAAGGAATGGGAGGTGGGAGACCAAAAGATAGATTGGACAGCATTAGAAAACGAAGAAAAGGCCCGAGCTGCAGGTTCAGGGCTTGGGGAAAAGACTACAGCATTACCAGGATTATTAGTGCAGGTACTACCACGTTTATTGACTACGAAAAAGGAAGACTGGGGTGCAATTTCAGCCTGTAAGCAAAAACAAGATGAAGAGACTAGTGATTTCTATTCCCGATTTGAAAAATGTTTTGGTATTAATAGTGGCATAAAAGCAAGTAGTGAGTCGTATCCACATCTGTTTGTGACAAAATTAGTTGAAAATTCCTTGCCCCAAGTTAAGAGTAGAGTACTGAAATTCGAGAGTACTTGGCAAGGTAACACACCGTCTCAGATGTTACAAATGTTACAATATCATCACAACAGAATTAGGGAAGAACAAGAACATGAACAAAGACGTATGAAAGACACGAAAATGAAAATGCTTGTTGCCCAGTCAGTTCCAGCTGACGGTCATAAAAAGGGTATGACACAGTCCAATGATTCAGCGGGTCCTGTTAGAGGGACATGCAACTATTGTAAACAGCCAGGTCATTATATACACGATTGCGCAGTTCTAAAACATAATATCTCTACGGGTATAACGAAGGAGAGACCACGTCCGCCTAGACAGGATCAGATCCAGCAACAAGTACCTCAGAATATACAGCCTATGCCAGCTGTACAACAGACCGCACCACAACAACAACAACAACCACAACAACAGCCACAGCCTATTGCTGCAACACAAAACACGACACAACAGATGTACCAGTATGCACAAAATGACTACCCAGAGTATTAGCGCTACACATGAAATAGCCTAGAGAGGGAAGTTGGCCTACCCCTTATCGAGGTTCCCGTAGATCAAGAGGGTCCTTATGTACAGAGTCAAGTATTAGGGAAAGACCGAAAGTTTCTACTCGATACAGGGGCAAGCAGAACCACTATCAGTCACAGCGAAGTCCCAGGGGCACCCCTCTCAGGCTCACAAAATATTTCCCTTGGTTTTTCAGGAAAACCCACTATTAACGAAGTATCGCAACCACTTACATTCACAGTTGGTCCATTGACAAGGACTACAGATCTATTGCTTACGAAATCATGTCCAGAAAACTTGTTAGGTATAAAAACATTGAAATCTCTAGGAGCTATAATATGCTGTTCTCCGGACGGAGTACGACTATTTTTGCGTGACTTTAAAGGTCACTACGTGTCTAGAGACATGGATCACCGGTTACAGAATCTACCTGCACATTTATGGGCGCAAGGCCCCACTGATGTAGGTTGTATGCACATTACACCATATCGAGTCACACTCAAAACAGGAGTAGTACTACCACGAATGCGACAATACAAATTACCACCAGATGCTGTAGTGGCTTTGCTGCAAATCATTGACGAGCTCATTGCACAAGGAGTGGTAGTGGAAACCGACTCCAATGTATGTAATTCCCCGATAATTCCGATTCTTAAACGAACTGATCCAAAAGCACCGCCAGTATATCGATTAGTTATTGATCTACGCGAATTAAATAAATGCATTGTACCACAATACCCCGTGGTCCCAGATATCTCTTCATTATTAACAGCCATAGATTCAGAAGCAACGTTCTTTACTGTAATTGACCTCAAGAACGCCTTCTTTAGCGTCCCAATCGATCCGGAAAGCCAATATTTGTTCGGATTCAGTTTAAATGGACGAAGTTTTAAATTCACACGCGCACCTCAAGGATTCACAGAAAGCCCCAGCATCTATAGCCAAGCACTGAAAAGAGAACTTGACAGTATCCACATGCCAGCTAACACTGCCCTGCTTCAATATGTCGATGATCTGCTGATCACCGCCCGAAGCGAACCTGAATGTGAAAAAGCATCACTGACGGTTTTACATTTTTTAGCCGACAAGGGGCACAAAGTGTCCCCTTCGAAGTTGCAATTCTGTGTCCAGCAAGTTGTGTACCTTGGGCACTTGCTGTCCAAGGGGGGAAGACAGCTTACACCCGACCGCATCCAGTTAATTGTTAAAATGCCGCCACCCAGGACACAAAAGGAGGTGCGGGCATTCATAGGCCTCACTTCGTATTGCAGGCAGTGGATCCCTCAATATGCATTTCTAGCAAAACCACTCATTCAGTTGACAACACAGGAGGCAGCGACATCGACTGACCTCCCTTGGACTCAGGAACATACACAAGCGTTTGAATGCTTAAAGAAAGCTTTATGCCAAGCACCTGTTTTAGCAACACCATGTTACAGCAAACGTTTTACACTCTTTGTCACGGAACGTGAAGGTACTGCTTTGTCAGTACTCACACAGGAACAAGCAGGATCACACAAGCCATGTGCTTATTTTTCTAGTACATTAGATCCCGTAGCTCAGGCTCTTCCTGCGTGCCTGAAATCAGTCGCAGCAACAGCTTTAGCAATCAGACAAAGCGATGCCATAGTGTTAGGACATCAATTGACAGTACAAGTACCACACGCAGTAGAGGTTCTCTTGAACCGGACCCAAACACAACACTTGACTATAGCAAGACTGACGGGTTATGAATTGACATTGTTCCAGCCACACATAGAAATCAGACGTTGTAGTACATTAAACCCTGCCACACTTTTGCCATTAAGTGGAACAGACCCATTGGCACATGATTGTATTGAAGTTATTACTATTACAACGAAACCCAGACAAGACTTGACAGATATTCCACTATCAGATCCAGACCTGACATTATATGTAGATGGTTCATGCATGAGAACAAATACAGGAGAGTTAGTGGCCGCTTATGCAGTCACAACAGACACTGAAGTTATTGAAACAAATTGTATCGATACCTTGTCAGCTCAAGCAGCAGAGCTCATCGCTCTGACACAAGCCTGTATTCAAGCCAAAAATAAGAAAGTCAACATATATACAGATTCACGTTATGCATTCGGAGTCGTCCATGACTTCAGCGTGCTTTGGCGAGAGAGAGGTTACTTAACTTCTCACGGTGCCCACATCCAGCACGGTCCCCTTATTCAAGCTCTGTTAGATGCAATACATCTGCCGACTGCAATATCGATTATGAAGTGTAAAGCCCATACAAAAGTGACTGACATTATTTCTCAGGGTAACGACCTAGCTGACAGAACAGCTAAACAGACTGCTCAGAATCAGACTCATCCAACTGACACGACAAAGACAATAGTTCCGACACCAACACACTGCATGACAGTTAAGGATCCCGCTCTTGATGTAATTGACATACAGACACATGCTACACCAGAAGAAATAAAGAGATGGACTGAATTAGGAGGGATCCAAACGGATCAAGGATGGATGACGAAGGGAAAATCTATATGGTTTCTCCCCGACTCAATGGTTCAAGTCATCATTAACACAATACATAGTCCAGCGCATCTAGGAGAGAAAGCTATGCTAGACAGTATTCAACACATTTGGTTCAATAAACACTTGCGAGCAGCAGCTAAACAGAAAGTACGTACCTGCATGATTTGTTGTCAGTTCAATCCAGGAAAAGGCGTACCTGTAGAACAGGGTGGATTTCAACCCCCCGATCACCCTTTTGAAGTCCTCCAGATGGATTATATCCAGATGGAACGATGTCGAGGATTCAAATATGTCCTCGTAGTTGTATGCGCTCTTTCCCGGTGGACAGAGGCGTATCCCGTCTCAGATTACACTGCCCCGACTACTGCTAAACAGTTAGTTCGAGAATTCTTCCCACGGTATGGTTTGCCCCGTATCGTGTACTCAGATAATGGCCAGCCGTTCTCATCCGAGTTAATGAAGCACATTTCACTCTTGTTAGGCTATCAATGGAAATTCCACTGTGTCCGACATCCCGAGGCAGCAGGTCTCGTGGAACGTCATAATCAGACCCTGAAAATACGACTTGCAAAAATCTGTAGAGAGAAAGGTGTCGACTGGATAGTAGCCTTACCGGTTGCGCTCTTTTACATGAGAATGGTAGCACATTCTCGAACAGGGCTATCCCCGTATGAGGTGATCTTCGGTAGGCCACCAAATATGTGGGGGACGCCTATACCTCGTAAGATCACTGATGTTGATTGTAATATGCTGACAGATTACCTGGCTTCCTTGATGTCTGCACTACAATCTTGTCGTTCACAGGTAGCTGCAGCTTTTCCCGATAACACTGAGGTGAAGCCTCATGAAGTGGTTCCAGGTGACCTGGTACTGGTGAGGAACTTCGACAGGAGGAGTCCGTTGGAGCCTCGCTGGCAACAACCGAAACTCGTTTTACTGACCACGAGGACAGCCGTGAAGATAGAGGGCCGCAAAGGGTGGTTGCACTCGAGTCATATCAAGAAATTTCATGGACTACCATCGGATTTAAACGTCCAGCCCTGCATTCCCTCACCGACTGACTCAAAACTTCCCTTGGTTGAAAAGACAGAAAAAGAGAACTATAAACTGAAACTAAGGTCTAGCAAGTCAGACAATTCGATTGTTTAAGTCCTCTCCAAGGTGAATCGGTTGAATTAAGTCTTTGACATGTATCCTCTAGACCGAATGAGAGAGAAAAATAGACAGAAACAGCTCAAGAAACATGCATACTGTAAATCACTTCATAGTCACTGTATAGTGACATTGTTGATTATGTTTTTTCTAAGTCTTATTATTATTACTGTAAGTATGCTGTTACATATGTACTATCCTATTTTCAAGCGTGCTTACAATGCTACTGCCGAACATTCTTTTAGCGAATTACCTCCGCATGAGTTGTCCTATAGATTTGCGCTGCGCAACAACACATTCATTAGTATGTTACATCATTCTCATCAGACCAGCAATGCTACAAATTGTTGGATATGTGGCCGACTCCCTCCCTATCAGAAATACAGGGGAGTTCTGCCCCTCTTTCCGTATCCATTCACACACAATGGCTCCTGTGGAGCATGGTTTAGTTTGATTAATTCCCTAGATTCAAATTCAGTAGTTTATCAAGACAACTGGGTATGGGGAAACCTGAACCTAGTTTTACTTAAAGTCTGCTACCCTAACAAGGAGGGACTTCCCAAAAGAACAGGGACTGATCTAGAAAATGAAGTATATGGATTAGGTAACTTTACACTTAACCTCATGATCCTGAATGTTGAATCCGAAGCTACACCAATCTTGCCCGCTATGTCAGTATTTCCAGTTAGAGGCGAATTATGTGTAAGAAAGAATGGTTCAATACACATGGGCCAGAGTAAATGTACCACTGTAATAGAATTCAGTGATTAAGGCAAGTCTACATTTAGAGCTTCTCGTCACTCCTACTTCATCTGTGGTCACACCGCATACATACGCCTACCCCTAGATTGGGATGGTACCTGTTACATTGCATTCCTTCTGCCACCTGTTTTCCTAGCACCTCCTGATTATCATAGAAATACCAATCTAGTACACCATAGACCCCAGAGAGATATCCCGATTGTTGACTACACCGAAACAGCATGGGAACAATATACAGACTTCAATAAAGGTCTCTTTCCTTACATAGGTGTTGTCTCAAATAGTAAACTGATACGCAGATTAACTAGAACCCTTGAAGCAGTAGTGAATGAAACTACCTCTGCCCTAGGCAACTTAACAGAGGAGCAGTCTGCGATGCGGATTGTTGTTCTCCAAAATCGTCTTGTCCTTGACGTCATCCTAGCAGACAGGGGCGGAGCTTGTAGGGTCATCGGATCAAGTTGCTGTGTTTTCATCCCAGAAAACGCGCCATCCGTATATAAAGCCATAACTCGTCTTCACAAGATTGCAAACCAGATACATCAGAATGCAGGCACCTGGACATGGTCCGGTTGGTTCCGGAGCGTGTTGTCAGCCTGGGGATGGAAAGTCCTATCCTTCCTAGGTATTGGCCTTCTCATAGTATTCAGTTGCTGCCTATGTTTACAATGTGGACCAGCGATTTGTGGCCTATGTGCCACATCGTGTATTCCACGTTCAAGTTTTCATTCAAGATCCCGGAAGAAGAAAGAAGAACAAATGATGTTACATGAACAGATTGATGGATTCCTGAAGATCGATATTTCCTGAGGGTCCGTAGGGGACAAGGAGGGAATGAGGAAATATGAATTTTTATGGTCAATCGTGTCCCCTATCTTAGACCCCAACGGCTCCATGTACATGCTACAAGTACATGTATGTTCCCTCCAGTTCCAGCTATGAAGACGCAAATACATGTGCGTCCAACGTTAACATGTCCTCTTTCGTATCTGCCATGAATGGGCCGGATATTCCATTCCTAAGTATGATTGGCCACCGACTTTATATGGTACACTTTTCACGTTTTACAGTTCAGGCGAGTAGGCCCTGAATTCTGCCATCAAGCCTTTTCCTGCTTCTGCCTCTGAAATGCTTCAGCCTGGACCTGCATCTGTATCCATGAACTTTGTCTTACTCCCTGCGTGGCTAACGGTGCCTGACGCGGCCTGTTGCCTGCCAAAAACTGTATTCAGCCTTCAAGTTATCTGCTCCGTTCCTCATCCAATGCATTCCTGTCTAAATAGCTTAGGTAAACATCCCTCTAGCTGCAGAGCAAAGGGCCTGGCCTTACTGTCTCCGTGCAAGTAATTCATAGCCCCTGTTACCATGGAAGATTCCTGCCCCCTCGCATCTCATGTAGACACCTAGACGCTTGTACACGCACTAACAGTCAGTATAGAATAGGATTTGTCCGCGAAGACCTTTTCTTCCAGATAATATAGTTCCTTAAACACAAGATATTAGATATGATTTAGGACTAGGTTGTCCTGACACCCCAGACTTCTGTCTCCACATGTAGGGCTAAATGTCAAGTTCCCTTCACCCTCTAGTTGCACGTCAATCACACGTCATGCGGCTGCGCGCGCATCTCTGCCAAATATTTCTGCTGACACTGCAGGATTCTCTTATGGATCCACCCACTTGTGACATCATTTTAAATGACGTTTCTAGTATACGCCTATTATTACGCCTATTTTCATTACGTATGTGTATTCTTATCTGTATTATCAGCTATTACGCCCCCTGCATCTGTCTTAATGTAATGCTTTTCATATATATATGATTACTTGTCAATAATGCATTGCTGATCCCTTCCTGAACCTTCGTGGTGATGGAATATGATTGCCTGGTTCGAACCATAATTCCTTTGTAAGGAATAAAGTCCTTTCCAGAACCTCTAATACCACGGATTCTGCCTCTTATTTTGACTGAGTTATTCCTACTAGACTTTACCGCATAAAAAATAGTACAGGTAATTTAAATATTTACCACACCGTGAAAGGCTACCATGTGCCCCCGAGTGGAAAGTGTACTGCTGCTGCGTGGGATGTTTTAGGCGCCAGCAGTCCACCAATCCCAGTGTGTCCAAGAGGCCAGATAGCCACGCCTGGGCCCGGGGGAGGTCCCTAGAGGGGTGACGATCCAGAGTCCCGGAAACCACCGCATTGAAGTCCCCCCCCACCACTAGGAGTCCCCCCGGAAGGCCCAGGAGGAGGCGCCCCAGGTCTGCAAAAGTGGTCGCCTGCAACCCCGGTGGGACGTATACCGATACAAGAACCACCACTTTGCCTTCCATTCTCCCCACTAAAACAGCATAGCGCCCCCTATCATCATGGCGCACCTCATCAATTTCCAACGGGAGCGAGTTCTTCACCATAATGCCCACACCCCGTGAGCCCGACGTGAAGCCCGAATGGGCCACCAAACGATAGCCACGCCGATTCATGGCACAAAAAGAGTTTCCAATAAGGTGTCTCTCCTGCAGGAAGACTACATCGGGTGAGATCCGTTTCAAATACTGCAGGACCACACCTCGCTTGATCCTATCCCCCAGTCCATTAACGTTCCAAGACAACAAAGTCAACTCCCTACCCCCCATAACACACAGGAGCCATCAATCGTCCCCCGGAGAGCACCTTAAAAACAATACAGAAAAGGGTTTGCCTTGTGGTAAAAACGAACAACAACACCCCACCCCAACTCCCCCCCCCAACAGAACTCCCCCCTCCCTGCACCCCTGCATGAGCCCGAACAGCCCCCCCAAAGTGCAGTGTGCCTGTCGCCCCATAGATGGTGAAACTAACTAAACCCCCAGAGGAGGAGGGAGAACCCCCAAGAGACCCCACACGACCTCCACAGGAGGAGACTTACTCGAACAGGCGAACAGTCAAAAATGACATCAATTTTGCCCCGAGCGAGGCATAATATTAGTCCCTCAGTCCTGATCCGGCGGGCCCTCTCCCCCCACCGCTCCCCCCCCCACCCCCCCGATCCCGATCCCCAGGCAAAGTATCTAACCAATCCCCGGCTGCTTCGGGACGATCAAAGAAGTGCGTACGGCCATCCAGCTCCACCCGCAGCTTAGCCGGGAAAAGCATAGCGTACTTGAGATTTAGGTCCCGTAGACGACGTTTAACTCCGAGAAAGCTTAGTCTCTGCTTTTGGACCGCTGGGGTGAAGTCAGGATAAAAGTTTATGTCCATATTGTCGAGTCTGACCAGCCCCTGTAGTCTGGAGGATTGCAGGATAGCGTCTCTGTCTCGGAAGTTGAAAATCCGGGCGATGAGAGGCCTCGGGGGGGCTCCGGCCTTGGGCCTTCCTCCGGGAACCCTGTGGGCCCGCTCCACCGCGAAGAGTTTACTCAGTCCCCGGGGCTGGAGGTGGGTGAGAATCAAGTCCTCCACGAATAAATCCGCCGCCGCCTCCTCCCGTCCCTCAGGCACCCCGAGAATACGGACATTGTTCCTCCGGGCCCGACCCTCAGAATCCTCCAGGCGACGATCCAGCAGAGCGCTCGCCTGGCCAAGCCGGCGCACCTCCTTTTGGAGGGCTGCCACATCCGTCGTGAGGCCCGATGTGGTGTGGGCCAACGAATCAACCCGGTCATTAGTCTTGGATAAATCGGCCCTTACCAGGCCAACATCCACAAGAACCGAGTCGATTTTCTGCGCCAGTGTATCAAAGCGCTGGTCCACCGAGGCCTTCATCTCAGCGATGGCGCCCATCACGTCTCGCAGGGTCAGGTGCGCGGGCAGAGCAGGAGCATCAGTCGGGCCCTCAGGGGACCTACGCGGCACCTCGGGAGATCCCTTCTGGAGGGTGTAGCGGTCCATGCTGTTAGACTGGGGGACTGCGCCACGTCGAGTCGATTTCACCTTTGCCCGATCTCCATCTTGCTTTGTGGACATGGTTCCAGTCCCACGGCCGTGCCAGGCACGTCGTGAAGGGCAGGCAAGCCGGTTCACGGAATCCAGGGGGGGGTCACCACAGGGCCACGGGGCAAGTCACAGCCGGCGGGCCGGCAGGGCACCCCAACGGGGCCACACTACCTCACAGTGCCCCGCGACCCAACCTCGCCGAAACCGCAAGGAGGGTGCAAAAGCGAAAGTGAAAGTGCGGGGTACGCGAGCCGCCGCGCCCAGCCCGCCGCTGTTGTTGACTTTGCCTCCGGATCACCCCACAACTCCAATCCGGGGCCCGGCGTGGAGAAGGCCGGAAATCTCAAGCGGTGCTACCGCCGGAGTCCAAGGTCCAATTTGGAAGCGGAAAGCGGGTGCCACCTCAGCTCGGGCTCACCAACACAGTCCCCTCATCTAGGACAGGATATTGTCAGGATATATGTAGGAGGTCGCGGAGGTCCTCGGGAACCTCGCACCTACGCGGCCATCTTGGTTGCGCGCTAGGCTCCTCCCCTCAGGATAAATATTTTTAATGTGCTCGAATGTCGTGGTGTCTTGGCGCTAGTGTATGTATATGTGGGAGGGAGAAACCTCTGCATTCTCCGAGAGAACTAGGCAGAGGCAAATAGCCATGTTTTCAATATCTTCCTAAAGAGCTGCCTGTTGGACTGAAATCTAATGGCTACTGGCATTCTATTCCAAAGTTTTGCTGCAGAATTCGACAACATCCTACCACCCCACCTTGCCCGCCCAATCTTTGTGGTATGTATTAGGCCTAAATTTGCTGATCTTAGAACGCGCAAGGGGGTATAGGTGAAGAACATTTTTTTAATGCCCTCAGCACCCCCACCATATAGTGCCTTGTGCACCAGGCACAAGGCCTTAAATTCCACTCGCTGCTGGATCGGGAGACAGTGCAGTGATTTTATCCCTGCCAAAGTTGATTGTCCTTCTGGTATGTTTAAACGCAGGCGTGCTGCCGTATTTTGTAATGATTGCAGTTTTCTCATCTGCGTCTTGTCAATTCCCAGAAAAAGGGCATTGCAATAGTCCAGTTTGGACAAAAAAAGGGCGACCACCACCGCCTTTTGTAATTCTTACGAGATAAAAGGAAAACTTTTCCTCAAAGTTTTTAATAGGAAGAAGCAGGAGGAAGTGAGACTGTTGACTTAGGAGGAAAAATCGTGCTTACTTTAATAAAAGAAGCATTTAGGTTTGGTTTTTGTACAAAAATGAAACAGATTTAACTTTGGATATGGAAACATATGTGATGACCAGAGAGAAACAGTAAGCCATCTAATCATTACATAGTGCAAAAAACTGACCAAATATTTGTGACACAAATGACATTTTACTAACCTGCTTAAAGGGACGCTGAGACTTCCTTCCCTTACAGTTATTGGCTTATCCGCTGAAGGCTTCTCTGACAAAAGAGACAACAGAAGTGCCAGATCGAGAGCTCTCAAGTTTTGCGAGAAGCTCACAGAGACTAGGATTTTTCATCACAAGATCTGTAGCCCTGTTTTATCCTCTATAAAATTGGATCCATGAGTCCAGAATGCAGAGCCAAGACCGGGACTAGATGAGCGCCTGATATGTGGACCTGAGAAACATGAGCGCTCTGCACTAGCGATTGTGTATGCATGTGAACTGAGAGGGTTGAAGGGCGGGGCAGAGACTACTGTTCAGCATTATGAGTTCTCAGTATACTGGTTTTGGGAAACAAACTTTTTGAAAGGACGTTGCTGCATTAGGCCTAATCTAGAATTGCAAGTGGGGAGCAAGCTTTGGAAAGATAGTAGGGAATGGATGGGGTAGGACAGGTGTAGATACGGGGTTGCTGGTGGTTCTGTATCCTAAGTCAATGAACATCCAAATAAATGAAGGTGTGTGTCAGCCATGTCCTCTCTGCAGCATCTCTCCCTGTGGTCTGGTTGGAGACTATAAATATTTACGGGGATGGCATTTTCTTGGCTTGTATTAGAACCTATGACAGCCTAAATAGTCCACAAAGCAATCTTTCTCTCACTACGATTGGCCAGAAATAATACCTGTTATCTGTCCCCCCCCTGCCTACAACAGTCCCTGGAACTACCGGTACCGGGAGGCCACCCTAATTCCAGGGGGCTGGAGGAATAACAGGCATGTCCCATGGCAGTGAAAAGCTGTGCTTACTGGCCCATTACCAATAGTAGGATCGCCCCTCTTAACTATCCTTCAAGTCTTGATTCCATTGAGGGCATTGCTGTAAATAGGCAGAGCTGGTACTGAGTACCTGCACTACTTTCATTTGGAAAAGATTGCACCGGCACTTCTCAGCACTGCTACAATGCTTTTAATGGGTGAGTACTGGCACTTCTCAACAACAAACAAGTACTTCTGCACAGATTGAGGGTCAAGAGCTTCTTGCTGAACTGCAGTTTTTTTCATTTTTGTGTGGTCTGGACAAATTGTGTGAGTTCTCAAATAAGGTTTTGAAGTTAGTGTATGACTGGAAGGATGCAGGGGCCCAATGGGCAGAGCATGGCTAAGGCAGGAATCAATTTAATTGTTTTTCTGCCAGTCCGCCTGCCGGAATGTTATTGAGGCCTCACATCCTGTTTGGGCTGGGTCCGAGGTGGGACAGAGAGGCCCTGCGGTCCACAGTGTCACAGTAATGCTATGCGGTTTTAAGATCCTCTTGGAGTTTATTGTTGCTCAAATTGGTGTAATTTCTGATTTTATAGGTTTTCCTCCTCATCAATGCTTGATTTTGCTAGCGAGAAAGTGTCACTCATAGTCGTTGAAATGTCACTCATAATAACAGTGAAATTATGAAAATGACACACATAGCACTCTGAAACCTTGACAGCTACGATGATATCACTGCCCCTTAAATAGCTGGTGTCTGCAATCACAATATTTTGTAGATTTGATTATGAATGCCTATTGTCCCTTGTCGGCCTCGGTCACTGCATTGGGAGCCATTGTTAATGATTTACAGAAGGCATTTTTATTAATCAGAGGGGTTGTTTCTGCAACGCTTGCTAATGTCCTTTTTGCACGATGCCAGGTTAATTTTTCCAGCGCAGCACAAAAAAGCAATACACCTCACGGCGCGGATTTTCCTGCGTCAAACTTGGAATGGGACATATTTTCCCTGCACAAATTCTGCCAGAAATTTGTGTGAGAACAAAGTCATTTTTATAAATACACAGGGGCAGATTTACAAGAAACTGACGCATCTGTACAGATGCGTCAGTTTCCCTGCTCCTGCGTGAAAACCTTGCGCCACCATAGATGCGCTGTATTTACAATACGGCGCACTATGGCTCAAGGATTGAAAGATGGGTAAAAAATTCTGACGCATCTGTTGGCGGAAAAATCACTCATTGTTGGAGTAATGTAGCAAGCAAGATGCAACTCCAGCAATGCGTGTTGCGGCCTATTCCCAATACACTGCGTCACTTTGACGCAGTGGGTCCCTAAAAGTCACGCTGTAACACTTTTACGAGGCTTTCCTGCGTGGGAACGCCTGCCCTGCATACATTATACCTGACGCATTATACCTCCCTAGATGCAACACGTTGTAAATTTGCCACATTTTTTACGCCGTCATTGCATCACAAAAGTGATGCAACGGCAGAGAAAAAGTGTTGCAAGGGGCTTGTAAATCTGCCCCACAGTCTGTAACCACCCGATTTGATTTGGTGCAAGTTTCCGTTTCCACCCAAATCAGGATTACCAGCCCCGGTGGCCTCGTTCTTTTATTCTCAGAGATGTGTGTTTAGGCTTCTGCCTCACATTTTAGCTGTGACTCCAGAACCAATCTCGCAGACCAATTCATCTGTCAGAACAAGAGATTGCTTTGAAATTAACCTTTGACCTGTTCTGAAACCAGGTGTCTTTCTTCCAGATTTTGCTCTGTGAACATTAAAGTGCTTAACTGCCTGCAGCAGGAAATGTGTCCAGGTTACATATATGTTTTCGAAGGCCAGGCATGTTAGAACCTGCTCGCCAAAATGTTTTAAAGGCATGGAGGTGAGACACAGCAACATTTCAGGTTGTAATTTTATTTATATAGCGCTTAAGGCATCGAAGCGCTTAGATGTTTTAGAGCGTGTGTGTGGATTTAATTTCTGGGGGAGATTGGGCCTGCTGGGCGTTCCTGCTGCAAGGTCGGACTGGCCTAACGCTAAGAGGAATCTGGCAGTGCCCGTTGGGCTGGATCGACAGGTCAGTGTGTGGGGCGTTTTTTGAGGCTGTATGTTGGCCTGTTTAGTGTTTTGCTGCTGGCCGGGTTTGGGTTTACTATTGTTTTCCCCGATCATATTACCGCAAACATTCACTACAGCAAGAACACAGATTCATGCAGTCTACCCTACTGTAAGATAACAGTACACCATTCACCATGGCTTCACAAGTTAAAATGTGTCCTGATTTGCAAATGTCCTCATGTGTGCCGGTTTTTAGCTATCTAGGGTCTGCTTTTATTTTGGTGCCAGTGCTGGAGCTTATTTTAAGTTCCAGACAGTTTGAGGCTGACCTTGATGTTCTGCATGTGTTTCTGAAAATAATCTTTGGTTGCCAGAGTGCAGTGTTTACTAAAGTGAAACTGCTTAATAAGGGTTATAAAATTGTAGAAGATCACAGACGCCACTGAAGTACTGACAAATGCACTGCACAGCTGGATACCGTAATGTTTGTTCCCAGAAATCACATGAGATCTTTGCATTGATTATTAGAGGATATAGGAGAGGGGCGCAGAGTCAAAAGCTTTCTCTGTAACTGTAGAACAACACCGACCATTGTATGCTAACTACTGTGAGCTGCAATAAGCAGGGCTCAGCCTGCCATGACGTACGTACCGTAAAGCAAGCTGTGTTTTAAATGACATATCCTCCAGAGCAATCCACTTTCCAGGATCGAAGGCTCTTTCAAAGGAAAAACAGCCCTGATCTGAAAGACTCAAAATAAAACAGGAACTGACAACTGAATTGTTATAAAAACAAACATCCAGGATGTTGTATTTGTGTATTTTTTTGTGTGGCATATTTCTCTTGCACAATGCATAATTTGAACTGAGTCGCCTTTAGGCTTTTTTAACATGCCATCATTGAGAGATGTAGAGACTGAAGGCAGCGCGAATTTCTCACAGTGCTAGTCAGTGGGTGGTGCTCAGAATACTTGGTCATCCAATCCTTGGCCTCTCTGCTGAACAAACAGAGCAATGGTCACTTATTCGAGTTGCAATTGTGAATCTGTGAGTGAAGGAGGGCCACAGATGCCAAAATATTGAGAAGACAAAAGTAAATGAAAATGTAGTGCTTACATGGGAGATGGAGCATTGAGTGTCTAGGGGTTGTGAAGTTCTCTGGTTATACTGGATAAGCAGCTACCTATGTCATTATCATTTGAAATCTCTTTATTGATGTCATAACTGCACTTTCACAATTGCTTCATTAACCTTCTTGCTTTTCAAAATGTCTCGGCTCGCCACCGGGCACTCATCACTCACGTTTATGCCTCAACAATTTCAAATGTCACCAGCCGCCTCTGACTGCACCCCAGATCACTCAAAATGGCATTCTTAAGCACATCCATTTTTACGTCTTGCATGAGGCGTAACTAACCGCCTGGTGGGGTTTGACAGACGTGGTCTGCTTGAGGGGATGGGACCTGCCCAATTTTAGTACAACTGACTTATTATGGGAGGGAGGGAGGAGGGACACACTGCAGAGGGGGGTGGGGATGAGCGAGGGGGGACGTTTGTATTCTGATTGCTTGAATAGTTGTATGTTGTCTGCATGTGAGACAATGCTGGGCGACCCTAGATCCTCCCATGTGAGAACAAGGGTACTACCTGAGTGTGTCTATTATGCATCATGATATATTCTGTGCAAATGCTTACCAGATTTATTATGCCCTGTATTTGAATAAGGTATGTCTATGATGTCTTTCTCCAATGGCATTTGTTTTGTTACTATTTGCAAGTTTAATGGAGAAAATAACAATAAATTCTGTTTTAAAAATAAGAAAAAAGCTGTAGTAGTTGGTTAAGGAACTCCCAAGTTCTGGTTAATGTGGGTAAGTAATTCTATAAAGTCTGGACCATGAGTATTATGACCTCTTTGTTTAGCGCCATCTCCACCAGATCCGAAACCTTGGTCTGTTTAGCTGGAGGTTCTTATCCCTTTAAGGAAGCAGCCAATGCCTTATTTATCATCTCCTGAAGATCATATGGATAAGGGAAATGCTGGTTTACAGGATCCTCCTACCATACAATCTCCACCTCTGAGCCATCATGAATGTGTCTCCTCCTAGAGACCACTTTACGTCCTTCCTCCTCCATGGCTGCAGAAAAATACACTGGAGGCTTACATATAGATCCCTCCAATTATCATAGAATGAAATCTCATAAGATTTGCACGCCATAAACAGCCCTTTTCTTTTTCTATTTTTGTAAGCAGGCACCACAACAGGTAAGTTCTGAACTGAACTGAAATAAACTCAACTCTACTAGAGAGAGTCTAAGAAACAAGCTGTGCCTTAGTAGAAAAATAAGAAATAGGATAAAAACTTGCTTCTAAAATCGAATAAAATAAATAAAGAAGAGGGACATGCTGGCTTAGCTGAGTCACGTCCTCTGTTACACATAAAGATGCAAATTAAAAAAAAGGCAACCATGCTGACTATAGCACAGGTGACATGCAGTCTAGATACTCTAAGGAGGATGCAGTGGCTCAAGCACAGCCTTGTAGACGCGGGATAACAAGTCCTCACAAAACTGCAGAGACCATACAACTATGGCGGATGCGCTGGCTCAAGGACAGCCGTGTCGTACCAACTAAATAAACTACATAGGACCACTGGCTTAAGCACAGCTGCTTATTTTCCTTTTACTGCCATGACTTCATCGCGCCACATAAAACTTAAGCAACTAAAGAAAGTCTAAAGTGCACTGGCTGCTATAACAGCAATACACATTATAAGAGGCAATATGAAACAATGAAACGTAATCACTTACAACACCTGGATGGTGTCGCAATAGACAAAAAGAAACAGGATGTGTGGGAGGGCTAGATCCTTATTTGTATCAGGAGCTGGGTGGAGTTAGGCTGCAGCCCTTGTTTCGACCTGCATATTTACTTTATCTTAGAAACTTGGGAGAGTCTACATTGGAAGCAGGAGTAAGGACAGGGACTGATCAGAACCTACAAAATAAAAAAGGCACCATAATATCCATACACGACAAATCATTAAAATACGGGTAGGGTAAGCAATGAGAAAAGAACAGTCAATATCTTAGCATTCAATTTCAATGACTTACATGCGTGGGTGGGATAATCCTCGCCTCCATGTCCTTAATAGAATTGAAAATTCTTGGCGCGAATGCTAGCACATTTTTTATACTATGTCAGGACCAGAGGCTCCGATTATGCTAGTTTAAAGATTATTGAACACCACAGAGGCAATATCACGCACCTGTTTGTAATAGAGTTTAAAATTTGAAGCAGATGACCAGTCGGCCAATTTCAATATATCCTGAATAGTTGAACCAAACATAAAGGATTTAGAGGCCACAGCACCTCGAACAGAATGAGGCTCAAACACCTGAGTATCAATCCCAGTTTCTGCAATTACTGATTTGAGCCATCTGGCTATAGTAGCAGATGACACTGGCCTAAAGGGTTTCTGCAAAGTAATCAATAACTGACCAAAAGCACATTTCTCAATGCACAAGTACATTCCTCATATGCTTTTAAACATTTGACCACACATCATTTATTATTAGCAGGAAATGCATGAGAATCGATGCACTTTGAAAAGGTTTTAGTTCTGCCAGAAGGAGTAAACAAAACGCCCTCTGGAGTAAATAGTCTACCTGCAATGTTCAGAGCTCTCACATCCGAAGTCCTTCTGCACACGGTGAAATATAACAGCATGGCTAAGTTAGCCTACAACTGTTTCTGGTCAACTGATCATTATTTGGCAATCTTTCAAAGAGATCTAGGACCAAATTCACATTCCACAAAGAAGATTATTTAGGTTTGGGAGGATAAGTAGCTCTGATACCCTTAAGAAGCTTAGAGATGACGGGATGCATACCTACAGGGTTATTATTAACCTGTACATGTCCTGCTGAAATAGCAGAGTGAAAATGGTTCAGTGATCTGCAGGACAAACCTTCAGTTGTCTTCTGAGACAAAACAATTGCATTGTGAGTTATCCCTGCTGCCACGCGGTCCACGTGCCATTCCAAGCACCAACCCACCCAGCATCCCCAAACTGAAGAATACCTCTTCCTAGTGGAGGGGGCCCAGGCTCGCTTAATGAATTCTGAAGCAGCATCAAAAATGCCTGGCAAACACCAATGTTGCCGAAAAGCCTTCAGACCATCAGGGACAGTTGTTCTGATACCTGATTGGATGCAATTCTCCCTCAGGGCCCTGGGTCATTGTCTGAGAGCAAGGAAGAGCGAGAGGAGTATCGCACCTCAATTCCAAGAGGACTGGGTACCAAGGTTGCCCCTTCCACAAAGGGGTGACTAGCCCCACCTCTGCTAGCTGATGCTTGATCTGAGTCGCTAACCTGGGGATCATTGCAAAAGGAGGAAAGACATAATTCAGGTCCTTCGACTAGTCCTGAGAAAAAGCATCCATCGCCCTCACTGGCGGGCTTAGCCTCCAGCTGAAGAACTCGTCCAATTGGCGATTCAGTCAGGACTCAAAGAGATCTATCCTGCAGAGACCCCAAGCATTCTGGATTAACTTGAATAGCCAAGGATGGAGCTTCCAGTCATTGTGATCTATCAGGTATCTGGAGTTCCAATCCGCCACTCCAAATCCTTGGCTATCTTCGCTAATAGAGTAGATCTGATACCCCCCTAACTTGTTGATGTACCTCACCGCTGATACATTGTACATCCTGAGGACGATGCAACAAGAGATCATTTTGGGGGAGTGAGTCCTGGTGGCAAAGGACCCCACAAGTATCTCCAGACAATTGATGTGGAGTTCTAACTCCTGAAGACATCTGCCGGTTGTTGAAATATCTCCACAGCGTGCTCCCCAACCCCTTCGGCTGGCATAAAAAATGGCCCTACCATTCCATGCATCCATGTGTCCTAACCACCGCCAGAGCTCTGCTCTAACCTCTTCTGTCAAAGGAACCTGACCCGTGTAAGCTAAACCCTTTCTTAAGTGTTGAACTTTTAATGTCTGAAGGGCTCTGTAGTGGAGGGGCCTGGAAATATTGCTTGTAATGACGAGGCCAATAGACCCACAAGGCAAACGATTGCCTGCAGGGAGACTGTTTGACTGGAGAGACCGTCTTCAGTTCCTTTTCGATGTCCCGTAGCTTGGTCTTGGGAAGCCTCAACTGAGCTGACTCTGAGTCGATAACAAACCCCAAGAACTCTATGGACTGAGAGCGACAAATGATTGATTTGATTTTGTGGATTACAAATCCCAAGTCTTGTAAAAGAGATATTGTCATCTGTAGGTGTAGAAAGATGAACTCTTGGGAGTGCGCCAGGATTAGAATATGGTTGAGATAAATGATCATGCGTACTCCCTTCTCACCGAGGTGGGGTACTACTGGCTTCATCTAAGGGTGGGCAGATAACTCCGTTCCGCCCATGGAATGTGCGGAGATTTGCCCTTCCACCTTACGAGATAATAGGCGGAGAAACAGGAAAAATCTCCGCACACTTGGGGCATAAGGGAAGTTGGCCGCCCGCCTCCCGCCCGCCCCCCGCCCGTCTTAAATACATTACAAAAGCAATTGTTGAGTAACCTTACCTTATCGGCGGCGTCCCCGGGCTATGATCCTTCTCCAGCGCGTCTTCTTCTGGGAACTGCGCATGCGTGGGAGCTCGCGCATGCGCATTCCTCGGCAGGAATGCGCGGGCTCCCGCGCATGCGCAGTTCCCAGAAGACGCGCTGGAGAAGGATCGAAGCCCGGGGAGGCCGCCGATAAGGTAAGGTTACTTAACAATTGCTTTTGTAATGTATTTAAGACTGCGGGCGGGAGGCAGGCGGGAGGCAGGCGGGAGGCGGAATGTGTGTAAGGGAACTATGCGGAGAGTGCGGAGATTGGTTTCATCTCCGTGCCTCTCCGCATAGGTCCATTACGCACATTACGCCTACCCTTACCTTCATCACCTTTGGTGAAGCATCATGGTGCTGGAGAAATCCTGAAATGAAGGACCAAAAATTCCAGCCACCTGCCTCTCCACCTGAATTGAAGGAACCATCTGTGTGGAGGAAAAATGGGAATGGATAGATAAGCATCTTTGAGGTCCAAGCGGACCATCCCGTCCCCTTTATGCAACAACTCTGTCAGAAGATGGATACATTCCATCTTGAAAGGTCTGTACGTGATGTAATAATTGAAATTCCGCAGATTTAAGACCCGTCTTTATCCTCCCGCTCTCTTCTGTACTAGAAAGATGTTGCTGCAGAAACCCATGGGATGAAGATCACAAAAGGCCACCACGCCCATCTGCAGCAAATCTTCTATTTCGGAATCTATAAAAACTGACTCTTATAAGGAAAAATATATCTGGGGAGGAAACCTTTGTTGATAGGGCGTCTGATAGAACTCCAGACTGAAACCCTGAATGGTTTGTAATACCCATGCATCGTGAGTCAAGAAGCTCCAATTGTGGAGAAAGAAATGTACTTGACGCCCCAACTGAACTTCGGAGGCATCTATGACTCTTACCTGTGAAATTATTGGATTGAAAGCTGCTTCTGGATCCATCTATGTTTTTTTTTTTTTGATAAACAAATGTATTCATTTTACAAAAGGGATGCACTAGCCATATCACACTATAATTCAACGATCGAGAATTACATTCACAGAATCCCCCCCACCCAGCATACAGATAATAATGAGACAAAGAAACGATGGAACCAACCAAGCTCCTCATGATTAGACCACCCCCCCAACCACTTCCCCCCAATTCTACGGTATCTCTTGGGGCAGCCACGTGCTGCGTACATAACTTTCTCTTGTGTGGCACACCAGTCCACCCCACTCCGCCAACGTCCCATGCTGGGGGGATCAGGACACTTCCACAAGGCAGCAATGTCTCTCTTAGCAACCACCATGGCCGTATTAAAGAACAGTTTGTCATTTCGTGACCCATCCAATCCGTCCGTGATGCCCAGGATCATGTGCTTAGGGTCATGCGGGACCCCCCACCCCAAAACCTCCGAAAGCTCAACCTCAGTGCCCTCCCAAAATCCCGCTAGGAGGGGACAGGCCCACACCATGTGCAGGAAGTCTGCGGGATCATGGCCACACCTGGTACGGGCTGAGGACGGACTAAGCCCCGCGCAGTGAAGACGTACAGGGGTGAGCTATGCGGTGTGTAGACAGTAGAGTTGCACCAAGCGCAGCCGAGTGGAGGCGGTGACCATTCTAGGGGCCATAAGGGCATCCCGCCAGTCCTCTTCCTCCAAGGGGCCTACCCAGACCTCCCATTGTGCCCGCAATCTGTCCAAGGAAGTCGGGGTGTTATTAATCAGTGTGCGATAAATACAGGAAATGCCTCCCCTCCCCAGGTCCCCGAACATAATCTGTGCTTCAGGTGGGCTATGGTCAGTCAATTGTGTGCCCGTCGCTAGGTGTGAGTGGAGGGCATGCCGCAGCTGGAGGTAACGAAATAATTGTGAGGGATGCAGCGAGTACCAGGCCAGGAGATCCTCAAAGGAACGCATGTAATCTCCCCCCAAACATCCCCCAGCTGTGAAATGCCTATGCGGTCCCAGGCCTCGAAGCCCCGAAGCCCGGACACCTCCCTGAGCCAGGTCCCGCGCCACAAGGGCATACAGCGGGTCAGTGTGTGTGTCCAGCCGGTGTGCCGCAGTGCGGCTTGCCCGGTCAACAGCACCAAACGTGTCACCTCCGGAAGACGGGATGAAATCGAGGTCCCGTAGAGGAAGGAGTGTAGTGTGTCAAGGTCCAGTTCCCCCAGCTCAAGCCTGTAGGCCGGGTCGGACCACCCCCCATTAAATCAGTCATGTATGGAAAGGAGTCGGGTGGCCAAATAGTAGAGGTAGAGGTGAGTCATCCTCAAACCCCCGTCAAACTAAGGGATCCTGCAGGTACTGAGCGCCTATCTGGACCTACTTTTCCCCGATAGGAACTTGGTGATGAAGCCATCCAGAGTACGGAACCAGGCCCTGGGAAAACACATAGGGATATTCTGAAGCATGTAAAGGAAGCGGAGGAGCACCATTATTTTGAAGAGAGTCACCCTCCCCATGGGGTTGAGGGGCAATGACTGCCACCGCTGGAGATCCGCCTTGGCTCGCTTTACCAGAGGAGTGACATTAAGGGCCCAGCAGAGTTCGGGCAGTAGGGTCACCCAAATCCCCAGGTATTTAAATGATTGACGGCGCAGAGGTATGTTGGACTGCCAGTCAAAGCATTCCCGAGAGAGGTGCAAGGTGACCAGGAACGACTTATTGGGATTCAAACGAATGCCGGAGGCCTGTTCGAAGGATTGCAAGATACGAAGACAATGGGGACCCGACTGGGCAGGATCTGCCAAGTAGATGAGAACGTCATCCGCGTAAAGGGCGATTTTGTCTGGCTCGATGCTAGGCCATTCCCATCCCCACATCCGGTCACAGGACCGCATCAAGGACGCCAGAGGCTCCATCACTAAAGCAAAAATCAGGGGGGAGAGGGGGCAACCCTGCCTCGTTCCCCTGCGGACCGGGAAGGGCTCCGACAGGACCCCGTTGACTAGGACATGAGCCCGCAGGAGGGCATACAGGACCTTGACCATGGCCCGAAAGCGGGGACCCAGTCCCATCGCCTCGAGAACATCTTGAAGGAAGCCTCAATCCACAGAGTCGAAGGCCTTCTTGAAGTCAAGAGGAGTAGCGCAAGGTAAGGAGTGAGGAGGTGGCGGTGGGCCAAGGCGGAATGCAGTCTACAGAGACAATGTCGGGTGCCACGGGAAGGCATAAACCCACATTGGTCGGGGTGGACCAACGTGGACAGATGGGGCTTGAGTCGTTGGGCAAGGAGGGTGGCGAACAGTTTGACCTCAGTATTGATGAGGGAGATGGGGCGGTAGTCCGCACACTGCGGCGAAGGGGGCTGGGACTTCGGGATGACCACAACGGTGGCGATATCCGTTGCTTGGGGAAAGAAACCCTTCTCCACGGCCTCATGGAACAACGCTTCTAAATGAGGGATGAGAACATCCTGGTAGTGGGCGTAATATTCCTGGGGGAGGCCGTCAGGGCCCGGAATTTTGCCAGAAGAGACGAGAGCGATAGCGTCTCCAATTTCCTCACGGGAAATGGGACGGTCCAGGGCGGTTTGGACAGTTGCGTCAAGCCGCGGGAGGCGGCCGCCCTCACCGTCCATCAGGTCCGCAAGGGAGAAGGTCAGGGCCCGGGCCTCGTAGAGCCTGCGGTAGTAGGCAGCAAAGGCCTGCGCCATCTTCAATGGGGCACGGCACGGCGACCCCTCCGGCGTAACTATCTCAGGGATTATACGATTCGCTCTGGGATACGTTGCCAGATGGTGAAGGAGTACGCCGTTCTTGTCGCCCCATCCATATACTATGGCCACGGAAGAACGCCAAAGGAGTCTAGCCGCATCCAGCGACAGCTGTTTAATCTCCATCCGAAGCCGGGCCAGAAGTCTCATGTCGGAGCCATCCGGGGATTGGGTCGCAGCTCGTTTGAGGCGCAGGGCCCGTGCCTCCCATGAGGTAATCTGCTCCAACTGGGCTTGGTGCTGGAGCTTGAGGTGGCCCTTAGCGACCCCCCTAATCGTGGCCTTACCCGCCTCCCACAGGGTACCCGGAGAGGACACTGAGCCCTCGTTGGAGAGAAAGTACTGCTTGAGCTCCACCCCCACCGCCTTCCTAAAGTCTTTGTCATGAAGAAACCAGGCATTCAACTTCCATGTTTGTCGGGCATAGGCGGGAGGGGGCCCCGCACGAATCAGCACCGGCGCGTGGTCGGAGATACCTCGCGGAAGAAGCGAGACGTCCTGAGTCAGAAGACAGTCCGTCGACGGAACGAAGATGGCGTCAATGCGTGCCTGTGTATGGTGGGCCGCCGAGGTGTGTGTAAATTGTCTAATGTGGGGATGCCAGTCACCAGGCGTCGCACAGACCTAGAGAGGCGGACCATGACCACAGCTGCTTGGCCTACGCGACTCTACTTGGGGATGGGGTGCCAGTCGTGTCGAGGTCCGGTGACGAGATCGCATTGAAGTCGCCCCCAAGGAATGTAGGGCTGGGGGGCAATGATGCCAAGAGCTCAACAGATTTAGCCAGAGTCATTGTCAGCATCGAGGGGGGGAATAAAGGGACACCAGGTTAAGCGGGTTGCCATTGATTGTGCCACTAACTTCCACAAGAGTGCCCTGAGCGTCAAGGGTCGTGTGAACGGTCACCAGAGGAAGGGAGCGTCTTACTAGGATTGCCACCCCCCGGGAGCCCCTCGTAAACCCAGATGTGCCACACTCTGTCATATCCGTAATGCGCCAGAAAGGGACAGTGATTACCCAACAAGTGTGTTTCATGCAGGAATAAGATGTCCATGCGCTGCGCGTACTTAAGGACGGCCATGCGTTTAAGGCGGTCCAGGAGCCCATTACCATTCCAAGACAAGATGGCGTGTCGAACATGGTACGTGAATTGCCAATGGAGCTACAGGCCGGAAGGGGGAGATCCGGTCTATCTGTTGCGTCAGGTGGAAGGCAAGGTGCTGCATGAGTGCTAATGAATACAAACTAAGAAACGTACTGAAACACAAAACTAAGAAGAAAACTCGGGACAACGATCCCTCCCCCCTACCCACACCCCACTCCCTACACTTCAGGAACAGAAGCATCTGTCGCCCAACAACAAACCTAAGAGTGAACACCCAAACTAAAACGTTTGGTAAGCGGGAAGCTTGGAGGACCCCTCCTCATTTCAGGATGTGCTTGAGCGAACCATCAGAAGGAAAAGAAAATCAGATTAAACAAAGTATGTTCTCCGAGGGGACCTGCAAGGAAGGACAGGGGGACGTGGCCCCAGGAGCCAAGTGGTCAGATGACCCAGAGGATATCCCAGATGGTGGAGCGTCGGAGAGCAACGTCGGTGGAAAGGGGTGGCTGGGTGAGGACTTTGAACGCGTCCGTCTCCGTCCACGGCGCCTGCGGGAACGGCTTTGCTGCGGCTGAGGAGTGGGAGGCAGGGGGTGGGCCGAATCACCCCCGGCCCCCTCCTGTCGCGGGGCTCGATCATCAGTGCACCGCGGGTGTTCCTCCGTCGCCCAAGTCCAGGCTTCCACCGGATTGTCAAAGAACAAGGTCTTATTGTCGAACACCACTTGCAGGCGCGCCGGGAAGAGAAGACGATATTGGATATTGAGTGCCCTCAGCTTGTGTTTCACATCATCAAAAGAGCGACGCTGACCCTGAACCTCGCGGGTATAGTCTGGGAAGATCATGATGATGCGGTTTTCGTACAGGAGTTTTCCCTGTTTGCGGGCTTTCGACAGGATGGCGTTCCGGTCTTTGAAGTTCAGGACCCGCATTATGATAGGCCGGGGGGCCCCACCCGGGGGAGGCCTTGGGGCCAGGGACCGATGGGCCCGCTCAATCACAAATCAGGGAGAGAGCGAACCTTTGGGAACCCACAATCTAAGCCATTTCTCGAGGAAGTCCACCGTACGGCCCTGCTCCGCCCCCTCCGGAAACCCCACCAGGCGAAGGTTGTTATGCCGGGACCTGTTCTCCGCATCTTCTGCCCGGCGGTGCAGCTCCTGAGCTTGGGATTGAAGACGAGTAACCTGCCCCTTGAGTTGCAGGATGTCATCTTCAATGGTGAAGATACGAGATTCGGTTTCCTTGATCCGGGCGTTGGCGTTACGGAGGTCCTGCCGGATAAGCGATCTTCCCCTCCACCGAAGTTTGCGAAGCATGAATAGCTTGCAGGATGGTTGACAACTCAGCTGAGGGTGCCAGCACCTGCTCCGCCGCCCCCCCAGAAGCACCCGCCTTCAAGGTGGTGAAGCAGTCCATTTGGTTTGGGTGGCGGGGGCTTTAGAGGACCTATCCGTCCTGCCCATGATATCACCCCCGAGAGCCCACGCACCCGGGCCCCTTGCAAATAAGTCCTACAGTGGGCAACCCCCACACCTCCGTGGGCAGCCCAAAGACGAGCAGGTACAACAATCAGTACCAAAGCACCGTGCAGTCCAAATCTCCACCCGCGGGGTCGCTTTGGGGAAGGCCCTCACTGCTCAGCGTTGTAATTATGGACCACCGAGCCTGCCCAGACAGCCGGACAGGCCCCGCCTGGGGCAAGCAGCTGAAGGTCCCAACAGGAGGACCGTAAGCGAAAGGTCTCTCTCTGGATGGCTGATGGGTGAGAAAGCAGTCAGGACGCAGCAATAGGCTAAGGAGGACCCCTCGGACGTCAAGGGATCCACCCCAAGCACCCCGCCGCTCGATTCCATGGCCGAATTGGTGTCACAGGACCGCCCGGGCCTACGGGCTTGAGATCGGGGTCTTGTCCACTCGAAGACCAGCCGTGCACCCTCTGAGCAGGAGAGATCAAGCCAGGCAATGCGGGGAACCACACAGGGCCGCCCCCCCTCCAATGGTGGCTGCCTGTGCACGCGGGGGCCCCAATTCCACCGTCCCTGACCCCACCGCCGCCAGGACCCAGCCGCTGCAGCACGGGACTCACCCCAATTCACCAGGCACCAACAGAGCCTCACCAAGCTCCAACGCCAATCGCTGTTGCTCCCGCCGCCCGATACCGCAGCCGCTCCCCCAGGCAAGTCCCAAATAGAAGCAGACACGGGTAGGCCTGAGGACTCCAGGCGTCACCCCCGCCGCCGCCCGTCACCAAGAGCAGCGCCCACCACCTCCTTCCGGCGGGCCAGGCACTGGAGATCGCAAACACTCCAGCGGGGGGAGAGATAGGAGGGAGACAGGGGGCCGCCCACACCGCGGGCCCGCACAGCTCCCGCCGCCCGACATGGCGCCCGCCTCCACGAACACCCCGCAGACGGTGTCAAAGGGCAGGAAAGCTTCAGGCTCCTCCCAGGCGCCGCACACCGCAGCAGAGCTCCGGGCCCGCAAGAATCTCAGCAATGCGCCTGGGAGGCGGCGCAGGTCAGCCTCCCCTCCCGGGACCACCCAGCATCACAGGTAGAGCAGCCGCCGCGCGGCAATGGCCGTGTCGTCAACAGTAAGGGAGTTGGACTGCCGGGACACTTAGGGAGACAGGGGGCCACCCACACTGCGGGCCTGCACAGCTCCCGCCGCCTGATATGGCGGCCACCTCCACGAACACCCTGCAGATGGTGTCAAAGGGCAGGAAAGCTTCAGGCGCCTTGGAGCTGTCGGTCTCTGAGGCCTCAAGCAGACAGGCCACTCCTCGGCAGTCAGGAGCCGGTTGCCGTCAGTCCCCAGTCCCCGCTGCCCGGATTTGCGGCCGACATCGCGGTCACTCTGCCGGGGCACCAGGGAACGGTGACGGGTGTTCCCGGGAATGCAGTCACAAAGGCAGCTCCGTGCCAGGTTTGTCTTTCCCAGCACCGGCGGACAAAATACAGCCTCCGCGGCCACCCATGCCAGAGCACAGCAGGCGATGTGGAGAGAAGGACACGGGCGGCGCCTCAGATCCGGCAGCACAGCTCTGGACACTCTGACCCCTCGGGGGCCCCTCCGCTCCTCCAAGCACCCGGCCATGAGACCAGGCGGCGAAGTCCGTAGCCCGCAGGCAAGGCAGCTCAGGACGCATAGGCCGCCATGTTGGGAGCAAGCTCCGGCCGGCCGTTCAGATGCGGCGTGGCGGTGGCCCACAGGGTGATTTGCCAGCCAGGGACTCAGCTAGCGGTGCGGCGCCGGAACGGTGGCAGGTATCGGGGCCGGATGGCCAACTAGATGGGTGGATTGCGGGCGGATGGTAGAGGGGTCCGGGAGCACTCTCAGGGTGCGTCCACCATCTTGGCTCACCAATGGATCTATCTATGTTAAAGCACCATCTGGAGAAAAGCTGTCTGGATGGGAAGAATGTGCCTCCTCTTGTGGAGTCCTGCCATGCTCCGCAACCACGTTCGAAAGATCCCCTGGTGGGACCTTAGTAGTAGGGACGGCCTGTTGTGGGGCTTCTGCCTCGCCTGTCCAGTCCAAAAAGGCCTGCTTGGACAATCTTTTTTTAGGCTGTATTGCACCTTGTCTAGGGTTGTTAGCATAGTGACATATTTGATGATATCTTTTACAAATTTTTCCCCGAAAAGCTGTCCATCAGCTGAGGGACCAGCCTCCGCCAAAGCTAGCTCAGTGAAGTTTGTGTCCATATGCATCAAGAGTTCCTTCCTCTGATGACTTGGCACAATTGGTGTTTCCCAGTAGGCATATGGCCCTTTGGGTCCACTCTGCCAGAATATGGGGGTCGATAGGGGAAACAGTTCGCTTGGCAGTTAAGATCATTTTCCAGTATTTTTACAGAAGGACTCGTAAGATCAAGCATCTTGCCTTGGCACGCGCGGCAAACACGGTCAATTCCCTTTTTGAGGTCTTTGGTGAACTTTTTCAGAAAGGTTACCATACTAGAGTCAATTTCAGGAGTTTCAGCTACTTTGTTTGGAAGATCCTGTCTTGGGTACTCAGCCCTTGAGTCTATTGCGGACCTCTTTGTTGAACCCCTTGCAGATATTCCGATACCACTGAAGCGGTGACCTAGTCAAAATATTTTGGATGGACAATGCCGTCTGGGTTAAAACAGAAGGAATTGGAAAGGAAACGTGAAGTGGCCGGAGGCCTAGCGGGGGCGGACATTCTGGGCTTCTTGCGCCTCTGGGTGACATTGTGATCAGAATGAGTAGAATCCATATGCATTGAATCTGTGTCTGTGTCAGCCTTACACTTGCACCGAGACCTTTTGGAAGTGGAAGGGGCCGAACAATATTGGTGATCACCAAGTGAACTTTGGAAGAGGGCTGACAAAGTGTCAGCATAAGGCTAATTAGATGACTTGGCTTTTGCCTTGCAAGGCGGATCAGAATTACCTTCTGCAGGTTTTGGGGTAACCTGTTGGTCATATCCTTGTCATTTAGCAAACAGCTCAAGCTGGGCTGTAATTGTGTTCAAGGCTGCCACCAAGGCCTGATTAACAGTAAGAGGGCTCGCAGTTTCAATCGCCCTGTTGAAGGACCTCTGCACTGAAGCATCAAGTGCGTCAACCAGCTCATCTTCCAAATGCCCCCCTTGACCCTCTTCATAGAAGGGCCCATAGTCCTCCTCTTCAAATGTGATTGAAGATATGTAGCCAAGTCTATCCAAGTGGTGATGATAAGGGGAGAGCAAACCCCAAGTGCAATGATTAAATCTGTGTAATCTGGCTCCTCAGATTGTTCTGTTCTCTCAAATATTGCAGCTCACCTGGGGAAAATAAAGCGGGTGTCAGAGAGAGCCTGAATATTGGAAGTAAATAGAGTGTGCACTCTGCTCGTAGGAAGGGCAAAACTCAGTTCTTGCAGCCCAAGCAGGCGTCCTCTCCTCGCTGTGAGCGTTTTGAAAATTATGGCGGTGCCAAGCATTAAAAGAATGTGTCGTCAAGGAGGAGTAGAGACAGGACTGTGTGTAGCCCAAAAGTAGCCCCATTGGGCTTTGCGGTTGTTCCAGGCTCTAAAACTCGGGCCCGATCAAAGAAGGTGCCTCGGGGAAAAGGCCATGGGCTATAGCCATGGAAACCCCAGAACAGGCCCCCTGGTTTAGGTAAAAACAAACGGAACTTCCTATCTGCCAAAGGAGTCGGGGTACCCTTTCCTGGTCACGAGGGCCAAGAGCAGGATGATACGTACCACTGCCCTGTCTTGGTATGCACTAATGAAGGGCAAAAACATATACACTTCTACAATTATACACTTAGAAACATTTAAGAAGCACAGCAGGTAATATGCATAAATCCCCTAAGTATATGCAAAGCATATATCAATCTTAATAAACACAAAGGCACTTACCTTGACTGCTGAGCAGCAAAGAAAGAGGCTTTCTAGATGGTGTTGACTTTATTTACAAGGTATACTGGGCCATGATTGGTGGTTAATGGACAAAGCATCATGAGATATGTAGTTTGTGTTATATGTAAGATGTTTTTTTCATTTGCTGCTGTTTTTGAGTAGTAAAGAAAAAGAAGCACAATCGGAGCCTCTGGTCCAGGCATAGAATCTCACCAGCCCTAAGCACTAAGTGAACAAGCATTTGCAATGCAATAGGTCTCGCATTATAAAAGTGTGAGCAGCTGGCATTGCTAATAATAATGCAACACTAGCTATTGGCTTTGTAAATGATAAATAAATGCCATTATGTGTTTGTTTTATAAAATAGATTAAAAAAGGCATTGTCATGAACAATGCCAATAGCTTAAACTTTTGCAAATGCGAGACCTATTGCATTGCAAATGCTTGTTCTGTGTGCAGCCCTAATTTCCTTTCCTCTGCGTGGGTAAAGCCAAGCCAGCCATCTGTTCTGGGAACGTGGTCCTACGTAAACATGTCACCTTGCAGTCAACGTGGCGCTGGCTGGTTCCTGAAGAGCTCTTCTTAGGAAAGCACTCGCTGCTTCTTTAAATGACCAACTTCTTTTCTGCTAATTTTTATAGGTTTAGGGACGTTTCGTAAGAAATACTGTTCTTGTATATTTTTCTCTTTCGAGTTATTGAACCTATTATTATTCAGAGATCTAGGTAAACGTGTACAGACTAATGGAGAATTATGTACTTGGAAGCATCAGTGCTTTAAATGGAAAAAAAATAAATGCAGGCACTAACTAAATGTAACAGAAGGGGCGAAGCTAAGGGCGTGGCTTGGAGACAAGCAGTTAATTTGATATGTTCTTGGTGTGAAAAGGTGCACAATTACACAGCAACAGTTCTGCTATTTGTAGAGCATTCTTTTTGTCTATGTATTTGTTGTTAAATGCATATAATTGCACAAACATTGCAATGCACACACATTTTTATATTCACTGAATACCAGCGTATGCCCAGGACATTTGACAAACCATGGAAATATTTCTTGATTAAAATATTTTCCCTGATCTTTAAGGTGGAAATGTCCCTGGTTAGCTCAAAAAGGCACACAAACCCACACTCTCAGATATTCACCAAGTGGTATGCAAGCAAAATAAGCATACACAGATAAAAGCACAGATACTCACCCAATTATATGCGTTTCCACACAAGCCGGTACAAAAAAACGAAAGGAACAGAGGGCAGAAAGGCACGAAAAACGAGTGGCACAGAGGGCAGAAGGGCACAAAAAAACGAGTGGAACAGAGGGCAGAAAGGCACAAAAAAAAAGAGGGAAACGAGTGGAACAGAGGACAGAAAGGCACAAAAAAAGAGTGGAAAACGAGTGGCACAGAGGGCAGAAAGGCACAAAAAAGAGTGGCGCAGAAGGGCACAAAAGACGAGAGGAGCAGAGGGCAGAAAGGCACACAAAAAACGAGTGGAACAGAGGGCAGAAGGGCACAAAAACGAGTGGAACAGAGGGCAGAAGGGCACAAAAACGAGTGGAGCAGAGGGCAGAAAGGAACAAAAAAAGAGGGAAAACGAGTGTAACAGAGGACAGAAAGGCACAAAAAGAGGGAAAACGAGTGGAACAGAGGGCAGAAAGGCACAAAAAACGAGGAAAAACGAGTGGCACAGAACAAGAGCGCACTGAAGCTGACGAGGAGGGAGTGGGAGGGGGAAGTGGGGGCGGGCGCAGTGGTGCGGGCCGCAGTTGTAAAAGGCAGGGAGAGGGTGAGATTGAGGAAGGGAAAGATAGGGATCAAAGGAAAAAACAAGGGGGTGGCAAATGGTGTGCACTTTGATGTCCTCAGTGGCCCCGCGGCTCACTGAGGACATCAAAGCAAGTGATCAGGCAGTGCTTTTCAGGCTGCCAAATGGTGCGCGCGCCCAGGGCACATGCACTGTATTTGGAGGCCTGAAAAGCACTGTTTGCACTTCCAAAACTCGCTTACTATAAGTCTCGCCAGAGCAGCGCTAAAGCGCTGTCTCAGACGAGACCTAAAAAGGAAAGAGGTGCCACATAAGGGCACATGAGAAAAAAACAGGATTTCATTAAGAGGAACTTCTCTTTAAATAATTACAGATCAGAACAAAAAACAATTTTTGGAAGGAAGAGCAAAGAGGGTTGGTGCTTGGTAGGTGTGCCATTGGAGAGATGGGGCCTCCAGTTTGCAAGAGTAAGTACTGGGACAAGGAACATGAATCAGGAGATTATGCATGGTGACCCATATCACTGTTAATTCAAGTAGCAAAAGAGTACTGGAACCTTAAGTCTCTATTTTTTAGTGACGTTCACTGCAGGTGTCCACAGTTCTGTGTTTAAGACCCCCACTTAACACTTCCCAGTTATGAATGGGATCAGAATGATGTCAACGATGTTTTACTATTAAGGCCAAGTGGGGGAGATCTGGAAATCTTAAAGATAAAGTTTGTTTAAATAAGCCACTTCTCGGAAGTAATCTGTGCATACAGCCCCCTCAAAGTGTGAAGCAGTAGATACCGATATTTAGAAATAATAATTGCATAATTCACAGGAGCCTGCAATCACTGTACAATTTCCTTATTACAGTCAAGTTGTGACATCCCAAGCCACCTGTAGCAATGAAATTACGGGACAGCTCAACTGCAATAAGTTATTACAGTTGAGTTCTGATGTCACAATGGTTGGTGTCAGAACAGCCTTCGACCCTGTTTCACAATATGGTCATGGAACGCCTCAGTGACTTGAAATATAATTATAATATACAGCAGGAGACACATTAACTCATCTATTTTACTAGTGTCACTAAAACGAAATTTCCAAACAAATGTATAAAAAACTATTCACCTTCTGGGCAAGGAAATGTAAGATAGTTTTCATAGAGCCAATTATATACTTACAAGTCATATCCAGTTCTTTTCAGAAAATAACCCTGCCACACCTGGGTGACTCAATGAAGTAAACAGGATGGCGTTATAGATAATGCAAGCTTCCGAAAAATAGGCCACATGACTCAGTTGAGGGTTTCAGGAAAAGCTTGTTGTCAGGAATGGACTTTACATTCTAGTGGAAAGTTCACGATCAGTCCGAAAAATAGAACAGCAGAGTGATGTACAGTAAAAGGTTAGTCTCAAAGCAATGGTTAGAACATAGGTGTACATCGAAGTGAGAGGTAGGGCTGGAGCGGAGTGACACTGGTAGAGCAAGTCATGGAACGGGAGTGGGGATTTGGGAAGAATGGTATATCAGGGCAGTAGCAAGGAATTTGCTAGAAGGGATCTGTTATATCAGGGCAGTAGCAAGGGATTTGCTAGAAGGGATCTGTTAGAAATGGCGGTCTCTAGTTGGCAGAGGTAGGTACCTTTAACCAAATAGGGACCCTTGCTTCTAGTCAGGGAAAGGGGGAAACACACGTGAGATTACCCCAGCTCACCCCCTTGGTAGTTTGGCACGAGCAGACAGGCTTATCCCAAAGGCAATGTGTAAAGTATTTGTACCAACACTCACAGTAACATAGTGATAACACCACAAATAGAACCCCACACAGGTTTAGAAAAATAAAGTATTTTTATCTAAACTTCACAAGACCAAAACGACAAAGATCCAACATACACAATAAAAAGGTTTTCAGTAGAATGTCTCTCAAAACGGATTTTACTAAAAATAGAACAGGAGGTCTCTGTATTTCTTTATGCGATTTGTAACCTCATAGGCACCGATCTCCCTTGCAACGTTGTGGTGCCTCCTCTGTTTATTGAACGATTGGTGTCAGTTATCAATGAATATTCCCCCAGATGCTCAAACAACAGTGTCAGGAAAAGGGGTCCTGGTATCGCAACTCTCCGTTGCTGGTACGGGCCGTAATCAAGATAAGAGCTAAAAAAAAGCAGCACCACACGTGGCGGCTCGAGCGTGTGGCTCTGAGCGTTACCTGGGAGACGAGATGAACACCGGCTCTAAGCTCCTCAGGACTCCGGCTCGCCGATCCTCTCTATGCTGCACGGGGGTAGCTTCTTCCTGATAGGAGCACCGTCCCGCTCACTCTGCAGTGAAGTTGACGTCCTGCTGGGCAGCTGAGCGTCGGAGGTGTCCCGGTTGCTAGGAGATGCCTCGCAGCTGATCTTGCTCCCACCTGGCTTCTTCCTCTGGTGATTACGACTCGGGCCAGCGGCGGTGATGGCCTCTCAGTTGATCGCGGCTTCTGTCCACTTCCCAGTGGCTCCCAGCTGTGCACCGACACACGCACAGCGTTGCGGAGACGATCTTGGGGGACGGAGCAATCTCGGGAGATGCAGGCTTTACGAAGGTTACACGTTGACACATGCACACAGTGTTGCAGAGATCTTGGAATGAAGCACTGCTCGAGCAATACAGACTTCACGAGGGTTACAAGCTGTGCACAGACACACGCACACAGCGTTGCAGAGATCTTGGAAACTTTGGTGTTCCCGAGTTTCCACAACAGGAGGCCAGCTCTTCTCAGGCCTTGGGGATTTCCTTTCAAACAGGGGACACAGCACACAGCAATGTCTTCTTCATTCCCTTTGCAGAATAGCAACTGCAGGTTAGCTCCAGAACACACAGCAAGGGCAGTCCTTCTTCTCAGTTTCTTAGGCTCTTCAGCTCTAATAAAAATACCCCAAAATGTATTTGTTCTCTTTGTGTAAGGGGTCGGGAACCCAGTCCAAACCAGTTCTTGGTGCACTCTGCCAGTGCACAACTTCTTCCTTTGTCAGTGTGGGCCAGGGTCTTCAAACTCACCACAGGAGGTGGAGCCAGTCTTTTGTGAAAGGCAGGCACAGCCCTAGTCAGGTACAGGTGCTACTCCTCCCACCACTCCAAATGCAGATCGGCCTATTCAGCCTAGGGCTGACTCATCCAGACTCCTGGAGCCACCCCAGCCCCTGTTACTCCAAAGCCAGACAGTCAATCCACAAACAGGCAGAGGTACAGGAAGGTTGGACAAGAAAATAGCCACTTTCTAAAAGTGCTATTTTCAAACACAGAATTTAAAAACCATCCTTACTAAAAGATGTGTTAATAAATTCTGAGTTCAGGGATACCAGACTCCAATTTTCCATCCTACTCCTATGGGAAGATATTCTTGTAAAATGTTACAAAGCATTCCCCATTCTGTCCTATGGGCAGGATAGCCTTTCAATAGTGTAAAACGAAATTGGCAAAATTTCACTATCAGGACATGTTACACACACAAGTACATGTCCGATACACTGCACCCTGCCCAGGGGGGGGTACCTTGGGCCTGCCATAGGGGTGTCCTATGTGTGAGAAAAGGGAAGGGTGAGGCCAGGCAGGTGGGTAAACTGGCCAGGTCAAAATGGCAGTTAACAAACTGCGCGCAGGCACTGCGGTGACAGGCCTGAGACAACTTTTCATGGCTACTCATGTGGGTGGCACAATCAGTGCTGCAAGCCCACTAGTAGCATTTGATTTACCAGCCCTGGCATACTTAATGCACTTTACTAGGGTCCTACCAGTAAATCAAATATACCACTCATGGATAACCAATCACAATAACAATTTACACAGAGAGCATATGCACTTTATCACTGATCAGCGGTGGTAAAGTGCCCAGAGTCCTAAAGCCAGCAACCACAGGTCAGGAAAATGCAGGAGGAAGAAGCAAAAAAAGTTTGGGGATAACCCTGCAAAAAGGGCCATTTCCAACAGGATCGCAGAGACCACCGTATAGGCCAACTAAAGTCCTAGACAAAGGGTGATTCAAATAAACTTCCATAAAAGGTGACTTAAATAAAATGATCCTTAGTTAGGGTGCTTGCTGCTGATAGCAGGATGAAAGCATGGTGTTCGTGCCTTGCAAATTTAGTGCAAAGTTGAATCTCAGCTATACCTTCTTGGTTGGGTCTTAATCTTGAACTGAGTCTTGAAACATCAACTTCAGCAGCATATTAATGACAGTGAAGCATATTTCGCCCCACGGTAACAACAGAGAGGTGTATATTTGCAAACCATACTGCTTTATTAACACTTTAGTTACAGATCATAAATCAATAATTACGGGAATGCAAGGTATGTGAACATAATCCAGCCAGATTAAACAGTGAATGCAAAGTCAACTTATTTAAAGACATAGTAGGCAAATCACAAAAAGTCTTGCTTCCACTGAAGGGAAATCCCCTAAGGCTATGCTAATGTTGCAGACAAAGTTGGAAAGTTCGTCAGCAGCAGGTATCAGTAAATATAGAAAACTAGAACTTGTAAGAAACTGGGCTGTTGATTGACTGAGGTGTAAGCCCTGGTCAAGCAGCCACAGTCCTTGTCAGGGCAAGGCACAAGCAAAGTCCAAATTGACTTGTGCTCACCCCTTTAGTAGCTTGGCACATGGCAGTCAGGCTTAACTTAGAGGCTCTGGTCAAGTATTTGTGCAATATTTCAAACAGCAAAACAGTGAAAGCACACCACAAAAGAAGCCCACAACATATTTAGAAAAATATAGTGATTTTTAACAAATAAAACAAGACCAAAACAATAAAAATCCAATTAGTAGAACCTGAGATATTTAATTATTGAGTTTTTATATGGAGCGCAGGCCGGCAACAGGGACCCAGTTAGGCCTGCTGAACAGAGTACCTTAAATCCTAGTTGCAGAGCATTACATGGATCTACATCGAAGATGTGCCGTGTAGACGAAGCAATGCGTCGGTTCTGAGATGTAGCCTGGCTGTGATGTGAGGTCCTGTTGCATCCACATCGAGGCTCCAGTCAACAGGGCTTGTAATGTGAAGTTCGGCGTCTGGGATGCGGCTCATTGAGGACAATGCATCATTTCCAAGGAGCTGCGAGGCTGTAATGCGGAGTCTGGTGTCGGCATTGAGGCTGCCTTCAAGGAGAAATGCAAGGACCTGGGCTGTGGAGGTGCAATGTCATCTGGGCGATGCGTCGGTTCCTAGGGCTGCAAAAGGGATGGAGGTCTTTACGACGGGTACACTTCACACATCAGGATTCCAGAGACACCAAACCTGAACTAGTTATGTCTTCCCATTTGGAAATTACACTTAGGGAAATATAATAAGGTAATCCCAATGTTATCCTATGGGAGATATAGACCTTGCAGCAGTGAAAAATGAATTTAAGTGTTTTTCACTACTAAGACATGTAAAACTTAAAAGTATATTTCCTGCTTTTTAGATATATTGCACCCTGCCCTCTGGGCTGTCAAGGGCCTACCCTAGATGTGACATATATATTAAATAGGGAGGGTTGGGCCTGGTAAAAGTTTTGTTTTGCTAGGTCGAAATGGCAGCTTAAACTGCACACTCAGGCTCTACAATGGCAGGCCTGAGGCCCTGGACACATGTAGTGCACTGTACTAGGGACGTATACGGAAATTAAAAATGACAATTGAGCATGAATTATTATCATCATTTTTAGAGGATCGAGCACATGCACTTTAGATCTGGTTAGCTATGGCAAAGTTCTCAGAGACCTAAGGCCAGAAAAAACAAGGTCAGAAAAGATGGTGGAGGAAGGAAAAAAGTTGGGATGAAGACCTCCGTAAGGCTGGCAGGTCTAACATGTGCCCCCCCCAGCTGGAAGTGAGGAGAACTACCCAACCTCTTGGGAGTTCTCATCATTAAGGCAGAAGAACCTGAATAGACCATCAGCATTCGCTTAGTCTGACTCAGGACGGTGATCCATTGTAAAGTCCAGTCCCTTGAGGGAGATGGACCACCTCAACAGTTTGGGATTTTCACTCCTCATTTGCATGAGCTACCTTAGGGGTCTCTGGTCTGCCTGAACCCAGAAGTTAGACCCAAACAGGTATGGTCTCAGCTTCTTCAATGCCCAGACCACAGCAAATGCCTCCCTCTCAATCGCACTCCTCCTTTGTTCCTGTGGAAGAAACTTCCTGCTAATAAAGGCTGCCGGTTGGTTTAGGCCCTCCTCATTTGACTGTGCCAAGACCTCCCCTGTGCCATGCTCTGAAGCGTCTGGCTGCACTATGAACTCCTTAGAGAAGTCTGGAGCCTTGAGCACGCTTGTTCTGCATATGGCCCCTATCAGAGTGTCAAAAGCATTCTGGCACGCATCAGTTCAGATCACCTGGTGTGGCTGCTTCTTGAAAGTCAGCTCTGTCAAGGGTGCAACAATGTGCCATACCCCTTGGTGAATCTCCTGTAGTAGCCGGTGTGGCCTAAGAAGGCTCTCCCCTCCACCTGGGTCTTGGGGGTGGGCCTAAGCCAGAATGGTTTCAATCTTGGCCCGGAGGGGATGCACCTTGCCTCCTCCGACTTGGTGACCCAAGTAGACCATTGACCTCCCACCCTATCTGGCACATGCTGGCCTTGAAAGGCAGGCGTGCCCTCTGCAGAGCATAAAGCACTTATTTGAGGTAGCACAAGTAGGCCTTCCAGCTAGAACTGAAGACCGCAATGTCACCCAGATAGGCGGCACTGAAGTTTTCCAACTCAGCCAGGACCTGCTTGACCAAACAAGGGAAGGTGGCAGGGGCATTCTTCAACCCGAAAGGCAGTCCTAAGAACTGAAAATGCCCTTCTCGGGTACAGAATGCAAACTTCTTTTTGACCCCCTTGGTCAAGGCAATCTACCAGTACCCAGACGTTGAGTCATACATTTTGAGGAACTTGGCAGCTCCTAGCTGATCTATGAGCTCATCAGCTCTGCAGATGGGGTGTGCGTCAATCTTGGTGACTGTATTGATCCCAACGTAGTCCACACAGAACCTAAGGTCTGGAGCGACACCTGGAAGGGAAGCTTTGGCGACCAAAACTGCTCGGCTGGACCAAGGGCTGTTTGAGGGCTCAATAACCCCTACATACAGCATCTTGGAGACTTCCTCCTTAATACTGGCTCTCAACTTAGATTTTACACTTCACAGGTATGTAGTGAGTTTTGGGGTAATGGAGAATAAAGAGGCAAACTGCCCCTGCAACTGGTGGCAGTCTCTCTGCTGTTCTAGGGTCGGTGTGGGGGAGAGGCTGACACCCTCCACTGACCCATCCTGCTCCTCTAAAGAAAGTAGGTTGGCAAGAGACTCCTTCGCCTCTTCCACCTCATCATCCGTGACTAGGAGCATGGGTATCTCAGACTTCTCAAAGTGGGGCTTGAGGTGACTGACATGAAGTACCCTCAAAGGGTTCCTGGGAGTCTTGAGGACCTCTACGTAGTTGACATCACTCTTGTGCTTCTTCACCTTATAAGGCCCAGACCAGCGGTCTTGTAGGGCCCTGGGTTTCACGGGCTCCATAACCCACACTTTTTAGCCAAGCTGAAACTTGACCAGAGTGGCATTCTGGTCATAGCACCATTTCATGTCCTCCTGGCTGACTTCTAGATTTCCCTGTGTTTGCTTCCAGAAGCATTTTGTCTGGTTACGGAGTGCAAGGATGTAGCTGACTTCATCCTGGGGGGCTTTCCTGGTAGCTTGCTGTCAGCCCTCCTTCACCAGACTGAGAGGTTTACTCACAGGATGCTTGTATAGAAGTTCAAAGGGACTGAAACTAACCCCCTTCAACAGTGCCTCCCTGTAGGCAAATAAAAGGGATGACATTGGGACGTCTCACTTCCCCCTCATGGGATCCAAAAGGCCCATTATCATGCCTTTTAGGGTCTTATAGAACCTTTCAACAACCCATTGGTTTGAGGGTGGTAAGAAGTGGAGCACTTGTAGGTCAACCCACACTCCTTTCACATGACATTCATGTACCCTGACATGAAATTGGTACCACAGTTTGATACCACCTCCTTGGGGATCCTAAACAGGTAAAGATCCCCAGCATTGCCCTGGCCACTGCAGGTGCAGTCACTGCTCTTAGAGGGATAGCATCCTGGTACCAGGTGGGGTGGTCCACCAAGACTAGGATGAACAGCCCTGTCAAGGACCACACAACAGGAGTCAGACTACCACATTTTAATGCTGGTGTCCGCATCACCGTGCTAAAATAAGCTAGTCACACATAATTACAGCTCCTCCAACTCAAATTGTGAATTGAGGCACTGCAATCATATTTTGGTTTTCGCTGTCTCCTGCTGCCTCAGCGTGTCCCTGCAGGCAATTCTACACAGTCTGCTGGCCCCAGAGTTGGAGTAGCCGCTTTGCCATGATTACTTTGCTTTCAGGTTTCCCTCCACAGTGATGGCAGCTTCTTTAAAATTAATTTAAAAAATGAATAAACAAACAGATAACAAGCTGATGCTGAAATGCCATGAACCCTATGTATCCCTTTGGAGGAGGCATTACATTTTCTCTGTGACAGAGTGGGGTGAAAGCAGAATTACAACTTACAAATGTTCTCCTCTCTCCTGGGCCCCCAGGCGACCGAAAGACTTTAACTCATGGTTGATTGAATTTATACTGATGATGAGTGCAGTGGGGGTGATTGGCTCCATTTAAAGCACAAAATATTGAGATCTCTGCCCTGGGGCTACAACTGAAGGCAGTGCGAGTTTCTGACAGTGATTCTCAGTAATTCCTAAAGTCTTTTCCTCTACATTCTCATCCAATCCTTGGCCTCTCCGCAGAGTGCCCAAAGCAATTGTCAAACATGTGCCAATTGTAATTACAATTTTATGTGAGGTATTGTGGAGGAGGTACAAAGTTGTCAAAGTACTGACAGCACAAAACTAATAATAAGAAAATAGTGTATTTACAGGTGAGGAGACTGTGTATGTGGTGTGTGTTAGAGAGAGCGAGAGCGTGGTCAAAATGCGATACAAGGAAGTACAAAGAGATAGACAGTGAAAAGAGTGGTGAAGATGTGTGAGAAGATTAGGGATTTCAGAAAAAAGCGTATTGTAAAAAGGACGTAAGAGGCTCACAGAGTGAGAATCTGCAGAGGAAAATGATATGAGAATGAGACCAGGAGTGACTGAGACACTGCAAACAACATTACCGCTTCGGCGGGCCCAGAATTGTTCAATTCAAAGTCTAATATTTTCAGAATTAAAACCTTTTTAATTCTTATTATTAACAAAATCATTTTTGTTACTCATTAATCTGAGTCAGCTAATAAGCATTGGCAATGCAAAACCAATCGTTATGTCTTGGTTTAGGTGTATGTTGATTGCTGTGTGAAATGTCTATGTACAGTATGCATGTGAAAACTCACAGAGGGACACTTAAATAATGGCCTTTGCTTTGATTTACTTGCAACAAAAGTGTCACTTGAAGTGTCACACATTTGACAGTAGAATGTCACTCATGGACAAACTTAAATCAGAGAAATGCTACGCATAAACAATCTGAAACCTTGGTGGCTATGGATGAGCCTGTTGCCCATGGCTGTCTTGGGGTCCAATGATGTTGATGCCAACCCTTTTAAAGGGGATACCAACAACAAGAAAGGTTTGCAAGAGAGCCTTGCGCTTCCCTCCTGACTTGCCACTGACCTGGCAGGTAAGACAGGACATGCAGAATGCATATTAGGCCTTCCTCATTTGAGGCCAGAAAAAGTGGGAAACCAACCTGTCACAGGTCTTGTTCTGCCCCAACTGACCTGTCAGGGACCACCAACACATGGGTTTTACCAGGCTCAGGAAATCTAGGCTCACTACACAGAAGACCATTTTCCCAGTAAATCATGTGATCACCACAGGTGTCGCCAGCTGCCTGGGCCTTGGCCTGCTGCTGTAGGCCCAGAAGAGGAGAGCATTCTCACTTTGCCTTTCAGAACTCCTCCCTGGTGGGACGCTCTTCCTGCTGCCAGTTGGCCAGCTCAGGTAGATTCCCAGGTTAGGCGACATCCTCCCCTGTAGACTTCGATTGTCCCCCTCAGGGTCAACCTCTTCCAGGACTGTGGGAGTTTCAGGAGCAGGTTTCGGAAGAGGGTTTCCCACGCCCCTTGCCCTTGGTATTCTTGGCAGGCACCTGGGGCATTCTTCCAGGCTCCAGGTCCTTCTGACTACCCTCCCGGGCTGCCATGGACTGTGTGGTCAGGCACACCCACTCAGGCAACACTAAATTTTCCAAGTGGGACTTGAGCTCCATTTCCTTCGAGGTAGTATTCTCCATGTCATCAGGTCATTGCCAAGCAGACAATCCACAGGCATGGATGGAGTCACAGCTATCCTCAAGAAACCTGAGACTCCCCTCACCCCCCTACTCAAAGGGAGCCAGAACCACTGGATAGTGACTCTCATGGCTGTCAGCTGCAACAATTTGGTGAAATGCATTAGGGACTTCCTGCTCCAAGGTCACCAGAGGACATATAACTATTGTCATGCTGGCTCCAGTGTCTCTCAGAGCCTTCACCATCTGCCCATTGATAGTGACCCACTGCCTGTATTGAATAGTATTATTAGGCATGTGACTTATCAGCACTATCTCTCCATCACCCAAGGACACTAGGGCAACCTCTACTCTGTCACCCACACTATCTGGGACAATATCCTTCCCAAGAGCTACACTAGCCAACCCCAGTGACTGCCCAGGGCTGGGCCCACTTGGGACACTAGGATTCCCCTTGAAGTGCCATTCCTGCTGGCACTTATAGCTATTAGGGTTACTTCCCCGAAGACTTACTGTCAGGGAACCATATCGTCTTCTCAATTAGGGGATGGGAGTCCATACCTGAGGTACTCATTGGGGCCCTTTTGAGAGCTCCTTGTTTTTATGTTTATCTCCCACCTTATTCTGATGAGGACCCTGTCGACCCTTGTGGTGATCACCCCAGATACCTTCTTGTAGGCCCAGGTGCTCATCCAGCCATCCACCTCCTTAGCAAGCTCCCTGGTGTCAGTGAATGTACTATCAATCAGGTGTTGGTGCAGATCCGCAAAGCAAAGACTGAGCATGTGCTCCTTTGCAATCAAATTTTACAGGCCCTGATAATCCTTTACTTCACTGCCCTTCATCCAACCATCCAGTGCCTTTTAAAAGAAATCCACACAATCTACCCAGGTCTGTTGGACCATTTTCTAGTGGTCCCTAAACTTTCTGGGGTCAGACCACACTTTCTGACAAAGGCTTCCTTCATGGGGGGAGGATACCTAATTCTGTGCTTCTTCTATAGGGCCAGTAGGGTGTCCCTCCTCTCGCTAGTGATATGCCTCCACAGACTAGCCCCCACAATTCTCCCTAGGGATCCTGTGCATCTCTAAGGCAATCTGATAAGACTGAAACCACGTATGAGTATCATCTCCAATGAAAAGGTTTAGTGCCATACCTTTAGGAGTACTGACCCTTTGGGCACTAAAGAAATGCTGGCAGCATCCCTGCTAGACTCTGCCTGTCTGGCCTTGATGTCCAGCTCCTAAAGGCTCCTCTCATGAGCCAAACACTCCAAGGTAATTCTCTCCTCCATGACCAATTTCTTTTCCTCCATCTCTAGCCTGTACTCCCTCTCCACCAACTCCTCTGGGGAAAGGTTGAGTGAGGATACACTACTTCCTGTGCGTGAAGGGGCCTCCACTCCTGGGAGTAGGTTACCCCCGTCCTCAACAGGTCACAGTCCAAGACCCTGCTGTGGGTCCTGCTCTGATTCTTCCTCATTCTCCTCAACCTCCTGATCATCTGCTGTGCCTGGCAATTGTCCATGTTCGCAAGGCTTTTGGAGCTCCACCTTTTTGATGCTCCTTTTAGCGGGCAGTCCCCTTCCTGGAAAAACTCCTTGACCTGAGGCACAGTGTAGCTCTCCAAGCTGACAGGCTCAGACTCCATCTTTGCAGGTGAGTCACAGACACAAACAGTCAAGCAGAGTAGAGCGCATTTGGAAAAAGCAAAATGGCCAATCAGGCAGAATGTAAACTTGAATTGGTCTTAGATATGGGATGGTAGTATACACCGAATCACTGGCACTGCACAAACACAAGTCCTATCCTACCACTGCCACCAATGTTAGAAATTGTGTTACTGGTTGACTGGGGTGTGGGCCCTGGTTAAGCGGCAACCACAATCATAGTCAGGGTAAGGCACAAGCAAACCCTATATTAACCTGTACTCAACCCGCTGGTAGCTTGATACACAGCTGTCAGGCTTAACTCGGAGCAATGTGTAAAGTATTTGTACAACACTTCAAACAGTGAAAACACCACACAAAATATTCCCAAACCAGGTTAGACAAATAGAGTTTAAATCCATAAATAAAACAAGACCAAAATGACAAAAATCCAATTGGTGGAATTGGAGATGTTGAATTTTAAAGCTTCTAGTGAAAATAGATCCAAAAAGCACAGTGTCAACCAGGGATGTCTAGTAGCACCAGACCAGGATAAAGTCACAAGTTCAGGCCGACCAAGCTAGAGCACTAGGTGACTACAGGGACCCAGTTAGGCCCACTGAGCAAAGTACCTAAAATCCTGGTTGCGTTGCATGGATCTGCTTTTAAGATGCGCCACGCTGACGAAATGAAGCGTCAGTTCTGAACTGCGGTAAGGCTGAGGTGAGAGTTTCAGTTGCGCCGTCGCCGAGGATCCCACTGATGGGGCTTGAGATACGAAGTCCTGGCATAAAAGATGCGGTGCACAGCAGGCAATGCATCGAGTTCGTGGAGCTGTGAGGCTGCGGTGTGGAGTTCGTCATCGGGGCTGTCATCGACGACAGATGTGAGAACCTGGGCGACGGATGTGCTGGGGCAATGCATGAGTTCCGAGGACTGAGGGGGTGAGACAGTCCTTTTCAACAGGTTCAGTCCACGTAGCAGTGGTGATGCGTTGGTTCTGCTCGGTAATGCGCCTCTCAGACGAGGAGATTCATCGGTTCAGCTCACGGATGTTCCACTCACCAGAGAAGATGAGTTGGTTTCGCTGGCAAGCATCTTAGGCCTACTTCCAAGAGTCCAGGACTGGGGTGGCACAACTTGGCAGAGTAGACTTACAGATGCCAGGTGCAAGGCTGTTTGAAGCCTGTTATGTCCCTGAGGCTTCAGACCAGGAGGCCAACCAACTAGCCCTTGGAGTCACTCTGGGTTCAAGAGATGCAGGTCCAGTCCTTCTCACCCAGGCAAGAGGGCAGCAAGCAACAGGTCAGTGGAGCAGAGCAGCAATTCCTCAGAGTAGCAGTTCCAACAGGGTTGCAGTCTTCTCAGCAGCACAGCAGTCCTTCTTCCTGGCAGAGTATCCACAGGTCCAGAAGTGGACTGAAGTGGTGGTGTCTGGAGTCATTGTTTTAAACATTGTTGTTCCTTTGAAGTGGGGAGAAACTTTAGGAGGCATGCATTTGAAGTGCACAGATGCCCTGCCTTCCCTGCTCATGCTCCAGACTAACTACAAAGAGTAATCAGCCCTTTGTGTGGAGACAGGACACAGCCTTTTCAGGTGTTAGTGAGGCTGGGACTAGCTCCTTCCTTCCATCATGCCAGTGATGTCCCATTCAGTCACACCTAATCTCCCATTGTGTGGCTGTCTAGGAGGAATACAAAAAGCTCAGCTGACAACTACACCCAGTCTTGTGAAGAGAGACAGGCTGCAGGCACCAAATGGGTAAGGCAAACAAATGACAACTTTCTAAAAGTGGCATTTTCAGAATTGCAAATTAAAATCTGAGTTTATCATGTTAGGATTTTAAATTGTGATTCCAGAAACACCAAATATGTAGTGCATTTTACTAGGGACTTATACCTAAATTAAATATTCCAATTGGGTATGAGCCAATGTTATCATGTTTTAAGGATAGAACACAAGCACGTTAGTACTTTAGCACTGGTTAGCAGTGGTAAAGTGTCTGCAGAATCCTAAGGCCAGCAAAAACAAACTCAGAAAAAATAGGAGATCTGAAGGCGAACAGTTAGGGAGAAACCATGCCAAGGATGCGAGGTCTAACATCCCGCTGCAGAACAAGGGCCAAAGACGGTATCTTTTGCTCAGCCTGGCATTGCAGAGAGGAGAACTTACTTCTAGTCAAGACACAAGTGAGTCCGGCAGCAGAACACGCACTGAAGAAGAACAGAATGAAGGTAACTGGCTCCGCCTAACCACAAACTATTGTGTAACTACATGCTCACCCAATCATGGACCTTTCAGAAGAGAGCGCACAGACCAATTGTCACACATGAGGCTATTGTAAGTACTATTTGATGTGAGGGATTGCGAGGGAGGAACACAGTTGTGAAAATACTGACAGCATGAAACGAGTAAAAAAGAAATAGTGTATTTACAAGTGACTAGAGTGTGTGTGTGTGTGTGTGTGTGTGTGTGTGTGTGTGTGTGTGTGTGTGTGTGTGTGTGTGTGTGTGTGTGTGTGTGTGTGTGTGTGTGTGTGTGTGCGCGTGCGTGCGTGCTTGTGTGTGTGTGTGTGCGTGTGTGTGTGTGCGCGCGCCATCGATTCAGGGCAACCAGTTATCACAGTTAATCCCCTCCAAGTCAAGGGACCATAAGCCTTAACTTTACCGTGGGCAGTAATTGCAGCCACTGTTTTATCCTTTGTTGCCTCTTATCAATGACTTCAGAGCACTCAAGCCCATCCTTATCATCACTGATGACCATTTAACTCCCTGACTGGCAATTATCTGGGTGTAGTGCTCCTCCACAATGGTTCACTATCACTTCCTCCCTCCCTCTTTCCACTTGCCGCCTCCATAGGTGAGCCTATCATCATACCCTGCAACCTGCATTGAAGTGGCCTAGATGCAAATAATGTCCTTCTGGTATCCCTTACCTCCCTTACCTCACTGGAACACGGGCAACTGGTCACTAATCTGCAGTGTCAAACCTGCCTTGAGGCTGCTGGTATCCACCCATTCACTCCCAATGAGGATTGCACCTTCTCTCTCTGCTGGCATCCCCTTTTCAAATATTTACTCTGCGCTTTTGAAAATATCTCACACCCCAACACCCAAGCTGGATCTATTTCGTTTTCACTTGTCAACTACATTATCACCACTGTAAGAAATTGAATTATTAGCTGAGGGAGGTAAGTACCCATTTCAAGTAATAATCAGAATCCTGGTCAGGGTGACCCACTAAAGTCACTAATTAAACCCCAGCTCAATTGCCTGGTAACTATAGCACAAAGCAAACTGGCTTAACTAAGGGGCAATGTGTAAGTATGTATGCAGTATTAACACAGTATCAAAGTCAAAATGCAAAACAAAACAAAATTCCAAAACAAATTAGAAAAACAGAGTACAATTTAATAAACAAAATGACACCAAAATGACAAATGGCAAACATCCAATAAGGGAAACAGGCTATATGAATTTTCAAAGTTTTAAGTAAGAATTGAACCAAGAAGCCCAAACAGGGGCGGCTCCTTCATGTGGGCGGAGGAGCGTCATCCCACTGCTTTCTCGCAGTGCGAGAAACAGAAACATAAAACGGTATTACAAATACCATTTTATGTTTCTGCTTCTCACTCTGCGAGAAAGCAGAAGGGTTTGGTTGGGAGTGGGTGGGTGGACGGGCCCGCTCCAGGGCAGAGGAGGAGTGGCTTGCCCACTATTGTGGCGCTGACTGTTTGGTTAGCCCTTTGGGGCCGACCAAACCAGTCATGTGCACACTCCATTTTCTCCATGTAGGCTGCCGGCGGAGGTAAGTTTTCTATTTTAAATTAACCCCCGCCCGCACAGCCCCCCTACCCCTCCACCCACGAGTCATGCCGGCCGCGACTGAGCTCAAAGTGACAATAATAGTTAATGGTCACAGTAGAACGGGTCCTAGGTGCAATTTGACACTGACCACGATGGAGTGCGGGTCAGACACACTAACAAAGTTTGTCCTGGTCAAACAATTTATCTTCTGACTTTAGTCCTTTAAGTCCCAATCCACCACAGGAGTACACTTCTAAAGCCCTCTAGGACCTACGGGAGACACTTGAAGCATCATTTCCCAAACTGTGGCTCGGGACCCACCGATTTTTGGTGGGTTGGGAAAGTCCAAGCAATAAATAAAGATGCCTTTAAATTCTGTGTTTATCATGTCATATTTGCTGTGCTTCAAACACAAAGATCAAATGTCAGGCTATGTCTTCCGACAAATTGCTGCTGATTCTTTTAACATGGAATTGGTGTGTAAGTTTCTTTCTCTGATTGCAAAGTGAGAGGAGTTTTTAAAGTGAATTATGTGACAATCTTGCTGGAGCACAGCAAAGTGTGATATTGTTTTTATTTGCACCACACACCAAAATATAAATACCTGTAAATGGACTGTATACATTAAGCTGTTAGGAAAAGCAAAAAGTAAGCACATTATTTTGTAGTTCTTCAGTGTGCTGGAAACAACGATTTTAATAGGATCAAAACAAATCAAGACATTGCGATACACAAATGATGAATAATACCAGAAACCCGATTTCCACACACATTATCATCATAGAACTTTGTTTTGATCGCAGTGGATCATAAAAGTATCGACAAACAAGACAACCACAGTACACATTCCACACATTATCACTTGTGCGCTACATAGTTTTGTCAGTAAACAGTATGTCTGTGCAAAGTTAGAGGCCATTTCAATGGTAAAATTTGCCATCTGTAACTGATAATTTGGTACTACACAATGCTTCAGGCACATTAAAAAATGACCCTGTCTCAAGTCCATTAAAGGTAGGTGGGTCTCAAAAGTTGGTTGTTCTAAAAAGTGGGTCATGGTTCTAAAACGTTTGGGAACCACTGACTTAGAGACTCACAGCATGACAGGTGGAGTCAAGCCCAGGTCTAGTTGATACTGATCAGCTGGGCAGTTGCAGTAAAGGCCTCTTGGAGCTTGTTGTATCCCTGTAGATTGAACATGAGGTCAGCCTTATGACACTAGGAGTCCACTTCCTTATCGTGGGTACAAGAGGAAGGGCAGGTTCCAGTCTTCTAGGCTCTTCTCAGGTCTCAGACAGCAGATGTAGCGCTCTTTTGATCTTCCACAGGTCCAGGAGTGTCCTCAAGTCGGTGCCTCTCGGTACCACATGAATTACTGGCATGAGCTAGAGGGTGGGAATTACCCCTGAGGGCTCCCTAAGCAATAGGAGACAGGTTCCCACGGCTAACCCTACTCACTTTGAACATTTTCAAAATGGCTGAACTCTTCAGCCACTCTAAACTTGGATTCTGTCGGCTGGGGTTAAGTGTGGAGTATACTATGGTAATCCTAGTGCCCTCCCAAATCTATCACAAAAATACAGTTCTAAACAGTCCCTGTACACCAAACAAACTCAGAGACAGAATTCTGATAAAATCAAAACTCAGCTTTTGGCAATCAGACAGTGGATACACATAAAGTGTTATGAAATTCTGTTTTCCTCATTTTAAGTGCGCCTAGAATGTTATATGTAAAACTCCAGCCGACCTGTTAAGCAGGATGTGACATTCAAGCAGAATTTAACATTCTAATGTCAAAGGGGATGCCTACGGCCTCTAAACCAGTTCTGGGGGAGCTCCTCCTTCCACTGGGGTTGATGCCTGGCAACTAGAAGGACAAAAGGATTGGTAGGCCCAGGTGCGAGATGCATCTGCTTGTGACAGGGGAGGCCCCTATGAAGTACACCACCGAGGCCATAGGCAGGTAAACAGTAACTTTTCCAAACTGTCTTTACTGTGATAGTTGGACAAAAAGTTTGAATTATTTTGCTAGCTGTTACCAATTTGAAATTAGCATTATAAGGTATTTTAATGTATTCCAGCACTTCCCTATGGAAGCAGCCAGACTCGCTACAGTAAAAATAGCGTTTATGCTTTTTCACCGTAAGAACATGCAGAATATTAATCTTCTACACATCCTGCTTTTAAATAGCTGGCATCCTGCCCAATGGACAAAAGGGCCAACATTAAGGGTGACTTATTAATATTTAAAAGGAAGGTTTGGGTCTGTCAAAAGGGTTTATTTTGAAAGGTTGAATTGTCAGGTTAAAACTGCACAGCCAGGCTACAGTGGTAACCGCAGAGACATGCCTTACTCCATCACTGCAGTGGTTGACACAGTGAGTGCCACAGTGCACTGGTGACATTTAACTTACAGGCCTTGGGTGCAGTTTGGGAACTATATGCTAGGGACTTATAGCTGTGTTAAATATGCCAATCTGGAGTATATGAAATTTGCCATGTTGAAAAGAGAAGCACAACAAGCATGTTACCACTGGTTAGCAGGGTAAAGTGCACAGAGTTACATAACCAGCAAAAATAGGGTTCAGCAAAAAGGCCAATAAATCAGGGTGACCCTGAAGAGAGGGCAAATTTCCAACAACCACTCCTGACCTCCTTTCTGCACACTTACCTCATCCAGGTAACATGCAGCTCGGATGCTGGCTCATTGGTTTCATCAGTGCTCACCGCCAGTCGAGCCTGGCTAGAATGCTATATAGGTAGGAGTGAGTTGGCAATCTCCCACCTGCCGTACAACAATGCTGCTGAAGATATGGCGGTTCTAGGCTATATGCAAAGGCTAAAAACACCCTTTAACCCCTAGAGTACATTGCGAGGAACAGTTTGGCACTTGTTACCTGTGTTTTTGGAGGATTAAGATGCCAGGCCATTCACAGCCTCTCTAACAACGGCAGTCGTGACACACTAGAGCCAGAGCGAGGTGTGCGTCATTTCCGGCTACCTTAATGGACACAGCAAAGCAGGGGCAGGGAAGAATAATTGTGACTCTGTGTGACCACAAATAACTGCTCTAGTTCTGGGCTTTTCTGGGATCTCTTGTTTTATTTCTCTTTGTTCGGCCAGTTCAACGGGAATAGCCCTCAGAATGCAGTGCTTTGTTAAATGACACTGCATGATTTGAAACAGACTGTCACGGGCATGGAATCATTTAACAAGTGCTAGCACGGCACCACCACCAGAGCCCTGTGTAAACCATTAATGGAATGATTGCTAACGGAGCCTTCCATTCTCCACCACAGTATCCGTAGATACACTCACTCGTTCATTTACCCGTTCACTCTATCGCCCCTTGGCCATTACCAGCCATTCATTCTTACACCGATCGGGCCATCTATTAATGCACTGAGTCACTCGGTGCACTTGTGTGCCCATTGATCCATCTATACACGCATTCATTCATTCATCCATCCATCAGTGCACTCAATCATCAATCCAAACATCGACTTTTTCACGCATTCACCACTCACTTGCTAATCATGTTGTCAGGGAAGGAGAAAGACTTGTTTCCCAAAGACATTCTCATGACGTCAGTGCTCGTTTTTCTATCACATTCACTGACATCATAAATAGTGAAATGACTGGAATAACACCAATCGCCTCGAGTGCAATGAGGCTTTCCGCACAGAACTTACCACTGCTGCTTGATAGGTACCAGTGGTCTGAGGCTGCATTCCTAGGAGGTGAGGGAGTATGTATTCATGAGTGAAGCTCGAGGACTTCCGTGTCTGATGATGATGTCACGCCTCGGAGATGTCACAGCGAGGGGGGATAGGTGAGAAGGGCTTGGAGGGAAATCATGCCTGGAGGCTGTAGACTGAGGGGGGTTTCGGGGTGGTCCTTCCCTGGGGAGGTCAGGAATCAATGTATTAATGTGCCGGAATGGGCAGTGGGACGGGAAGTGCATCTACTTGTTAACGAGTGGAATGGCTTTTTTAGTCCTTTGCTGTACAACGGATTTGAAACAGTAGAAAGTGTAAAATGTAAGTATTCTACGAACAGTTCATAAAATTGAAATAGGTAATTTCTCCACAGTGTATACGGCTGTCGTAACACAGGAAGGAGTGGATTACTGGACAGTACTCGAGGGGAGGAGCAGGGCTGACAGGGAGATGTTGTTGCAGTTTTTTATAGCGCTAAATCAACCCGAAGGTATCAGGGCGCTTTACTTGAGCACCAGTTACATGACAGAGGAGCACATTCATTATTAAGGCACGGGGAGATTTCAAAATCACAGGACGTTTGAACCTCCTGCCAGACTGGAACCTCGTGCCGGAACTTCAAGGTCGGCCGCTCTAGCCGTTAAACCACATCCTCTCCCATCTTGGATACGGTGATGTGGCCCAGTAAAAATCATTTTAATTTGTACAATGAAGGAGCGCTGTTTGAACAAGTGATGAGAATGCAGACTTTGATAAAAAGTTCCATTTGTTTTAAATGAAGACTTTAAAAAACCCTGCATTTTATATTGATTCGAAAGGCGCGTGCCTTCCCAGCGGCACCAGAAGCAAAATCCTGTGAATGGAACGCTTATGATGTAACAGCACTGTGATGTCACGAGGCACAGGGCAAATGCAGGGGGAAGGCCAACCCCGCAGTAGAGAGGAAAGGAGAGACCACTGTTGAGGAAGTGTGTCGGGCAGGAGGGGATTTTCTTTCAGGTTCATCGCAGGTTATTTTTGTCATGAAATATTTGGATTTACTGAACGAATACCACAATACCAGTGCCTTGCCTGCTCCCCCGTTAATCTTAAAACACATGGTATCACCCACAAAGTTGTGATGTATGATGACACGTCGAAAAAACAACATTGTGACGTGTCCTTGGTAGAAGAGGCTGGTAACCAGGCAGCTGCAGCATTGCACTCGGGGACACCGGACGGAGAGGAGGGCTGCTGGCGGCTGGATCTCGGGGCAGGGAGAGGCCGAATCTGCAGGGTCTGAGCAGGCTCTGAAAAGGGAAAGGGGCGGTGAGAGGTGTGGGACGGAATAAGGAGACAAGGTGGGTGAATAAACCAAACTGAAAGCTAAACTTGAAATCAAACCGAAAACTAACTTGAAACTGACTTGATACTGACTTGAAATTCCAATACCCTTCCCTGAAAACCAAACTGAACTTGAAACCAAACTTGAAACTGACTTGAAATTCCAATACCCTTCCCTGAAAACCAAACTGAACTTGAAACTGACTTGAAATTCCAATACCCTTCCCTGAAAACCAAACTGAACTTGCAACTGACTTGAAATTCCAATTCTCTTTCCCCTTTTCATCTTCACTTTTTCCGTCCATTTAATTTCCTTTCTTTTCTTCTTTTCTCTTTTCCTTTCTTTCATTTCCATTACCTTCCTCCCCCCCACACCACCACCTCTCTCTTTCTCTCCTCTCCTCTCCCCTTCTCTTCCTTTCTTTTCTGCCCTTCCTTTCCCTCCTGGCCTTCCTTTCCCTCCTGCCATTCCCTGCTCTCCTGCCCTTTCCTGCCCTCCTGCGGTTACTTGCACTCCTATCCTTCCTTTCCCTCCTGCCCTGCCTTTCCCTCCTGCTCTGCCCTCCTGTCCTACCCTGGAGCCCTGACCCCTGTATTGCCTTCCTCCCTTGCCACCTGCCCTGACCTCCTGCCTTGCCCCTCTGCCCTCCCACATGCCCTCCTACCCTGCCCCCTGCCCTGCCCTCCTGTCTTGCACTGCCCTCTTGCCCTCCCACCCTGCTCCACTGCCCCACCCTTCTTCCCTATCCCACTGCACTACCTTCCTACCCACCTGCCCTCCCATTCTGGCCTCCTGCCCTGCTCTGCCTTGCCATCCTTTCCTGCTCTGCCCCACCATGCTCTGCCCTCTTACCCAGCCCATTCCTTTCCTTTCCTTTCCTTACCTTTCCTTATGCCTCCTCTCATATACCCTTCCAAACTAACCCAACCCATCCGCTTCCCTGTCTCCTCCTAAACCCCTTCCCTATCTCCTCATATACCTGCTCCTGTCTTCTCCTGTAACCCTTCCCTTCCTACTCCTATACCCCTTACATTCCCTTCCTCCTCCTATACCCCTTCCCTTCCTCCTTCCATATCCTTTCCCTTCCTCCTGCTATACTTTTCCATTTCTCCTCCTATACCCATTCCCTCCCTCCTCCTATATACCTTCCCTTCCTCCTCCTATACCACTTCCCTTCCCTGTCTCCTCCTATACTCATTCCATTCCCTTCCCTGTCTCCTCCTACACCCCTTCCTTTCCCTATCTCCTCCTACACCCCTTCCCTTTCCTCCTCTTTCCTGTCCTCTCCTATACCCATTCCTTTCCCGCCCCTCGTATACCCCTTCCCTTGCCTTCCCTATTTCCTCCTATACCTCTTCCCTGTCTCCTTTTGTACCCTTTCCTTTCCCATCACTTCCCTGCCTCCTCCTATACCCCTTATCTTCCATTCTCTGTCTCCTCCTATACCCATGCCCTGTCTCCTCCTAAACTCTTTCCCTGTCTCCTCCTATACTCCTTCCCTTCCCTGTCTCCTCCTATACCCCTTACCTATACCCCTTCCCTTCCACGTCTCCTCCTATACTCCTGCCTTCCCTGTCTCCTCCTCTACCCCTTTCCTTCACTGTGTCCTCCTCTACCACTCCCCTGTCTCCTCCTCTACCCCTTCCCTGTCTCCTCCTATACCCCTTCCCTGTCTCACACACCTTCCCTCGCCTTCCTTGTCTCCTCCTATACCCCTTCTCTCTCTTCTCTTCCTGCCCCCTTTCCATTTACCTTTCCTTCCCTTCCCATACCCTCCACTCCCCTTCCCTTTACCCTCCGCTCTGCTCCCCTTCCCATCTCCCTTTCCTTTCTCCTACCTTTCCTTTGCCCTTTCCCCCTTGCCTTTTCCCCTTTCATATTCCCCTTCCCTGCCCTTTATTTCCCTTTGCTTGTGTCCGCTTAACCCCTTCCAACCCCCACTTTACCTCACGTTCCTTCTTCCCTTCTCTTCCCAGTCTCCTCCTATTACCCTTCCATTCCATGTCTCCTCCTATACGCCTTCCCTATCTCTGTCTATACCCTTTCCCTTCCCTGTCTCCTCCTATACCCCTCTCTTCCTTTCCTTTTTTCCTCATACCCCTTGCCTTTTGTCTCCTATTCTCCGTCCCTTCCCTGTCCCCCCTATTCCCCTGCCTTCCCTGTCTCCTCCATTCCTTCCCTTCCTTGTCTCCTCCCATACTACTTCCCTGTCTCCACCTATACCATTCCCTTTCTCCTCCTATACCCCTTCCCTTTCTCCTCCTCTACCCCTTCCCTGTTTCCTCCTATACCCTTCCATTCCCTTCCTTCCCTTCCCTGTCTATACCCCTTCCCTTCCCTTTCTCCTCCTATACCCCTTCCCTGTCTTCTCCTATACCCCTTCCCTTCCATGCTTCAACCTATACCCCTTCCCTTCCCTGTCTCCTACGCCTTTCCTCCCCTTACCTGTCTCCTCCTATACCCCTTCCCTTTTCCGTTCCCTTCTCTTCTCCCTTCCTTTACCTTCCCTTCCATTTATCCCTCCTCCACTCCCCTCCCCTTACCTTCCCCCTTTCCTTCCCTTCCCCTTTCCTATCTCCTTCTCCCTTTGCTTTGCCCTTTCCCCTTTCCTTTGCCCATTTCCCCTTTTCATTTTCCCCTTCCCTTCATTTCCCTTCCCTGCCCTTCCCTCTCTCCGCTTATACCCTTCCAACCCCCACGTTCCCTCTCTTTCCTTCTTCCTTTCTCTTCCCTGTCTCCTCATATTACTCCTCCCTGTCTCCTCCTATATTCCTCTTTTTCCCCATACTCCTTATCTTTTTCCTCCTATACTCCATCCCTTCCCTTTCTCCTATACCCCTTCCCTGCCTCCTACTATACCCCTTCCCTCTCTTACTTGTCCCCTAAACCCCTTCTCTGCCTCCTATACCCCTTTCTTTCCATTCCTTTCCCCGTCTGCCCCTTTACCCCTTCCCTGCCTCTTCCTATACCCCTTACCTGTCTCCTTCTATACCCCTTCCCTTCAATGTCTCCTATATCCCTTGCCTGTCTCCTTCTATATCCCTTCACTTTCCCATCTCCTTCTATACCCCATCCCTTCACTGTCTCCTCCTCCTATACCCCTTCCCTGTCTCCTATACCCCTTCCCTGTCTCCTTCTATACCCCTTCACTTCCCGGTCTCCTTCTATACCCCATCCCTTCACTGTCTCCTCCTCCTATACCCCTACTTTCCCTGTCTCGTTTTATACCCCTCTCCTTCCATTCTTCCCTTCCGTTCTTCCCTTCTCCCTTCTTTTCCCTTCTCTTTCCATTCCCTTTCCCCTCTCCTCCTCCATTTCCTTTCCCCTTTTCCCTTCCCACTTCCCCCTTTCCTTTGCTGTTTTACTCTTTTCCTTTTCTGCTTCTCCTTCCTCTTCCCTTCCTCCTCTTATACCCCTTCTCTTCTCTTCCCTTCCCTTCCCTTCCCTTCCCTGTCTCCTGCTCTTTCCTTCCCTGTGTCCTATACCCCTTCCCTTTCATTCCCAGTCTCCTCCTATAACCCTTTCCTGTCTCCTAATAAACCCCTTCCCTGTCTCCTCCTATTCCCCTTTCCTGTCTCCTACTAAACCCTTTCCCTGTCTCCTCTTATACCCCTTCCCTTCCCTGTCTCCTCCTATACTCCTTCCCTGTCTCCTCCTATACCCCGGCCATTCCCTTCCATGTCTCCTTCTATACCCCCTCCCTTCCCTGTCTCATACGCCTTTCCTCCCCTTACCTGTCTCCTCCTATACCCCTTCCCCCTTCCCTTTTCCCTTCCCTTCTCCCTTCCTTTACCTTTCCTTCCCTTCATCCATCCCCACCCCTCCCCTCCACTCCCCTTCCTTTTTTCCTCCCCTTTCCATTCTCCTTCTCCCTTTGCCCTTTCCCCTTTCCTTTCCCCTTTTCATTTTCCCCTTCTCTTCATTTCCCTTCCTTGCCCTTACCTGTCTCTGCCTATACCCTTCCAACCCCCACTTTCCCTCTCTTTCCTTCTTCCTTTCTCTTCCCTTCCCTGTCTCATATTGCCATTCCCTTCCCTTCCCTGTCTACTCCTATACCCCTTTCTTTTCCCCATACTTCTTATCTTTTTCCTCCTATACCCCATTCCTTCCCTGTCTCCTATACCCCATCCCTGCCTCCTCCCTTCTTACCTGTCTCCTCCTTGATCCCTTTCCTTCCCAGTCTCCTCCTATACCCCTTCCCTTCCTTTCCCTGTCTGCTACTATAACCCTTCCCTGTCTCCTTCTATACCCCTTCACTTCCCTGTTTCCTTCTATACCCCTTCCCTTCACTGTCTCTTCCTCCTATACCCCTTCCTTTCCCTCTCTCCTCCTATATCCTTCCCTCCCCTTCTGTCTCCAACTAAACCCATTCCCTGTCTCCTACTTTACCCCTCCCCTTCCCTTCTTCCCTTCTCTTCTCTTCCTCTTCCATTCCCTTTCATTCACCCCTCCCCTCTCCTTCTGAATTTCCTTTCCCGTTCCCCCTTTCCTTTGCCCTTTTGCCCTTTTTCTTTTCCGCTTCTCCTTCCTCGTCCCTTCCATGCCTCCTCTTATACCCCTTCTCTTCTCTTGCCTTCCCTGTCTCCTCCTATACCCCTGCCCTTTCCTTCCCTGTGTCCTATACCCCTTCCCTTTCATTCCCAGTCTCCTCCTATACCCCTTTCCTGTCTCCTACTAAACCCCTTCCCTGTTTCCTCCTATACCCCTTTCCTATCTCCTCCTCTATCCCTTACCTTCCATGTCTCCTCCCATACCACTTCCCTGTCTCCACCTATACCATTCCATTTCTCCTCCTATACCCCTTCCTTTTCTCCTCCTATACCCCTTTCCCTGTTTCCTCCTATACCCTCCCCTTCCATTCCCTTCCTTCACTTCCCTGTCTATACCCCTTCCCTTCCCTTCCCTCCCCTTTCTCCTCCTATACCCCTTCCCTGTCTCCTCCTATACCCCTTCCCTTCCATGCTTTATCCTATACCCCTTCCCTGCCTCCTACGCCTTTCCTCCACTTACGTATCTCCTCCTATACTCCTTCCCTTCCCTTTTCCCTCCCCCCTTCCTTTCTCTTCTCCCTTCCTTTACCTTTCCTTCCATTTATTCCTCCTCCCCTCCCCTCCCCTTCCCTTCCCATTTCCTTCACCTCCCCTCCCCTCTCACTTTCCTTTCTCCTTCTCCCTTAGCTTTGCCCTTTCCCCTTTCCTTTGCCCATTTCCCCTTTTCATTTTCCCCTTCCCTTCATTTCCCTTCTCTGCCCTTCCCTCTCTCCGCTTATACCCTTCCAACCCCCACGTTCCCTCTTTTTCCTTCTTCCTTTCTCTTCCCTGTCTCCTCATATTACCCCTCCCTGTCTCCTCCTATATTCCTCTTTTTCCCCATACTCCTTATCTTTTTCCTCTTATACTCCATCCCTTCCCTTTCTCCTATACCCCTTCCCTGCCTCCTACTATACCCCTTCCCTCTCTTACTTGTCCCCTAAACCCCTTCTCTGCCTCCTACAATACACCTCCCCTCTCTTACCTGTGTCCTCCTTTTATCCCTACCCTTCACAGTCTCCTCCTATACCCCTTTCTTTCCATTCCTTTCCCTGTCTGCCCCTTTACCCCTTCCCTGCCTCTTCCTATACCCCTTCCCTGTCTCCTCCTATACCCCTTCCCTGACTCCTTCTATACCCCTTCACTTCCCCATCTCCTTCTATACCCCATCTCTTCAGTCTTCTCCTCCTATACCCCTTCTTTCCCTGTCTCGTTTTATACCCCTCTCCTTCCCTTCTTCCCTCTCCATCTTCCCTTCTCCCTTCTTTTCCCTTCTCCTTCCGTTCCCTTTTCCCTCTCCTTCTCCTTCTCCATTTCCTTTCCCCTTTCCCCTTCCCCCTTTCCTTTGCCCTTTTGCCCTTTTCCTTTTCTGCTTCTCCTTCCTCTTCCCTTCACTGCCTCCTCTTATACCCCTTCTCTTCTCTTCCCTTCCCTGTCTCCTCCTATAACCCTGCCCTTTCCTTCCCTGTGTCCTATACCCCTTTCCTGTCTCCTACTAAACCCCTTCCCTGTCTCCTCCTATACCCCTTTCCTGTCTCCTACTAAACCCTTTCCCTGTCTCCTCCTATACCCCATCCCTTCCCTGTCTCCTCCTATACCCCTTCCCTGTCTCCTCCTATACCCCGGCCCTTCCCCTCCATGTCTCCTCCTATACCCCTTTCCCTTCCATGTCTCATACGCCTTTCCTCCCCTTACCTGTCTCCTCCTATACCCCTTCCCTTTTCCCTTCCCCCTGCCCGTCTCCCTTCCTTTACCTTCCCTTCCCTTCATCCATCCCCACCCTTCCCCTCCACTCCCCTTCCTTTTTCCCTCCCATTTCCATTCTCCTTCTCCCTTTGCTTTGCCCTTTCCCCTTTCCTTTCCCCTTTTCCCCTTTTCATTTTCCCCTTCTCTTCATTTCCCTTCCTTGCCCTTACCTATCTCTGCCTATACCCTTCTAACCCCCACTTTCCCTCTCTTTCCTTCCTCCTTTCTCTTCCCTTCCCTGTCTCTTCATATTGCCATTCCCTTCCCTGTCTACTCCTATACCCCTCTCTTTTCCCCCATACTCCTTATCTTTTTCCTCCTATACCCCATTCCTTCCCTGTCTCCTATACCCCTTCCCTGCCTCCTCCAATACACCTCCCTTCTTACCAGTCTCCTCCTTTATCCCTTTCCTTCACAGTCTCCTCCTATACCCCTTTCCTTCCATTCCTTTCCGTGTCTGCTACTATACCCCTTCCCATCCCTGCTTTTTCCTATTCACCTTCCCTGTCTCCTATTCACCTTCCCTTCACTGTCTCCTATACCCCTTCCCTGTCTCCTCCTATACCCCTTCACTTCCCTGTCTCATTCTATACCCCTTCCCTTCACTGTCTCCTCCTCCTCCTGTACCCTTTCCTTTCCCTGTCTCCTTTATACCACTTCCCTCTCTCCTATATCACTTCCCTCTCTCCTATATCCCTTCCCTACCCTTCTGTGTCCAACTAAACCCCCTTCCCTGTCTCCTACTTTACCCCTCCCCTTCCCTTCTTCACTTCTCCATTCTCTTCCCTCCCTCTTCCATTCCCTTTCCCTCTCCCCTCCCCTTCCGAATTTCCTTTCCCTTTCCTTTGCCCTTTCCTTTGCCCTTTTGCCCTTTTGCTTTTCCACTTCTCTTTCCTCCCCTGCCTCCTCTTATACCCCTTCTCTTCCCTTCCCTGTCTCCTCCTATACCCATGCCCTTTCCATCCCTGTCTCGTAAACCACTTCCCTTTCATTCCCCGTCTCCTCCTATTCCCCTGCCTTCCCTGTTTCCTCTTCTATCCCTTAGCTTCCCTGTCTCCTCCCATACTACTCCCCTGTCTCCACCTATACCCTTCCCTTTCTCCTCCTATACCCCATCTCTTCCCTGTTTCCTCCAATACCATTCCCTTCCCTTCCCTGTCTCCTATACCCCTTCTCTGTCTCCTCCTATACTTCTTCCCCTTCTTTTTTCCCTTCCCCTTCCCTTCTCACTTCCTTTGCTTTTCCTTTCCTTTATCCCATCCTCCCCTCCCCTTCCCTTCCCCTCCCCCTTTTCTTTCTCCTTCTCCCTTTGCCCTTTCCTCTTTCCTTTGCCCTTTTCATCTTTTCATTTTCCCCTTCCCTTCCGTTCATTTGCCTTCCCTGCCCTTCCTTATCTCCGCCTATTCCCTCCCAAACCCCAACTTTCTTCCTTTCTCTTCCCTTCCCTGTCTCCTCATATTACCCTTCCCTTCCCTGTCTCCTCTTATACAATTCTCTTTTTCCCCAAACCCCTTATCTTTTTCCTACTATATCCCATCCCTTCCCTGTATCCTATACCCCTTCCCTGCCTCCTCCTATACCCCTTCCCTCTCTTACCTGTCTCCTCCTGTATCCCTTCCCTTCCCAGTCTCCTCCTATACCCCTTCCCTGTTTTCTCCTATACCCTTTCCCTTCCATTCCTTTCCCTGTCTGCTCCTATACCCCTTCCCTTCCCTGCCTCTTCCTATACCCCTTCCTTGTCTCCTCCTATACCCCATCCCTGTCTCCTCCTATACCCCTTCCCTGTCTCCTCCTATACCCTTCCCTGTCTCCTATACCTCTTCCCTGTCTCCTTTATTACACCTTCACTCCCCTGTCTCCTTCTATACCCCTTCCCTTCACTGTCTCCTCCTCCTACACCCCTTCCCTGTCTCCTTTTATACACATTCCCTCTTTCCTACATCCCTTCCCCCCCCTTCTGTGTCCTTTTATACCCCTTCCCTGTCTCCTACGTTACCCCTCCCCTTACCTTCTTCCCTCCCCTTCCCTTCTTCCCTTTTCCCTTCACTTGCCTTCCCCTCACATTCCCTTTCACTTCCCCCCTCCTTCCCCATTTCCTTTCCCCTTTCCCCTTTCCTTTGCCCGTTGCCCTTTGCCCTTTCCTTTGCCCTTTTGCCCTTTTCCCTTCCTGCTTCTCCTTCCTCTTCCCTTCCCTGCCTCCTCCTATACCACTTCTCTTCACTTCCCTGTCTCCTCCTATAGCCCTGCTCTTTCCTTCCCTGTGTTTTATACCCCTTCATTCTATTCCCTGTCTCCTCTTATACCACTTTCCTGTCTAATCCTTAACCCCTTATGTCTCCTCCTATACCCCTTCTCTTCCCTGTCTCCTCCTATACCCCTTCTCTGTCTCCTCCTATACCCGTTCCCTGTCTTCTATACCCCTTCCCTCCCATGTCTCCTCCTATTCCCCTGCCTACCCTGTCTCCTCCTCTATCCCTTCCCTACCACCTCCCATACCACTCCCCTCTCTCCACCTATACCCTTCCCTTTCTCCTCCTTTACCCCTTCCCTTCCCTTTCTTATCCTATACCCCTTCCCTTCCCTGTTTCCTCCTATATCTTTCCCTTCCATTCCCTTCCATTCCCTTCCTTCCCTTCCCTGTCTATACCCCTTCCCTGTCTCCTCCTATACCCCTTTCCTTCCCTTCCATGTCTCCTCCTATACCCCTTCCCTGTTTTCTCCTATACCCCTTCCCTTCCATTCCTTACCCTGTCTGCTCCTATACCCCTTCCCTGCCTCTTCCTATACCCCTTCCCTGTCTCCTCCAACAACCCCTCCCTTCCCTGTCTCCTATACCCCTTCCTTGTCTCCTTCTATATCCCTTCACTTCCCTGTCTTCTTCTATACCCTTCCCTTCACTGTTTCCTCCTCCTATACCCCTTCACTGTCTCCAACTATACCTCTTCCCTGTCTCCTACTTTACCCATCCTCTTCAATTCTTCCCTCCCCTTCCCTTCTTCCCTTCCCTTCCCCCTTCCCTTCCAATCTCCGTCTGTTCCCTCCCCCTTTTCTTTCCCTTCGCCTTCCCTTTCCCTTTTCCTTTGCCCTTTCTCCTTTCGACTTTTCGCTTTCCCATTCCCTTCCCTGTCTCCTCCTATACCTTTTCCCTGTCTCCTCCTGTACCCCTTCCCTTCCCTGTTTCCTCCTATACCTTTCCCTTCCATTCCCTTCCATTCCCTTCCTTCCCTTCCCTGTCTATACCCCTTCCCTGTCTCCTCCTATACCCCTTTCCTTCCCTTCTATGTCTCCTCCTATACCCCTTCCCTGTCTCATACGCCTTTCCTCCCCTTACCTGTCTCCTCCTATACCCCTTCCCCATTCCTTTACCTTTCCTTCCCTTCATCCCTCCCCCACCCCACCCCACCACTTCCCTTCCCTTTCCCCTCCCCCTTTCCTTTCTCATTCTCTCTTTGCTTTGCCCTTTTCCCCTTTTCATTTTCCCTTTCTCTTCATTTCTCTTCATTTCCCTTCCTCGCCCTTCCAAACCCACTTTCACGCTCTCTTTTCTTCTTCCTTTCTCTTCCCTTCCCTGTCTCCTCATATTACCCTTCCCTTCCCTGTCTCCTACTATATCCTTCTCTTTTTCCCCATACCCCTTTTCTTTTTTTCCTATACCCCATCCCTTCCCTGTCTCCTATACCCCTTCCCTGCCTCCTCCTATACCCCTTCCCTCTCTTACCTGTCTCCCATGCCCTTTACCTGCCTCCTCCAATATACCTCCCCTCTATTACCTGTCTAATCCTTTATCGCTTCCCAGTCTCCTCCTATACCCCTTCCCTGTTTTCTCCTATACCCCTTCCCTTCCATTCCTTACCCTGTCTGCTCCTATACCCCTTCCCTGCATCTTCCTATACCCCTTCCCTGTCTCCTCCAATACCCCCTCCCTTCCCTGTCTCCTATACCCCTTCCCTGTCTACTTCCATACCCCTTCACTTCCCTGTCTCCTTCTATACCCTTCCCTTCACTGTTTCCTCCTCCTATACCCCTTCACTTTCTCCAACTATACCTCTTCCCTGTCTCCTACTTTACCCATCCTCTTCAATTCTTCCCTCCCCTTCCCTTCTTCCCTTCCCTTCCCCCTTCCCTTCCATTCTCCGTCTGTTCCCGCCCCGTTTCTTTCCCTTCGCCTTTCCTTTCCCCTTTCCTTTGCCCTTTCTCCTTTCCTTTCCACTTTTCGCTTTCCCATTCCCTTCCCTGTCTCCTCCTATACCTTTTCCCTGTCTCCTCCTGTACCCTTTCCCTTCCCTGCCTCTTCCTATACCTCTTCACTTTCGTCTCCCCCATACCGCTGCCCTTTCCTTCCCTGTCTCCTATATCACTTCCCTTTCCTGCCTACTCCTATACCTCTTCCATGTCTCCTCCTATACCCCTGCCTTTCCTGTCTCCTCCTCTTCCCCTATCCTTCCCTGTCACCTCCTATACCACTCCCCTGTCTCCTCCTATACCGTTTCCCTTCTCTGTCTCCTATATCCCTTCCCTGTCTCCTCATGCGCCTTCACTTTCCTTCCCTGTCTCGAAGAGAAGAGAATAGGATGGGAAAGGGTAAATGGTAAACGGGAAGGGGAAAGGAAGGGAAAGTGGTATATGAGGAGATAGGGAAGGGAAGTGAAGGCGTATGAGGAGACAGGGAAGGGATATACCCCTTTCCCTTTCCCCTTTCTCTTCCTCTTCTCTCTCTTCTCTTCTCTTCCCCCTTTTGTTCACCTTTCCTCCCATTCATCCCCTCCCCTTCCCCTTACCCTTTCCCCTCCCCTTCCCTTCTCCCTTTCCTTTCCTTTCCCCTTCCTTTTCCCTTTCCCCTTTCCTTTGCCCCCTTCTTTTTCCCTTTTCATTTTCCCCTCCCCGTCATTTCCCTGCCTTTCATTTCCCTTTCCCGTCTCTGCCTATACCCTTCCAATCCCCACTTTCCCTCCCTTTCCTTCTCTTCCCTTTCTCCTCCTATTACGCTTTACCTTCCCTGCCTCCTCATATACCCCTCGCTTCCCTTCCCTGTCTCCTCCTATACCCCTCTCTCCCCTTCCCTATTTCCCCATACCCTTTCCCTTTTTCCTCCTAAACCCATCCTCCCCTGTCTCCTATACCTCTTCACTGCCTCCTCCTATACCCATCCCCTGTCTACTCCTATACCCCTCTCTTCCCTTCCCTTTCCCTATACCCTTTCCCTATTTCCTTCTTAATCCCGTCCTTCCCTGTCTCCTTTACCCCTTCCCTGCCTCCTCCTATGACCCTCCCCTCCCCTTCCCTGTCTTCTTCTTTATCTCTTCCCTTCCCAGTCTCTTCCTATACCCCTTACCCTATAACGCTTCTCTGTCTTCTCCTATACCCATTCCCTTCAATTCCTGTCCCTGTCTCCTACTATACATCTTCCCTGCCCTTTCCTATACCCCTTCCCTGTCTCCTTCTATGCCCCTTCCCTTCCCTGCCTCCACCTATACCCCTTCCCTTCCCTGTCTCCTCCTATACCCCTTCCCTGTTTCCTCCTATACCCCTACCCTTCCCGGACTCCTTTTCTACCCCTTATCTTCCCGGTCTCCTCCTATATCCCTTCCCACCCCTTCTGTCTCCTCCTATATCCCTTCCCTGTCCTTCCCTGTCTCGTATACCACTTCCCTTTCATTCCCTGTCTCCTCCTATTCCCCTGCCTTCCCTGTTTCCTCTTCTATCCCTTACCTTCCCTGTCTCCTCCCATACTACTCCCCTGTCTCCACCTATACCCTTCCCTTTCTCCTCCTATACCCCGTCTCTTCCCTGTTTCCTCCTATACCCTTCCCTTCCCTGTCTATACCCTTTCCCTTCTCTGTCTCCTATACCCCTTCTCTGTCTCCTCCTATACCTCTTCCCCCTTCTTTTTTCCCTTCCCCTTCCCTTCTCACTTCCTTTGCCTTTCCCTTCCTTTATCCCATCCTCCCCTTCCCTTCCCGTCCCCCTTCCCCTCCCCCTTTTCTTTCTCCTTCTCCTTTTGCCCTTTCCTCTTTCCTTTGCCCTTTTCCTCTTTTCATTTTCCCCTTCCCTTCCGTTCATTTGCCTTCCCTGCCCTTCCTTATCTCCGCCTATTCCCTTCCAAACCCCAACTTTCCTCCTCTTTCGTTCTTCCTTTCTCTTCCCTTCCCTGTCTCCTCATATTACCCTTCCCTTCCCTGTCTCCTCCTATACAATTCTCTTTTTCCCCAAACCCCTTATCTTTTTCCTACTATATCCCATCCCTTCCCTGTATCCTAAACCCCTTCCCTGCCTCCTCCTATACCCCTTCCCTCTCTTACCTGTCTCTTATACTCCTCCCCTGCCTCCTCCAATACACTTCCCCTCTCTTACCTGTCCTCCTGTATCCCTTCCCTTCCCAGTCTCCTCCTATACCCCTTCCCTGTTTTCTCCTATACCCTTTCCCTTCCATTCCCTTCCCTGTCTCCTTCTATACCCCTTCCCTTCACTGTCTCCTCCTCCTATACCCCTTCCCTGTCTCCTTTTATACACATTCCCTCTTTCCTATATCCCTTGCCTCCCCTTCTGTCTCCTTTTATACCCCTTCCCTGTCTCCTACGTTACCCCTCCCCTTCCCTTCTTCCCTCCCCTTCCCTTCTTCCCTTCTCCCTTCACTTCCCTTCCCCTCACATTCCCTTTCACTTCCCCTCTCCTTCCCCATTTCCTTTCCCCTTTCCTTTGCCCTTTCCTTTGTCCTTTTGCCCTTTTCCCTTCCTGCTTCTCCTTCCTCTTCCCTTCCCTGCCTCCTCCTATACCACTTCTCTTCACTTCCCTGTCTCCTCCTATAGCCCTGCTCTTTCCTTCCCTGTGTTTTATACCCCTTCATTGTTTTCCCTGTCTCCTCTTAAACCGCTTTCCTTAACCCCTTTTGTCTCCTCCTATACCCCTTCTCTTCCCTGTCTCCTCCTATACCCCTTCTCTGTCTCCTCCTATACCCCTTCTCTGTCTCCTCCTATACCCGTTCCCTGTCTTCTATACCCCTTCCCTTCCATGTGTCCTCCTATTCCCCTGCCTTCCCTGTCTCCTACTCTATCCCTTCCCTACCACCTCCCATACCACTCCCCTGTCTCCACCTATACCCTTCCCTTTCTCCTCCTTTACCCCTTCCCTTTCTCATCCTATACCCCTTCCCTTCATCCCTCCCCCACCCCACCCAATACTCCCCTTCCCCTTCCCTTGTCCCTCCCCCTTTCCTTTCTCATTCTCTCTTTGCTTTGCCCTTTTCCCCTTTTCATTTTCCCTTTCTCTTCATTTCCCTTCCTCGCCCTTCCAAACCCACTTTCACGCTCTCTTTTCTTCTTCCTTTCTCTTCCCTTCCCTGTCTCCTCATATTACCCTTCCCTTCCCTGTCTCCTTCTATATCCTTCTCTTTTTCCCCATACCCCTTTTCTTTTTTTCTTATACCCCATCCCTTCCCTGTCTCCTATACCCCTTCCCTGCCTCCTCCTATACCCCTTCCCTCTCTTACCTGTCTCCCATGCACTTTACCTGCCTCCTCCAATACACCTCCCCTCTCTTACCTGTCTAATCCTTTATCCATTGCCATTCATCTCCTATACCCCTTCCCTGTTTTCTCCTATACCCTTTCCCTTTCATTCCTTACCCTGTCTGCTCCTATAACCCTTCCCTGCCTCTTCCTATACCCCTTCCCTGTCTCCTCCAGGGAAAATGGTAAATGGTAAACGGGAAGGGGAAAGGGAAGGGGGAAGTGGTATATGAGGAGATAGGGAAGGGAAGTGAAGGCGTATGAGGAGACAGGGAAGGGATATACCCCTTTCCCCTTTCTCTTCTCTTCTCTTCCCCCTTTTGTTCACCTTTCATCCCCTCCCCTTCCCCTTACCCTTTCCCCTCCCCTTCCCTTCTCCCTTTCCTTTCCCCTTCCTTTTCCCATTCCCCTTTCCTTTGCCCCCTTCTTTTTCCCTTTTCATTTTCCCCTCCTCGTAATTTCCCTGCCTTTCCTTTCCCTTTCCCGTCTCTGCCTATACCCTTCCAATCCCCACTTTCCCTCCCTTTCCTTCTTCCCTTCCCTTCCCTTCCCTTTCTCCTCCTATTACGCTTTACCTTTGCTGCCTCCTCCTATACCCCTCTCTTCCCTTCCCTGTCTCCTCATATACCCCTCTCTCCCCTTTCCTATTTCCCCATACACTTTCCCTTTTCCTCCTAAACCCATCCTCCCCTGTCTCCTATACCCCTTCCCTGCCTCCTCCTATACCCATCCCCTGTCTACTCCTATACCCCTCTCTTCCCTTCCCTTTCCCCATACCCTTTCCCTTTTTCCTTCTTAATCCCGTCCTTCCCTGTCTCCTTTACCCCTTCCCTGCCTCCTCCTATGACCCTCCCCTCCCCTTCCCCGTCTTCTTCTTTATCTCTTCCCTTTCCAGTCTCCTTCTATACCCCTTACCCTATACCGCTTCCCTGTCTTCTCCTATACCCATTCCCTTCAAATCCTGTCCCTGTCTCCTACTATACCTCTTCCCTGCCCTTTCCTATACCCCTTCCCTGTCTCCTTCTATGCCCCTTCCCTTCCCTGTCTCCTCCTATACCCCTTCCCTTCCCTGTCTCCTCCTATACCCCTTCCCTGTTTCCTACTATACCCCTACCCTTCCCGGTCTCCTTTTATACCCCTTATCTTCCCTGTCTCCTCCTATATCCCTTCCCACCCCTTCTGTCTCCTCCTATATCCCTTCCCTGTCTCCTACTTTACCCCTCCCCTTAATTTCTTCCCTCCCCTTCCCTTCTCCCTTCCCTTCTCTCTTACCTTCTATTCCACTCCCGTTCCCTTTCTCCTCCCCTTTCCTTCCCCCTTTTTTCCCCTTCCCCCTTTCCAATCCCTTCCCATTTCCTTTCCCCTTCCCCCTTTCCCCTTTCCTTTGCCCTTTTGCCCTTCCCCTTCTTCTCCTTTCCCTGCCCTTCCTGTCCCTTCCATCACCGGCTTTACCCTTCCAACCCCATCTTTCCATCCCTTTTCTTCTTCCCTTCCCCTCCATTCCTTTCCTTTTTCTTTCCTTTCCGTACCTTCCCTTCCTTTCCCTGTCCTCTGTCCTATCCCCTTCCAATCCCTCCCATCTTCTTCCCTTTCATGTCTTTCCCCATGCCTTCTTTCCTTTCCTTCCCTTTTCTCTCCTTTCCTTACCTTTCCCTTCCATATGCTTCCGCCTCTCTTTCTTACCCTCCGCTTTCACTTCCCCTTCCCTTTTTCCCCTTTCCCCTCCCCCTTCCCTTCCCTTCTCTCCCCTTCTCTTTTCTTCCCTTCCCTTCTCTTTCCATTCCTTTCCATTCTTTCTCTGTCTCCTCCTATACCCTTCTGTTCCTTCTTCTTACCTATCTCTATCTTCTGTCCTTTACCCTTCTAACTCCACCCATCCCCTTCTACTGTACTGTGCCCTTCCCTGTCTCTCTTCTCTTTCTCTCTCTCTCTCTCTCTCTCTCTCTCTCTCTCTCTCTATATATATATATATATATATATATATATCTATGGTTTCCAAAGTCCTTCAAAATGCCCAATGATGCAAGCAGCAGGAACAGACCACTCCGTGGCTACAAAGTAAAGTGCTTTTATTTTTCTCACAACAGCATGACGCGTTTCGACCGGAGAACCGGTCTTGATCATATGTGTGTATTTATTATATATATATATATCATTTTTTGATCAATCTAACATCCTAAGATTACTCTTACTACCCCAATACCCCTACCCCCTTAAATTCCTAAAATACCCTTACCACCCCAATACCCACCATAACTTACCCTTAGCACTCCAAAACCCATACCCACCCTGAACCCCTAAATTACCCTTGACACCCCAAAACCCAAACCCCCTGAACTTTAAAATTACCCCTGGCACCCCAAAACCCATAGTTACCCTGAACCCTAAAATCACCCTTAGCACCCCAAAACCCATACCCATGCTGAACCCTTAAATTACCATTGGCACCCCAAAACCTAGACTTACCCCGAACACTAAAATTACCATTGGCACCCCAAAGCCCATACACCCCATAACCCTAAAAATAAACTTGGCACCCCAAAACCCATACCTACCCTCAACCCTAAAATTAACCTTGGCACCCCAAAACCCTCACCAACCCTGAACCCTAAAATTACCCTTAGCACCCCAAAACCCATACCCACCCTGAACCCTAAATTTACCCTTGGCACTCCAAAACCCATACCCCCAAAATAACCATGGCACCTCAAACCTACAATGTACCCTAAACTTACCCTTAGTACCCCAAAACCTATACCCATCCAGAAACCTAAAATTACCCTTGGCACCCTAAAACCCATATCCACCCGGAACCTTAAAATTACCTTTTGCACCCCAAAACCAATACCTAAAATTACCCTTGGCACCCGAAAACCCATACCTCTCATAACCCCAAAATAACCTTGGCACCCTAAAACCCATACCTACAATGAACCCAAAAATTACTCTTAGCACCCCAAAACCAATACTCACTCTGAACCCTAAAACTACCCTTTGCTCCCCAAAACCCATACCAACCCTGAATTTTAAAATGACCCTTGGCATCCCAAAACCCATATCCACCCTGAGCTCTAAAATTACCCTTGGCACCCTAAAACCCACACCCACCCTGAACCCTAAAATTACCATTGGCACCCTAAAACCCATACCCAACCTGAATCCTAGAATTACCCTTGGCAACCCAAAACCCACAGCCACCCTGAACCTAAAAATTTCCCTTGGCACCCCAAAACCCATACCCACCATGAACCCCAAAATTACCCTTGGTACCTCAAAACCCATACCCAGTCTCAACCCTAAAATGACAGCACCCCGGCCAAAACCCATACCTACCCTGAACCCTAAAATTACCCTTAGTACCACAAAACCCATACCCACCCTGAACCCTAAAATTACCCTTGGCACCCCAAAACCCATACCCCCCATAACCCCAAAAATAACCTTGGCACCCCATACCTACAATGTACCCTAAAATTACCCTTGGCACCCCAAAACCCATAACCACCCTAAACCCTAAAATTACCTTTTGCATCCCAAAACCAATACCTAAAATTACCCGTGGCACCCTGTGGCACCCCAAAAACCCATATCCCCCATACCCCAAAAATAACCTTGACACCCTAAAACCCATACATACAATGAACCCTAAAACTACCCTTGACTCCCCAAAACCCATACCCACCCTGAACTTTAAAATGACCCTTGGTACCCCAAAACCCATACCCACCCTGAGCCCTAAAATTACCCTTGGCACCCCAAAACCCACAACCACCCTGAACCCTTAAATTATCCTCAACACGCCAAAACCCACACCCACCCTGAACCCTAAATTTACCCTTGGCACCTCAAAACCTATACCCAACCTGAGCCCTAAAATTACCATTGGCACCCTAAAACCCATACCCATCCTGAACCCTAAGGTTACCCTTGGCACCCCAAAACCCATAGCCACCCTGAACCCCAAAATTACCCCTTACCCACCCTGAACACCAAAATTACCATTGACACCCCAAAACCCATACCCAGGCTCAACCTTAAATTGACCCTTAGCACCCCAAAACCCATACCCACCCTGAACCGTCAAATTAACCTTTGCAGCAGAAAATCCATGCCCATCCTGAACTCTTAAATTACCCTTGGCTCTCCAAAACCCATCCCATACTGAACCCTAAAATTACCGTTGGCGCCTCAAAACCCATACCTACCCTGAGCCCTAAAATTACGCTTGGCAACCCCAAAATCCACACCCACCCTGAGCCCTTAAATTATCCTCGACACCCCAAAACCTACACCCACCCTGAACCACAAAATTACCCTTGGCACCCCCAAAACCCATACCCAGGCTCAACCCTAAAATGACCCTTAGCACCCCAAAACCCATACCCACCCTGAACCCTAAAATTAACATTGGCAGCCCAAAATCCATACCCACCCTGAACCCTAAGGTTACCCTTGGCACCCCAAAAACCACTACCACCCTAAACTCCAAAATTACCCTTGGCACCCCAAAACCCATACCCACCCTGAAACCCAAAATTACCCTGGGCACCCCAAAACCTATACCCATGCTCAACCCTAAAATGACCCTTAGCACCCCAACACTCATACACACCCTGAACCCTAAAATTAACCTTGTCAGCCCAAAATCCATACTCACCCTGAACCCTAAAATTACCATTGGCACCCCAAAACCCATACCCACTGTGAGCCCTATAATTACCTTTGGCACCCCAAAACCCACACCCACCCTGAACCCTTACATTATCAGTGGCACCCCAAAACCCATACCCGTCCTGAATCCTAAATTTACCCTTGGCACCCCAAAACCAATTCCCACCCTGAGCCCTAAAATTACCATTGGCACCCCAAAACCCATACCCACTGTGTGCCCTAAAATTACCTTTGGCACCCCGAAACCCACACCCACCCTGAACCCTTACATTATCAGTGGCACCCCAAAACCCATACCCATCCTGAATCCTAAATTTACCCTTGGCACCCCAAAACCAATTCCCACCCTGAGCCCTAAAATTACCATTGGCACCCCAAAACCCATACTCACTGTGAGCCCTAAAATTACCTTTGGCACCCCAAAACCCATACCCACCCTGAACCCCAAAATTACCCTTGCCACCCCCAAAACCGATACCCAGGCTCACACCCTAAAATGACCCTTAGCACCCCAAAACCCATACCCACACTGAACCCTAGAATTAACCTTGGCAGCCCAAAAGCCAAACCCACCCTAGACCCCAAGGTTACCCTTGTCACCCCAAAACCCACTTCCACCCTGGACCCCAAAATTACCCTTGGCACCCCAAAACCCATACGCACCCTTAACCCCAAAATTACCCTTGGCACCCTAAAACCTATACCCAAGCTCATCCCTAAAATGCCCCTTAGCATCAAAAAACCCATACCCACCCTGAACCCTAAAATTAACCTTGCCAGCCCAAAATGCATACCCACCCTGAAACCTAAAATGACCATCGGCACCCCAAAACCCATACCTACGCAGAGCCATAAAATCACCTTTGGCACCACAAAACCCACACCCACCCTGAAACCTTAAATTATCCTTGGCACCCCAAAACCCACACCCATCCTGAACCCTAAAATTACCCTGGGCACCCCAAAACCCATACCTACCCTGAACCCTAGAATTACCAGTGGCACCCCAAAACCCACACCCACCCTGAACCCCAAAATTTCCTTTGGCACCCTAAAACCCATACCCCCCCTGAACCCTAGAATTACCCTTGGCGCCCCAAAACCCACACCCAGCCTGAACCCCAAAATTTCCCTTGGCACGCCAGAACCCATAGCCACCCTGAACCCTTAGAATTACCCTTGGCACCCCAAAACCCACACCCACCCTGAACCCCAAAATTACCCTTGGGACCCCCAAATCCATACCGTCATAACCCCCCAAAAAACTTTGGCACCCCATACCTCAAATGTATCCTAAAATGACCCTTGGCATCCAAAAACCCATAACCACCATGAACCCTAAAATTACCTTTGGCACCCAAAAACCCATAACCACCCATGAACCCTAAAATTACCCTTTGCACCCCAAAACCAATACCTAATATTACCCGTGGCACCCCAAAACCCATATCCCCCATACCCCAAAAATAACCTTGACACCCTAAAACCCATACCTACAATGAACCCTAAAATTATCCCCGACACCCCAAAACCCACACCCACCCTGAACCCTATAATGACCCTTGGCACCCCAAAACCCATACTCACCCTGAACTCTAAAATTACCATTGGCACCCTAAAACCCACACCCACCCTGATCCCCAAAATTACTCTTGGCACCCCAAAACCCACACCCACTCTGAACACCAAAATTACCCTTGGCACCCCAAAACCCATACCCAGGTTCAACCCTAAAATGACACTTAGCACCCCAAAACCCATACCCACCCTGAACCCTAAAATGAACCTTGGCACCCCAAAACACATACCCACCCTGAAACTAAAATTACCCTTAGCAACCAAAAACCCATACTCACTCTGACCCCTAGTACTACCCTTGGCTCACCAAAAGCCATGCCCACCCTGAACTCTAAAATTACCCTTGGCTCGCCAAACCCCATCCCATACTGAACCCTAAAATTACCCTTGGCACCCCTAAACCCACACCCACCCTGAACCCTAAAATCAACCTTGTCACCCCAAAACCCATTCCCACCCTGAACACTAAAATTACACGTGGCACCCCAAAACCCATACCCACCCTGAACCCTAAAATTACCCTTGGCATCCCAAAACCCACACCCATCCTGGACCTTAAAAAAACCTTTTACATCCCAAACCCATACCCACCCTGAACCCCAAAATTATCATTTGCACCTCAAGACCCATACCCACCCTGAACCCTAAAATTAATCTTGGCACCATAAAGACCCATACCCCCCATAACCCTAAAACTACCCTTGGTGCACAAAAACTCATGCCTACCTGAACCCTAAAATTACCCTTAGCAGCCCAAAACCCATACCCGCTCTGAAACCTAAAATTACTCTGTTCACTCCAAAATCCATACCCACCTTCAAATCTAAAATTACCCTTTGCATCCCAAAACACAAATAATATTACCATTACCACCCCAAAACCCATCCCCACACTGAACCCTAAAATTACCCTTGGCTCCCCAAAACCCATAATCACCCTGAACCCTAAAATTACCATTGGCACCCCAAAACCAACACCCACTCTGAACCCTAAAATTACCCTTGGCACCCCAAAACCCATACCCACGTGAACCCTAAAATTAACCTTGGCACCCCAAAACACATACCCACCCTGAACCCTAAAATTACCCTTAGCAACCTAAAACACATACTCACTCTGAACCCTTTGAACTACCCTTAGCTCCCCAAAACCTATGTCCACCCTGAACTCTAAAATTATCCTTGGCTCGCCAAACCCCATCCCATACTGAACCTTAAAATTACCCTTGGCACCCCTAAACCCACCCACCCTGAACCCTAAAATCAACCTTGCCACCCCAAAGCCCATTCCCACCCTCAACACTAAAGTTACACGTGGCACCCCAAAACCCATACCCACCCTGAACCCTAAAATTACCCTTGGCATCCCAAATCCCACACCCACTCTGAACCCTAAAATTACCCTTGGCACCCCAAAACCCATACCCACTGTGAACCCTAAAATTAACCTTGGCACCCCAAAACACATACACACCCTGAACCCTAAAATTACCCTTAGCAACCTAAAACCCATACATACTCTGAACCCTAGAACTACCCTTAGCTCCCCAAAACCCATGCTCACCCTGAACCCTAAAATCAAACTTGTCACCCCAAAGCCCATTCCCTCCCTCAACACTAAAGTTACACGTGGCACCCCAAAACCCATACCCACCCTGAACCCTAAAATTACCCTTGGCATCCCAAATCCCACACCCACCCTGGACCTTAAAAAACCTTTTACATCCCAAAACCCATACCCACCCTGAACCCCAAAATTATACTTTGCACCTCAAGACGCATACCCACCCTGAACCCCAAAACTACCGTTGGCACCCCAAAACCCATACCCACCCTGAACCCTAAAATTAATCTTGGCACCATAAAGACCCATACCCCCCATAACCCTAAAACTACCCTTGGTGCACAAAAACCCATGCCTACCTGAACCCTAAAATTACCCTTAGCTGCCCAAATCCTATACCCACTCTGAACCCTAAAATTACTCTTGTCACTCCAAAATCCATACCCACCTTCAAATCTAAAATTACCCTTTGCACCCCAAAACGCATAAATAATATTACAATTAACACCCCAAAACCCATCCCCACCTTGAACCCTAAAATTACCCTTGGCTCCCCAAAACCCATAATCACGCTGAACCCTAAAATTACCATTGACACCCCAAAACCCACACCCATTCTGAACCCTAAAATTATCCTTGGCACCCCAAAACCCATACTCACTCTGAACCCTAAAACTACCCTTGGCACCCCAACCTGAACCCTTAAATTATCCTCAACACCCCAATACCCACACCCAACCTGAACCCTAAAATTACCCTTGGCATCCCAAAACCAATACCCACCCTTCTAATTGGAAAATGCTACATTACTTTCTGTTAATGTGTGGTGGGAGTGGATTATTTTTCTTAGAGGTGGCCACTGCTCATTTCCACGTACTCCTAATGATTCATCTCCTTCCAGGTCTAACATGTGGTCGATCGAGTCTTGATTCTTATATTATTGCATGTTCATCAATTTAAAGCATGTATTTTAGTCTTCACCAGTCAATAAACGGTCAATGTAGCCCCTTTTTTGTTTTTATTATCATTTATCTCTTTTATGCAATAGTTTGGTATAAGTGTTATATTTAGATGCAAATAGATGTTTATACTCCTTTTGCAATGCGTTTTTAAAATTCACAGTTTGGTGTTATTCTCTGTATTGTGTTTAATATTTATGAAAAATACATTTAATAAAAAAAATTGAACACAAAAAAGGGAATGTCTTTCTTGTTCAACTTTTCGTGTTAAAGGGTGAGACGTTTTGTGTTTTTCATGCTCAGTTCAGTTTGTTCTCCAAGCTGCTGTATCTTTGAGCTAGCGGAAATGGGAATGGAAGAAATGGAAAAGTAGAATTAGGGATGGGAGGGAAGGTCGGGGGATATAAGAGAAAGTCGAGAGGAGAGCCAGGGAACTAAGGACGACAAGGGAAGTGAAGAGAAGGGTAAGGAGGGGAATAGGAGATAGTGAAGGTGGGAAGGAGAGGTGGGGAGAGGAGAGAGCGAAGAAAGGAAAAGGGTGGGGAAGGGATTGAAGGAAAGTGCATATGAGAAGAGGAGTGTGGAGAGATAGGTAAGGAATGTAGGGGAAGTGAAAGGAGAGGGGGAATGAGAGCTAGATAAGTAAGGAAGAGAACCAAAGGGAATGGAAGGGACTAGAAGTGGAGGGAGGGTTAGACAGTAAAGTAGAAATAGGGAAGGGAGAAACAATGGAAGGAATAGGTAGAAAAGTTGGGGAGAGATATTAAGGGTGGAAGTGAGGAGAGAAAAGAGAGGGAAAGAAAATGGGAAGAGGCAAGGGAAGGAATTAGAAGAGATAAAGTGGGAGCAGTAGAGAAGGCATGAGGAGGAAGGAAAAGTGAGATGAGAAAAGGCTAGGAAGGGAAACAGAGGAACTAGAAGAGAACGTAAGAGGGGAGTTAAAGTAAAGGAAAGGTAAGGTGAGCGAATGGGAGGAGAGGCAAGGTAGGGAAGCGGAGAAATGGGAAAGAAGAGAATGGAATGGAGGGTAATACTAGAGGTGATAGGGAAGGATGAAAGGAATGGAAGGAGAGGGGAGTGGTTTGGAGAGGAGAGACAGGCAAGGGAAGGAAAGGAAAGGATATAAAAGGGAAGTTAATGTAAGAAGAGGAGAGGTAGAGAAAGAATTAAGTGAAAGGGAGAGAAGGTGAAGGGAGGGTGGAATGTCAAGAAAAGTGTATGTAAAGGGAAGAGACGCCGAGGAGATGAGAAGAGTGGAGGGATAGGGAAGGGAAGTAAGGAAGAGAAATGAAGGGGAAAGGAATGGAATGGAAGAGTAAAGGAAAAGGGAGAGGAGAGGAGAGGAGAGAGGTAGAGAAGAGAGGAGAGGACAAGGAGTAGCAGAGAAGGAAAGGTTTGGGAGAAAGAGGAGTGTGGAGAAGAAAGGGGATGGAGGAGAAGAAGAGAAGAGAAGGGAAAGGAAAGAGTGGAAGGATAGCTAGGGAAAGAAATGGGCAAAGAAAAGAAGAGAAAGGGATAGAAGAGATAAAGAAACTAATGGGAAGGCAAAGGAAAGCAAGGGAAGGGGTGTATCGGGAGGGAAGAGGAGAGAATAGATGGGGAAGGAAGTGAAGTAAGGGGGTGGGAGAGGGAGAATGAGAAGGAGTAGGGACGGAGAGAGTATGTAGAGGGGAAGGGAATGGGAAAAAAGAAAAGTGAAGGGAAAGGGAAAGGAGGTATGAAAAGATGGGGAAGGGGAGGGAAGGGTAGAGAAAAGAAGAGCTAGATAAGAGGGAGTGAAAGGGGAGGGGAGGGTACTTGAGGGAAGGCTCGAGTAGAGGAGAGATAGTCGAGGGAAGGAATGGAAGTTAGGGGAAGGGGACAGTAGGGGAGAGAAGAGACAGAAAAGGAAGGAAGTCAAGGAAGGGAAGAAAAGGGGAGAGGAGAGGAGTGATAGGGAAGCAAAGGAGGAGGCTAGGGAAGGGAGGAAAGATATGGAAGGGATAGGGTAGAAAGAAAAGAAAGGGCAGGGAAGACAAATGAGGGAGGGTGAGGAGAGCCGAGATGAGATGAGAGAAGAGCAGGAGAGAAGGGATGCAGCGGAAAGTAAACGGGAGAAGAAAGGAGACATAGGTAAGGAGAGAAGAGATATAGGGACGCGAAACAGGAAAGATAGAGAAGAGAAGAGGATAGTGGACGGGAAGGTGAGGAGAGCAGATGGGAGAGGAGAGGCAATGAGGGAAGTAGATAAAAGGGAAGAGGAAAGGAAAGGAGAGTATACATACGCAATGGAAGAGAAGGAAAGGGATAGAAGGGAGAGGAGCCATACGGAAGGGACAGGAAAGGGAAGGAGAGATAGGCAATGGGAGGGGGAAGAGGGATGGAAAGGAATGGGAAGCATAGGGGCGGCAAGGAAGTGGAAGATGCAGAGAGGGGATAGGGATTAAGAAATGGGGAGAGAGGTGAAGGGAAGGGGAGAGTTGAGACAGCGAAGGTAGGGGGTGGGAAAGAGAGCAGAAGAAGGATAGAGAATGGGAAATGATACACAAATTAGGGTAGTAATGAAGGAAAGGGGAATGGTGGGGAGGCGAGGGGAGAGAAGGGAAGGTGCAAGGAAAGCAGAGACAGAAGGAAGGAAAATGCCATGGGAAGGAAGGGAAAGGGAATGTTAAGGGAGAGACATTGAAGGGAGGGATGGGGTGGGGATGAAAGGGAAGGGATAGAAGGGATAGAGAAGCAAAGAATGCATGGGAAAGGGAGAGGAGAGTAAGGTAAAGGCATAAAGGGGAGGGGAGAGGAGAGACAGGGAAGGAAGGAACAGAAGGGAAGGAGGGGAAAGTGAGGGGAGAGATAAGCTAGAAAAGGGTAGGGGAAGGGTAAAGGAAATGAATGGAGGGGAGAGGGGAGGAGAGATGGGAAGGACTGAAGGGAATGAGAAAAAAGAGAAGATAAGCCAAGAGATAGGGAATGGAGAGGCCGGGGGAAAAGGGAAGGGTAAGGAAAGGATATGGAACAGGGGAAGGGATGGAAATTGAAGGTGATGAGAGGAGAAGAGAGATAGACAAGAGGCCTAAAGTGGAGACGATCAATATGGAAGGAAGAAAGTGAGGGGAAGGAAAGAAGGGGAGGGAATGGTAGAGGAAGGAGAGATAGGGAAGTAAGGGAGAGATAGGAAAGGGAATTAAATGGAAGGGGAGATGGAAATGAATGGAAGTAAAAGGGAAGGCAGTGAAAGGGAGGGACAAGAGGAAGGTGAGGGGGAGTGGAGGACAGAAGGAAGGGAAGGAAGAGAATTGAAGGGAAATGGAAAGGGAAGTGAAGCAAATGGAAGAGAAGCGAAGGAGAGGAAGAGGATGGAAGGGGAAAGGATAAAAGAGAAAGGGTAGGAAGGAAGGCGAGTGGAGGGGAGAGGAAGGAAGCGGAAGAAAGGTAGGGGAGAGGCGATGTAGAGAAGAAAGGGGAAGGACATTTGAATGGAAATGAGGAGAAGGAAAAGAGAACAGAAGGGGATAGAAGAAATTGGAAAGGAAGGGAAGGGGAGATGCGAGGAGAGTTAGGGAAGGGAAGTGAAGTGAAGTGAAGAGGAGATAGTCAAGGGAAGTGATGAGAATAAGCAAAGGGATATGGAGGAGAAGGAATGAAAGGGAAGGAAGGAGACGGGAGGGAAGGTGAAAGGCTATTAGAGATAGGTTAGAGAGGAAGGGAAGGGCATTGGATGGGAGGCGGGGACAGGAGAGGGAAGGGGAGAAGAATGAAGGGTAGAGGAGAACAGATATAGAGAAGGAAGGAAAAGGAATAGGAAGTGAAGGGAGGTAAAGGGAAAGGAAGGGAAGGAAAGGAAGGGAGAGGGAGGGGCCCCTTCCTTTTCGGAGCATGCTCAGCCCCTGCAGCTCCGGCCTCTCACTGCCCCGAGCTCCAGCCGCCAGCAGCGGTCCTCTCCGTACGACGTCCCTGAGTGCAATGCTGCAACTGCCTGGTTACCAGCCTCTCATACCAAGGACACGTCACAATGGAGGCTTTTCAGCGTGCCATCATACATCACTGCTGTGTGGGTGATGCCTTGTGTTTCAGTTTAACAGGGGGGGGGGCAGGCAAGGCACGGGTATTATGCAATTTATTGAGAAAATAAAACGTTTTAGTTACAAAATGTTCCTGTGATGAACCTGAAAGAAGATCCCATCCTACCCGATATACTTTCCCGACAGTGTTCTCTCCTTTTCTCTCCGCTGCGGTGACGACCTCCCCCTGCATTTACCCTGCGCCTCGTGACATCACATTGGAGGGCCTGTTACATCATAAGCCTTCCATTCACATGATTCTGCTTCTGGTGCCGCTGGGAAGGCACGGGCCTTTCAAGCGTATGCCAAATGTGGTTGTTTTTGGTTTTCATTTAAAATTAATTACATTTCAAATGTACGTCTTATTCTCACAACTTGCTTGCACTGTGCCCTTACATTGTACAAGTTAAATAATTTTCACTGGGACACATCCGCATCTCTGTCTGTCCAGTTTCTCCCCTCGAGTATTGTCCAGTAAACCGCGTCATCCCTTTTAAGAAATGTTTGTATATTGATAAATACAAACGTAATTGTTCTCATACGGTGAATATTATAGTGAACAGAAGGGGCAGTCTTTGGGTCTCGCCTCAGGAGACCTGTAGTTCGAACCCTGTACAGTGCTGGCCGCTCAGTCCACTCGTCCTTAGTGAGTCTGTAGATGTGGTTTCTGTCGGTCTAATTGTTAACAATTGAAAACTGTTCTGGTCTCCTCCACGAAGCACAGTGCACGTCTTTGCGGAAGGGCGAACGTGTAGTCTCCGATTGAAATGTACAGGCCCAGCTCTTTACAACCTGTGCCGGAAAGGGTAATGTCTCATATATACGTATGGCTGAATAAACGTGAACATTTTGCCACTCGAACACCAGGAGATAAGACCAGGGAATGACTGACATGTCTGGAGTGCGCGTGAAAGAGGAATGATTAGGGTGACCAACTAGCATGGGTGCATATTCAGGATGGTCGGTGTGAAAATTCAGGACAACGGGTCATAAATTCAGTACAAAAATTCAGGACAGAAGGTCAAAATTCATGACAACAATTTGGGACAAAAGGTACGTTTTACAGACAAATAGGAGGTCGCGCAATAGTATATGAGTAAGTAAATTGACAACCAAAAAAAGTACAAGTCAAAAAAAGTTCATATTAGATTGAGACGATTGTGCACTTCACGGTTTATCAGTGTGTGCACAGTTTTGAGCAACTGTGCAGTTCTTTTTGTGGGAATTCATTTGATCATAATCTATTTTATGTAATTCTTTTCTCTCTATTCTTTAAATTCATATTTCATTTTCGTTTCATATTTCCCAATTCCATATTCCCATTAATTTTTTTGTTCCTTTTTTCATTTGATCATTCTCTTGTCGTCCCTTTATTGTAAAATCTGTCTTATATCTCATACTCAGTTTCTTCCTTCGTTTTCTCACTCCATTTGTGTCATACGTCATTTTGATTTACCATTTTAATAATTTATCTTTCTCTCCCCACTTTTGCCAACTTCGGCATCCTTTGGGACCCTCCCCACGGCTGCATCACGGTGATTATTCTTGTTTTGTTTATTGGGTTCTTATCCTGTCTTGTGCTGACCTGGGAGCCATGGATTAAAGTTACGAAGGGTGATGAAACACTTTTATCTGACGCAGTCCATTTATATCATTTCCATCACCATTAGTACCTGGGTAACGTTGGGGACACGTGTGTTGTGGCTTCCTTGCACTGCTAGTAGCATGACACTGTACTGCGATGTATGACTGGGCCATGAAATGTGCATTTTCTTGTTTTTATGATTGTTAGGTCTGATTATCCAAGGCCTTTTGATTTGATAAAAATTATATTTATAATAGTCTCGATTATAGGGTCTTTCAGTCAGCCCTTCTCGCCATTGGTCTCTTGTTATGTCATTTATATAGTCTTCTGTCCACTACAGCATACAACTTGAGGCAGTGGGTCAGCCCACTTCAGCCATTGGCTAAGTTATCTGTGACTGACAGCATTCTGCTCTTTCACAGGGAGCACATGCACAGACAAAGTAGTTATCCTCAGTGCCAGGGACTACTTTGAGTGCTTTTTAAAACCAAAAATGATTTTTCCTTTCAGGCAATTTTTGAAATTCGTTATGGCCTGGGAGTTCCCTCAGCAATAATGTTTTAGAGAAGTCATGAGAAAACAAAAGAAGCATTGAAAAAGTTAAAATACTGGCAGCCAACTCCAGATCTTTTGACTTGCTCAAAGCTTGTTTATTTTGTTGTTGTTTATTTTGTTCACATCACACATGTGGATCATTTTATTTAACCCCTTCCCCGCTCATGACGGAGCCGCTCCGTCATGAGCCACGGTTGCCGTGTGCTCATGACGGAACGGTTCCGTCATGTCACAGCCGTTGGCGGCCGCTCCGCCTACGCGGCGCTGTTTCCCCGCCTGAGCGGGGGGACAACGCAAATGGGCGGAGTCATGACGGAACCGTTCCGTCATGAGCACAGCTCAACCGTGGCTCATGACGGAGCGGCATCCGTCATGAGCACAGCGCCACCGCGCTGCCCCCCCGCACCCCCCCGCGGCGGAATTCCCGCCGCGGCGAAGGGGTTAAAATGTAATGATATTCATACACACTTTTTAAGTGACAACCCCAGCTCCGGTTCTGGATGTCCGACATCAAAGACTTGTTCCAGGGGTTCAAGATGGTGGAATCCGAACAGCTGGATGACGCTTCCTTCAAAGCCCTTATGTGTAAAGTAAAGTAGGGCTCCCCCGATGATCCGATTAAACCAGATCTGATACATAAAGCTGAGGAGATTCCTATCCCCATCTTTGCAAGCCTAAATAATCTTTCTTTGTCCACTGCGGTGGTGCCTGCTGGGTGGAAACATGGTAAAGTCATCCAGCTTTTATAAAAGATCTATTCTCGACCCTCCCTGCCTGATAGTGATCGACCCATTTCTCTCCTTCCCTTTCTGTGGAAAGTGGAAGAGAAACATTTGAACAGTCTCCTGGTGGATTTCTTAGAAAAGCATCATCTGCTGGACCCTTTGCAGAAAGGCTTCAGACATGTCCATAGCACCGAATCTGCCCTTCTTAAAGCGACAGAGGCCCTTTGACAAAATATCGATGAAAGAGAGTCCGCAGCTCTTATTCTGGTGGAGTTGAGCACTGCCTTTTATAGGGTGTCCCATGAGGTGCTCCCTATGATCTTTTGTGTTAGTCGGTGTTATTTTTGGGAGAATATGCAATGGCGTTAGCCTCCAAGGTTCGGACCAGTCCTAGCATGTGTCATCCTCTCGGAAACAGGAAAAGCGCCTCTTCGGTTTCAGCCCTGTCACCAGCAGGGGCATAGAGCCTCACCTGTACCTAGGGTTTTAAGTGGGCCGGGTTCTGCCGGTGCTTAGCACCGCCATTTCTTTAAAGCCGGTTCAGAGATGCGTCCCTTCCGGGCTCTCCATTTTTACCTTCAGGTTGGGAGAAAAAGCTTAACTCTGCAATATAGAACCACACTCATTGCTTTTGATGTAACTTCAAAGAGACTAATTTTTCAGTTTTATATAGCGCAAACGTGGAGCACACAACGAGCACCAGCTACATTACACAAACACATATTCATGTTTTGAATCACAGGATGTTGAGCCGACCTGAGGCTCGAACATGTTTTCTCGGCTCGAAAGTCGCTAGCTCTAGCCTTAGCCACAACCTCACACACAAGAATGGAAGAATTTTCAATATGATATACAACGAAGTCATAGTTGTTCCTTATTTATCTTAAGCAGTTTACAACCATTGACAAAGCCAATAGTTCTGGCTTGTTCTAGGTGTAATGTTACTTGTGTTATATATCTGGATGAATGGACAAAAGCAGCATAAACCAGTGGGCAGCACACTATGCTAAGTACAGATTATTAGCTTCAGTGTTCTAAGTCACGTCCTTAACTACATAGGCCACGCCACTATGGGAGACCCCCAGTTTTTTCATCCCTCTTAAGCCCTTCCTGTCTCCCAGTAGCACTTCATGGGCCTGCAAAGGAAAATTGAGAGAGCTCCAAACGAAGGTGGCCATCTTGGAGCCGACCCAACCCAACCTCAATGGATTATTTTCATATATTTCTAGTTTATTTTTTGCTCTGAAAACACAGCATTGTGAAAAAAATGAATTTATTTTACATTATTAATATGAATACAGTCTATGCAGATGTGAAATACACAAAATTCTGAATATGTGTAAAATACCATAATTGCAACGAATAATGGAAAGAGAGGGCAGGACAGCCCAAGACTCTTCCGCCCAATTACATATCCAAAAAACCCGAGGCTATCTAGTTTAATTGTCACACCTGCTCAACAGTTTGTTAGGGGGCGGATGGGCTTCCTGTGTTTACAGGAAGCGCTTTGATGGCATTAAATACCATCCTATTGAGGTGAGGGATCTTAGGATACTAGAAATCTCTCTTAAAGGGCCCTTTATCAGAATTTATTGTGGATTCCTTGGAGGGAATAGGTGGGATAATTATTGCTCCGCTATCCTGTAGGCCGACATATTTCAGGCTCTCTGGGGCTCCTCAGAGGTCCAGGGCTTTCTTCAGAATCATGATCCCCATTGATTTAGAGAACTCTCATTCATCCGTGCTTCCACAAACACAGTAAGGCCTAGTGAACAGAAAAGTCACAGTGGGTGTTTTGTTTCTGGTGTAAAGTTCCTGTAAAATATAAGCAGGACAAGGAATACTGACATGAATAACAGCCTATGCACGTAGAGGAGTTGTCTTAACTCTATTGCATATGAAGACCTCTGACTTAAGAGTATAATAGCAATTAGTAAACTATAATATAAAATAACATGACAGATGTTGCCCACTGCAAACTGTGGAGCCTAACTCTGTACAGCTTCTCTTGAACCCCCCTAAAGGTGGGGTACACTCGGGCAGATTTTCTTAACCCAAGGACTGTTTGCTTATCACTGCCTTTTAGAGAAAAGGAATACAGGCAGGTGTCTCATTCTTTTCTATTATGAGTTAGTCTCATCTAGATTATGGGGCATATTAACAAGGAGCTGCGATAATTATCGCAAAGCGCGCTTAGCGCTGTTTTAAATATCGCCGGCTATCGCAGCATTTCATCGCCGAGATATTGCGTTATTATCAACGCTTATCTCCAAGGCGATAACTAATGCAGCGATAGCGGCGAAATGCGGGGTGTTATCGCTGGAAATCCAGCGATCACACTGCAGCGATAGGGAATTCATTGTCGATACGCCATGGTGGTCGTAGACTGACAATCCACCTCCCTTTATACATATAGCTAAGTCTGAAATTTAGCAGACGTTACCTTACGGCGATAACCGCGGTTAGCGCTGCTTTTTATATCGCTATGGGTGTCAGGGTCCGGCTTGTAAATACCGCGATGTGCGGTTAGCGACTTTTTCACTGTTGTTTTCTGAGGGAATGCCTTCTTTGCATCTCATTAGAGATGTGATGCGAGGCGTTAGTGAAACAGCGACTGACACAAGGAAACACGTGCTGATGCCTATTAGCGTGTCCTTGCTAGTACTGAGGTAATTCAATCGCCGCTTTTTGTCTGAAACTGGACGTTAAAGCAGCAATGTTGGCCTTGATAATATGCCCCTTTGAGTGTTGTGGGTCACACAACTCTGTCATCGCTATTCTTATCTACAAGGGATATTTGCAGTTTTGTGGACCATTGATCTGATCTCTGAAAGCAGTGTACACACACAGTAAATGGCACTTATAATAATTAGTCATTTATTATGTACAATCTGCACACACACTCTGAGTGTAAATGATGAGAATCTTGTATCATGCATCCCTACTAGTAATTGGTCTAAACCCTCCCCAACTTTACACCTATATGATCTCCAGCCTCCTACTTATGGAACAGTTTTCACGATTGGCTCCTTATCTCACTATGTTATGCCAACCCATGTATTATCCTTGAATACCTCAAAGAATGCCCGATCTCAGCTCTCCGGTATTCTCATGGAAGCAATCAATCTTCATATGTGCCCCTCTTTAATTCTTGGGTCTCTTTCTCCCCAGTGATTGTCTGTGGAGGGAGGCGTGTTGCGTGTGCAGCTCCTTGCACCCACATTACTATGTGAACAAAGCCTCAGTTACAGACATGCCCAAAAGGCAGGCAATTATATAAAAACAAGCTTCCTTCCACATTAGCTCTACTGAACATACTTGCTAAACATCAGAATGGAAGCTTTTATTTTTGATGCATTTCTTTTGTTATCGCCACTAATGCCAATTTATTTATACAATAATGTGCATACTCTAAAGGATAAGTACGGTCATGTCTACCATGCAATTAGGCCTCATTTGTATGTAACATGCATGTACCCAAAAAAGCCCCGCAATTACATCAAGCTGAGGTCATAGAAATTAAAAGTAAGAATCAATGTATTTATTCATGTATTTAGCTTGGCGTCACCTCAAAGCTGAGAGGAGACAGAAGCAGGCAGAAGGATAACTCTTGAGGAGCAACAGAATGAACAGCCAAGATATAGGACTCAATTCATGTGAACACAGTATATACAATGGAAAAGCCATGTTCATGACGAGAATGGTCATGTGTCATCAGCTGTGTGAGTGAGTGTCAGGTCCAGTTGTAGGTGTCTGCCAGACATGATATGCTCTTAGGTTTCGAGTGGTGTAAAAAAAAGACTGAGAGACAGTACTGCGCTTTTAGTCAAATGTAGGGGTGGGTGGGTTCAGGCCTCTGTTGGACTTGGGGGCGTCTTTGTTGGTTCCTAAGTGTCTAAAGTGCTTTTCTCAGAGAATTAATTGTGTGCATGAAGCAATTGACCCCCAAACGCTTTCGTAATCTGGATCATTTTTGGCAAACAGGCTTTGGATACCTGACGTCAGGCTTATGACAAGTTAGAATAGATGTAAGGCATAGTAAAGGTATCCATGGAGCTGCCCATGCAACAATTGTGGAAAAGCCGAGTGTTTGACATGCAATCTTTCTTTTACAAGGAGCCATTTTAGCATTTTGATGGTAGACCTGATATGATCTTAGCATTTTAGGTAGAAAATGAGCTGGACTGACTGGTTCGGGACTCCTGAGAGTTTGGAAATGTCCTTTTCTGGGAGCTCTGTGTTGATGGTCTTTCAGTAGCCTAATTGGGAAATAACCATAGCTAGAATCAGGCACTTTTATGAGAAATGGGCATCACAGGAAGAATTACACAGTTTTTTCATGCATCATTCATGACTGAATGGATTTGGGATCTGAAGAGGAAGCTGATGTCACACAGCACTCCTACTCTGCATGTCAGTTTAGTCTGGGCAGATTAGTGGTGTGGGTGGACAATATCTAGCAAAATGTTCCTGAAATCTGTGCCTCCTGTCTTGTGCTGGCTTCTACATCCCGATGATTTGGGTGCAGACCTGCCCCTTATGCAGGTTTAGAGTGACACTGTAGAAGAACGAGACACTGGCATGTAAACCTTCCAACTGTTAGTGAATTCATGTAGCCTAAAATTCAAACACAAAGTTAAAGTCAGCTTTCAATACAATGTTACTTCCTTTTACTATCAGGGGCTGAGGTGAGATTTTCTCATAACTGTGTTTTGACCTAACCAGAGTGAGTTTATTGAGGCGGTGGGGATACCCTCCTCTCAAATTATTAAACCTGTACTGAAATAAGGAATATCCCATCTCCAGGCTCTTCAGCAACACACATTGGGGGATATTCTCAAGAATGTGTGTTAATTATCGCAAAATTATCTTAATGCAACTTTGCACATCACAGGAAATAACGCACTGTTAACGTTGTATTCTCAACCCGGCGGAACCATGTGATAGTCTCATGATAACGTGACAAATGACGGCGTTAAAATCAACGCAATGCTGAAAAAATGCGAAACGCGGAAAAAGTTGCGATGTCCCAAATCCCGACACAAAAATCTGTGATAACTAGCGACAGGCCTGCAATTCCCATGTGTCATGCGGGAAAATGAACTATAAAGGCAGAGAAGAAACATCATAAAAAAATGTACCTGCATAGCACCATGGATGCACCCGGACATAGTGCAGAGGACAACGCGAACCCCCAAAGCCCCAAAGACGACCAGCAAGGAACCCCGGGGTTGGGGAAGGCCAAGGAGAAGAGGAAGAGGAAGACGCGGTTCAGTCCGCAGGAAAACAGGATCAATGTTACGGAGGTGATAGAACCCTACCAACAACTGTTCATCACCTCCAACGTGTCATTGGCAACAAAGACGCAAATATGGCAGACCATCTTGGACCATGTGAATGCAGTTGCAGCATTGAGGAGGACAAAGGAAGAGGTCAAGAGGCGCTGGAATGATGTGACGGGCAAAACCAAGAAGAAACTCGATGCCAACATGAAAGCAGCAACTTAGATTGGAGTTGGGGGTCCAGCAGCACACCAGGAGCTGGATGAAATGAATGAAATTAAATGAAATAAAATTTATAAAGAGTGATGGCTACCCGGAGGTCTCCCAGCGCTACAGACGGGTACAAGAGACAGAACAGTAGGGGTGACTACAGATCTAAAACAGCCACGTTTTTAAGAGTTTTCGGAATGAGAGCAAATTAGGTCCGTTCTGCAGTAAAAGTGGGGGGGCATTCCAACCGATGGCACCATTATATGAGAAGGAGCGCCCACCACATTTGGCTCTCCTTATTCTGGGTTGAAGGGCAAGGAAAGCGGTAGTTGACCGAAGGTCTCTCCTCGGTTTATAAGGAATGATCAGAGATTGGAGAATGGACGGGTCATTCTTCCAAAAGGCTTTATGGGCCAGGCACATAGCCTTAAACGGAATCCTTTCCCTAATCGGCAGCCAGTGCAAGTTCCTTAGAGCTTGTTTAACGGGCTGCCGATGAGGAATATGCAGGAGCCTGCGGGCGGCGCAGTTTTGAATAATTTGGAGCTTGTTGATGGTATACTGTGGGGCTCCCAGGTATAAAGCATTCCCATAGTCCAAACGGGAGAGGATCAGCGCTTGAACCATGATTTTTCTGGCATGGAAAGGGAGAAGGGGGAGAACCTTTCGGAGCATCCTTAGTAGACCAAAGCACGTTGCTGAAAGCTTAGTTACCTGTTAATTGAAGGTAAGAGAGCAATCCAGCCATACACCAAGGCTCTTAATCTGGTCTTTAGGGGCCGGGGCAGGGCCTAGGCAGTCTGGCCAGAGAGATGCCGGATTAAAGGAAGGGGAGTTGCCCAGGAGCATAAGCTCTGTCTTGTCCCCGTTAAGTTTGAGGCATGAGAGTTCCATCCATTTGGCCACCTCCTCTAGGCAACAGCCTAGGGTGCTAGATGACCCCTCGCGGTGTTTAAGTGCCACCACGAGCTGCGTATCATCTGCATAGGTGATGATTTCTATGCCAAATGGATGGACAATCTCTGCCAGGGGTCTCATATAAACATTAAACAGTGTGGGGCTTAGGGCAGAGCCCTGGGGAACCCCACAACTGAGATGCAACTGGTTGGAGACAACATTTCCCTCAAAAACCCTAAAGGAGCGATCGCTGAGAAAAGACTGCAACCATGCTATTGTCGATCCGGATACCCCTAGATTCCTGAGTCTAAGGATCAGAGTATTATGGTTAACAGTATCAAAAGCGGCACTGAGATCAAGGAGGATAATTGCCGCTGTGCCCCCTTGATCTAGAATCCTTCTTGCTTCCTCTGTCACTGCAAGAAGGGCAGTCTCAGTACCAAGCTGGGGACGAAACCCAGTCTGGGATGGGTGAAGGAGATTATTAGACTCCAGAAAGGCTACAAGCATGGTATTTATGTGTCTCTCCAGAATCTTACTCACCCAGGGCAGAAGGGAAATGGGACGGTAGTTAGCCAAGTTGGCCTGATCCAGATTAGGTTTTTTAAGAAGGGCCTTAACCATCGTACATTTCCAGGCCAATGGCAGTTCCCCTGTAGAGATGGAGGAATTCACCAGGTAAAGAATCGCAGGATGAATAGTCTCTGCGACCAAAGAGAGAGCCTGGGGGGGGCCTGGGGGGGCGGGGTCTATGGGAGAGCCCGATTTAATATTCGTCATAATTAGCTCCAATGAAGCAAGATCCAGCAGGGGATTGTGTGCTAGTAGGAATTGAGGTCCTACAATCGGCTCTGAAAGGGAAGTCCAGAGATTAATGGACTAAGGAGGTGAAAAAGTGAGATATATATCCTGAATTTTCTGTTGAAAAAACTCTGCCATATTATTACAGTCTGTAAGGACATCAGAGTTCGCAGCTTGAGTGACTTTGATTTCAGATTTGTAGGATCTAATAGAATCCCTATATTCAATTTTGCTAAGAGCTGAATAATTCACTCTCCATCTCCTTTCAAGCCTTCTGCAGCGTTGTTTAAGTTCCCTCAATTTAGGAGTGAACGAAGGGGCATTTTACAGTCTGTAAGTTATATGGGAGGATTTCTTAGGGAGTGCTATATCCAAGGAACCTTGGATCCGAGAGTTAAATGTTTCAATAGCATTGGCTAAATTAATGTTAAGATCATGGGTAAGTCTAGTGGTTTCTAGAGCCAAGTTCCATTGATCAACAGGAAGCCTTCACCAGTTCCGCTCTCTTACCGGATTATATTGGGGGGACATACGGGTCCAGGAATTTCCAAAGTCATAGGGATCAGGAAGTGGTCAGTCCAAGGAAGAGGGACGGGGGTCCTACCGTGAGTTTGCTACAATTGCTAAAAACTAGATCCAATAGATGACCTTATTTGTGAGTGGGTTTCAACACTTTCTCCGTAAGCTGGAGTGCTAAAAGATTCTCAGTCAGTTCTTTAGCCAAATTATCAGCAGGATCATCTAGGTGTACGTTAAGGTCACCAAGCACCGTGAAATTGCTGGTCCCAGGGCTAAGTCAGCAATTGCGGTAGGGAATGTTTCAAAGAATTGTCTAGAACTGCCAGGAGGGCGATATACTAGGAGGACGGAAAAGGTGCTGGTAGGAGAGGCCTCTACGAAGAAAGCCAAGCTTTCACAATCTGTTACGGGGTCTGCAATAATACGACAGTTAAAAATCTTTTTAAATATAATGGCTATACACCCGCCTCTACCGGTCTTATGATCGGACCGACTTATGGAGTAGTCGGGAGGAAGGGTTTGCGCAAGAATGGGCTCAGGTTCATTATGTAGCCACGTCTCTGTTAAAAAAGGACGTTGGGCTTTAAATCGTCCAACAACATCGAAAGTTCTGTGGAGTGCTTAGTGAAAGATCTGCAATTAAGGGAAAACATCTTTAGAGTGGAAGGGCAGTCAGTGTTTACTAAAATTTTAGTGGGGGACGAGAATGCAAAGTCACAATAGTTACATTGCACATTACCATTCATCGCGTTCATGGAATGCCGGCATGCTTCCATGATGTCTGTCCGAAGCTCATGGAGGTGTAATGGACTATATGATATGGCTTCGGCCGAAAAACCGACAGGCCCCTGGGCCCGGCCGGGCGTGGACGGGCGCAGACGGGCTTGCCTTTGACGCGCAGCTGGCGTGCCTGCTGCACGCGTCCGCTGGGCGTCGGGTAAAGCATCCGGTTATATAGAGGAGGAGCGCGAATGCTAGAGCGCTAACCTCCTTTGGACCGGAAGTCGCCTTTCCTCCCTCCACACAATCGGGACGACACCTGTGGTGGACCGGGGAGGGGCGGCCAGGAAGAGAACAATGGAAGACACGGCGCAAATCAGTGCAAAAAGGTGCCAATAAAGTGCATACACATAAAACAAATTTAAATGACGTTTTTAAAAGACAGCGCTAAATCAGGTTAAAATAGTTTACATTTGCTTAAAACAGGAAAGAACAGAGCTTCTGCCTTGCCTATACACGTCCGCTGCGCGTCGGGTAAAGCATCCGGATATATAGAGGAGGAGCGCGAATGCTAGAGCGCTAACCTCCCTTGGACCGGAAGTCGCCTTTCCTCCCTCCACGCAATCGGGACGACACCCGTGGATGACATGGAGGAAATGGCGGCCACAGTCATCGGGATACGGTGCCAGGAGTTGGGGATCCGGACACTGCTCAACATGCCCTGACACAACATCAACAGGGTGAGTACCGACCAGGGACTGGGGGGACGGGGGGAGATGGGCACAATGGCATACATGCACAAGTGAGTAAAGTACACTGCACACCCACTATTACTCTGGATCATGTCCCTGATCCCCTTGGCACACTGCAGCACACATACAAACAGCAAATAGGACCCCGTCCACTATGGGCAAAAATGGGAACCTCCCCACACAGCACCAATCTCACAACCAACCCATGCACACGTGTCAAAACCAGCAAAGCTGCATGTCTGTGAGCCACACTGACAATGCAAGTGACACTGCATGACAAATAGCATGGCTGCTGTCCAATTATCATGACATGGTGCACGCCACGACGAGGGGCGTGGCTTGGTCGCCGATGAGGACGGTCGCGTGAGCCAAGAGCTCCGCGCCGACCTCACCGCTTATCCTGCACGGAGAGCCGAGCAGGCTCTTCTGTGACCCTGGGAGGGTTCCTCCAGCTGCGGGAGCCTGCACAGCACGGAATTGGGTGCTTTAATTCTGCCTGAGACCGAGCCGAGCAGCGAAACGAAGAGGAGGAAGACCCGGCCTGCATGGAAAGAAAATGGCGCCCGACTCCATGGCTCGAGTTCTAGGGAGTGCCGGAGGGGAGGCGTAGTTTGGAGCCCTAGAGGGACGAGGGCTCTCCCCCCTTACGAGCGGTGAATTCCGGACGCCGGCAGTGAGATCATGGGCCCCCCGTGCACCGTGAGGAGAGGGAGGTGGTTGCCGGTAGCGCGGCCCCTGGGGGTCGTAGGAGTGTCTGACTGCAATGTCGCAGTGACTTACTGGCAGAAGAGGAGCGGGGAGGACTGCGCCTTGCCCGGCGTATCGTTGGAGAAGACGGGCAGGGGTCCCAACACCGATGGCCTGTGAGTGGCGGCTGTGCTTACATCGGGGGTGAGACGGGCCTCTGTGCTCGGCCATAGCGGGCGGACTCAGCCACTATCTGTTTGTTGGGCCGCGAGAGGGAACCCGGCCCTGCCTACGGCGAGGCCCTGTTCTACCCCGAGATCTGAGGAGGGAGCCTGTAGCGGGATCCTGGCCCCCCCCCCCGAGTGGTGCAAGGAGGAAGCGGTCTCCTGACGGTGCGGCCCCGGAGGGGGATATTGGAGACACCCGGCCACCAAAGCGAAGTGCATTGCCAGTTGCAGAGAGACGGGGAGGACTATACAGTGCCAGGGGAGTTACCAGAGACGACATGTGGAGACCCTGGCTCTGGCGGCCCGCGAGCAACTCCTGCACTAGCGGTGGGGGCGAGATGGTCTCCCGCTCTTGACTCTCGCGGGCGGAGTTAGCTGCTGCCTACCTACTGGACCGCGAGTGGGGGTTTAGCCCTGCCTGCTGTGGGGGCCCGCTCTACCCCGCTAACTGGAGTAAGCAGAGGAAGCTGTGACGTGACACTGGGGGGACCCTGACCTCGTGAATTCAGGGCGAAGTGGAGCTGCCCACAATTTGGCCAGCGGGCGGAGGAGTGAGCTTGCCGGTCATTCCAGTGTGGGTGGCCCGCTGCGGTAGAGCTGTTTGGAGGCTGCGGGCGGACCTCCAGAGCCAGCGGCGGGGGCTGGATGTGGCGTGGCCCCCAGCTGGCAGTGCATGAGTGGACTGAAGTGAACTGTGGCACCCTGGACTGGAGGAGTGACTGGCAGGGTGTTCCGTGGTGCTTGCGGGAGTGACGACGCTAGTGGGCAGAAGTAATTGCCCCCTGCGGCTTGCAGCGGCATCTGGCCCTGCATTGGGATACTTGCTTGGTGGCGGACTGTTGGATCTCCCTCCTGTGGAGGCTGGCTCTGTAGGCTGGGGAACCCCGCTGGATTATCTCAAGCGTGGGGGGATCCTTAGGAGGCCGCGGTGGTCCTGCTGGGTCTGATGCACCCTTGCCTGGCGGCTAGGGGTTTTGCCTGAGAGTGGTTTGTCCTGTCGGGATCCTTGCAGGAAGTGGAGACGGGTGAGGACACTGGGAGCGTTGTGGATGGAGGGGGCCGACGACTCGGAGAACCCATACTTTCGACTAACGGGGGACCCACGTCACCAGATTATAGGAGGAACTGGATGGTGAGACCAGGACTGGGGGCCAAGTCATCTGACACCCATGGGGGAAGCCGCGGGGCCGACAGGGGGTCTCCCCCGGAGCCGGAGGCAGTGGAGGAGCGGATGCGAGATGTGGTTGAGCCGGCCCCAGAAGGGCTGATGCAACAGCAGGTGGATCAGATCCTCCGAGTAATTACGGATACAAAGGAGGCGCTCCAACAAGACATTGCTCAAGTGTCACTGGGACTGGGACTCCTCCGGGCAGATCATGTAAAGCTGACTGACCGAGTGAAGCAAGCTGAGGCTACCTTGGAGGTCTTAAAACCGGCTCAGAAGGCAATGGATGCTAAAATGGGAGAAGTCACTCGCAGGCTCCAGGTGCTGGACAAGAGGGCCGGAGATGCAGAAGGGCGTAATAGATGGCACAACATCAGGGTAGTGGGCCTTCCGGAAGGAGTGGAAGGGGACAGCATGATAGACTACCTGGAACAGTGGCTGCACACTGAGGTTGCCCCTGAGGGCCTGACACCATTTTACACCTTGGAGAGGGCGCACAGGGTGACTGCCCGCTCGTTGGCACCTGGGAGACCGTCTAGACCTGTGGTGGCCCGCCTGCTTCATTATAAGGACAGGGATCTACTGCTTCATAAAGCATGCACCGCAGGCCCATACAGAGTGGACAATAATAATGTGTCACTGTTCCCGGATTATACTTTTTATGTACAGCGACATCGAGCCTCGTTACTGGCGATCAAGAAGGCCCTCCGAGACGAAGGCATTCAATACTCCCTGATGTTCCCGGCGCGCCTGCGAGTGACTTTGGATTATTATTATTATTATTATTATTATTATTAGGAGCTTATAAAGCGCGCTTATACCCAAAGGTGTCCTGGCGCTGAGAAACTGATCATCCCTGGAGAGCGAGTGTCTAATCCCTAAACAGCCAAGTCTTCAAGCCCTTTCTGAAAGAGAAAAGTTCCTCCATTTTTCTCATATGTGCTGGCAGACCGTTCCATGCAGTAGCAGCACCATATGAAAACAGCTTTCCTCCCCAGCTGGCCTTTTTTATCCTAGGCACCACTACTAGATTGCCCTCCAAAGAACGCAGTGCCCTCCCCGGCACATACTGCTTAAAACAGGCCTTCAGAAACTCTGGGCCAGTGCCTTTTAATGCCTTGAAGACTGTACACAAGGCCTTAAATTGGGAGCGTTTGTGAATTGGTAGCCAATGAAGTTTCCTCATTCCTTCTCGGATTGAGACATGTTTAGGTGTACCTGTCAACAGTCTCGCTGCCGCGTTCTGCACCAACTGCAGTCTGTACAGGTGTTTCTTTTGCAAGTTAAGGTACAGACTGTTGCAGTAGTCAAGACGCGAGAGAATGAGAGCCGACACTACTAGCTGGAGACCATCCGTGGGAAGCAATGCTTTAACTTTCCTCAGAATCCTGAGGATGTGAAAGCAGGATGAGACTACACCACTGACCTGATTTCCAAAGTCCAGTTTCTGGTCCATAATCACCCCCAGATTCCTAGCTTTGGGTGTGGGCACCGGTATCTTCCCCAATACCTCGGGCCACATGGCTGGGGACCAGATGTTGGGATTATTTCCGAATATCATTACCTCGGTTTTTCCAGCATTAAGTTTAAGGCAATTCGCAGCCATCCAACTCGCTATACCTTGAAGACAGTCATGACACCTTGCTGAAAGATCAACTTGGGACCCTCTTTGTACTGATAACACAATCTGCGTGTCATCAGCGTATGAGGTAAGTTGGATCTAATCAAAGCTCCCAAGGGACTCACATATACGTTAAAGAGAGTGGGACTCAAAGATGAGCCTTGCGGGACCCCACAGGGAAGGACAAAAGGTTTAGATCTCTCTGCTCCCAATTCAACACTCTGGGATCTGTCGGCCATAAAAGACTTAAGGAGGTTCCAGGCAGTGCCTTCCACCCCGGCCAAAGCCAGTCGGTCCATCATAACACCATGATGGACCGTATCAAAGGCCGCCGACAGATCTAACAGAATGAGGATCGCCTCACCCCCTTGATCCACTGCCACTCTGATTTCCTCAGTCGCCTTAACCAGGGCAAGTTCTGTGCTGTGACCAGCACGAAACCCAAACTGTGTGGGATCAAGGGCCCTCGATCTTTCAAGGAAGGAGGTAAGTTGCTTGTTTATGGCCTTCTCTAATAATTTTGCTGGTAGTGGGAGCCGCGAAATAGGCCTATAGCTATTCGGGTCACACTTATCTAGAGTGGGTTTTTTAATTAATGGTAAAATGGAAGCCGCCTTCCACCTCCTGGGATAGCTACCTGACTCTATAATAGAGTTAAACAGTGGAGTGAGTGTGTCGGCAATAACCTGTGGACAATTCTGAAGAACCGCCACCGGGCATGGGTCACTGGGGGCTCCAGAACGTGCCGTCACCAGTAAACCCCTAACCTCCTCTGCTTGTAGCGGGCTGGAGCCCCTAAGTTTATCCTGCGTCTCTACTGACCCAGCCTTCGTACTCCAAACTGCCATTCCAACCTCTTTGTAGACTTCGGAAAAGGAGGAAAAAATCCCTGCTACCTTGTTCTGAAAGAAAGTGGCCAAGGTTTCACAAAGGTCAGGACTAGTTGAGGAGATCGGTTCAGCTGGGATCGTGAGTTTAGTTAAAGTTTTAAACAGTTCTCTGGAAGATGAACTTGCCAACTCAATTTGCTCCGAAAAATATCTTTTCTTTGCCTCATGTATTTTATTTTTGTAAATAGAGAGGCTATTTTTATATTTTTCTTTATCGGACGGACTGTAACCCTTCCGCCATAATCTCTCCAATCTTTTACAGTCCGATTTCATGGTCTGTAGCGCATCAGAGAACCATGGAGCCGAGGGAGAGGCCCTTCTGGGCGTGAAAGATTTAACAGGTGCAAATATATTGCAGGCCCTCTCAATCCATTCAGAGTATGAATCTGCAGCCTTATTTGCATCCTGTGGGACACCAGGGGCGCTGGCCATTAGGTAATTACCGAACTTTGTCCCATCTATCTTTTTCCAAGCTCGGGTCACAATCTCCTCCCTAGGCTTAGTCTTTGGTAATGTCTGGGTTCCAGTAGGGAGTGTGAAAATTATTGCGGCATGATGAGACCAAGGGAATGGCAAGACTTCCACTACATCCAGATCCGTTCGATTGGTAAAAATGCCATCAAGGGTGTGGCCAGCCGTATGCGAGGGACCCACCACCCTTTGTTCCAATCCTCCGGCATCCATAAAATCCAGCAATTGCCTGGTATCCGGATCTAGTTTGTCATCCAGGTAGAAGTTAAAGTCGCCCAAAACAGTAAATGAATGGGCACAGAAACCATCCTCTACCAGGGTGCTGAGTGACTCCAAGAAGGGCGCTCTGGGACCTGGGGGGCGGTAAATCAACAGTGCTCTGAACGTATTTTTGTGAGAGAGGCGGATAGTGATAGAAAGTGCCTCACATGCTTGGTTAGATGCCGTGGAAAATAAAGGCTCAAGACTATTGTGATAAATAACAGCAAGTCCGCCCCCCCTTCCTGAGGGACGGTCCAACGTAAAACACATGAAATTAGCAGGGAGAGCCTTCACAATGTCTGGGCCTGCGGCACTGTTAGTCCATGTTTCCGTAATGAAAGCCAACTTAACCTGATGCTGTTCCATGAGCAGACAGCAGTCCATGCTGTGCTTCACTAGTGATCTAACATTCATCAGCAAACACTTCCATGGTACGGGTTTTCTTAGAAGTTGTGGGCCTGAATCCAGACTACACCCTCCTCTACCCTTGCCTGCGAGGGTTTCTAGCAGTGGGGCCCTGCATGACCTGCAAGCAGTACCTGAATCTCTGATGATCATTTCAGGATGGTATTTGGGACAGCCAGCCTTCCCCCCTTCAGGGTCGAGAAGCCTCAGTTGGGCAGAAGTATAACTCACCAACCCCAATGTGGCAGAGCCAAGGTGACTAGCCCTAAGCCCGGACCGAGCGCGGACGGGCGCAGACGGGCTTGCCTTAGGCGCGCCTTCGGCGCGCCAGCGGCGCGCCCGCTGCGCGCGTCCGCTGCGCGGCCGAGGCATGCTGAGTTTAAATTTCCCCTGCCGGCTCCCGCGCCCAATCACAGCCCAGTTCCCGCCTCCGGTCTCCACCAATGACCCGCAGGTACTACGTCACTGGCGGAGCCCCGGAGAGAGATCGGCTCAAGCCCCAGCCGGTAAGCCTGTACAATCAGTGCAAATATAATTGTAAGCGTCAAGCGGAGAGATGACACATAAAAACAATTAATACTTTCTACTAAAATGCAGCGTTAAAAGCCGTTAAACGTTCTTTTATAATGACCCCGATGAAGCATGGAGCGGGTTGGAAACCTACCGGGCAGGGACGGATAGAGCAGAAGGGTCAGGAAGTTGGACAGCAGAGGCACCACGACCAAGGCGTGCACAAGGCGTACCAGACGACGGCATCCTGGGACACAGAAATCTTCCACGACACAGACGGAGAAAGAGAGGTCGGCGGCCCTGCAAGCTGTGACAGAGATCTCACAGGCGAGCGGCACAACACTGCTGAGAGTGACCGACTCAGAAAATGGATCGGCGGAGACGGATTCTGATGGGACAGACGCGGGGAGTGTCACTCTACCACATGTCACTCCGGGGACGGTGGACGAGATCGCTGATGCCTGACTTTATGCACTGTCTCAAGTGGCTAGTAAGAGGGGTCAAATGGTCCAGGCACTGTTGCTTTTAGGCAGGGGTGATTGGGTGAGGCTCAGAGGTTCGGTGGGCTTGGGCGAGGTGACATTTGCCCTGTGCGGTTGGCCGTCTGTCTGTGGGCCCTCCCGGGGTTGAGGGGAATTCTTTATTGTTATAGTGAGGTTGGCGTCGGGATGCAGTGAAGCAGCGGGCCAGATCTTCTTGGCGTTAAAGCTCCCCCCTAGTTTCACTCTTAGAGTGAATCCCTGGTAGCTACCATTGGGACTGTTTGTGGTTAGTTTGGATGGGTACTAGCTGTTTAGAGCCTGTTTTGGGGAGGGGAGGGGGGAACATTTTGGGGTTGTTTTTGGGATTGTTAGAGCCACCGGTGTGTCAATGCAAGGAGTGCAGTTGTGGAACAGAGATAATCCGCATTATGGGGACATCACCGGAATTCAAATGTATCATGTGGAATATATGGGGAATGCATACGATGTTGAGACGCCACAGGGTCCATGCTTATTTGGTGCGGTACAGATAGCTTTCCTCCAGGAAACCCATATTGATCGAGTTGAAGGCCAGGCTTTGCAGCGCCGGTGGAGGGGGCAGCTTTTTTACACAACGTATTCTGCTTTTGCTAGGGGCGCACTGATTTGGGTGAGGGTGGGGGTTCCCTTCCAGCCGACTGAGCAGACAGTGGATCCTGAAGGGAGGTTCGTGGCTGTTCAGGGGAGGTTAGATGGGAGAGATGTGGCATTGTGCAGTGTGTATGCCCCTAATGTGGAACAGAAGGCTTTTTTTGCTCGGCTATCAGGGAGACTGGCTTCATTCCTGACCAGTTCTGTGATCCTGGGGGGCGATTTCAACTGAGATGGATAGGTCACATTCACCGCTACCCCAGGCACCCATACATAAGCTCTCGAAACTCCGGAGGGATTGGCAGGCAGAGTGGGGGCTGATAGATACGTGGCGGGCGCAGCATATGGGCGAGCGGGACTATTTTTATTAATCTGCTGTACATGCCTTGCATGTGCGGCTGGATGCAGTGTTGTGCTCTCCGGACGTCCACGCGCTGGTCCGCCATAGTGAGTGCTTGGCAAGGACAATCTCGGATCATAATCCGATACTTTTGGCGCTGAGGTGGTCTCGGGAACGGCCTGCAATCCCTTCCTGGCGATTGCGCCCAGAGGCTTTGGAAGACCCGGTGTTTCGCACAGAAGTACAAGAGGGTATTGAGCATTATTTCCTCGAGAATGAAGGGACGGTGTCGACCCTAGCCCTAGAGTGGGATGCCTTTAAGGTGGTGGTGCAGGGCTTATGTATTGCTAAAACGGCAGGAGTGTGGAGGACGCTTTTGCAGGACATAGAGAGGGAGGAACAGCGGCTGCGTCGAGCAGAGAGGGCCCACTCTGAGGACCCGGGGGCACAGGCCGAAGTCCTAACTGCAAGAGAGGGAGTGGCGACGCAGGTAGAAAGGTTGCGCTGCTTTGACCACAAGGAGTATTTAGTGCAGGCACACGCGGATAGAGTTAAGGTGGGTTCCCTCTTGGCGTGGCTGGCTAATCCGGCCCCAAGGGGCACGCCCATTCTGGCTTTAACCACTCCAGCGGGAGTACTGGAATATACCCAACAAGGGATTAACGAGATGTTCTTGACGTTCTATGCGGACCTATACGAGAGTAGATTGCAGGGTGTATGTGATGGATTAGATGAGTTCTTGACTGAGATACGACTGCCATGTCTCGAGGACGAACAGAGAGATACGTTGGGACAGGAAATTTCAGTGGGGGAAATACGTAGTGCAATAAAACATATGGCGCGTAAGAAAACCCCGGGAGCAGATGGTCTACTGTTCGACATATGTCGATATCCTTGCCCCCAAAATGCTGGTGGTCTATCAGGAAACCTGGGACTTGGGGAGATTGCCAGATTCCACTCGCGAGGCCATCATTATCCCGTTGCTGAAACCGGGTAAGGACTCGTTGTCTAGGTCAGCCTACCGTCCACTATCGATGTTGACAACCAACTACAAGATTTTGAGTAGGATTCTGGCGACCCGGCTTCTTCTTTATATGACGCAGCTGGTCCATTCTGACCAGGCGGGCTTTATTCCAAAGCGCAATACTGCGACTAATGTGCGACGCCTTTTGCGGATTTTGGGCGAGGACCATAGTGAGACCCCTACTGCGGCGGTTCTCTGTTGACATCGAGAAGGTGTTCGACAGCCTAGAGTGGCCATATTTATATCAGATCCTGCGTGAATTTGGACTGGGGGACACCTTTGTAGGGTGGACGGAACTTCTCTATAGGTCGGCGACGGCTCGGGTGCGGACGGGTGGGACGATCTCATCAGCCTGCCAAGTGGGACGGGGCACGCTACAGGGATGTCTGCTCTCTCCATTGTTATTTGCCCTAGCCGTTGAGCCTCTGGCTTCACATGCCCGATTGGGGACGCATTATCCAGGTTTGTACCTCCATGGGAACATGCAGTTTATCTCCCTTTATGCGGATGACTTGTTGATCTTTCTCGCAGACATGGCTATGGCTTTAGAGGGCACGCAACACTTGCTACAGGTGTTTTGGCGGTACTCGGGGCTGAGGAGGAACTGGGCAAAGACCTGCTTGTTCCCAGTGGCGCCGGCTGTGCAGAACCCGTCGCAGGCATCCGTTGGGAGCCCCACTGTTTACCTTATTTAGGCACCAACGTTTATCATACCTCCGAGGATTTGTTGGAGGGTAATTTGGGTCGGGCCATGCTCGAACTTAGGGGCAGTTTTGGGTTTTGGAGCATGTTGCCGCTATCGGTAGCGGGTCGGGTGGCGCTCCTGAAGATGGTGGCGCTCCCGCGCTTTTTGTATTATTTTCAGACGTTGCCGGTCTGGGTGGCGGGCTCCATCTTCCGACAGCTCCGCTCTATGGCTGTAGGATTTATCTGGGGGTCGGGCAGATGGTGGGTTGCAATGGCTACAATGATATGCCCGAGAGCTGATGGGGGGCTGGCAGTGCCAGACTTGGAATGGTACTATTTAGCAGCGTAATTGCAGTGGCTCACCCAGGCTGTTGCTCAGGAGTTCCGGGGTCCGGATGGTCCTGAGGGGCGATAGATCCCACGCTACATCTTGTCCTTTATAGTGCTTCAGCAGAAGAGGCGTCCTAAACCGCTCACTGCGGAAGAGAGGACGCTGCAGCTGTGCTGGAATCGGATCCAATGTCAGGCCGGATTCACTCGCCCGTATGCTCCAGAGATACCGCTGGGTATGTGCACGGCCTTCCCACATGGTGGGGATTGGACGGCACTGGCTAATTGGGAAGACATGGGAATACAAATGCTAGGAGACCTCTATGAGAATGAAACCCTGTTGACATTTCAGGCCCTTCAGCATAAATACGATCTCCCGCGAGGGGATTATTTCGGCAATACAGCGCTATTGGGGGACGGGTCTGTCGGAACCGCTGGCCTCAATGGTGTGCCAATATGTGGTAATGGCGGCGGGAACTCTTAAGGCTATTACGTGCCTTTACAGACGCATGATGACAGAGGCTCTGGAGCTATTGAGTGCGTTGCAGGAGAAGTGGGAAGCGAACCTTGGCAGGGAAATCCCAGAAAAAACGTGGGCCCAGTTGGTCAGAAGAGCTTGGAAGAGCACGAGGAATGCTAGATTTCAATTGGTACAGTTCTATGTCCTGCACAGGGCGTACTTGACACCAGCCAAGATTAATCAATATTTCAGTGCGGCGTCCGCTCAATGTCCGAGATGTAGTTTGGAGGGAGCCGACTTCCAGCATATGATGTGGGGATGTATGAGTTTGGGAACATATTGGAAAGAGGTGCTGGAACCACTGTGTAATATAACTGATCGTATAATAGAACTGGACCTGGGCGCTTGTTTGTTGCATTGGTTCCCGCATACAGCTAAAACAAAAGTGACAAGTAAATTTATAGATCTGGGCCTCGTATTAGCCAAGAGGGAAATCACATTGCATTGGAAGTCAGCGAGGGGGCCAGGTGTGGGGAGATGGCAGGCGGAACTACTCAAGTGGGCACGGAGCGAAGGTACGCTTCGGCTACAGCAGGCCCTACGTACTAATAATGACAAGGCGCAGGAGGCGGCAAGGGCGTGGGAGGCCTTAGTTGCAATTTTACAGGCTCCAGAGCCAGGTTTGGAGGAGAGCTCGGACTTGGAGGACCGACAGGATCCAGCTGGCACTTTAGCACAAGGAGAATGACCCAGGGTGCGATCAATGGGACAAATGGTGATCTTTAAGGTATATGTAAGCCCTGTACTGTATTACTGTTGTTCACGACTGCTATTGTATTGGATTCTGATGCACCTTAATGGCTTAACGACCATGCTCTTGAGGTACACCGGTGGAGGGAGAGGGATGTGGGCGGGGGACACACTGAGAAGCGACTTGTGATATATCATATTGTCATTTATCCGCATGTTACTGTATTGCTTCTCAATGACGTTGGTTGTTTGAAAATCAATTAAAAAAAAATATTTTTTAAAAATGGTGCACGCCACGACACAGAGGTGGCTGAGTGTGGAACACATCAGGAAAGGAGCAGGTCACACTCTGACACATCCACTTGCACAAACAACCCCTGATGACAACAACACATCTGCGATTAACTATGCCCAGGAGTACAAAATACGAACAAGTCTGCAACATCTCAGCACTGTAGAAGCACAGAAATCAAAGGCACACCACCTCAAAGGGAGAAAGGGGCAGCAGATTCACAGCTGCAGGGGCGACTCTACCACAATGCAGCACACACACATAGCAAGAACAGCACATCGACATTGACGACAATGTGGTACAAAGTGCAACACTTTCACTACAGAACAGAGGACACAACTTGTTCCGCTTGTGCGTAGAAACTGGCCAATCACATCTGGCATAGCAGAAAACTGTGAGATGAAGATGTACGTGTACAACCTCATATCCAAGATATAGTTCAAATGTCCACTGCCCCGTATAAAATAGTGAGCTCCTCCCAAATAGTCACAATGTACGTTGTCATGCAGTCTGTTTGTAGACCTGAGCAATGTGTCAACATACATGTCAACACAATGTTAAAATGCATCTACCCTTCACATTGCAGAGGGACAATCAACGCCTCCCACAGAGCAGAGCGGACAACCCATCAGTGATGATGAAGAGGACCTCCACACCTTCGACACCGACGCCCTATAACAGCTCATGGACATCTTAGGCAACTCACCTCCAGGAGCAGGGCAGCCCAGCTGCATCGAGGAGACCCACCCCCTGCACAGACCACACAGCAGGAAGCACCCACCACCAGGGCTGGCTCCCATCACCTCACCGAAGCACACCGCAATCCAAGACCAGGTGTTAGACTGCCAGAAGGAGGTGGCTGATTATGTGTGGGTGGGGTTCGACCTCATGGCAGCCGAACTAGATTACATACATGGCTGTCTAATTCCCATCAGGGACCACTTACACTCCCCAACAGACACCCACACTGCGACAGAGACACAAGCATTTGCACATTTCCAGTACTGAACCTCGCCCAGAGCCCCGGGATAATCATTCCCACCCCTACGCTGGACTTGCGTATCCCGGCCCAGTCCACTCCTCTTACGTGTAAAGGGGACGACGACAAAGCTACATGTCCAAGGTCTAACCCACTGCCTGAGGTAACATGGTTGAGTCCGCTGTACACAGCACAAAACCCAATCAGAAAGGGTCCATGAGTTGTGGTTCACTGAGTTAGTGGCACCTGAAGAGCTGAGCAGGGTATCAAGCTGATGATGGCATCCAAGAAAGGTGTGACCAACTCTGATAGTCTGGCTGTAAGACTGTTTCGACTCTGGCAGTTGTTGGTTGGAGGAGTTCCTAGCGGTGGTGGCGTGTGTAGCCAGCGGTAATGCGTCTTCTGGGCAGGTCAGGCTTGATTTGATGTGAGAGCCCTGGTGGACCACAGTTGAGGCAGGAGCCAGCGGTCAGCGCAGGGCCACAGACACATGGCGTTGCTGGCCCCCAGGCCATCGACTCACAGGCCATCAAATATTCAATCAGACAGGCTCCATGACATGAGCTGCACAGAGTTAGTGGCCCCGGATGCACTGCGGCCGGCACAGGCACACCGCCACGGGACGGTGATTTCCGATGCACTGAGGTAGGGCCACGAGAGCTGAGCGGGTCCTTGTCGATGTCCAAGGTGAATGACGCGGTGTGTTTCAGGGGACATGGAAGGTGTTCTTCCAGAGCATGATGCAGAGGGCAGAACCAAGCAGAAATAGGCAATATGGAGGTGATGAATGCTACAGATTAATTTTTAACACCAAGTCAGTATCAGCTACATGATGATGAAGGCAACCCCCAGGCCATAGACTCAGGCGACACCATAGTTCAACCAGAGAGTGTCCATAAATTTCGGGGCACAGAGTTAGTGGCACCAGAGCTGAAAGGGGATGCAGTCTGCGATGAGGCCTGTACAATGGTATAAATTCGGCCATAAATAAATCAAGGCTCAGTTCCAAATGCGTGACCTACTTGACCGCAGTGTAGGCCGTAAGCAGCGGTCAGCAGGGTCTCACAGCCACGTGTCGTTGGCTTGCGATGCACAGAGTTAGTGGCACCAGAGCAGTTGTTGGTAGTGTCCGATCAACTCCGTAACAATGATCCTTTTTTCCTCCGAACTGAACCGCGTCTTCCTTTTACTCCTCTCCTTGCGTCTAATGATATGAACACGGCCATTACTAAATCAAGACTCAGTTCCAAATGTGTGACCTACTGGACCGCACTGTGGGCCAGACGCAGCGGTGGAGTATGTCAATGAGAAAGGAGTACTTCGGGCCTGTCTCGCGGAGGCCAGCAATGGTCTGAGGAGGCTGCCAAGGTCGCAGGCCTCAGGCTTGGAGCATGCACGTGGTGGGCCCTCTTTGACACACGCTGGTGTCTGCAGGTGAGCTTTGAGGCCTGGGTATGCAGGGGGGGCCAAGACGGGTCTGGGGACCAGCGGCCTGGGGTGCAGAAGGCGAACAGGATCGCCAGCACTACCGCTCACGGCGTCTGCCTCGTGGCGGGATGAGCGGCGCCACCCTGGCAGCAAGTTGGCCATTCCGGAAGAGAACCACGCCCAGAGCAACGTGCTTTTTATTCACAACCGTACGCTAGCATGGCGTATGCTGGGCCAGCCCACTCTGCTCACGCTTGCACTGGGTGACGTAACAAGCTCCATTTCCCCGATCTTCCCCACTGGCTGAGCTAACATGGTTGCGTCCACTGTCCACTGCACTCCAAACACCAGCAGTGTATGTCGACATGGACATGTCTGTGGTCTGCATACTGCAGTCTGGCCAGCACATTCACGCCACACTTGCCATTGTGTACATTCTCATTCATGGGTCACTTGCCTCCTTCGCACATGCCTGGTTCCCACCTTTCCCCACAGTCTGCTATTGTGTGGCTGAGGTGCCATGCCGTTGATGGCTTGTGTACATGGCCAGCCCTGGTTACCACAGTAAGTTGTGCTGTCGTGTCTGGTAGGTGGGCATGTTGTATGTGAGTTTGTAGCGTGTGCATTACCAGAGTTGTGATTTGCATGATTGTGGAGTTGAGGTATGTGGTGTGTTCATTTGGAACTTACTAACGAGCACTGCATTCACATAGGTGCCAGCCACAAAGCGCTGGTTGATGATGGACTGTCGGAAGATGAAGGAATCATGCACACTGCCTGGGTAGGTGGTGACGACATTGGTGAAGAGTCCCTGGTGGTCCACTATTGCCTGCACATTGATGGAATGCGTGTGCTTTCTGTTGCGGTAATTGTGTGCAGTGACGGCAGGGGGCACAAGTAGCACATGTGTGCAGTCAATTGCCCAACACGTGCGGGAAGCCAGCTATGGCGTAGATACCTTGCTTGGTCTCCAGCGGTTCCTGCGCAGTGTGGGGGAAGTGAAGGTGCTGGGCTACCAAGCTGATGATGGCATCCAAGACAGGTGTGAGGTACTTTGATAGGGCTGGCTGTGAGACTCCTCCGACTCTGGCAGTTGTTGGTTGGAAGGTACCAGAGGACAACAGATGCAGCACAGCCAGCAGCTTTGTCTGCGGAGGGATGTTGGTTGTCCGCTGTGTTGGTACCATCAGCCTGTGGGCAATGATGGTCAGGATGCGGAGGATGGTTGTCCTTTTGAGCCTGTAGTGGGCAATGACGTCCTCTGATGTTAGGTCTATGAGGCTGGTGCGTATTCTGAAGGTCCGCTGTCTTGTTCTGCGCTGCCTCAGTGGTAGTCCAGAGGGGATGGTCCTGGGGGTAAGGGTGGTCGTGGGGGGGTGGTGGTGGGTGTTGTGGCCCTCTTGGGGCTCCAAGCTGCACGATCAGTAGCTCCATGGCATCTGTTGTTTTTCAGGTGTGGCTCTGGGATGGGCTCCCTTTTATAGTGCAGGTTGTTAAATCCCTGCTCCTAACGCGCCTTAACGCCTGTTTTGGGATCTTATCACCGATCTGGATGGTCATTGAGAATGTTGCGGAGTAGTGTTGTCTCGAGTTTTTGCACGGGAACGCTTACTCTGCATATCATTAGCGTTAGTTGCCGGGGTCATCTGTGGCGATGTTTTTTGCGGCTGCTATCGCAGGTGAACTGTTGATATCGGCTGTTAGCACCAGATTGTGAATAGGGCGATAAATTTATCACCACTTTGGCTGCGATAAAGTGCCACTAACTCTGCGATAAGTCCTTGAGAATATGCCCCTCTATTCCTAGCAGAAACCTGCTCTTCATTAGGAAATTACAGGAGTATTTAAGTAAAGGCGTTTTGATTTCAATGGGTCCAAGAGAAAAGGATATTGGCCTTTGTACATTGAACTTGAGCCATCTGAACCTCATCTTTTTCTAAGGATTTTTCACTTCTGAATAGTTTGACAGTCTGCATGGGTCCCTAGATCCTTCTTTTAACTTAAGAGACATGCTGCTCACGTTACCACAGCTCTCCAGTGCTAAAGTTCTTGTATTCTCTCCCATGAACGTGGTAATATTGGTTCATCCCAAATTGGCATATTTAGTTTACTTATAGGCCACTAGTAAAGTGCCTAAACGTACCCACGGTCTGTAAATTACATGCTATTAGTGGGCCTGCAGCACTGATTGTGCCATCCTCTTAAGAAACCTTTTTACCATGTCCCAGGCCAGCAATTGCAGAGCCTGTGTGTGCAGTTTACACTACCATGTCAACCTGGCAAAAGTAACCTTTTGCCAGGTCTAAACCTTCCCTTTTTATACATATTCTCTATCCCTACAGTAGGCCTCGGACAACCCAGAGGGCAGGGTGTAATGTAGTTAAAAGTCAGGACATGTACTTTTAAGGTTTACGTGACCTGGCAATGAAAAACTCTCAAAGTCATTTTTCACTACTGCAATGCCTGTTGCTTCCATAGGATTACATTAGGATTACCTTAATTTTATTTTTTATAAGTGTAATCTCCAATTAGGAAGAGATGAACCCTTCAAGTCTGGTGTCTCTGGAATCACAATTTGAAATCCAAAGAAATCCAAACTTATGGTGAAGTCAGATTTTAAATTACAATTCTGAAAATGACACTTTTAGACTTTTGGCATTTTCTTGCTTCAGCCATTTGGTGCCTATAAACCTGTCTCTGATCACATATCTGGGTGCAGTTGACAGATGATCTGTGTGTATTCCTCCCAGTCAGCAACACACAGTGGGACCTAGGTGTGTCTCAATGGGCCATCTCGGGCAGGGTGAGAGGGAGGAACTGGGCATAGCCTCACTTACACCTGAATAGGCTGTGTCCTTCCCACACAAAAATGGCTACATACCCCCTCTGTATTGAGTCTGGACCAGGGCAGGAAGAGTGAACATTTGTGCTCCTCAAAGGGCCACTGGGTTTAAGTACTGGAACTCAGACACTACCACTTCAGTACACTTCTAGATCTGTATATACTCTGCTAGTAAGAAGGACTGCCGTGCTGCTGAAGAACCGCCACTCTGCTGGACTGCACCTAGATGGACTCCTGCTTTGCTGTGGTGAACTGCCTGCTCCCCTCTTGCCTGGGTGAGAAAGACTGGACCTTCATCACTTGAACCCAGCACCTCGAGTGACTCAAAGGGCTACTTGGCTGGCCTCCAGATCTGAAGCCTCAGGGACATAATAGGATTCCAACCTACTTGGATTTGAACTGCGACTCTGCCATCTGTGAGTCTACCCTGCCAAGTGGTGCCACCCCGTCCTGGACCCTTGGATGTGGGCCTAATGTGCTTACCAGTGGAACCAAGGCATTTTCTCTCATGAACGACGCATACCGAACAGAATTAACACAGCGGCGCTTCCGCATGGATTTCGACCATAATAAAAATCTAGCATCGCTACCACCTCTTGCATGTTTGGACTCATGCATATCCTTCAGAAATGCCACTGCACAATGCTTTTCCTGCCGCAAGCGTCTTCTCACATCCCTCGTCGACGGCAGCCTCAAGGATGACGACAAAACTCCTCATCGCAGCTTCACTGCTCATTAAACCCAATGCCTCACCTCGGCTGTGCTTCACATCCTCGACACTGGACTTTGCATTGCAAGCCCATCAACAGGATCCTCGATGTCGACACAACAGGGCCACGCACCACAGCCTCTCCGCATCTCGGAACTGACGCATTGCCTCTGCTGTGCGATGCATCTTTGACACAGAGCCACACAGACATCTACAACCACGATTTAAGGTAATTTGTTCAGAGGGACTAACTGGGTCCCCATAGCTCGCCCGTGCACCACTATGGTCAGCCTAAACTGGTGACTTTGTCCCAGCCTGAAGTGACCAGATATCCTCAATGGTGCTTTTTGCTTCTTGCTGTTATTTTCTACTATAAATTTTACATTTGATATCTCTGAGTCTGCTAATTGGATTTTTGTCGCTTTTGTTCAGAGCTAATTTTCTAAACTGGTAAGGGATCATTTGGCGTTATCACCATTTTACTGTTTGTAGTGTTGCACAAATACTTTAAACACTGCCTCTAAAGTTAGGCCTGACTACTCTGTGCCAAGCTACCAGAGGGTGAGCATAGGTTAATTTAGGGTAGCCTACTTCTCACCGTGACTAGAATTGTGGTTGCTGCTTGACCAAGGCTCATGCCCCTGTCATCCTGTAGCCAATTTTGACTTGTAGTTGTGCAGTGCCATACAGTGATTTGGTATACACTACCATTCCACACCTAGAACCAATTTGAATTTCAAATTCTCCCTGATCGGCATTTTTTATTTCCCAAATTATCTCTCTACATATTGGATCTTAAAACCACACCTGCAAGCATGGAATTTGAGCTGGCCAACTTGGAGGTTTACACTGTGGCCCTACTCAAGGACTTTGCAAGGAGTTTGGACTTCCTGCCAAGAGCACCACCAGGAAGGTGAAGTTCACTCCATACAGAATGAGACCACAGGAGAGGATGACGAGCAGGAGGGCCCTGTGGAGGACCCTTCCATGGAGCCACTTGAAGAGGAAAGGAATGACTTGATCCCTAGAATGGATCCCCCTGCTAGGGCAGGGAGCAGTATCTACTCCCATGGCCTGTCCCCCAAGGAACTGGCAGAAAGGAGGGAGGAGTACTGGCTTATGAACCAAGTCTGAAGGAGCTGGATCTCAAGGCCATACAGGCAGAGTCCAGCAGCGATGGTGGCAGCATACCCGCAGATACCATTCTATGGTGGGAGATGATATTGACAAATGGTATTCTGCATACGAGGTAGCCCTGACGGTTCACAAGGTCCCAGAAGAGCATTATGAGGGTGGTTTATGGAAACACATGCCTCTGTGGGATGGAACACACTTCTGACTTTAAAGGTTGGGGACCAAACCAACGAAGGGTCTTTTAATTGTAAACTTTGGACTGACCCCTCAAAAGTACTGCCAAATGCCCATTTTGAAGTACTGGCAGTGGCTCACCGTTAATTGCCAACTGTTGGAGGCTCTGAGAGACACAGGAACCAGTATGACTAATGTGAAGAATCAGCTGGTGTCCTCAGAGCAGGTCCTTCCTAACACATTTCACCAAGTCATAGTCACTGACAATCGTGAGAGCCATCTACCAATAGCTCTGGTTCCCTTTGAGTGGGGGGGGTCTCAGGTTCTCTGAAAGTAGCTGTGAGCCCTTCCATGCCTGTAGATTGTCTGTTCGGCAATGACCTGGAGCACACTACCTAGAGAGAAGTAGACCTCAGGTCGCACTTGGATATTTTGGGATTGCCTGAATGGGTCTGTATGATCACATGGCCTATGCCTGCCCATGAAGGGAGGCTAGGGTCTCTGCAGCCTAAAACAATGGCCCAGACTACTGCCATGAAAGTGAGAGGCAGGGGTGTGAGAAAGCAGCCCCTGAATTCCCTATGGTCGAGGTTGACGGGGCACCTGAGGAGGAGGCCCGAGCCAAATGGGGAGGACATTGAGACCCTTGGTGACCTGCCTGACCTTGCTGGTTGGCAAGTTGAGGGCGGGCCCACCAGTTCTGCAGATGCATAGAGACTGTCCCACTCTAGAGGGCTTGAGGGAGCAAGACCAAGCCCAGGCAGAAGGTGACACCTCTGGGGATCACCTGATCTATTTTGAGAATAACCTCCTATATAGCGAGCCTAAGGGTTCTGGTTAAACCCTTATGCTGGTGATCCCTCAGTGTTCCAGGACCTTCCATTAGGTTTGGCTCCTCATATAGCTCTGGCAGGACATCTAGGGCAGGATAAGACCTTTGCCAGGCTTTCTGCACACTTTTATTGTCCCTGGATGAAGACGGCCTCAGATGCATACTGTACGTCCTGCCCAACCTGCCGAACCTGCCAGGCCAGTGGGAAGTCAGGGAAAAAGCATAAAGCTCCCCTGACTCCACTACCTGTTGTTGGCACTTCCTTTGAAAGGGTAGGCATCGACATTATTGGACCCTTAGACCCCAACACAGCCTTTAACGACAGGTGTGTGCTGGTTTTGGTGGAATATGCCACCGCTAGCCAGAGGCCATCTCTCTGAGGTCCGTGACTGTACCTGTGTTGGCCAGAACTCTGATGGGTGGCTAGAACTCTGATAGGGATTTTTACCTGTGTGGGGTTCCCCAAGGAGGTAGTGTCTGACTGAGGTACTGCCTTAATGTCAGCGCACATGCAGTCCAAGTGGGATGAGTATAGGGTAACCTAAAAGTTCACTGTACCCTATCAGTTCCAAATCAACGGTCTTTTTGAGAGATTCAACAAGACCTTGAAAAACATGATAATGGGCCTTCCTGAGCCCATGAGGCATGAGTGGGACATCCTCCATCTATGCCTTGTCTTTGCCTACAGGGAGGTGCCACAGAAACAATTAGTTATTGGCCCCTTTGAACTCCTCAATGACCGTCCTGTTAGGGTACATAGGAGCTTTGTGAGGGAGGGGTGGGAAACCTCACCAGGATGTGGTCATCTACATGCTGGTCCTCTGCAACCTGATGCACCGCTTCTGGAAAATATAAAAAGTAACCTTGAGGCCAATCAAGAGGTTATGATGCTCTAGTATGACCACACGGCCACTCTGTGGAGTTTCAGCCTGGCCAGAAAGTATGGGCCATAGAGCCTGTGGAGCCCAGAGCTCCCCAGGATTGCTGGGCGGGGCCCATATGATGTGATGTGAAAGAGCAACAGGAGAAGTCTCCTACCTGGAAGATCTTCAGACCCTAGAATCCTTCTAAGCTTGCTCTACATGAATCGCCTCCAGCCTCAGTTTGATAGGTACGAAGTGGGCATGCTCCTGGAGCTAGATGAAGGTGTGGAAGAGGAGAGCGAGCCTCTCCCTCGCCTCCTCTTTCCAGGAGCACAATGCTTCAGTGGAAGGTGTTATTCTCTCTTCTACCCTAGCCCCAGAGCAGGAGAGTGACTGTTATCAGTTACTGGGGCAGTTTACCTCTCTTTTCTCCCTCACATCTCCACTCACACACCTGCGCGTCCATGATGTGGACCCTGGTACAGCCTACCTGTAAAGATCAAAATGTACAGGTTGTCAGACAGAGTGCGAGTCAGCATCAAGGAGGTCTCCAAGATGCTGGTGTTAGGGGTGATTGAGCCTTCCAACAGTCCCTGGTCCAGCCCTGTGGTGCTGGTATCAACGGCTGCCCCACTGGGCGCACCCCCTAAACTTAGGTTCTGCGTGGAGTACAGGGGTCTCAATTAAGTCACCAGGAATGATGCGCACCCCACCCCCTCAGCTGATGAGTTCATCGACAGGCTGGACACTGCCAAATTCCTCAGTACTTTTGATTTGGTATCAGGGTGCGGGCAGGTTGCTCTGACTGAAGGAGCAAAAGAGAGGTCTGAATTCTCAACCCTAGAGGGCCACTTCCTATTTCGGGTGATGCCCTTTGGCCTGCAGCATGCCCTGCCACCTTCAAGAGATTGGTTACCAGCATCCTAGCTGGAAAGGAGGTCTTCTTTGCCTTTAATCTGAACTACATTGCGGTCTACAGCTCCAGCTAGGAGGAGCACTTGCAACATCTCCAGGTGGTGATTCAGGCCCTGCAACAGGCAGGCCTGACTATCAAGGTCAGTAAGTGCCAGATAGGGTAGGGTTATCTGGTGTGTCTGGTCCACCTGCTGAACGGAGGCACGGTCAGCCTCTCTAAACCAAGATTGGGAAAATCATGACCTGGCAACCACCTAAAACACATTCTGAGATGATTATCTTCCTAGGCCTCACAGGATATTACAAAAGATATTTTTTTTTAACAAGAGTTTTATATAGCGCAAACTTGACCCAAATCGGGTATCAGAGCGCTTTATATAGCACCAGTTGCATTACATGAGGACACATTCATTTTTGTTAAGCACTGAGAGATTACTTGATTTGCCCAGAATCACAGGATTTTCAGCTTCATTGCCGAGACTCGAACACAGTTCTCCCGGATTCAAGGTCGACCGCCCTAGCCGTTAGGCCAACTCCTCTCTCCTAAATTTGTTAAGGGATAAGGCACCGTTGTTGCCCTGGTAACAGAGGTGACATTGAAGAAACAGCCCAGATCGGCGATCTGGACACGGGCCTGTCATGAAGACTTGAATACCCTCAAGGAGGCCATGTGTACAGCACCTGTACTCAAGGCTCATGACTTCTCCAAGGAATTAATAGTGCAGACGGATGCTTCAGAGAATGGCATGGGGATGGTCTTAGCACAGTTGAAGGAAGAGGGCCCATACCAACTGGTAGTATTTGTAAGAAGCTGACTCTGTAAATAGTATACCAAAGTAAGGTATACACGGAGTCCAATGGCTCCCGAAAGGTAGGCAGAGGTAAACATAGATAATACCTTACTCTATTTTTGTGGGCGAGCAGTAAGGCTTTATCAGAGGGTAGTGTTAAGCATTTATTGTACACACTCAGGCAAGAGATGATTTCACACACTCAAAGACTGAACTCTGACCAATTTGTTTTGTAAAAATATAATTTAGTTTTATTTTATTTCAAGAACCAAGCCAGCCCTGGTGCAGGTAAGTGAAATAATACTTTGCAGGAATAACACAGTTGAATGCAGTTGTATGTAATTGATTTGAATACAGATAGGTTAATTATTCAGAAACAATTGAAATTACTTTTCAGTTTCTTTGCAGTTACTGGCTGAATACTTATTAGATTACTTTTTCTACTCAGTGGGGTGTGCCTATATGTCACACTGGGATATTTCCTAAATAAAAGGTAAGTAAATCAGTTTTTGTGAGTACACAGTTTCTTAATGTTTCATACAATTTTCCAGCTCCACACTTAAAACATTTTTCATAGAAAAGCAGTCAATGCAATCCTATGGGGGAGGAAATGAACTTATTGGTTTACAGGTAATTACTTAGTTTTGGGAGTTGGTTTTCTGGGGTTAGAACAAGGGTCCCTCCAGGGTCAAGGATGCACTCCTAGAGTACTCTCAGCCGGCCCAAGGGCGGCCGGGTGCAGAGTGCTGAGGCCCAATGTTATCCAATGAGGGATAGCGGGCCCCTGGCTTCGCAGGTCGGGCTGGACTGTTCCCATGAGGAACAAGGTCAAGACTGATTTTCATATGGCTGAATCTGAACTGGGGTGACGAGGTAAGCTAAAGAACGATGATGGATTCAACCCAGATCTGTGACTGGGGGTGAATGTCTGAAAAGTTTCAGAACTTTGTCAATCATCTCCTTGTGTTTGCTTTGTTTGCTCTAAGTTGGCAGGGAATGCCCAGATATGGGTCCCTTGCTCACTTTGCCCCTGGATTCACGCTAGCCTGGCTGATGAGGGGTATTACCCCGAAACCGGTCCTAGGATGCTTGCTTCCGGTCCAGAAAAGACCTGGCTTGGCAGTTCGGGCAGGACTGTTCTCATGAGGAACAGGGTCAAGACTGATTTGCATATGGCTGGGTCTGAACTGGGGTGGCAAAGAAAGCTAAAGAACAATGATGGATTAAACCCAGATCTGTGACTGGGGGTGAGTGTCTGAAAAGTTTCAGCACTTTGTCAATCATCTCCTTGTGTTTTTGTTTGCCCTAAATTGGCAGGGTATGCCCAGACATGGGTCCGTTGCTCACTTTGTCACTGGATTCAAGCTAGCCTGGCTGATGAGGAGTGTTATCCCAAAACTGGTCCCAGGAAGCTTGTTTCCAGTTCAGTGAAGATCTGACTTGGCAGTTCAGGCTGAATTTTTCCATGAGGAAATGGGTCAAGAAGACTGATTTGTATATGGCAAGGACTGAACTGGGGTGGCGAAGTGAGCTAAAGAACGATGATGGATGGAACCCAGATCTGTGACTGCGGTGAGTGTCTGAAAAGTTCCAGCGCTCCATCCATCATCTACTTGTGTTTGCTTTGTTTGCCCTAAGTTGGCAGGGTATGCCCAGACATGGGTACGTTGCTCACTTTGCCATTGGATTCAAGCTAGCCTGGCTGATGAGGATTGTTAGCCCAAAACTGGTCCCAGGATGCTTGTTTCCAGTCCAGGGAAGACCTGGCTTGGCAATTCGGGCTAGACTGTTCACATGAGGAATAGGGTCAAGGCTGATTTGCATATGCTTGGTCTGAACTGGGGTGGCGAAGTGAGCTAAAGGACGATGATGGGTTCAACCCAGATCTGTGACTTGGGGTGAGTGTCTGAAAAGATTCAGCACTCCATCCATCATCTCCTTGTGTTTGCTTTGTTTTCCCTAAGTTGGCAGGGTATGCCCAGAAGTGGGTACGTTGCTCACTTTGCCACTGGACTTAAGCTAGCCTGGCTCATGAGGATTGTTACCACGAAACTGGTCCCAGGATGCTTATTTCCAGTCCAGGGAAGACCTGGCTTGGCATTTCGGGCTGGACTGATTTGATTATGGCTGGGTCTGAACTGGGGTGGCGAAGTGAGCTAAAGAACAATGATGGATTCAGCCTAGATTTGTGACTGGGGTGAGTGTCTAAAAAGTTTCAGCGCTCCGTCCATCATCTCCTAGTGTTTGCCTTGTTTGCCCTAAGCTAGCAGGATATGCCCGGACGTGGGTCCCTTGCTCACTTTGCCACTGGATTCAAGCTACCCTGGCTGATGAGGGGTGTTACCCCAAAATTGGCCCCAGTATGATTGTTTCCCATCCAGGGAAGACCTGGCTCGGCAGTTTGGGCTGGACTGTTCCTATGGGGAACAGGGTCAAGACTGATTTGCATATGGCAAAAAAGAGGGACTTCCCTGGCACCCAGATGCAGATGGGCCTGGGCAACCTGACCAATCCATGACCCTCTGGTGCAGCCATCAACCCCCATGCGTTCCCATATTTTGAAAGGTTTGCTGAAGTAGCATACAAGAAGGATTATCCATGGGCTACTCTGTCAGGCTATGGATGATAGCTGCAGTGGATGTCACCAGCCCTTCTCTAGAGACAGTGGGGACATTACCATTGCTTGTGCCAATGGCTTAAAACCAATTCCATCTTGAGTTCGCCTGTAATCATACTCCTGAATGCCAAAGTTGTTCACTTCTTTTCTGGCCAACAGCAACTCCTTCACCACCACAGGACCCCCGTGTCCCTTTGCCTATTGTTGTGAGAACTATTCTATTACGAAAGTCACCAAGTCCTCTATAAATAACTAGTTGCCCCAGGCTGACAGATAACCCCTATCTTTGTGAAAGGATAATTTCCTGGGGGCAGCCACGAGAAATTGTGTTAAACCAACCATGGTAAGCACTCCGCTTCCTATTTAAATGATTGACTGATTCATTGAGGCCCTTGAAGGTCTGCCCTAACTTCTAAATTCTCCACGGGGTGATGTGTGGCCATGCTATGACTGTCACTTCCAAGCCAACCAAGAGATTTTGACTATCAGGTTCTCGAATAGGATCTTTCTGCCCATTGTCACCTATGTGGCAGGAGCCTCTGCGTATAAACTCCTCAACTAGATGGCGTAATCCATCAAAGCGGAGACCGCCCCCATTAGCCATGGGGAAATGAAAACTCGCCTCTGCTGCCTGCCTGTTCAACCCAGTCTGGGTAAACATCGACTTTGCATGTTGCACAATTGAATGACCAATGATCGATACACTGGCCATAGCCATGTACCTAATGCAAAAACTGACATGTGAAAAATACATGCCATTACTCCAAAAGTCCAAAGACATTCATATCTACAGAATGTTGATACACACATAGTGCTTATAACAGTCTAGCCTCCACCAGACAATCTTCTTGACCACCTCGAGTTTAACCCCCGCTCCTACTGCGGATTTCCCTGTCTCAGTTCTAAATGGGAGTGAGCTGAAATTGCCATGGATGCTTGCTGCTGAAGGTCTTTGTGTAGAACCTTAAGGAATTGGTATCTAGTGAAAAGGACACCATTGACGTGAGCCAGTATGGAGGTAGATGCTACCTGAGGACGTATCTGAGAATGTGCATACTACGACCACTGGACCACCTGAGAAACTACCTGTCCTCCTCAAAATTATCCGGTCCCCTTTGCCCAATGGGTACATCGAGGTATGGGGATGACCAAGTCCTTTCCAAATCAATATATCCTACTGACCAAAACCCCCATGTACGTCTTGTATGTACCTCGCCACAATCTCAGAGACTCTATATGCACCAAAAATATGAGAAATTTGATGTGAACAGCGTCACCTCATATGTAGATTTGCATACTCTGTGCAAGGCAACAAAAATCCTTCCCAACTTGTCCATGTTGTTGGGGTGCCGTCGATTTAGGTTCGACCCATCCAACCTTTCCCACCCCCTCAGGGCTTTCTAAATTTAAAAGGATTGTAAATGATCTGAGTCCCCCCTCCCAATTTCGGGAAAAATGGCACTGCTAATGTGTGTCACTTAGCAAACACCGCTGATCTACCCTGCCACTGCATGTGTTCAAGGAAAACCAGTCAATTAGTCAAAGAGAAAAGCTGTTCCTGAGGTCTGACCGTAGTGTATACAATTTAGCTGAAAAAGGCCATTTCATATGCCTGTGTTGTTTTAGGTGCAATGCTGTCTGAAACAAACTCGGAGAGAGTTGGGTTACATGGTTCCATAGATGTCCCGGTAAGTGGTGGGTTCTACCTCTGTCCGTGGGTGGAAACTCTGGACATTCAGGACAAGATAAAACATCGTCTGCATTAGTCAAGATACCAGGTACATGTTTTGCTTTAAACATAATGTTATTCTTCAGACAAATCAAGTCCAATTCCTTCGTGCACCTTGGGTACTGAGAATTGATTTGCTCAACCACCGCCACGTTGTCCGACAAGAATATGACCAATTGGTTGCAGAACCTGCCAGTCCAAATGCGAAGAGGCACCAAAATGGGGTACAGTTCCTGAAAGGTGATAATTTGGGCCGAGCTCGTGTCCAGCCAAGACTAAGCCCAGGTCTGGGTAAACCACCTGGTGCTTACATCATCACCGAAACCCACACTGCCTGCTGAATATGTAACCAACCCAAAATCATGGCTTTACCGTAGGGGCCTGACCACACCCATGATCCATTAAAACCTCTCAGAAAGGACAACCAAATCCTCAAATCTTGCTTTTGGTCTGTTGAAAGGTGGGTCATATGGTACTTTTCTTTCAAGCCATACATGGCCTGAGCTATGGTGCATGAAAGTGGGTGACCCATGGGTATTAACTATAAGTCAAAATTGAGCTTATTTGTAACTGGTGTAAGGTGACCTACTGTGTCCCCAGGTAGGACTCCAGGAAGGCTCTGAAGGCGTCCACTTTATCTATTGGAAGTCTGCAGTCCCCTTTCATTGTATCGATTTCTATATCTAAAAATCAAGGTTGTTGCTGATCCTGCATTTGTTTCCTGAGTTTCAAATTCAGACATTAAGCACTGAAAAGTAGCAAGTGATTTGGCACAGCAAATGGACCCACCTGGTCCCAGGAGTAGGAAATCGTCCAAGAACTGAATGACTGAACAGACACCGATACCTGTGTGGAAACCCATTCCAAAAAGGTGCTGAACTGTAGGAAATAGGCACAAGAGACAGCAGCATGCGCTTGTCAATAGAATTTATCTTGGAACTGAAAACCTAGGAAGTGATAGTTATGGGGGGCACTGGCAAAAGGCAGAAAGCCAACTCAATCTCTGCTTTGACCATGAAGGCCCCAGACCCAATTACCTTAGTAATAGGGTGCCATCCAAGGATGCCTATTTGACCGAGCAAAGGAATGGGTCAATAGCATAATTAACAAAAGCCCTTCTAGGTGCTGAGTGCTTATGAACCAATCTAAATTCCCCAGTTTCTTTCTATGGGAACAAACTTTGAGCAAATAAGCACTACTAGAAAAAGGCTTACAATCGGTCCAGGCACCCCAGTGGTGTAACAATAGCCCTCGCAGCCCTTGCAGAGCATGGGGGCTTCGAGCTACAGGGGGCGCCCTCTGGCACTCTGCACAAGGAGCAGGCTGAGAGCTCTTAACTGGGTCTAGAGCATTGGGAGACTCCTCCATGTACTTTGCAGGGGGCTGGGCCTCACATTACGCTACTGAGCCACCATACTCAATCTCATGGACTTATTTACAAGAGGCCTGTGCTGCTGGAGCATCGCTTTTTTTGATGCTCCTGTGGCGCAGGCCTATCAGTCATATCTATGAGACGATGCAAAGCCACCCTGAATGGGTTTGCATGGCCTCATAGATATGAAGTAAGGCAAGGCAGCGCAAGCGTTGCTTTGCCTTACTCTGCTTCAAGGAGGCGCTCCATGGGTGTTGTAGTGGGTGTTGCCACACAGCACCCATGGATTTTGACTCTGCCCCAAATTTACAAAATCACATAAACCTGGGTCAGTGCCAAAACCTTACACCTCCCCAGAGCAGGTGTAATGAGGAGAAATACTTTCATTTCTCCTCTTTTTTTCCTCTTCCCTTGTGTGCTGCATTCGGCAGCACACATAGAATAAGGAAAATGTCTCCATGGATTGTTTTTATGCAGGAAGGTGCCCCTTCATGCACAAAAACAATCCTGCAACAACGCAGACACCCTTGCACCATGTTGCAAGGGTGCCCGCGTTGGCGCTAGGCAACAAATTGTGCGCGGTGCTAGCTGAAAGGACTGGAATGCACCATATATATATATATATATAACACAACAACGGGTGTCCCCGATAAAGATGTCACTCCTGGGGGGGAATCCGCACACACACCTCCGGCAGCAGCTGTCAGCAAAACACCTCAGCTTCCAAATGCAAATGCCAAACGCGTTTCAAGCAGTAAGCCCTTGTTCACTGGCTTGCATTGACAACAGAGGCAGCATGAAGTTTAGGAACATCTTTATTTAATTTCCACAGTCTGCCTTAGTGGTGACTAATAGGTTTAAAGTGCAGTGACATCAGATATAAGGAAACTTATATCTTTTGTAATTGGTGTTAGCACTAGCCCACACAGGCTGCAATGGCAGGCCTGTAGACACATTTTGAGTGGTCTCTCATGGGTGGGACAATGCATGCTGCTGTCCATGGGAGGCCCCTAGTGTACCTATGCCCCGAGTAACTTAGTACCATTTACAAGGGATGTAGAAGGGTTCACCAGTAGCTAAATAGGAAGGTAGCAAAGTACTTACCATAGTCCAGTTTAAGGAGAGAGCACAGTGACTGGGGTCCTGATTATCAGGATCCCAGTCAGACTAGTCAGAAAACAGGATGAAACCAGCAAAAAGTAGGGGTAACCATGAAAGCAAATTCTTCTTTCCTACACAACCCCCCCAAATGAAAAGAGATGAGACTAGCTTTGCCCAGTTGAGTCTTAATTTTCTACATGGAAATATCTGGAGAGTCCATCTGCGTTGGCATGGTTACTCTCAGGTCTATGTTCCACTGAAAAGTCAACACCTGTAGGGAAATGGACCATCTCAAAAGTTTGGGATTCTCACCCTTCATCTGTTTAAGCCATAAGAGGGTCTTATGAAGTGAGTACCAAACAGGTCTGGCCATAGCTTCTTCAAGGCCCAGACCACAGGAAAGGCCTCCCTCTCAATAGCTGACCAACGTTTCTCCCTGGGGGTCAACCTTTTTGCTTATAAAAGCTACTGGTTGGTCCTGGCACTCTGCATTAAGTTGTGACAAAATAGCTCCTACCCCTTTCACAGAAGCATCTGTCTGGACAATGAAGGGTTTGGGGTAATCAGGACTTTGCAGAATGTGAGCAGTACACATGGCCTGCTTCAGGTCATCAAGTGCCTTTTGGCAGCTGACTGTCCATTGAACTTTCTTAGGAATTCTTTTGGAGGTGAGATCATTTGGGGAGTCACAATGGACCCATACCTCTTAACAAACCTCATGTAGTACCCAGTCAGGCCCAAGAAAGCTCTGACCCGAGTCTGGGTAGTTGTGGCAACCCAGTCCATTATGGCCTGGATTTTGCCCTCCAGTGGGTGAACTAGGCCTCCACCTACCACGTGACTCAAGTATACAACCTTACTCTGCCCTATCTTGCCACTTTGTGGCCTTGATAGTAAGGCCATCCTTTTGCAGGGCCTCTAGAACATTGTTGAGGTGGACCAGGTGATCCTCCCAGGTGGAAGTAAAGACAGAAATATCATCTAGATATGCTGCACTATAGGCCTCCTGACCTGTTAGGACTTTGTTCACCAACCTCCAAAATGTGGCAGGTTCCTTTTTCAGACCAAAAGGCATGACAATAAATTGATAATGCTCACTAGGGGTTGAAATTGTTGTTTTTGGCTTGGCATCCTCAAAGAGTCTGATTTGTCAGTAGCCAGCAGTCAGGTCAAATGAACTCAGATACTTGGCCAAAGTATCAAAAAGATCATCGGCACTTGGAATTGGATGGGCATCAGTCCTAGTGACTGGATTGAGGCCACTGTAATCCACACAAAACCTCATCTCTCTTACCATCTTTGGTGTGAGGTTTTGGCATAAGGACTACTGGACTAGCCCAACGGCTATCCAAAGGCTTAATGACCCCCCAAATTCAGCATCTTTTGGACCTCAGTCCTGATGCAGTCTCTGACATGGTCAGAATATCTGTAAATGTTATTCTTCACAGGCAAAATATCACCTGTGTCCACTTCATGGGTACAAGAGGTGGTTTGACTGGGAGTCAGAGAAAACATGTAGGAAAACGAATTGAGGACTTTCCTGCAATCAGGTTGTTGCTGGTCAGTAAGGCTGCTTGCCAAGGCTACTCCATCAGCTGATATGGGAGACACTTAGAGCATCATTTCCCAAACAGTGGCTCTGGACCCACCGATTTTTGGTGGGTTGGGAAAGTCCAAGCAATAAATAAAGATGCCTTTAAATTCTGTGTTTATCATGTCACATTTGCTGTGCTTCAAACACAAAGATCAAATGTCAGGCTATGTCTTCCGTCTAATTGCTGCTGATTCTTTTAACATGGAATTGGTGTGTAAGTTTCTTTCTCTGATTGCAAAGTGAGAGGAGTTTTTAAAGTGAATTATGTGACAATCTTGCTGGAGCACAGCAAAGTGTGATATTGTTTTTATTTGCACCACACACCAAAATATAAATACCTGTAAATGGACTGTATACATTTAGCTGTTAAGAAAAGTAAGCACATTATTTGGTAATTCTTCAGTGTGCTGGAAACAGCGATTTTAATAGGATCAAAACAAATCAAGACATTGCGATAATAATAATGAATAATACCAGAAACCCGATTTCCACACACATTATCATCATAGAACTTTATTTTGATCGCAGTGGATCATAAAAGTATAGACAAACAAGACAACCACAGTACACATTCCACACATTATCACCTGTGCGCTACATAGTTTTGTCAGTAAACAGTATGTCTGTGCAAAGATAGAGGCCATTTCAATGGGAAAATTTGCCATCTGTAACTGATAATTTGGTACTACACAATGCTTTAGGCACATTAAAAAATGACCCTGTCTCAAGTCCATTAAAGGTAGGTGGGTCTCAAAAGGTGGTCGTTGTGAGAATTTGGCTTGGCATAGGCTGGTCACTAGTTATAGTGGCCACCTTGCACCAGTCCAATTCGACTCTTATGGTAGATAGGTTTAAGACAACCTTTTAAAGAAAGCTATCCTAGTGGTAGCTGTGGAGAGCAGCCTTCAAGCTAAGTCTCAGAGGAATGTAAAGCAGCGTGTTTTACCTTATAATCTCTTGAATTACCAAATGAAAGGACATCACACAGGTATATATATCAAATATATATGTATTTATTACTAGACACACTCTACTAATCCCTTTATGAGATTAGAAGCCAGGTACACATTCAAATGTCAACGTTTCACAATAAATTAAGCACAAATAAGTCTGGAGCCCTAGGGGCGTACCAGACCATATACTAAAAAAATGGTATAACAATGTCGACTTGCAAAATGACACGGCCTAGGGCCTGGGGAATCGCTGGGGCTTCACTACTGCAGTGTTAGCAGGTAAGTAACAGGCCCACGGGAGACGCGTGCAGTGTGTGAACACAGCCGCCGGTTCCCTATTGATTATAATGGTGCAAGTCGCGGTTTGATTTTTAAAGCTTTAGGGTACTTCGAAGAAGACTACAAGTAAGCCACTTACAAGGTAAGTAATTCGAGGACCAACACACACTAGGGCACCGGGTGCACGAGTTACCTCACCCAGGGAAGCCGGGTGCATAGGTGTCTTTTGGTGTCGGGTCGCGTCGCGTCGCTGTTTCCTATGGAGACCAAAGAAGACTTGCTGCTTGCGTCGCCTGAAGAAGTGTCCGGTGGAATCCGAAGGTGGATTCAAGATGCTGAAGATATGAAAATTGAAGGGACAGTGTTCAAAGTCACTTGCCAGTGACCGCTGGCCAGGAATATGGATGACCACAGATGTCGCGTGATTTCAGGTCGTCAATGGTGTTTTGACTCTTCGCTCACGAGATCCAGGAGAGATCGAAGATGACTAGCAGCTGGATTTAAATTGTCCAACAACGTCTGCAGCTGATGGCAGTATCGGCAACTAGATTGGAGCCAACAAGTCTTGGCAACTGCAAGTCTTGTGTAGACTGAAGAAAGTCGATGGTACAGACCAGCAATGTCTGAGGGACTCACCCAGCGAGGGTAAGTGAGGGTAGACTTGGAGCAACCAGGGAAGCCCTTTGAGTTGTTAAGAAAGTCTTCGGGGGACCCACTAGCCAACAGGCAAGGGATCGCAAAGACGCCTCTTCAGGAAATGCTTCATAGGAGCCCACGGTCACTCAGGACAGGGTAGGCCACTGATTTTTGCTGCAAGACCTGCTGGAGGCTTGGGCCACAAATGGTCCAAAGCACCAGTTCATAGAACGTTGTTAAGGGATTGCACTCGACAATAGTGCATGGTCCCCGGGTATTGCTGTTCCTCATCACTCGTGGGGTCCACTCACCACAACTTTGCTGGGGACTCAAAATGGCCATCGAGAAGTCAGGAAATCTACTTCTGGGGCAGCAGGGACTTCGAACTCCGGAGGGAGCGGGAAAGTTTGCAACCATTGATTAAGGGTTTTGGTGTCTGCCAAGCAGGGGAGTCACTCCTTGACTCCAAGGGAGATTCTTCTGTCTTCCAAAGGTAGTGCAACGTCGAAGGGCAGCATCAGGAGGGCAGCCCAGTGTCTGTGCTGGTGGCATCCATTTTGTGATGCCAGGGCTATTTTAGATTTCTGTCGTTTAGTACAGTGGGTACATGTCATCCCCTCTAGAAGGGTGGGATCATTCTCCTACACCAGTTACTGGTGTGGGAGTATGATTCCAAGTTGTTTGACACCAAACATGACATGTTTTGATGCAGTCATTCCAAAGTTAGCATTTACCGCAAGGTTATAATGCACTTAAGAGTATATGGTTTAACCGCATCCACAAACAGCCACAAGGAATAGACCCTGCCAGCTGCAAAGGGGCCCTGCTCAGGCAGAGGCACCCCCTCACATAGTAAACCAAGCACCCTGCCCTCAGGATTGATAGGGTCTGCCATAGGGGTGGCTGATAGGTTTATATGTGTGTGTATGGTGAGATATAGAAACCTATATCACTGTGAGGAGTGCTAACACTACCTCACACAGGCTGCAGTAGCAGGCCTGTGGTGTCAAATTGAGTCTGCTTCCCAGGGGTGGCATAATACATGATTCAGCCCCTGGTAGGCCTGTGAAGTACCAATGCCCTAGGTACCTAAGGTACCATATACTAGGGGCTCATAAGGTACCACAGTATCCAATCACTAGTGCATCTAATATGCACACCAAGCCGTTTAGAGAGAACAGAGAGACTGGGGCCCTGATTAGCAGGGACCCAGCCAGACTATAGCCAGAAACCAGTGTATACATCAGAAAAAAAGTGGGGGCAACATAAGTGCAGATCCTACTCTCCTACACAACCCCCTCCCCCAAATGCAGGGACATTAAACTAACCTTGACCAGTTGAGTCTTCATGTTCTAAGTGGAAATACCTTGAGAGTCCATCTGCATTGGCATGTTGGGTACCAGGTCCATGTTCCACTGTGTAGTCCATCCCCTGTAGGGAAATGGACCACCTGAGCAATTTAGGATTTTCACCTTTCATCTGTTTGAGCCATAGGAGGGGCTTGTGGTCAGCCTGAACTATGAAGTGAGTGCCAAACAAGTATGGCCTCAGCTTCTTCAGGGCCCACACCACAGCAAAGGCCTCCCTCTCTATAGCTGACCAACGTTTCTCTCTAGGGGTCAGCCTTCTGCTTATGAAAGCTACTGGCTGGTCTTGACCTTCATCATTAAGTTGAGACAGTACAGCTCCCACACCCAGCTCTTAAGCATCTGTTTGAACAATGAACTTCTTTTTGTAATCTGGACTCTGTAAGATGGGGGCAGTGCACATGGCCTGCTTGAGGTCATCAAATGCCTTTTGACAGCTAGCTGTCCACTGAACCTTTTTTGGCCTTTTCGTAGAGGTCAGATCATTTAAGGGGGTCACTATAGATCCATATCCCTTAACAAACCTCCTATAGTACCCAGTCAGGCCTAAAAAGGCTCTAACCTGTGTCTGGGTTGTTGGAGCTACCCATTCCATTATGGTTTGGATTTTGCTCTGCAATTGTTGAACCTGGCCTCCACCAACAAGGTGGCCCAGGTACACAACCTGACTCTGCCCTATCTGGCACCTGGTGGCCTTGATAGTGAGGCCTGCTTTTTGCAGGGCCTTCAAAACATTTCTGAGGTGGACCAGGTGATCCTGCCAGGTGGAACTAAAGACAGCAATATCATCAAGATAAGCTGAGCAATAAGTTTCCATACCAGTCAGAACTTTATTCACCAACCTCTGAAAAGTGGCAGGTGCATTTTGCAAACCAAAGGGCATTACTACAAAGTGATAGTGCCCACCAGGGGTTGAAAATGCTGTTTTGGCCTTGGCATCATCAGCTAACTTGATTTGCCAGTAGCCAGCTGTTAGGTCAAATGTACTAAGATACTTGGCTGAGGCCAAAGTGTCTATAAGTTCATCTGCCCTTGGTATTGGGTAGGCATCAGTCCTGGTGACTGCATTGAGGCTTCTGTAGTCAACACAAAACCTCATTTATTTCTTACCACCCTGGGTATGAGGTTTTGGTACAAGGACTACTGGGCTAGCCCAAGGGCTATCTGAGGGCTCAATAACACCTAGTTCTAACATTTTCTGGACTTCAGTCCTGATACAGTCCCTGACATGGTCAGGTTGCCTGTAGATGTTGCTCTTTACAGGCAGACTGTCTCCAGTGTCCACCTCATGGGTGCACCAGGAAGTCTGACTTGGGGTCAGGCTAAACATATGTCTAAACTGTTGTAGCACTTGTCTACATTCAGTTTGCTGATGCTCAGTGAGGCTACTTGCCAAAGCAACACCATCAACTGACCCATCATCAGGGTTCTGTGAGAGCAGGTCAGGGAGAGGGTCACTCTCGTCCTCCTGGTCCTCATCAGTTGCCATGAGCAAGCCCATGTCAGCCCTGTCCACATATGGCTTAAGTCTGTTGACATGGAGCACCCTAAGGGGGCTCCTGGGAGTTCCAAGATCCACCAAGTAGGTGACTTCTCCCTTTTTGTCAACAATTGTATGGGGGGCAATCTATTTGTCCTGGAGAGCTGCTGGGGCCACAGGCTCCAACACCCACACTTTCTGGCCTGGCTGATGGGCAGCCAGGACAGCATTTACCTCATCCAGGTAACATGCAGCTCGGATGCTGGCTCATTGGTTTCATCAATGCTCACCGCCAGTCGAGCCTGGCTAGAATGCTATATCGGTAGGAGTGAGTTGGCAATCTCCCACGTGCCGTACAACAATGCTGCTGAACATCTGGCGGTTCTAGGCTATATGCAAAGGCTAAAAACACCCTTTAACCCCTAGAGTACATTGCGAGGAACAGTTTGGCACTTGTTACCTGTGTTCTTGGAGGATTAAGATGCCAGGCCATTCACAGCCTCTCTAACAACGGCAGTCGTGACACACTAGAGCCAGAGCGAGGTGTGCGTCATTTCCGGCTGCCTTAATGGACACAGCAAAGCAGGGGCAGGGAAGAATAATTGTGACTCTGTGTGACCACAAATAACTGCTCTAGTTCTGGGCTTTTCTGGGATCTCTTGTTTTATTTCTCTGTGTTCGTCCAGTTCAACGGCAATAGCTCCCGGAATGCAGTGCTTTGTTAAATGACACTGCATGATTTGAAACAGACTGTCACGGGCATGGAATCATTTAACAAGTGCTAGCACGGCACCACCACCAGAGCCCTGTGTAAACCATTAATGGAATGATTGCTAACGGAGCCTTCCCATTCTCCACCACATTATCCGTAGATACACTCACTCGTTCATTTACCCGTTCACTCTATCGCCCCATGGCCTTTACCAGCCATTCATTCTTACACCCATCGGGCCATCTATTAATGCACTGAGTCACTCGGTGCACTTGTGTGCCCATTGAGCCATCTATACACGCATTCATTCATTCATCCATCCATCAGTGCACTCAATCATCAACCCAAACATCGACTTTTTCACGCATTCACCACTCACTTGCTAATCATGTTGTCAGGGAAGGAGAAAGACTTGTTTCCCAAAGACATTCTCATGACGTCAGTGCTCGTTTTTCTATCACATTCACTGACATCATAAATAGTGAAATGACTGGAATAACAGCAATCGCCTCGAGTGCAATGAGGCTTTCCGCACAGAACTTACCACTGCTGCTTGATAGGTACCAGTGGTCTGAGGCTGCATTCCTAGGAGGTGAGGGAGTATGTGTTCATGAGTGAAGCTCGAGGACTTCCGTGTCTGATGATGATGTCACGCCTCGGAGATGTCACAGCGAGGGGGGATAGGTGAGAAGGGCTTGGAGGGAAATCATGCCTGGAGGCTGTAGACTGAGGGGGGTTTCGGGGTGGTCCTTCCCTGGGGAGGTCAGGAATCAATGTATTAATGTGCCGGAATGGGCAGTGGGACGGGAAGTGCATCTACTTGTTAATGAGTGGAATGGCTTTTTTAGTCCTTTGCTGTACAACGGATTTGAAACAGTAGAAAGTGTAAAATGTAAGTATTCTACGAACAGTTCATAAAATTGAAATAGGTAATTTCTCCACAGTGTATACGGCTGTCGTAACTCAGGAAGGAGTGGATTACTGGACAGTACTCGAGGGGAGGAGCAGGGCTGACAGGGAGATGTTGTTGCAGTTTTTTATAGCGCTAAATCAACCCGAAGGTATCAGGGCGCTTTACTTGAGCACCAGTTACATGACAGAGGAACACATTCATTATTAAGGCACGGGAAGATTTCAAAATCACAGGACGTTTGAACCTCCTGCCAGACTGGAACCTCGTGCCGGAACTTCAAGGTTGGCCGCTCTAGCCGTTAAACCACATCCTCTCCCATCTTGGATACGGTGATGTGGCCCAGTAAAAATCATTTTAATTTGTACAATGAAGGAGCGCTGTTTGAACAAGTGATGAGAATGCAGACTTTGATAAAAAGTTCCATTTGTTTTAAATGAAGACTTTAAAAAACCCTGCATTTTATATTGATTCGAAAGGCGCATGCCTTCCCAGCGGCACCAGAAGCAAAATCCTGTGAATGGAACGCTTATGATGTAACATCACTGTGATGTCACGAGGCGCAGGGCAAATGCAGGGGGGAGGCCGTCCCCGCAGTAGAGAGGAAAGGAGAGACCACTGTTGAGGAAGTGTGTCGGGCAGGAGGGGATTTTCTTTCAGGTTCATCGCAGGTTATTTTTGTCATGAAATATTTGGATTTACTGAACGAATACCACAATACCAGTGCCTTGCCTGCTCCCCCGTTAATCTTAAAACACATGGTATCACCCACAAAGTTGTGATGTATGATGACACGTCGAAAAAACAACATTGTGACGTGTCCTTGGTAGAAGAGGCTGGTAACCAGGCAGCTGCAGCATTGCACTCGGGGACACCGGACGGAGAGGAGGGCTGCTGGCGGCTGGATCTCGGGGCAGGGAGAGGCCGAATCTGCAGGGTCTGAGCAGGCTCTGAAAAGGGAACGGGGCGGTGAGAGGTGTGGGACGGAATAAGGAGACAAGGTGAGTGAATAAACCAAACTGAAAGCTAAACTTGAAATCAAACTGAAAACTAACTTGAAACTGACTTGATACTGACTTGAAATTCCAAAACCCTTCCCTGAAAACCAAACTGAACTTGAAACCAAACTTGAAACTGACCTGAAATTCCAATACCCTTCCCTGAAAACCAAACTGAACCTGAAACCAAACTTGAAACTGACTTGAAATTCCAATACCCTTCCCTGAAAACCAAACTGAACCTGAAACCAAACTTGAAACTGACTTGAAATTCCAATTCCCTTTCCCCTTTTCATCTTCACTTTTTCCGTCCATTTAATTTCCTTTCTTTTCTTCTTTTCTCTTTTCCTTTCTTTCATTTCCATTACCTTCCTCCCCCCACACCACCACCTTTCTCTTTCTCTCCTCTCCTCTCCCCCTCCTTTCTTTTCTGCCCTTCCTTTCCCTCCTGGCCTTCCTTTCCCTCCTGCCATTCCCTGCTCTCCTGCCCTTTCCTGCCCTCCTGCGGTTACTTGCCCTCCTATCCTTCCTTTCCCTCCAGCCCTGCCTTTCCCTCCTGCTCTGCCCTCCTGTCCTACCCTGGAGCCCTGACCCCTGTCTTGCCTTCCTCATTTGCCACCTGCCCTGACCTCCTGCCTTGCCCCTCTGCCCTCCCACATGCCCTCCTACCCTGCCCCCTGCCCTACCCTCCTGCCTTGCACTGCCCTCTTGCCCTCCCACCCTGCTCCACTGCCCCACCCTTCTTCCCTACCCCACTGCACTGCCTTCCTACCCACCTGCCCTCCCATTCTGGCCTCCTGCCCTGCTCTGCCTTGCCATCCTTTCCTGCTCTGCCCCACCATGCTCTGCCCTCTTACCCAGCCCATCCCTTTCCTTTCCTTTCCTTACCTTTCCTTATGCCTCCTCTCGTATTCCCTTCCAAACTAACCCAACCCATCCGCTTCCCTGTCTCCTCCTAAACCCCTTCCCTATCTCCTCATATACCTGCTCCTGTCTTCTCCTGTAACCCTTCCCTTCCTACTCCTATACCCCTTACATTCCCTTCCTCCTCCTATACCCCTTCCATTTCTCCTCCTATACCCATTCCCTCCCTCCTCCTATATACCTTCCCTTCCTCCTTCTATACCACTTCCCTTCCCTGTCTCCTCCTATACTCATTCCATTCCCTTCCCTGTCTCCTCCTACACCCCTTCCGTTCCCTATCTCCTCCTACACCCCTTCCCTTTCCTCCTCTTTCCTGTCCTCTCCTATACCAATTCCTTTCCCAGCCCCTCTTATAGCCCTTCCCTTGCCTTCCCTATTTCCTCCTATACCTCTTCCTTGTCTCCTTTTGTACCCTTTCCTTTCCCATCACTTCCCTGCCTCCTCCTATACCCCTTATCTTCCATTCTCTGTCTCCTCCTATACCCATGCCCTGTCTCCTCCTAAACTCCTTCCCTGTCTCCTCCTATACTCCTTCCCTTCACTGTCTCCTCCTATACCCCTTCCCTATACCCCTTCCCTTCCACGTCTCCTCCTATACTCCTGCCTTCCCTGTCTCCTCCTCTACCCCTTTCCTTCACTGTCTCCTCTACCACTCCCCTGTCTCCTCCTATACCCCTTCCCTGTCTCCTCCTATACCCCTTCCCTGTCTCACACACCTTCCCTCGCCTTCCTTGTCTCCTCCTATACCCCTTCTCTCTCTTCTCTTCCTGCCCCCTTTCCATTTACCTTTCCTTCCCTTCCCATACCCTCCACTCCCCTTCCCCTTCCCTTTACCCTCCGCTCTGCTCCCCTTCCCATCTCCCTTTCCTTTCTCCTACCTTTCCTTTGCCCTTTCCCCCTTGCCTTTTCCCCTTTCATATCCCCCTTCCCTTCCCTTTATTTCCCTTTGCTTGTGTCCGCTTAACCCCTTCCAACCCCCACTTTACCTCCCGTTCCTTCTTCCCTTCTCTTCCCAGTCTCCTCCTATTACCCTTCCATTCCATGTCTCCTCCTATACGCCTTCCCTATCTCTGTCTATACCCTTTCCCTTCCCTGTCTCCTCCTATACCCCTCTCTTCCTTTCCTTTTTTCCTCATACCCCTTGCCTTTTGTCTCCTATTCTCCGTCCCTTCCCTGTCCCCCCTATTCCCCTGCCTTCCCTGTCTCCTCTATTCCTTCCCTTCCTTGTCTCCTCCCATACCATTTCCCTGTCTCCACCTATACCATTCCCTTTCTCCTCCCATACCCCTTCCCTTTCTCCTCCTATACCCCTTCCCTGTTTCCTCCTATACCCTTCCATTCCCTTCCTTCCCTTCCCTGTCTATACCCCTTCCCTTCCCTTTCTCCTCCTATACCCCTTCCCTGTCTTCTCCTATACCCCTTCCCTTCCATGCTTCAACCTATACCCCTTCCCTTCCCTGTCTCCTACGCCTTTCCTCCCCTTACCTGTCTCCTCCTATACCCCTTCCCTTTTCCGTTCCCTTCTCTTCTCCCTTCCTTTACCTTCCCTTCCATTTATCCCTCCTTCACTCCCCTCCCCTTACCTTCCCCCTTTCCTTCCCTTCCCCTTTCCTTTCTCCTTCTCCCTTTGCTTTGCCCTTTCCCCTTTCCTTTGCCCATTTCCCCTTTTCATTTTCCCCTTCCCTTCATTTCCCTTCCCTCTCTCTGCTTATACCCTTCCAACCCCCACGTTCCCTCTCTTTCCTTCTTCCTTTCTCTTCCCTGTCTCCTCATATTACCCCTTCCTGTCTCCTATACTCCTCTCTTTTTCCCCATACTCCTTATCTTTTTCCTCCTATACCCCATCACTTCCCTGTCTCCTATACCCCTTCCCTGCCTCCTATTATACCCCTTCCCTCTCTTACTTGTCCCCTATACCCCTTCCCTGCCTCCTACAATACACCTCCCCTCTCTTACCTGTATCCTCCTTTATCCCTTCCCTTTCCAGTCTCCTCCTATACCCCTTTCTTTCCATTCCTTTCCCCCGTCTGCCCCTTTACCCCTTCCCCTTCCTATACCCCTTACCTGTCTCCTTCTATACCCCTTCCCTTCAATGTCTCCTATATCCCTTCCATGTCTCCTTCTATATCCCTTCACTTTCCCATCTCCTTCTATACCCCATCCCTTCACTGTCTCCTCCTCCTATACCCCTTCCCTGTCTCCTATACCCCTTCCCTGTCTCCTTCTATACCCCTTCACTTCCCTGTCTCCTTCTATACCCCATCACTTCACTGTCTCCTCCTCCTATACCCCTTCTTTCCCCGTCTCGTTTTATACCCCTCTCCTTCCCTTCTTCCCTCCCGTTCTTCCCTTCTCCCTTCTTTTCCCTTCTCTTTCCATTCCCTTTCCCCTCTCCTTGTCCTCCATTTCCTTTCCCCTTTTCCCTTCACACTTCCCCCTTTCCTTTGCTGTTTTACCCTTTTCCTTTTCTGCTTCTCCTTCCTCTTCCCTTCCTCCTCTTATACCCCTTCTCTTCTCTTCTCTTCTCTTCTCTTCTCTTCTCTTCTCTTCTCTTCTCTTCTCTTCTCTTCCCTGTCTCCTGTACCCCTGCTCTTTCCTTCCCTGTGTCCTATACCCCTTCCCTTTCATTCCCAGTCTCCTCCTATAACCCTTTCCTGTCTCCTACTAAACCCCTTCCCTGTCTCCTCCTATACCCCTTTCCTATCTCCTACTAAACCCTTTCCCTGTCTCCTCTTATACCCCTTCCCTTTCCTGTCTCCTCCTATACTCCTTCCCTGTCTCCTCCTATACCCCGGCCATTCCCTTCCATGTCTCCTTCTATACCCCTTCCCTTCCCTGTCTCATACACCTTTCCTCCGCTTACCTGTCTCCTCCTATACCCCTTCCCCCTTCCCTTTTCCCTTCCCCCTTCCCTTCTCCCTTCCTTTACCTTTCCTTACCTTCATCCATCCCCACCCCTCCCCTCCCCTCCCCTCCACTCCCCTTCCTTTTTTCCTCCCCTTTCCATTCTCCTTCTCCCTTTGCCCTTTCCCCTTTCCTTTCCCCTTTTCATTTTCCCCTTCTCTTCATTTCCCTTCCTTGCCCTTACCTGTCTCTGCCTATACCCTTCCAACCCCCACTTTCCCTCTCTTTCCTTCTTCCTTTCTCTTCCCTTCCATGTCTCCTCATATTGCCATTCCCTTCCCTTCCCTGTCTACTCCTATACCCCTTTGTTTTCCCCATACTCCTTATCTTTTTCCTCCTATACCCCATTCCTTCCCTGTCTCCTATACCCCATCCCTGCCTCCTCCAATACACCCCCCTTCTTACCTGTCTCCTCCTTGATCCCTTTCCTTCCCAGTCTCCTCCTATACCCCTTCCCTTCCATTCCTTTCCCTGTCTGCTACTATAACCCTTCCCTGTCTCCTTCTATATCCCTTCACTTCCCTGTTTCCTTCTATACCCCTTCCCTTCACTGTCTCCTCCTCCTATACCCCTTCCTTTCCCTCTCTCCTCCTATATCCCTTCCCTCGCCTTCTGTCTCCAACTAAACCCCTTCCCTGTCTCCTACTTTACCCCTCCCCTTCCCTTCTTCCCTTCTCTTCTCTTCCTCTTCCATTCCCTTTCATTCGCCCCTCCCCTCTCCTTCTGAATTTCCTTTCCCGTTCCCCCTTTCCTTTGCCCTTTGGCCCTTTTTCTTTTCCGCTTCTCCTTCCTCGTCCCTTCCATGCCTCCTCTTATACCCCTTCTCTTCTCTTGCCTTCCCTGTCTCCTCCTATACCCCTGCCCTTTCCTTCCCTGTGTCCTATACCCCTTCCCTTTCATTCTCAGTCTCCTCCTATACCCCTTTCCTCTCTCCTACTAAACCCTTTCCCTGTTTCCTCCGATACCCTCCCCTTCCATTCCCTTCCTTCACTTCCCTGTCTATACCCCTTCCCTTCCCTTTCTCCTCCTATACCCCTTCCCTGTCTCCTCCTATACCCCTTCCCTTCCATGCTTTATCCTATACCCCTTCCCTTCCCTGCCTCCTACGCCTTTCCTCCACTTACCTATCTCCTCCTATACTCCTTCCCTTCCCTTTTCCCTTCCCCCTTCCTTTCTCTTCTCCCTTCCTTTACCTTTCCTTCCATTTATTCCTCCTCCCCTCCACTCCCCTCCCCTTCCCTTCCCCTTTCCTTCACCTCCCCTCCCCTCCCCTCTCACTTTCCTTTCTCCTTCTCCCTTAGCTTTGCCCTTTCCCCTTTCCTTTGCCCATTTCCCCTTTTCATTTTCTCCTTCCCTTCATTTCCCTTCTCTGCCCTTCCCTCTCTCCGCTTATACCCTTCCAACCCCCACGTTCCCTCTTTTTCCTTCTTCCTTTCTCTTCCCTGTTTCCTCATATTACCCCTCCCTGTCTCCTCCTATATTCCTCTTTTTCCCCATACTCCTTATCTTTTTCCTCCTATACTCCATCCCTTCCCTTTCTCCTATACCCCTTCCCTGCCTCCTACTATACCCTTTCCCTTTCTTACTTGTCCCCTAAACCCCTTCTCTGCCTCCTACAATACACCTCCCCTCTCTTACCCGTGTCCTCCTTTATCCCTACCCTTCCCAGTCTCCTCCTATACCCCTTTCTTTCCATTCCTTTCCCTGTCTGCCCCTTTAACCCTTCCCTGCCTCTTCCTATACCCCTTCCCTGTCTCCTCCTATACCCCTTCCCTGCCTCCTTCTATACCCCTTCACTTCCCCGTCTCCTTCTATACCCCATCTCTTCAGTCATCTCCTCCTATACCCCTTCTTTCCCTTTCTCGTTTTATACCCCTCTCCTTCCCTTCTTCCCTCTCCATCTTCCCTTCTCCTTTTTTCCCCTTCTCCTTCCGTTCCCTTTTCCCTCTCCTTCTCCTTCTCCATTTCCTTTCCCCTTTCCCCTTCCCCCCTTTCCTTTGCCCTTTTGCCCTTTTCCTTTTCTGCTTCTCCTTCCTCTTCCCTTCACTGCCTCCTCTTATACCCCTTCTCTTCTTTTCCCTTCCCTGTCTTCTCCTATAACCCTGCCCTTTCCTTCCCTGTGTCCTATACCCCTTCCCTTTCATTCCCAGTCTCCTCCTATACCCCTTTCCTGTCTCCTACTAAACCCCTTCCCTGTCTCCTCCTATACCCCTTTCCTGTCTCCTACTAGACCCTTTCCCTGTCTCCTCCTATACCCCATCCCTTCCCCTCCATGTCTCCTCCTATACCCCTTTCCCTTCCCTGTCTCATACGCCTTTTCTCCCCTTACCTGTCTCCTCCTATACCCCTTCCCTTTTCCCTTCCCCCTGCCCGTCTCCCTTCCTTTACCTTCCCTTCATCCATCCCCACCCTTCCCCTCCACTCCCCTTCCTTTTTCCCTCCCCTCCCCTTTCCATTCTCCTTCTCCCTTTGCTTTGCCCTTTCCCCTTTCCTTTCCCCTTTTCCCCTTTTCATTTTCCCCTTCTCTTCATTTCCCTTCCTTGCCCTTACCTGTCTCTGCCTATACCCTTCTAACCCCCACTTTCCCTCTCTTTCCTTCTTCCTTTCTCTTCCCTTCCCTGTCTCTTCGTATTGCCATTCCCTTCCCTGTCTACTCCTATACCCCTCTCTTTTCCCCCATACTCCTTATCTTTTTCCTCCTATACCCCATTCCTTCCCTGTCTCCTATACCCCTTCCCTGCCTCCTCCAATACACCTCCCTTCTTACCAGTCTCCTCCTTTATCCCTTTCCTTCACAGTCTCCTCCTATACCCCTTTCCTTCCATTCCTTTCCGTGTCTGCTACTATACCCCTTCCCATCCCTGCTTTTTCCTATACACCTTCCATGTCTCCTATTCACCTTCCCTTCACTGTCTCCTATACCCCTTCCCTGTCTCCTCCTATACCCCTTCACTTCCCTGTCTCCTTCTATACCCCTTCCCTTCACTGTCTCCTCCTCCTCCTGCACCCCTTCCTTTCCCTGTCTCCTTTATACCACTTCCCTCTCTCCTATATCACTTCCCTCTCTCCTATATCCCTTCCCTACCCTTCTGTGTCCATCTAAACCCCCTTCCCTGTCTCCTACTTTACCCCTCCCCTTCCCTTCTTCACTTCTCCCTTCTCTTCCCTCCCTCTTCCATTCCCTTTCCCTCTCCCCTCCCCTCTCCTTCCGAATTTCCTTTCCCTTTCCTTTGCCCTTTCTTTTGCCCTTTTGCTTTTCCACTTCTCTTTCCTCCCCTGCCTCCTTTTATACCCCCTCTCTTCCCTTCCCTGTCTCCTCCTATACCCATGCCCTTTCCTTCCCCTTTCCTTCCCTGTCTCGTATACCACTTCCCTTTCATTCCCCGTCTCCTCCTATTCCCCTGCCTTCCCTGTTTCCTCTTCTATCCCTTACCTTCCCTGTCTCCTCCCATACTACTCCCCTGTCTCCACCTATACCCTTCCCTTTCTCCTCCTATACCCCGTCTCTTCCCTGTTTCCTCCCATACCCTTCCCTTCCCTTCCCTGTCTCCTATACCCCTTCTCTGTCTCCTCCTATACTTCTTCCCCTTCTTTTCTCCCTTCCCCTTCCCTTCTCACTTCCTTTGCCTTTCCTTTCCTTTATCCCATCCTCCCCTCCCCCTTTTCTTTCTCCTTCTCCCTTTGCCCTTTCCTCTTTCCTTTGCCCTTTTCCTCTTTTCATTTTCCCCTTCCCTTCCATTCATTTGCCTTCCCTGCCCTTCCTTATCTCCGCCTATTCCCTTCCAAACCCCAACTTTCTTCCTTTCTCTTCCCTTCCCTGTCTCCTCATATTACCCTTCCCTTCCCTGTCTCCTCCTATACAATTCTCTTTTTCCCCAAACCCCTTATCTTTTTCCTACTATATCCCATCCCTTACCTGTATCCTATACCCCTTCCCTGCCTCCTCCTATACCCCTTCCCTCTCTTACCTGTCTCTTATACTCCTCCCCTGCCTCCTCCAATACACTTCCCCTCTCTTACCTGTCTCCTCCTGTATCCCTTCCCTTCCCAGTCTCCTCCTACACCCCTTCCCTGCTTTCTCCTATACCCTTTCCCTTCCATTCCTTTCCCTGTCTGCTCCTGTACCCCTTCCCTGCCTCTTCCTATACCCCTTCCCTGTCTCCTCCTATACCCCATCCCTGTCTCCTCCTATACCCCTTCCCTGTCTCCTCCTATACCCTTCCCTTCCCTGTCTCCTATACCTCTTCCCTGTCTCCTTTATTACACCTTCACTTCCCTGTCTCCTTCTATACCCCTTCCCTTCACTGTCTCCTCCTCCTATACCGCTTCCCTGTCTCCTTTTATACACATTTCCTCTTTCCTACATCCCTTCCCTCCCCTTCTGTGTCCTTTTATACCCCTTCCCTGTCTCCTACGTTACCCCTCCCCTTACCTTCTTTCCTCCCTTCCCTTCTTCCCTTCTCCCTTCACTTCCCTTCCCCTCACATTCCCTTTCACTTCCCCTCTCCTTCCCCATTTCCTTTCCCCTTTCCTTTGCCCGTTGCCCTTTGCCCTTTCCTTTGCCCCTTTGCCCTTTTCCCTTCCTGCTTCTCCTTCCTCTTCCCTTCCCTGCCTCCCCCTATACCACTTCTCTTCACTTCCCTGTCTCCTCCTATAGCCCTGCTCTTTCCTTCCCTGTGTTTTATACCCCTTCATTCTATTCCCTGTCTCCTCTTATACCGCTTTCCTGTCTAATCCTTAACCCCTTTTGTCTCCTTCTATACCCCTTCTCTTCCCTGTCTCCTCCTATACCCCTTCTCTGTCTCCTCCTATACCCGTTCCCTGTCTTCTATACCCCTTCCCTTCCATGTCTCCTCCTATTCCCCTGCCTTCCCTGTCTCCTCCTCTATCCCTTCCCTTCCACCTCCCATACCACTCCCCTGTCTCCACCTATACCCTTCCCTTTCTCCTCCTTTACCCCTTCCCTTCCCTTTCTTATCCTATACCCCTTCCCGTCCCCGTTTCCTCCTATATCTTTCCTTCCTTCCATTCCCTTCCTTCCCTTCCCTGTCTATACCCCTTCCCTGTCTCCTCCTATACCCCTGTCCTTCCCTTCCATGTCTCCTCATATGCCCCTTCCCTGTCTCATACGCCTTTCCTCCCCTTACCTGTCTCCTCCTATACCCCTTCCTTTACCTTTCCTTCCCTTCATCCCTCCCCCACCCCCCCACCACTCCCCTTCCCTTTCCCCTTCCCCTTCCCTTTCCCCTCCCCCTTTCCTTTCTCATTCTCTCTTTGCTTTGCCCTTTTCCCCTTTTCATTTTCCCTTTCTCTTCATTTCTCTTCATTTCCCTTCCTTGCCCTTCCAAACCCACTTTCACGCTCTCTTTTCTTCTTCCTTTCTCTTCCCTTCCCTGTCTCCTCATATTACTCTTCCCTTCCCTGTCTCCTTCTATATCCTTCTCTTTTTCCCCATACCCCTTTTCTTTTTTCCTATACCCCATCCCTTCCCTGTCTCCTATACCCCTTCCCTGCCTCCTCCTATACCCCTTCCCTCTCTTACCTGTCTCCCATGCCCTTTACCTGCCTCCTCCAATACACCTCCCCTCTCTTACCTGTCTAATCCTTTATCCCTTCCCAGTCTCCTCCTATACCCCTTCCCTGTTTTCTCCTATACCCCTTCCCTTCCATTCCTTACCCTGTTTGCTCCTATACCCCTTTCCTGCCTCTTCCTATACCCCTTCCCTGTCTCCTCCAACAACCCCTCCCTTCCCTGTCTCCTATACCCCTTCCCTGTCTCCTTCTATACCCCTTCACTTTCTTGTCTCCTTCTATACCCTTCCCTTCACTGTTTCCTCCTCCTATACCCCTTCACTGTCTCCAACTATACCTCTTCCCTGTCTCCTACTTTACCCATCCTCTTCAATTCTTCCCTCCCCTTCCCTTCTTCCCTTCCCTTCCCCCTTCCCTTCCATTCTCCGTCTGTTCCCTCCCCCTTTTCTTTCCCTTTGCCTTTCCTTTCCCCTTTCCTTTGCCCTTTCTCCTTTCCTTTCCACTTTTCGCTTTCCCATTCCCTTCCCTGTCTCCTCCTATACCTTTTCCCTGTCTCCTCCTGTACCCCTTCCCTTCCCTGTTTCCTCCTATACCTTTCCATTCCCTTCCATTCCCTTCCATCCCTTCCCTGTCTATACCCCTTCCCTGTCTCCTCCTATACCCCTTTCCTTCCCTTCCATGTCTCCTCCTATACCCCTTCCCTGTCTCATACGCCTTTCCTCCCCTTACCTGTCTCCTCCTATACCCCTTCCCCATTCCTTTACCTTTCCTTCCCTTCATCCCTCCCCCACCCCACCCCACCACTCCCCTTCCCTTTCCCCTCCCCCTTTCCTTTCTCATTCTCTCTTTGCTTTGCCCTTTTCCCCTTTTCATTTTCCCTTTCTCTTCATTTCTCTTCATTTCCCTTCCTCGCCCTTCCAAACCCACTTTCACGCTCTCTTTTCTTCTTCCTTTCTCTTCCCTTCCCTGTCTCCTCATATTACCCTTCCCTTCCCTGTCTCCTTCTATATCCTTCTCTTTTTCCCCATACCCCTTTTCTTTTTTTCCTATACCCCATCCCTTCCCTGTCTCTTATACCCCTTCCTTGCCTCCTCCTATACCCCTTCCCTCTCTTACCTGTCTCCCATGCCCTTTACCTGCCTCCTCCAATACACCTCCCCTCTCTTACCTGTCAAATCCTTTATCGCTTCCCAGTCTCCTCCTATACCCCTTCCCTGTTTTCTCCTATACCCCTTCCCTTCCATTCCTTACCCTGTCTGCTCCTATACCCCTTCCCTGCCTCTTCCTATACCTCTTCCCTGTCTCCTCTAATACCCCCTCCCTTCCCTGTCTCCTATACCCCTTCCCTGTCTACTTCTATACCCCTCCACTTCCCTGTCTCCTTCTATACCCTTCCCTTCACTGTTTCCTCCTCCTATACCCCTTCACTTTCTCCAACTATACCTCTTCCCTGTCTCCTACTTTACCCATCCTCTTCAATTCTTCCCTCCCCATCCCTTCTTCCCTTCCCTTCCCCCTTCCCTTCCATTCTCCGTCTGTTCCCGCCCCTTTTCTTTCCCTTCGCCTTTCCTTTCCCCTTTCCTTTGCCCTTTCTCCTTTCCTTTCCACTTTTCGCTTTCCCATTCCCTTCCCTGTCTCCTCCTATACCTTTTCACTGTCTCCTCCTGTACCCTTTCCCTTCCCTGCCTCTTCCTATACCTCTTCTCTTTCGTCTCCCCCATACCGCTGCCCTTTCCTTCCCTGTCTCCTATATCACTTCCCTTTCCTGCCTACTCCTATACCTCTTCCATGTCTCCTCCTATACCCCTGCCTTTCCTGTCTCCTCCTCTTCCCCTATCCTTCCCTGTCACCTCCTATACCACTCCCCTGTATCCTCCTCTACCGTTCCCTGTCTCCTCATACACCTTCACTTCCCTTCCCTGTCTCGAAGAGAAGAGAAGAGGAGGGGAAAGGGTAAATGGTAAACGGGAAGGGGAAAGGGAAGGGGAAGTGGTATATGAGGAGATAGGGAAGGGAAGTGAAGGCGTATGAGGAGACAGGGAAGGGATACACCCCTTTCCCTTTCCCCTTTCTCTTCCTCTTCTCTTCTCTTCTCTTCCCCCTTTTGTTCACCTTTCCTCCCATTCATCCCCTCCCCTTCCCCTTCCCCTTACCCTTTCCCCTCCCCTTCCCTTCTCCTTTTCCTTTCCTTTCCCCTTCCTTTTCCCTTTCCCCTTTCCTTTGCCCCCTTCTTTTTCCCTTTTCATTTTCCCCTCCCCGTCATTTCCCTGCCTTTCATTTCCCTTTCCCGTCTCTGCCTATACCCTTCCAATCCCCACTTTCCCTCCCTTTCCTTCTTCCCTTCCCTTCTCTTCCCTTTCTCCTCCTATTACGCTTTACCTTCCCTGCCTCCTCATATACCCCTCTCTTCCCTTCCCTGTCTCCTCCTATACCCCTCTCTCCCCTTCCCTATTTCCCCATACCCTTTCCCTTTTTCCTCCTAAACCCATCCTCCCCTGTCTCCTATACCCCTCCACTGCCTCCTCCTATACCCATCCCCTGTCTACTCCTATACCCCTCTCTTCCCTTCCCTTTCCCTATACCCTTTCCCTTTTTCCTTCTTAATCCCGTCCTTCCCTGTCTCCTTTACCCCTTCCCTGCCTCCTCCTATGACCCTCCCCTTCCCTGTCTTCTTCTTTATCTCTTCCCTTCCCAGTCTCCTCCTATACCCCTTACCCTATACCGCTTCCCTGTCTTCTCCTATACCCATTCCCTTCAATTCCTGTCCCTGTCTCCTACTATACCTCTTCCCTGCTCTTTCCTATACCCCTTCCCTGTCTCCTTCTATGCCCCTTCCCTGCCTCCACCTATACACCTTCCCTTCCCTGTCTCCTCCTATACCCCTTCCCTGTTTCCTTCTATACCCCTACGCTTCCCGGACTCCTTTTATACCCCTTATCTTCCCGGTCTCCTCCTATATCCCTTGCCACCCCTTCTGTCTCCTCCTGTATCCCTTCCCTGTCCCGTATACCACTTCCCTTTCATTCCCTGTCTCCTCCTATTCCCCTGCCTTCCCTGTTTCCTCTTCTATCCCTTACCTTCCCTGTCTCCTCCCATACTACTCCCCTGTCTCCACCTATACCCTTCCCTTTCTCCTCCTATACCCCGTCTCTTCCCTGTTTCCTCCTATACCCTTCCCTTCCCTGTCTATACCCTTTCCCTTCCCTGTCTCCTATACCCCTTCTCTGTCTCCTCCTATACCTCTTCCCCCTTCTTTTTCCCTTCCCCTTCCCTTCTCACTTCCTTTGCCTTTCCCTTCCTTTATCCCATCCTCCCCTTCCCTTCCCCCTTCCCTTCCCCTCCCCCTTTTCTTTCTCCTTCTCCCTTTGCCCTTTCCTCTTTCCTTTGCCCTTTTCCTCTTTTCATTTTCCCCTTCCCTTCCGTTCATTTGCCTTCCCTGCCCTTCCTTATCTCCGCCTATTCCCTTCCAAACCCCAACTTTCCTCCTCTTTCGTTCTTCCTTTCTCTTCCCTTCCCTGTCTCCTCATATAACCCTTCCCTTCCCTGTCTCCTCCTATACAATTCTCTTTTCCCCAAACCCCTTATCTTTTTCCTACTATATCCCATCCCTTCCCTGTATCCTATACCCCTTCCCTGCCTCCTCCTATACCCCTTCCCTCTCTTACCTGTCTCTTATACTCCTCCCCTGCCTCCTCCAATACACTTCCCCTCTCTTACATGTCCTCCTGTATCCCTTCCCTTCCCAGTCTCCTCCTATACCCCTTCCCTGTTTTCTCTTATACCCTTTCCCTTCCATTCCCTTCCTTGTCTCCTCCTATACCCCATCCCTGTCTCCTCCTATACCCCTTCCCTGTCTCCTCCTATACCCTTCCCTTCCCTGTCTCCTATACCTCTTCCCTGTCTCCTTTATTACACCTTCACTTCCCTGTCTCCTACTATACCCCTTCCCTTCACTGTCTCCTCCTCCTATACCCCTTCCCTGTCTCCTTTTATACACATTCCCTCTTTCCTATATCCCTTCCCTCCCCTTCTGTCTCCTTTTATACCCCTTCCCTGTCTCCTACGTTACCCCTCCCCTTCCCTTCTTCCTTCCCCTTCCCTTCTTCCCTTCTCCCTTCACTTCCCTTCCCCTCACATTCCCTTTCACTTCCCCTCTCCTTCCCCATTTCCTTTCCCCTTTCCCCTTTCCTTTGCCCTTTGCCCTTTCCTTTGCCCTTTTTGTCCTTTTCCCTTCCTGCTTCTCCTTCCTCTTCCCTTCCCTGCCTCCTCCTATACCACTTCTCTTCATTTCCCTGTCTCCTCCTATAGCCCTGCTCTTTCCTTCCCTGTGTTTTATACCCCTTCATTGTATTCCCTGTCTCCTCTTAAACCGCTTTCCTTAACCCCTTTTGTCTCCTCCTATAACCCTTCTCTTCCCTGTCTCCTCCTTTACCCCTTCTCTGTCTCCTCCTATACCCCTTCTCTGTCTCCTCCTATACCCGTTCCCTGTCTTCTATACCCCTTCCCTTCCATGTCTCCTCCTATTCCCCTGCCTTCCCTGTCTCCTACTCTATCCCTTCCCTACCACCTCCCATACCACTCCCCTGTCTCCACCTATACCCTTCCCTTTCTCCTCCTTTACCCCTTCCCTTTCTCATCCTATACCCCTTCCCTTCCCTGTTTCCTCCTATACCTTTCCATTCCCTTCCATTCCCTTCCGTCCCTTCCCTATCTATACCCCTTCCCTGTCTCCTCCTATACCCCTTTCCTTCCCTTCCATGTCTCCTCCTATACCCCTTCCCTGTCTCATACGCCTTTCCTCCCCTTACCTGTCTCCTCCTATACCCCTTCCCCATTCTTATACCTTTCCTTCCCTTCATCCCTCCCCCACCCCACCCCACCACTCCCCTTCCCTTTCCCCTCCCCCTTTCCTTTCTCATTCTCTCTTTGCTTTGCCATTTTCCCCTTTCATTTTCCCTTTCTCTTCATTTCCCTTCCTCGCCCTTTCACGCTCTCTTTTCTTCTTCCTTTCTCTTCCCTTCCCCGTCTCCTCATATTACCCTTCCCTTCCCTGTCTCCTTCTATATCCTTCTCTTTTTCCCCATACCCCTTTTCTTTTTTTCCTATACCCCATCCCTTCCCTGTCTCCTATACCCCTTCCCTGCCTCCTCCTATACCCCTTCCCTCTCTTACCTGTCTCCCATGCCCTTTACCTGCCTCCTCCAATACACCTCCCCTCTCTTACCTGTATAATCCTTTATCCCTTCCCTGTCTCCTCATATACCCCTCTCTCCCCTTCCCTATTTCCCCATACCCTTTCCCTTTTTCCTCCTAAACCCATCCTCCCCTGTCTCCTATACCCCTTCCCTGCCTCCTCCTATACCCATCCCCTGTCTACTCCTATACCCCTCTCTTCCCTTCCCTTTCCCCATACCCTTCCCCTTTTTCCTTCTTAATCCCGTCCTTCCCTGTCTCCTTTACCCCTTCCCTGCCTCCTCCTATGACCCTCCCCTCCCCTTCCCTGTCTTCTTCTTTATCTCTTCCCTTCCCAGTCTCCTCCTATACCCCTTACCCTATACCGCTTCCCTGTCTTCTCCTATACCCATTCCCTTCAAATCCTGTCCCTGTCTCCTACTATACCTCTTCCCTGCCCTTTCCTATACCCCTTCCCTGTCTCCTTCTATGCCCCTTCCCTTCCCTGCCTCCTCCTATACTCCTTCCCTTCCCTGTCTCCTCCTATACCCCTTCCCTGTTTCCTTCTATACCCCTACCCTTCCCGGTCTCCTTTTATACCCCTTATCTTCCCTGTCTCCTCCTATATCCCTTCCCACCCCTTCTGTCTCCTCCTATATCCCTTCCCTGTCTCCTACTTTACCCCTCCCCTTAATTTCTTCCCTCCCCTTCCCTTCTCCCTTCCCTTCCCTCTTACCTTCCATTCCACTCCCGTTCCCTTTCTCCTCCCCTTTCCTTCCCTCTTTTTTCCCCTTCCCCCTTTCCAATCCCTTCCCATTTCCTTTCCCCTTCCCCCTTTCCTTTGCCCTTTTGCCCTTCCCCTTCTTCTCCTTTCCCTGCCCTTCCTGTCCCTTCCGTCACCGGCTTTACCCTTCCAACCCCATCTTTCCATCCCTTTTCTTCTTCCCTTCCCCTCCGTTCCTTTCCTTTTTCTTTCCTTTCCGTCCCTTCCCTTCCTTTCCCTGTCCTCTGTCCTATCCCCTTCCAATCCCTCCCATCTTCTTCCCTTTCATGTCTTTCCCCATGCCTTCTTTCCTTTCCTTCCCTTTTCTCTCCTTTCCTTACCTGTCCCTTCCATATGCTTCCGCCTCTCTTTCTTCCCCTCCCCTTTCACTTCCCCTTCCCTTTTTCACCTTTCCCCTCCCCCTTCCCTTCCCTTCTCTCCCCTTCTCTTTTCTTCCCTTTCCTTCTCTTTCCATTCCTTTCCATTCTTTCTCTGTCTCCTCCTATACCCTTCTGTTCCTTCTTCTTACCTATCTCTATCTTCTGTCCTTTACCCTTCTAACTCCACCCATCCCCTTCTACTGTACTGTGCCCTTCCCTGTCCCTCTTCTCTCTCTCTCTCTCTCTCTCTCTCTATATATATATATATATATATATATATATATGAAGGCTCCCAAGGTTGCACCGGCAGCCGGGTCACTCGCAGGCGGGTGCTATGATGTGGCGGTGCCCCACAATAAATTACAGCTCCCAAAAACTCTCGTTGTTCGCACAGAGTGAAGCACTCACAGGAGGGGTTCTGTATCAATAATTAATTTATTTCGGCAGAAATCCAAATATTTGGATTTCTGCCGAAATAAATTAATTATTGATACAGAACCCCTCCTGTGAGTGCTTCACTCTGTGCGAACAACGAGAGTTTTTGGGAGCTGTAATATATATATATATATATATATATATATATATATATGTGTGTGTGTATTTATTATATATATATATATATATATATATAATTTTTTGATCAATCTAAAACCCTAAGATTACTCTTACTACCCCAATACCCCTACCCCCTTAAATTCCTAAAATACCCTTACCACCCCAATACCCACCGTAACTTACCCTTAGCACTCCAAAACCCATACCCACCCTGAACCCCTAAATTACTCTTGACACCCCAAAACCCAAACCCCCTGAACTTTAAAATTACCCCTGGCACCCCAAAACCCATAGCTACCCTAATCCCTAAAATCACCCTTAGCACCCCAAAACCCATACCCACGCTGAACCCTTAAATTACCATTGGCACCCCAAAACCTAGACTTACCCCGAACACTAAAATTACCATTGGCACCCCAAAGCCCATACACCCCATAACCCTAAAAATAACCTTGGCACCCCAAAACCCATACCTACCCTCAACCCTAAAATTAACCTTGGCACCCCAAAACCCACACCAACCCTGAACCCTAAAATTACCCTTAGCACCCCAAAACCCATACCCACCCTGAACCCTAAATTTACCCTTGGCACTCCAAAACCCATACCCCCTAAATAACCATGGCACCTCAAACCTACAATGTACCCTAAAATTACCCTTAGTACCCCAAAACCTATACCCATCCTGAAACCTAAAATTACCCTTGGCACCCTAAAACCCATATCCACCCTGAACCTTAAAATTACCTTTTGCACCCCAAAACCAATACCTAAAATTACCCTTGGCACCCGAAAACCCATACCTCTCATAACCCCAAAATAACCTTGGCACCCTAAAACCCATACCTACAATGAACCCAAAAATTACTCTTAGCACCCCAAAACCAATACTCACTCTGAACCCTAAAACTACCCTTCGCTCCCCAAAACCCATACCAACCCTGAATTTTAAAATGACCCTTGGCATCCCAAAACCCATATCCACCCTGAGCTCTAAAATTACCCTTGGCACCCTAAAACCCACACCCACCCTGAACCCTAAAATTACCATTGGCACCCTAAAACCCATACCCAACCTGAATCCTAGAATTACCCTTGGCAACCCAAAACCCACAGCCACCCTGAACCTAAAAATTTCCCTTGGCACCCCAAAACCCATACCCACCATGAACCCCAAAATTACCCTTGGCACCTCAAAACCCATACCCAGTCTCAACCCTAAAATGACAGCACCCCGGCCAAAACCCATACCTACCCTGAACCCTAAAATTACCCTCAGTACCACAAAACCCATACCCACCCTGAACCCTAAAATTACCCTTGGCACCCCAAAACCCATACCCCCATAACCCCAAAAATAACCTTGGCACCCCATACCTACAATGTACCCTAAAATTACCCTTGGCACCCCAAAACCCATAACCACCCTAAACCCTAAAATTACCTTTTGCATCCCAAAACCAATACCTAAAATTACCCGTGGCACCCCAACCTTGACACCCTAAAACCCATACCTACAATGAACCCTAAAACTACCCTTGACTCCCCAAAACCCATACCCACCCTGAACTTTAAAATGACCCTTGGTACCCCAAAACCCACACCCATCCTGAACCCTAAAATTACCCTGGGCACCCCAAAACCCATACCTACCCTGAACCCTAGAATTACCAGCGGCACCCCAAAACCCACACCCACCCTGAACCCCAAAATTTCCTTTGGCACCCTAAAACCCATACCCACCACGAACCCTAGAATTACCCTTGGCACCCCAAAACCCACACCCAGCCTGAACCCCAAAATTTCCCTTGGCACGCCAAAACCCATAGCCACCCTGAACCCTTAGAATTACCCTTGGCACTCCAAAACCCACACCCACCCTGAACCCCAAAATTACCCTTGGGACCCCCAAATCCATACCGTCATAACCCCCAAAAAAACCTTGGCACCCCATACCTCCAATGTATCCTAAAATGACCCTTGGCATCCAAAAACCCATAACCACCATGAACCCTAAAATTACCTTTGGCACCCAAAAACCCATAACCACCATGAACCCTAAAATTACCCTTTGCACCCCAAAACCAATACCTAATATTACCCGTTGCACCCCAAAACCCATATCCCCCATACCCCAAAAATAACCTTGACACCCTAAAACCCATACCTACAATGAACCCTAAAATTATCGCCGACACCCCAAAACCCACACCCACCCTGAACCCTAAAATTACCCTTGGCACCCTAAACCCACACCCACCCTGAACCCTAAAATTACCCTTGGCACCCTAAACCCACACCCACCCTGATCCCCAAAATTACTCTTGGCATCCCAAAACCCACACCCACCCTGAACCCCAAAATTACCCTTGGCACCCCAAAACCCATACCCAGGTTCAACCCTAAAATGACACTTAGCACCCCAAAACCCATACCCACCCTGAACCCTAAAATTAACCTGGGCACCCCAAAACACATACCCACCCTGAAACTAAAATTACCCTTAGCAACCCAAAACCCATACTCACTCTGACCCCTAGTACTACCCTTGGCTCACCAAGGGGCATATGTATCAAACGATTTTTTTATCGCAAACGCTGCGATTCGCAAAATAACAGCGTTTGCGATTAAAAAATCGGTAATCGGGATGTATGAGCCAAATCCCATCACAAAATTAAGGAATTGCTAATTTAGCGATTTCTTAATTTTGCGTAAGCATTTAAGAAATCGCAAATTGAGATTTCTTAAATGATATGTAAAAAGCACCCAAGTTGTGCGAATTATCCTTAAGAAATCGCAAATTACCACCAACTTCCAGTTGGTGGTAATTTGCGATTTCCTTTCAAAATGCACTTTTTTGAATTTCACAAAGTGCCACGTGGCGCTCATACATGCCCTTAGGGCATGTATGTGCTCCATATGCACACACATGCTCATTTCAGGGGTGCTTCAGGGTGTCATCATGACACCCTTGCACCTTTGAAATTATTCTCAAATTGCGATTAGCAAATTGCGATTCGCTATTTGAGAATTACTTCCCATTCATTCCTATGGGTCTCCTGGCCCATAGAAATGAATGGGCAGGTATTCCTTAATTGCGATTTCGCAATTTGCTAATCGCAATTAAGGAATTTTAAGAAATCGCAAAAAGTTTGCAATTTTTTAAATACATCCCGTTTTGCAATTCTCAAATAGCGATTCTTTAAAAATCGCTATTTGAGAATCGCAAATGGTGATGTTGATACATATGCCCCCAAAACCCATGCCCACCCTGAACTCTAAAATTACCCTTGGCTCGCCAAACCCCATCCCATACTGAACCCTAAAATTACCCTTGGCACCCCTAAACCCACACCCACCCTGAACCCTAAAATCAACCTTGTCACCCCAAAACCCATTCCCACCCTGAACACTAAAATTACACGTGGCACCCCAAAACCCATACCCACCCTGAACCCTAAAATTACCCTTGGCATCCCAAAACCCACACCCATCCTGGACCTTAAAAAAACCTTTTACATCCCAAACCCATACCCACCCTGAACCCCAAAATTATCATTTGCACCTCAAGACCCATACCCACCCTGAACCCTAAAATTAATCTTGGCACCATAAAGACCCATACCCCCCATAACCCTAAAACTACCCTTGGTGCACAAAAACCCATGCCTACCTGAACCCTAAAATTACCCTTAGCAGCCCAAAACCCATACCCGCTCTGAAACCTAAAATTACTCTGTTCACTCCAAAATCCATACCCACCTTCAAATCTACAATTACCCTTTGCACCCCAAAACACAAATAATATTACCATTACCACCCCAAAACCCATCCCCACCCTGAACCCTAAAATTACCCTTGGCTCCCCAAAACCCATAATCACCCTGAACCCTAAAATTACCATTGGCACCCCAAAACCCACACCCACTCTGAACCCTAAAATTACCATTGGCACCCCAAAACCCATACCCACCCTGAACCCTAAAATTAACCTTGGCACCCCAAAACACATACCCACCCTGAACCCTAAAATTACCCTTAGCAACCTAAAACCCATACTCACCCTGAACCCTAGAACTACTCTTAGCTCCCCAAAACCCATGCCCACCCTGAACTATAAAATTATCCTTGGCTCCCAAACCCATCCCACCCTGAACCCTAAAATCAACCTTGTCACCCCAAAACCCATTCCCACCCTGAACACTAAAGTTACACGTGGCACCCCAAAACCCATACCCACCCTGAACCCTAAAATTACCCTTGGCATCCCAAATCCCACACCCACCCTGGACCTTAAAAAACCTTTTACATCCCAAAACCCATACCCACCCTGAACCCCAAAATTATCCTTTGCACCTCAAGACCCATACCCACCCTGAACCCCAAAACTACCGTTGGCACCCCAAAACCCATACCCACCCTGAACCCTAAAATTAATCTTGGCACTATAAAGACCCATACCCCCCATAACCCTAAAACTACCCTTGGTGCACAAAAACCCATAACTACCTGAACCCTAAAATTACCCTTAGCTGCCCAAAACCTATACCCACTCTGAACCCTAAAATTACTCTTGTCACTCCAAAATCCATACCCACCTTCAAATCTAAAATTACCCTTTACACCCCAAAACGCATAAATAATATTACAATTAACACCCCAAAACCCATCCCCACCTTGAACCCTAAAATTACCCTTGGCTCCCCAAAACCCATAATCACGCTGAACCCTAAAATTACCATTGGCACCCCAAAACCCACACCCATTCTGAACCCTAAAATTACCCTTGGCACCCCAAAACCCATACTCACTCTGAACCCTAAAACTACCCTTGGCACCCCCAACCTGAACCCTTAAATTATCCTCAACACCCCAATACCCACACCCAACCAGAACCCTAAAATTACCCTTGGCATCCCTTCTAATTGGAAAAATGCTACATTACTTTCAGTTAATGTGTGGTGGGAGTGGATTATTTTTCTTAGAGGTGGCCACTGCTCATTTCCACGTACTCCTAATGATTCATCTCCTTCCAGGTCTAACATGTGGTCGATCGAGTCTTGATTCTTATATTATTGCATGTTCCTCAATTTAAAGCATGTATTTTAGTCTTCACCAGTCAATAAACGGTCAATGTAGCCCCTTTTTTGTTTTTATTATCATTTATCTCTTTTATGCAATAGTTTTGTTATAAGTGTTATATTTAGATGCAAATAGATGTTTATACTCCTTCTTTTGCAATGCGTTTTTAAAATTCACAGATTGGTGTTATTCTCTGTATTGTGTTTAATATTTATGAAAAATACATTTAATAAAAAAAATTGAACACAAAAAAGGGAATGTCTTTCTTGTTCAACTTTTCGTGTTAAAGGGTGAGACGTTTTGTGTTTTTCATGCTCAGTTCAGTTTGCTCTCCAAGCTGCTGTATCTTTGAGCTAGCGGAAATGGGAATGGAAGAGATGGAAAAGTAGAATTAGGGATGGGAGGGAAGGTCGGGGGATAAAAGGGAAAGTCGAGAGGAGAGCCAGGGAACTAAGGACGACAAGGGAAGTGAAGAGAAGGGTAAGGAGGGGAATAGGAGATAGTGAAGGTAGGAAGGAGAGGTGGGGAGAGGAGATAGCGAAGAAAGAAAAAGGGTGGGGAAGGGATTGAAGGAAAGTGCATATGAGAAGAGGAGTGTGGAGAGATAGGTAAGGAATGTAGGGGAAGTGAAAGGAGAGGGGGAATGAGAGCTAGATAAGTAAGGAAGAGAACCAAAGGGAATGGAAGGGACTAGAAGTGGAGGGAGGGTTAGACAGTAAAGTAGAAATAGGGAAGGGAGAAACAATGGAAGGAATAGGTAGAAAAGTTGGGGAGAGATATTAAGGGTGGAAGTGAGGAGAGAAAAGAGAGGGAAAGAAAATGGGAAGAGGCAAGGGAAGGAATTAGAAGAGATAAAGGGGGAGCAGGAGAGAAGGCATGAGGAGGAAGGAAAAGGGAGATGAGAAAAGGCTAGGAAGGGAAACAGAGGAACTAGAAGAGAACGTAAGAGGGGAGTTAAAGTAAAGGAAAGGTAAGGTGAGCGAATGGGAGGAGAGGCAAGGTAGGGAAGCGGAGAAATGGGAAAGGAAGAGAATGGAATGGAGGGTAATACTAGAGGTGATAGGGAAGGATGAAAGGAATGGAAGGAGAGGGGAGTGGTTTGGAGAGGAGAGACAGGCAAGGGAAGGAAAGGAAAGGATATGATAAAAGGGAAGTTAATGTAAGAAGAGAAGAGGAGAGGAGAGGTAGAGAAAGAATTAAGTGAAAGGGAGAGAAGGTGAAGGGAGGGTGGAATGTCAAGAAAAGTGTGTGTAAAGGGAAGAGACGCTGAGGAGATGAGAAGAGTGGAGGGATAGGGAAGGGAAGTAAGGAAGAGAAATGAAGGGGAAATGAATGAAATGGAAGAGTAAAGGAAAAGGGAGAGGAGAGGAGAGAGGTAGAGAAGAGAGGAGAGGAGAAGGAGTAGCAGAGAAGGAAAGGTTTGGGAGAAAGAGGAGTGTGGAGAAGAAAGGGGATGGAGGAGAAGAAGAGAAGAGAAGAGAAGGGAAAGGAAAGGGTGGAAGGATAGCTAGGGAAAGAAATGGGCAAAGAAAAGAAGAGAAAGGATAGAAGAGATAAAGAAACTAATGGGAAGGAAAAGGAAAGCAAGGGAAGGGGTGTATCGGGACGGAAGAGGAGAGAATAGATGGGGAAGGAAGTGAAGTAAGGGGGTGGGAGAGGGAGAATGAGAAGGAGTAGGGACGGAGAGAGTATGTAAAGGGGAAGGGAATGGGAAAAAAGAAAAGTGAAGTGAAGGGAAAGGGAAAGGAGGTATGAAAAGATGGGGTAGGGGAGGGAAGGGTAGAGAAAAGAAGAGCTAGATAAGAGGGAGTGAAAGGGGAGGGGAGGGTACTTGAGGGAAGGCTCGAGTAGAGGAGAGCTAGTCGAGGGAAGGAATGGAAGTTAGGGGAAGGGAACAGTAGGGGAGAGAAGAGACAGAAAAGGAAGGAAGTCAAGGAAGGGAAGGGAAGGGGGGAGGAGAGGAGTGATAGGGAAGCAAAGGAGGGAGGCTAGGGAAGGGAGGAAAGATATGGAAGGGATAGGGTAGAAAGAAAAGAAAGGGCAGGGAAGACAAATGAGGGAGGGTGAGGAGAGCCGAGATGAGATGAGAGAAGAGCAGGAGAGAAGGGATGCAGCGGAAAGTAAACGGGAGAAGAAAGGAAGACATAGGTAAGGAGAGAAGAGATATAGGGACGCGAAACAGGAAAGATAGAGAAGAGAAGAGGATAGTGGACGGGAAGGTGAGGAGAGCAGATGGGAGAGGAGAGGCAATGAGGGAAGTAGATAAAAGGGAAGAGGAAAGGAAAGGAGAGTATACATACGCAATGGAAGAGAAGGAAAGGGATAGAAGGGAGAGGAGCCATACGGAAGGGACAGGAAAGGGAAGGAGAGATAGGCAATGGGAGGGGGAAGAGGGATGGAAAGGAATGTGAAGCATAGGGGCGTCAAGGAAGTGGAAGATGCAGAGAGGGGATAGGGATTAAGAAATGGGTGAAGGGAAGGGGAGAGTTGAGACAGCGAAGGTAGGGGGTGGGAAAGAGAGCAGAAGAAGGGTAGAGAATGGGAAATGATACACAAATTAGGGTAGTAAGGAAGGAAAGGGGAATGGTGGGGAGGCGAGGGGAGAGAAGGGAAGGTGCAAGGAAAGCAGAGACAGAAGGAAGGAAAATGCCATGGGAAGGAAGGGAAAGGGAATGTTAAGGGAGAGACATTGAAGGGAGGGATGGGGTGGGGATGAAAGAGAAGAAATAGAAGGGATAGAGAAGCAAAGAATGCATGGGAAAGGGAGAGGAGAGTAAGGTAAAGGCATAAAGGGGAGGGGAGAGGAGAGGAGAGATAGGGAAGGAAGGAACAGAAGGGAAGGAGGGGGGAGTGAGGGGAGAGATAAGCTATAAAAAGGGTAGGGGAAGGGTAAAGGAAATGAATGGAGGGGAGAGGGGAGGAGAGATGGGAAGGACTGAAGGGAAGGAGAGTTAAGAGAAGATAAGCCAAGAGATAGGGAATGGAGAGGCCGGGGGGAAAAGGGAAGGGTAAGGAAAGGATATGGAACAGGGGAAGGGATGGAAATTGAAGGTGATGAGAGGAGAAGAGAGATAGACAAGAGGCCTAAAGTGGAGACGATCAATATGGAAGGAAGAAAGTGAGGGGAAGGAAAGAAGGGGAGGGAATGGTAGAGGAAGGAGAGATAGGGAAGTAAGGGAGAGATAGGAAAGGGAATTAAATGGAAGGGGAGATGGAAATGAATGGAAGTAAGAGGGAAGGCAGTGAAAGGGAGGGACAAGAGGAAGGTGAGGGGGAGTGGAGGAGAGAAGGAAGGGAAGGAAGAGAATTGAAGGGAAATGGAAAGGGAAGTGAAGCAAATGGAAGAGAAGCGAAGGAGAGGAAGAGGATGGAAGGGGAAAGGATAAAAGAGAAAGGGTAGGAAGGAAGGCGAGTGGAGGGGAGAGGAAGGAAGCGGAAGAAAGGTAGGGGAGAGGCGATGTAGAGAAGGGGAAGGACATTTGAATGGAAATGAGGAGAAGGAAAAGAGAACAGAAGGGGATAGAAGAAATTGGAAAGGAAGGGAAGGGGAGATGAGAGGAGAGTTAGGGAAGGGAAGTGAAGTGAAGAGGAGATAGTCAAGGGAAGTGATGAGAATAAGCAAAGGGATATGGAGGAGAAGGAATGAAAGGGAAGGAAGGAGACGGGAGGGAAGGTGAAAGGCTATTAGAGATAGGTTAGAGAGGAAGGGAAGGGCATTGGATGGGAGGCGGGGACAGGAGAGGGAAGGGGAGAAGAATGAAGAGTAGAGGAGAACAGACATAGAGAAGGAAGGGAGGTAAAGGGAAAGGAAGGGAGAGGGAGGGGCCCCTTCCTTTTCGGAGCATGCTCAGCCCCTGCAGCTCCGGCCTCTCACTGCCCCGAGCTCCAGGCGCCAGCAGCGGTCCTCTCCGTACGACGTCCCTGAGTGCAATGCTGCAGCTGCCTGGTTACCAGCCTCTCATACCAAGGACACGTCACAATGGAGGCTTTTCAGCGTGTCATCATACATCACTGCTGTGTGGGTGATGCCATGTGTTTCAGTTTAACAGGGGGGGGGGGGGCAGGCAAGGCACGGGTATTATGCAATTTATTGAGAAAATAAAACTTTTTAGTTACAAATGTTGCTGTGATGAACCTGAAAGAAGATCCCGTCCTACCCGATATACTTTCCCAACAGTGTTCTCTCCTTTTCTCTCCGCTGCGGTGACGACCTCCCCCTGCATTTACCCTGCGCCTCGTGACATCACATTGGAGGGCCTGTTACCTCATAAGCCTTCATTCACGGGATTCTGCTTCTGGTACCGCTGGGAAGGCACGGGCCTTTCAAGCGTATGTCAAATGTGGTTGTTTTTGGTTTTCATTTAAAATTAATTACATTTCAAATGTACGTCTTATTCTCACAACTTGCTTGCACTGTGCCCTTACATTGTACAAGTTAAATGATTTTTCACTGGGACACATCCGCATCTCTGTCCAGTTTCTCCCCTCGAGTATTGTCCAGTAAACTGCGTCATCCCTTTTAAGAAATGTTTGTATATTGATAAATACAAACGTAATTGTTCTCATACGGTGAATATTATAGTGAACAGAAGGGGCAGTCTTTGGGTCTCGCCTCAGGAGACCTGTAGTTCGAGCCCTGTACAGTGCTGGCCGCTCAGTCCACTCGTCCTTAGTGAGTCTGTAGATGTGGTTTCTGTCGGTCTAGTTGTTAACAATTGAAAACTGTTCTGGTCTCCTGCACGAAGCACAGTGCACGTCTTTGCGACTGCTCTTTACAACCTGTGCCGGAAAGGGTAATGTCTCATATATACGTATGGCTGAATAAACGTGAACATTTTGCCACTTCGAACACCAGGAGATAAGACCAGGGAATGACTGACATGTCTAGAGTGCGCGTGAAAGAGGAATGATTAGGGTGACCAACTGGCGTGGGTGCATATTCAGGATGGTCGGTGTGAAAATTCAGGACAACGGGTCATAAATTCAGTACAAAAATTCAGGACAGAAGGTCAAAATTCATGACAAAAATTTGGGACAAAAGGTACGTTTTACAGACAAATAGGAGGTCGCGCAATAGTATATGAGTAAGTAAATTGACAACCAAAATAAGTACAAGTCAAAAAAAGTTCATATTCGATTGAGACGATCGTGCACTTCACGGTTTATCAGTATGCGCACAGTTTTGAGCAACTGTGCAGTCCTTTTTGTGGGAATTCATTTGATCATGATCTATTTTATGTAATTCTTTTCTCTCTATTCTTTAAATTCATATTTCATTTTCTTTTCACATTTCCCAATTCCATATTCGCATTAATTTTTTTGTTCCTTTTTTCATTTGATCTTCCTCTTGTCCTTCCTTTATTGTTAAATCTGTCTTATATCTCATACTCAGTTTCTTCCTTCGTTTTTTCACTCCATTTGTGTCATACGTCATTTTGATTTACCATTTTAATAATTTATCTTTCTGTCCCCGCTTTTGCCAACTTCGGCATCCTTTGGGCCCCTCCCCACGGCTGCATCACGGTGATTATTCTTGTTTTTGTTTATTAGGTTCTTATGCTGTCTTGTGCTGACCTGGGAGCCATGGATTAAAGTTAGGAAGGGTGATGAAACACTTTTATCTGACGCAGTCCATTTATATCATTTTCATCACCACTAGTACCTGGGTAACGTTGGGGACACGTATGTTGTGGCTTCCTTGCACTGCTAGTAGCATGACAGTGTACTGTGATGTATGACTGGGCCATGAAAAGTGTATTTTCTTGTTTTTATTATTGTTAGGTCTGATTATCCAAGGCCTTTTGTTTTTATAAAAATTATATTTATAATAGTCTCAATTAAAGGGTCTTTCAGTCAGCCCTTCTCGCCATTGGTCTCTTGTTATGTCATTTATATAGTCTTCTGTCCACTACAGCATACAACATTGGGCAGTGGGTCAGCCCACTTCAGCCATTGGCTAAGTTATCTGTGACTGACAGCATTCTGCTCTTTCACAGGGAGCACATGCACAGACAAAATAGTTATCCTCAGTGCCAGGGACTACTTTGAGTGCTTTTTAAAACCAAAAATGATTTTTCCTTTTAGGCAATTTTTGAAATTCGTTTTGGCCTGGCAGCTCCCTCAGCAATAATGTTTTAGAGAAGTCATGAGAAAACAAAAGAAGCATTGAAAAAGTTAAAAGACTGGCAGCCAACTCCAGATCTGTTGACTTGCTCAAAGCTTGTTTATTTTGTTGTTGTTTATTTTGTTCACATCACACATGTGGATCATTTTATTTAAAATGTAATGATATTCATACACAATTTTTAAGTGACAACCCCTGCTCCGGTTCTGGATGCCCGACATCAAAGACTTGTTCCAGGGGTTCAAGATGGTGGAATCCGAACAGCTGGATGACGCTTCCTTCAAAGCCCTTATGTGTAAAGTAAAGTAGGGCTCCCCCGATGATCCGATTAAACCAGATCTGATACATAAAGCTGAGGAGGTTCCTATCCCCATCTTTGCAATCCTAAATAATCTTTCTTTGTCCACTGCGGTGGTGCCTGCTGGGTGGAAACATGGTAAAGTCATCCAGCGTTTATAAAAGATCTATTCTCGACCCTCCCTGCCTGATAGTGATTGACCCATTTCTCTCCTTCCCTTTCTGTGGAAAGTGGAAGAGAAACACCTGAACAGTCTCCTGGTGGATTTCTTAGAAAAGCATCAGCTGCTGGACCCTTTGCAGAAAGGCTTCAGACTTGTCCATAGCACCGAATCTGCCCTTCTTAAAGCGATAGAGGCCCTTCGACAAAATATCGATGAAAGAGAGTCCGCACCTCTTATTCTGGTGGAGTTGAGCGCTGCCTTTTTTATAGGGTGTCCCATGAGGTGCTCCCTATGATCTTTTGTGTTAGTCGATGTAATTTTTGGGAGGATATGCAATGGCGTTACCGCTGATTCCCCTTTGTGATAGGTTTACATGATGTCAATCATGTTCTGTCTTCCTGTGAATGGCTTTGAAATTCCGCACCTGCTTCACAATCAGCCCCCAAGGTTCGGACCAGTCTTAGCATGTGCCATCCTCTCGGAAACAGGACAAGCGCCTCTTCGGTTTCAGCCCTGTCACCAGCAGGGGCATAGAGCCTCACCTGTCCCTAGGGTTTTAAGTGGGCCGGGTTCTGCCGGTGCTTAGCACCGCCATTTCTTTAAAGGCGGTTCAGAGATGCGTCCCTTCCGGGCTCTCCATTTTTACCTTCAGGGTGGGAGAAAAAGCTTAACTCTGCAATATAGAACCACACTCATTGCTTTTGATGTAACTTCAAAGAGACTCATTTTTCAGTTTTATATAGCGCAAACGTGGAGCACACAACGAGCACCAGCTACATTACACAAACACATATTCATGTTTTGACTCACAGGATGTTGAGCCGACCTGAGGCTCGAACCTGTTTTCTCGGCTCGAAAGTCGCTAGCTCTAGCCTTAGCCACAAGCTCACACACAAGAATAGAACAATTTTCAATATGATATACAACAAAGTCATAGTTGTTCCTTATTTATCTTAAGCAGTTTACAACCATTGACAAAGCCAATAGTTCTGGCTTGTTGTAGGTGTAATGTTACTTGTGTTATATATCTGGATGAATGGACAGAAGCAGCATAAACCAGTGGACAGCACACTATGCTAAGTACAGATTTTTAGCTTAAGTGTTCTAAGTCACGTCCGTAACTACATAGGCCACGCCACTATGGGAGACCCCCAGTTTTTTCATCCCTCTTAAAGCCCTTCCTGTCTCCCAGTAGCACTTCATGGGCCTGCAAAGAAAAATTGAGAGAGCTCCAAACGAAGGTGGCCATCTTGGAGCCGACCCAACCCAACCTCAATGGATTATTTTCATATATTTCTAGTTTATTTTTTGCACTGAAAACACAACAGCATTGTGAAAAAAAATATTTTATTTTACATTATTAATATGAATGCAGTCTGTGCAGATGTGAAATAAACAAAATTCTGAATATGTGTAAAATACCATAATTGCAACAAAGAATGGAAAGAGAGGGCAGGACAGCCCAAGACTCTTCTGCCCAATTACATATACAAAAAACCCAAGGCTATCTAGTTTAACTGTCACACCTGCTGAACAGTTTGTTAGGGGGCGGATGGGCTTCCTGTGTTTACAGGAAGCGCTTTGATGTCATTAAATACCATCCTATTGAGGTGAGGGATCTTAGGATGCTAGAAATCTCTCTCAAAGGGCCCTTTATCAGAATTTATTGTGGGTTCCTTGGAGAGATATTAAAAACGAAGCAATGGGATAGGTGGGAAAATTATTACTCCTCTATCCTGTAGGTCGACATGTTTCAGGCTCTCTGGGACTCCTCAGAGGTCCAGGGCTTTCTTCAGGACCATGATCCCCATTGATTTAGAGAACTCTCATTCATCCGTGCTTACACAAACACAATAAGGCCTAGTGAACATCACAGTGGATGTTTTGTTTCTGGTGTAAAGTTCCTGTAAAATATAAGCAGGACAAGGAATACGGACATGAATAACAGCCTATGCACGTAGAGGAGTTATCTTAACTCTATTGCATATGAAAACATCTGTCTTAAGAGTATAATAGCAATTAGTAGACTATAATATAAAATAACATGACAGATGTTGCCCACTGCAAACTGTGGAGCCTAACTCTGTACTGCTTCTCGTGAACCCCCCCTAAACGTGGGGTACACTCGGGCAGATTTTCTTAACCCAAGGACTGTTTGCTTATCACCGCCTTTTGGAGAAAAGGAATACAGGCAGGTGTCTCATTCTTTTCTATTATGAGTTAGTCTCATCTAGATTATGGGGCATATTAACAAGGAGCTGCAATAATTATCGCAAAGCGCTCTTAGCTCTGTTTGATATATCGCCGGCTATCGCAGCATTTCATCGCCAAGATATTGCATTATTATCAACGCTTATCTCCAAGGCGATAACTAATGCAGCGATAGCGGCGAAATGCTGGGTGTTATCGCTGGAAATCCAGCGGTAACACTGCAGCGATAGGGAATTCATTGTTGATACGCCATGGTGGTCGTAGTCTGACAATCCACCTCCCTTTATACATATAGCTAAGTCTGAAATTTAGCAGACGTTAGCTTACGGCGATAACCGAGGTTAGCGTAGCTTTTTATATCGCTATGTGTGTCAGGGTCCGGCTCGTCAATACCGCGATGTGCGGTTAGCGACTTTTTCACTGTTGTTTTCTGAGGGAACGCCTTCTTTGCATCTCATTAGAGATGCGATGCGAGGCGTTAGTGAAACGGCGATTGACACAAGGAAACACGCGCTGATGCCTATTAGCGTCTCCTTGCTAATACTGAGGTAATTCAATCGCCGCTTTTCGTACGAAAACGTCCGTTAAAGCGGCGATGTTGGCCTTGATAATATGCCGCTTAGAGTGTTGTGGGTCACACAACTCTGTCATCGGTGATCTTATCTACAAGGGATATTTGCAGTTTTGTTCACCATTGATCTGATCTCTGAAAGCAGTGGACACACACAGTAAGTGGCACTTATAATAATTAGTCATTTATTATGTACAATCTTCACACACACTCTGAATGTAAATGATGAGAATCTTGTATCATGCATCCCTACTAGTAATTGGGCTAAACCCTCACCAACTTTACACCTATATGATCTCCAGCCTCCCACTTATGGAACAGTTTACACGATTGGCTCCTTACCTCACTATGTTATGCCAACCCATGTATTATCCTTGAATACCTCAAAGAATGCCCGATCTCAGCTCTCCGGTATTCTCAAGGAAGCAATCAATCTTCGTGTCTGCCCCTCTTTAATTCTTGGGTCTCTTTCTCCCCAGTGATTGTCTGTGGAGGGAGGCGGGTTGGGTGTGCAGCTCCTTGCACCCACATTACTATGTGAACTAAGCCTCAGTTACAGACATGCCCAAAAGGCAGGCAATTGTATAAAAACAAGCTTCCTTCCACATTAGCTCTACTGAAAATAGCTTCCTAAACATCAGAATGGCCATCTCACCTTATCCTTTCTGCGGGCCCCCAGCACTCGGTCGTCCAGTTCGTTACGGAACCTAGCGGATCCTGATAAAGGATTCCATACACATCGGGAGGATCCACTTATTTTTGAAGTACGCCGGCAGATATAGTAGTAACCTTGCAGTGAGCCGAGCCGAATTTTGCAGCTTTATCAGATCCCCTCTGAGTTTGCAGTACTTGCTTTCTGGTCGTTCCAAGAAGTCTCCAATTATATCAATTCGTGGTCATATGTACTATCAAGCCACTTTATTAAGATTTCCACCTTAACCCATTTTGGACCTACACTTCCAGACTGATTCGAATGCATTCACAAACCCCTCTTCTTTGGGGACAACGCGATCTCATCGAGGATTACGAAACCACAGTTACATGGCATCCTGATGAAGGCTTCTAGCCGAAACGCGCGTAGGATCTAACACCGACCAAGCCATGACTATTTACAATTGAAACCTGTGATTTTGTATCAATTTATTACAGATACATATCTGAGCTCATTTATCATGCCTGATTTCGAATATATTTTCTGGACATAAATGAATTGTATACAACAGTGTATGAGACACATGCTTCATTTATAATTTTTGTCTCCCTTGATTCCCAAAAATATACGAACATGATATGCAATCTTCTTTGTAATCACCATATAAAGAAATATAAATAAAGTATACCCTGTTACTTTGTATTTACTAGCACTTATCGAATTATTTTGTCCACTTTGTAGGTCTCTGTGTTTTGAACATTGCTCCTAAATTTGTTTCGCAATTATATGTTATAAGCACCCTGATTTAGGAACTTATCTCAGGGGCACCCCTATTTTTCCACTCATTGTAGGTGTCTGCCAGACATGATATGCTCTTAGGTTTCGAGTGGTGTAAAAAAAAGACTGAGAGACAGTCCTGCACTTTTAGTCAAATGTAGGGGGGTGGGTTCAGGCCTCTGTTGGACTTGGGGGCGTCTTTGTTGGTTCCTAAGTGTCTAAAGTGCTTTTCTCAGAGAATTAATTGTGTGCATGAAGCAATTGACCCCCAAATGCTTTCGTAATCGGGCTCATTTTTGGCAACCAGGCTTTGGATAGCTGACGTCAGGCTTATGACAAGTTAGAATAGATGTAAGGCATAGTAAAGGTATCCATGGAGCTGCCCATGCAACAATTGTGGAAAAGCCGAGTTTTTGACATGCAATCTTTCTTTTACAAGGAGCCATTTTAGCATTTTGATGGTAGACCTGATATGATCTTAGCATTTTAGGTAGAAAATTAGCTGGACTGACTGGTTCGGGACTCCTGAGAGTTTGGAAATGTCCTTTTCTGGGAGCTCTGTGTTGATGGTCTTTCAGTAGCCTAATTGGGAAATAACCATAGCTAGAATCAGGCACTTTTATGAGAAATGGGCATCACAGGAAGAATTACACCAATCCACCTCCCTTTATACATATAGCTAAGTCTGAAATTTAGCAGACGTTAGCTTACGGCGATAACCGAGGTTAGCGTAGCTTTTTATATCGCTATGTGTGTCAGGGTCCGGCTTGTCAATACCGCGATGTGCGGTTAGCGACTTTTTCACTGTTGTTTTCTGAGGGAACGCCTTCTTTGCATCTCATTAGAGATGCGATGCGAGGCGTTAGTGAAACGGCGATTGACACAAGGAAACACGCGCTGATGCCTATTAGCGTCTCCTTGCTAATACTGAGGTAATTCAATCGCCGCTTTTCGTACGAAAACGTCCGTTAAAGCGGCGATGTTGGCCTTGATAATATGCCACTTAGAGTGTTGTGGGTCACACAACTCTGTCATCGGTGTTCTTATCTACAAGGGATATTTGCAGTTTTGTTCACCATTGATCTGATCTCTGAAAGCAGTGGACACACACAGTAAGTGGCACTTATAATAATTAGTCATTTATTATGTACAATCTGCACACACACTCTGAATGTAAATGATGAGAATCTTGTATCATGCATCCCTACTAGTAATTGTGCTAAACCCTCACCAACTTTACACCTATATGATCTCCAGCCTCCCACTTATGGAACAGTTTTCACGATTGGCTCCTTACCTCACTATGTTATGCCAACCCATGTATTATCCTTGAATACCTCAAAGAATGCCCGATCTCAGCTCTCCGGTATTCTCAAGGAAGCAATCAATCTTCGTGTCTGCCCCTCTTTAATTCTTGGGTCTCTTTCTCCCCAGTGATTGTCTGTGGAGGGAGGCGGGTTGGGTGTGCAGCTCCTTGCACCCACATTACTATGTGAACTAAGCCTCAGTTACAGACATGCCCAAAAGGCAGGCAATTGTATAAAAACAAGCTTCCTTCCACATTAGCTCTACTGAAAATAGCTTCCTAAACATCAGAATGGCCATCTCACCTTATCCTTTCTGCGGGCCCCCAGCACTCGGTCGTCCAGTTCGTTACGGAACCTAGCGGATCCTGATAAAGGATTCCATACACATCGGGAGGATCCACTTATTTTTGAAGTACGCCGGCAGATATAGTAGTAACCTTGCAGTGAGCCGAGCCGAATTTTGCAGCTTTATCAGATCCCCTCTGAGTTTGCAGTACTTGCTTTCTGGTCGTTCCAAGAAGTCTCCAATTATACCAATTCGTGGTCATATGTACTATCAAGCCACTTTATTAAGATTTCCACCTTAACCCATTTTGGACCTACACTTCCAGACTGATTCGAATGCATTCACACACCCCTCTTCTTTGGGGACAACGCGATCTCATCGAGGATTACGAAACCACAGTTACATGGCATCCTGATGAAGGCTTCTAGCCGAAACGCGCGTAGGATCTAACACCGACCAAGCCATGACTATTTACAATTGAAACCTGTGATTTTGTATCAATTTATTACAGATACATATCTGAGCTCATTTATCATGCCTGATTTCGAATATATTTTCTGGACATAAATGAATTGTATACAACAGTGTATGAGACACATGCTTCATTTATAATTTTTGTCTCCCTTGATTCCAAAAAATATACGAACATGATATGCAATCTTCTTTGTAATCACCATATAAAGAAATATAAATAAAGTATACCCTGTTACTTTGTATTTACTAGCACTTATCGAATTATTTTGTCCACTTTGTAGGTCTCTGTGTTTTGAACATTGCTCCTAAATTTGTTTCGCAATTATATGTTATAAGCACCCTGATTTAGGAACTTATCTCAGGGGCACCCCTATTTTTCCACTCATTGTAGGTGTCTGCCAGACATGATATGCTCTTAGGTTTCGAGTGGTGTAAAAAAAAGACTGAGAGACAGTCCTGCACTTTTAGTCAAATGTAGGGGGGTGGGTTCAGGCCTCTGTTGGACTTGGGGGCGTCTTTGTTGGTTCCTAAGTGTCTAAAGTGCTTTTCTCAGAGAATTGTGTGCATGAAGCAATTGACCCCCAAATGCTTTCGTAATCGGGCTCATTTTTGGCAACCAGGCTTTGGATAGCTGACGTCAGGCTTATGACAAGTTAGAATAGATGTAAGGCATAGTAAAGGTATCCATGGAGCTGCCCATGCAAAAATTGTGGAAAAGCCGAGTTTTTGACATGCAATCTTTCTTTTACAAGGAGCCATTTTAGCATTTTGATGGTAGACCTGATATGATCTTAGCATTTTAGGTAGAAAATTAGCTGGACTGACTGGTTCGGGACTCCTGAGAGTTTGGAAATGTCCTTTTCTGGGAGCTCTGTGTTGATGGTCTTTCAGTAGCCTAATTGGGAAATAACCATAGCTAGAATCAGGCACTTTTATGAGAAATGGGCATCACAGGAAGAATTACACAGTTTTTTCATGCATCATTCATGACTGAATGGATTTGGGATCTGAAGAGGAAGCTGATGTCACACAGCACTCCTACTCTGCATGTCAATTTAGTCTGGGCAGATTAGTGGTGTGGGTGGACAATATCTAGCAAAATGTTCCTGAAATCTGTGCCTCCCGTCTTGTGCTGGCTTCTACATCCCGATCATTTGGGCGCAGACCTGACCCTTATGCAGGTTTAGAGTGACACTGTAGGAGAACGAGACACTGGCATGTAAACCCTCCAAATGTTAGTGAATTCATGTAGCCTAAAATTCAAACACAAAGTTAAAGTCAGCTTTCAATACAATGTTACTTCCTTTTACTATCAGGGGCTGAGGTGAGATTTTCTCATAACTGTGTTTTGACCTAACCAGAGTGAGTTTATTGAGGCGGTGGGGATACCCTCCTCTCAAATTATTAAACCTGTACTGAAATAAGGAATATCCCATCTCCAGGCTCTTCAGCAACACACATTGGGGGATATTCACAAGAATGTGTGTTAATTATCGCAAAATTAACTTAATGCAACTTTGCACATCACAGGAAATAGCGCACTGTTAACGGTGTATTCTCAACCCGGCGGCACCATGTGATAGTCTCATGATAACGTGACAGATGACCGCGTTAAAATCAACGCAATGCTGAAAAAATGCGAAACGCGGAAAAAGTTGCGATGTCCCAAATCCTGAAACAAAAATCTGTGTTAACTAGCGACAGGCCTGCAATTCCCACGTGTCATGCGGGAAAATGAACTATAAAGGCAGAGAAGAAACATCATAAAAAAATGTACCTGCGTAGCACCATGGATGCACCCGGACATAGTGCAGAGGACAACGCGAACCCCCAAAGCCCCAAAGACGACCAGCAAGGAACCCCGGGGTCGGGGAAGGCCAAGGAGAAGAGGAAGACGCTGTGCAGTCCGCAGGAAAACAGGATCAACGTTACAGAGGTGATAGAACCCTACCAACAACTGTTCATCACCTCCAACGTGTCATTGGCAACAAAGACGCAAATATGGCAGACCATCTTGGACCATGTGAATGCAGTTGCAGCATTGAGGAGGACAATGGAAGAGGTCAAGAGGCGCTGGAATGATGTGACGGGCAAAACCAAGAAGAAACTCGACGCCAACATGAAAGCAGCAACTTAGTTTGGAGTTGGGGGTCCAGCAGCACACCAGGAGCTGGATGAAATGAATGAAATTAAATGAAATAAAATTTATAAAGAGCGATGGCTACCCGGAGGTCTCCCAGCGCTACAGACGGGTACAAGAGACAGAACAGTAGGGGTGACTACAGATCTAAAACAGCCACGTTTTGAAGAGTTTTCGGAATGAGAGCAAATTAGGCTCGTTCTGCAGTAAAAGTGGGGGGGCATTCCAACCGATGGCACCATTATATGAGAAGGAGCGCCCACCACATTTGGCTCTCCTTATTCTGGGTTGAAGGGCAAGGAAAGTGGTAGTTGACCGAAGGTCTCTCCTCGGTTTATAAGGAATGATCAGAGATTGGAGAATGGACGTGTCATTCTTCCAAAAAGCTTTATGGGCCAGGCACATAGCCTTAAACGGAATCCTTTCCCTAATCGGCAGCCAGTGCAAGCGCCTTAGAGCTTGTTTAACGGGCTGCCGATGAGGAATATGCAGGAGCCTGCGGGCGGCGCAGTTTTGAATAATTTGGAGCTTGTTGATGGTATACTGTGGGGCTCCCAGGTATAAAGCATTCCCATAGTCCAAACGGGAGAGGATCAGCGCTTGAACCATGATTTTTCTGGCATGGAAAGGGAGAAGGGGGAGAACCTTTCGGAGCATCCTTAGTAGACCAAAGCACGTTGCTGAAAGCTTAGTTACCTGTTAATTGAAGGTAAGAGAGCAATCCAGCCATACACCAAGGCTCTTAATCTGGTCTTTAGGGGCCGGGGCAGGGCCTAGGCAGTCTGGCCAGAGAGATGCCGGATTAAAGGAAGGGGAGTTGCCCAGGAGCATAAGCTCTGTCTTGTCCCCGTTAAGTTTGAGGCATGAGAGTTCCATCCATTTGGCCACCTCCTCTAGGCAACAGCCTAGGGTGCTAGATGACCCCTCGCGGTGGTTAAGTGCCACCACGAGCTGCGTATCATCTGCATAGGTGATGATTTCTATGCCAAATGGATGGACAATCTCTGCCAGGGGTCTCATATAAACATTAAGCAGTGTGGGGCTCAGGGCAGAGCCCTGGGGAACCCCACAACTGAGATGCAACTGGTTGTAGACAACATTTCCCTCAAAAACCCTAAAGGAGCAATCGCTGAGAAAAGACTGCAACCATGCTACTGCCGATCCGGATACCCCTAGATTCCTGAGTCTAAGGATCAGAGTATTATGGTTAACAGTATCAAAAGCGGCACTGAGATCAAGGAGGATAATTGCCGCTGTGCCCCCTTGATCTAGAATCCTTCTTGCTTCCTCTGTCACTGCAAGAAGGGCAGTCTCAGTACCAAGCAGGGGACGAAACCCAGTCTGGGAAGGGTGAAGGAGATTATTAGACTCCAGAATGGCTACAAGCATGGTATTTATGTGTCTCTCCAGAATCTTACTCACCCAGGGCAGAAGGGAAATGGGACGGTAGTTAGCCAAGTTGGCCTGATCCAGATTAGGTTTTTTAAGAAGGGCCTTAACCATCGCACATTTCCAGGCCAATGGCAGTTCCCCTGTAGAGATAGAGGAATTCACCAGGTAAAGAATCGCAGGATGAATAGTCTCTGCGACCAAAGAGAGAGCCTGGGGGGGGCGGGGTCTATGGGAGAGCCCGATTTGATATTCATCATAATTAGCTCCAATGAAGCAAGATCCAGCAGGGGATTGTGTGCTAGTAGGAATTGAGGTCCTACAATCGGCTCTGAAAGGGAAGTCCAGCGATTAATGGACTAAGGAGGTCAAAAAGTGAGATATATATCCTGAATTTTCTGTTGAAAAAACTCTGCCATATTATTACAGTCTGTAAGGACATCATCTAGCAGAGGAGGTTTCTGCGGCAGTTTGATTAAAGTTTTAGCGATTTAAAAAATTTCTTTGGGAGAGTTCGCAGCTTGAGTGACTTTGATTTCAGATTTGTAGGATCTAATAGAATCCCTATATTCAATTTTGCTAAGAGCTGAATAATTCACTCTCCATCTCCTTACAAGCCTTCTGCAGCGTTGTTTAAGTTCCCTCAATTTAGGAGTGAACCAAGGGGCATTTTACAGTCTGTAAGTTATATGGGAGGATTTCTTAGGGAGTGCTATATCCAAGGAACCTTGGATCCGAGAGTTAAATGTTTCAATAGCATTGGCTAAATTAATGTTAAGGTCATGGGTAAGTCTAGTGGTTTCTAGAGCCAAGTTCCATTGATCAACAGGAAGCCTTCACCAGTTCCGCTCTCTTACCGGAATTATATTGGGGGGCATACGGGTCCAGGAATTTCCCAAGTCATAGGGATCAGGAAGTGGTCAGTCCAAGGAAGAGGGACGGGGGGGTCCTACCGTGAGTTTGCTACAATTGCTAAAAACTAGATCCAATAGATGACCTTTATTGTGAGTGGGTTTCAACACTTTCTCCGTAAGCTGGAGTGCTAAAAGATTCTCAGTCAGTTCTTTAGCCAAATTATCAGCAGGATCATCTAGGTGTACGTTAAGGTCACCAAGCACCGTGAAATTGGCTGGTCCCAGGGCTAAGTCAGCAATTGCGGTAGGGAAAGTTTCAAAGAATTGTCTAGAACTGCCAGGAGGGCGATATACTAGGAGGACGGAAAAGGTGCTGGTAGGAGAGGCCTCTATGAAGAAAGCCAAGCTTTCACAATTTGTTACGGGGTCTGCAATAATACGACAGTTAAAAATCTTTTTAAATATAATGGCTATACACCCGCCTCTACCGGTCTTATGATCGGACCGACTTATGGAGTAGTCGGGAGGAAGGGTTTACGCAAGAATGGGCTCAGGTTCATTATGTAGCCACGTCTCTGTTAAAAAAGGACGTTGGGCTTTAAATCGTCCAACAACATCGAAAGTTCTGTGGAGTGCTTAGTGAAAGATCTGCAATTAAGGGAAAACATCTTTAGAGTGGAAGGGCAGTCAGTGTTTACTAACATTTTAGTGGGGGACGAGAATGCAAAGTCACAATAGTTACATTGCACATTACCATTCATCGCGTTCATGGAATGCCGGCATGCTTCCATGATGTCTGTCCGAAGCTCATGGAGGTGTAATGGACTATATGATATGGCTTCGGCCGAAAAACCGACAGGCCCCTGGGCCCGGCCGGGCGCGGACGGGCGCAGACGGGCTTGCCTTTGGCGCGCAGCTGGCGTGCCTGCTGCACGCGTCCGCTGGGCGTCGGGTAAAGCATCCGGTTATATAGAGGAGGAGCGCGAATGCTAGAGCGCTAACCTCCTTTGGACCGGAAGTCGCCTTTCCTCCCTCCACACAATCGGGATGACACCTGTGGTGGACTGGGGAGGGGCGGCCAGGAAGAGAACAACGGAAGACACGGCGCAAATCAGTGCAAAAAGGTGCCAATAAAGTGCATACACATAAAAAAAATTAAATTACGTTTTTAAAAGACAGCGCTAAATCAGGTTAAAATAGTTTACATTTGCTTAAAACAGTAAAGAACAGAGCTTCTGCCTTGCCTATACACGTCCGCTGCGCGTCGGGTAAAGCATCCGGTTATATAGAGGAGGAGCGCGAATGCTAGAGCGCTAACCTCCCTTGGACCGGAAGTCGCCTTTCCTCCCTCCACGCAATCGGGACGACACCCGTGGATGACATGGAGGAAATGGCGGCCACAGTCATCGGGATACGGTGCCAGGAGTTGGGGATCCGGACACTGCTCAACATGACCTGACACAACATCAACAGGGTGAGTACCGACCAGGGACTGGGGGGACGGGGGGAGATGTGCACAATGGCATACATGCACAAGTGAGTAAAGTACACTGCACACCCACTATTACTCTGGATCATGTCCCTGATCCCCTTGGCACACTGCAGCACACATACAAACAGCAAGTAGGACCCCGTCCACTATGGGCAAAAAGGGGAACCTCCCCACACAGCACCAATCTCACAACCAACCCATGCACACGTGTCAAAACCAGCAAAGCTGCATGTCTGTGAGCCACACTGACAATGCAAGTGACACTGCATGACAAATAGCATGGCTGCTGTCCAATTATCATGACATGGTGCACGCCACGACGAGGGGCGTGGCTTGGTCGCCGATGAGGACGGTCGCGTGAGCCAAGAGCTCCGCGCCGGCCTCACCGCTTATCCTGCACGGAGAGCCGAGCAGGCTCTTCTGTGACCCTGGGAGGGTTCCTCCAGCCGCGGGAGCCTGCACAGCACGGAATTGGGTGCTTTAATTCTGCCTGAGACCGAGCCGAGCAGCGAAACGAAGAGGAGGAAGACCCGGCCTGCATGGAAAGAAAATGGCGCCCGACTCCATGGCTCGAGTTCTAGGGAATGCCGGAGGGGAGGCGTAGTTTGGAGCCCTAGAGGGACGAGGGCTCTCCCCCCTTACGAGCGGTGAATTCCGGACGCCGGCAGTGAGATCATGGGCCCCCGGTGCACCATGAGGAGAGTGAGGTGGTTGCCGGTAGCGCGGCCCCTGGGGGGTCGTAGGAGTGTCTGACTGCAATGCCGCAGTGAGTTACTGGCAGAAGAGGAGCGGGGAGGACTGCGCCTTGCCCGGCGAATCGTTGGAGAAGACGGGCAGGGGTCCCAACACTGATGGCCTGTGAGCGGCGGCTGTGCTTACATGGGGGGTGAGACGGGCCTCTGTGCTCGGCCATAGCGGGCGGACTCAGACACTATCTGTTTGTTGGGCCGCGAGAGGGAACCCGGCCCTGCCTACGGCGAGGCCCTGTTCTACCCCGAGATCTGAGGAGGGAGCCTGTAGCGGGATCCTGGCCCCCCCCTGAGTGGTGCAAGGAGGAAACGGTCTCCTGACGGTGCGGCCCCGGAGGGGGATATTGGAGACACCCAGCCGCCAAAGCGAAGTGCATTGCCGGTTGCAGAGAGACGGGGAGAACTATACAGTGCCAGGGGAGTTACCAGAAACGACATGTGGAGACCCTGGCTCTGGCGGCCTGCGAGCAACTCCTGCACTAGCGGGGGGGGCGAGATGGTCTCCTGCTCTTGACTGTCGCGGGCGGAGTTAGCTGCTGCCTACTTACTGGACCGCGAGTGGGGGTTTAGCCCTGCCTGCTGTGGGGGCCCGCTCTACCCCGCTAACTGGAGTAAGCAGAGGAAGCTGTGACGTGACACTGGGGGGGCCCTGACCTCGTGAATTCAGGGCGAAGTGGAGCTGCCCACAATTTGGCCAGCGGCCGGAGGAGTGGGCTTACCGGTCATTCCAGTGTGGGTGGCCCGCTGTGGTAGAGCTGTTTGGAGGCTGCGGGCGGACCTCCAGAGCCAGCGGCGGGGGCTGGATGTGGCGTGGCCCCCAGCTGGCAGTGCATGAGTGGACTGAAGTGAACTGTGGCACCCTGGACTGGATGAGTGACTGGCAGGGTGCTCCGTGGTGCTTGCGGGAGTGACAACGCTAGTGGGCAGAAGTAATTGCCCCCTGCGGCTTGCAGCGGCATCTGGCCCTGGATTGGAATACTTGCTTGGTGGCGGACTGTTCGATCTCCCTCCTGTGGAGGCTGGCTCTGTAGGCTGGTGAACCCCGCTGGATTATCTCAAGCGTGGGGGGATCCTTAGGAGGCCACGGTGGTCCTTCTGGGTCTGATGCACCCTTGCCTGGCGGCTAGGGGTTTTGCCTGAGAGTGGTTTGTCCTGTCGGGATGCTTGCAGGAAGTGGAGACGGGTGAGGACACCGGGAGCGTTGTGGATGGAGGGGGCCGACGACTCGGAGAACCCATACTTTCGACTAACGGGGGGACCCACGTCACCAGATTATAGGAGGAACTGGATGGTGAGACCAGGACTGGGGGCCAAGTCATCTGACACCCATGGGGGAAGCCGCGGGGCCGACAGGGGGTCTCCCCCGGAGCCGGAGGCAGTGGAGGAGCGGATGCGAGATGTGGTTGAGCCGGCCCCAGAAGGGCTGATGCAACAGCAGGTGGATCAGATCCTTCGAGCAATTACGGATACAAAGGAGGCGCTCCAACAAGACATTGCTCAAGTGTCACTGGGACTGGGACTCCTCCGGGCAGATCATGTAAAGCTGACTGACCGAGTGAAGCAAGCTGAGGCTACCTTGGAGGTCTTAAAACTGGCTCAGAAGGCAATGGATGCTAAAATGGGAGAAGTCACTCGCAGGCTCCAAGTGCTGGACAAGAGGGCCGGAGATGCAGAAGGGCGTAATAGATGGCACAGCATCAGGGTAGTGGGCCTTCCGGAAGGAGTGGAAGGGGACAGCATGATAGACTACCTGGAACAGTGGCTGCACACTTAGGTTGCCCCTGAGGGCCTGACACCATTTTACACCTTGGAGAGGGCGCACAGGGTGCCTGCACTCTCGTTGGCACCTGGGAGACCGTCTAGACCTGTGGTGGCCCGCCTGCTTCATTATAAGGACAGGGATCTACTGCTTCATAAAGCATGCACCGCAGGCCCATACAGAGTGGACAATAATAATGTGTCACTGTTCCCGGATTATACTTTTTATGTACAGCGACATCGAGCCTCGTTACTGGCGATCAAGAAGGCCCTCCGAGACGAAGGCATTCAATACTCCCTGATGTTCCCGGCGCGCCTGCGAGTGACTTTGGATGACAAAACGTTCTTTTATAATGACCCCGATGAAGCATGGAGCGGGTTGGAAACCTACCGGGCAGGGACGGATGGAGCAGAAGGGTCAGGAAGTTGGACAGCAGAGGCACCACGACCAAGCCGCACAAGGCGTACCAGACGACGGCATCCTGGGACACAGAAATCTTCCACGACACAGACGGAGAAAGAGAGGTCGTCGACCCTGCAAGCTGTGACAGAGATCTCACAGGCGAGCGGCCCAACGTTGCTGAGAGTGACCGACTCAGAAAATGGATCGGCGGAGACGGATTCTGATGGGACAGACGCGGGGAGTGTCACTCTACCACATGTCACTCCAGGGACGGTGGACGAGATCGCTGATGCCTGACTTTATGCACTGTCTCAAGTGGCTAGTAAGAGGGGTCAAATGGTCCAGGCACTGTTGCTTTTGGGCAGGGGTGATTGGGTGAGGCTCAGAGGTTCGGTGGGCTTGGGCGACGTGACATTTTCCCTGTGCAGTTGGCGGTCTGTCTGTGGGCCCTCCCGGGGTTGAGGGGAATTCTTTATTGTTATAGTGAGGTTGGCGTCGGGATGCAGTGAAGCAGCGGGCCAGATCTTCTTGGCGTTAAAGCTCCCCCCTAGTTTCACTCTTAGAGTGAATCCCTGGTAGCTACCATTGGGACTGTTTGTGGTTAGTTTGGATGGGTACTAGCTGTTTAGAGCCTGTTCTGGGGAGGGAAGGGGGGAACATTTTGGGGTTGTTTTTGGGATTGTTAGAGCCACCGGTGTGTCAATGCAAGGAGTGCAGTTGTGGAACAGAGATAATCCGCATTATGGGGACATCACCGGAATTCAAATGTATCATGTGGAATATATGGGGAATGCATACGATGTTGAGACGCCACAGGGTCCATGCTTATTTGGTGCAGTACAGATAGCTTATCTCCAGGAAACCCATATTGATCGAGTTGAAGGCCAGGCTTTGCAGCGCCGGTGGAGGGGGCAGCTTTTTTACACAACGTATTCTGCTTTTGCTAGGGGCGCACTGATTTGGGTGAGGGTGGGGGTTCCCTTCCAGCCGACTGAGCAGACAGTGGATCCTGAAGGGAGGTTCGTGGCTCTTCAGGGGAGGTTAGATGGGAGAGATGTGGCATTGTGCAGTGTGTATGCCCCTAATGTGGAACAGAAGGCTTTTTTTGCTCGGCTATCAGGGAGACTGGCTTCATTCCTGACCAGTTCTGTGATCCTGGGGGGCGATTTCAACTGAGATGGATAGGTCACATTCACCTCTACCCCAGGCACCCATACATAAGCTCTCGAAACTCCGGAGGGATTGGCAGGCAGAGTGGGGGCTGATAGATACGTGGCGGGCGCATCATATGGGCGAGCGGGACTATTTTTATTAATCTGCTGTACATGCCTTGCATGTGTGGCTGGATGCAGTGTTGTGCTCCCCGGACGTCCACGCGCTGGTCCGCCATAGTGAGTACCTGGCAAGGACAATCTCGGATCATAATCCGATACATTTGGCGCTGAGGTGGTCTCGGGAACGGCCTGCAATCCCTTCCTGGCGATTGCGCCCAGAGGCTTTGGAAGACCCGGTGTTTCGCACAGAAGTACAAGAGGGTATTGAGCATTATTTCCTCGAGAATGAAGGGACGGTGTCGACTCTAGCCCTAGAGTGGGATGCCTTTAAGGTGGTGGTGCAGGGCTTATGTATTGCTAAAACGGCAGGAGTGTGGAGGACGCTTTTGCAGGACATAGAGAGGGAGGAACAGCGGCTGCGTCGAGCAGAGAGGGCCCACTCTGAGGACCCGGGGGCACAGGCGGAAGTCCTAACTGCAAGAGAGGGAGTGGCGACGCAGGTAGAAAGGTTGCGCTGCTTTGACCACAAGGAGTATTTAGTGCAGGCACACGCGGATAGAGTTAAGGTGGGTTCCCTCTTGGCGTGGCTGGCTAATCCGGCCCCGAGGGGCACGCCCATTCTGGCTTTAACCACTCCAGCGGGAGTACTGGAATATACCCAACAAGGGATTAACGAGATGTTCTTGACGTTCTATGCGGACCTATACGAGAGTAGATTGCAGGGTGTATGTGCTGGATTAGATGAGTTCTTGGCTGAGATACGACTGCCACCTCTTGAGGACGATCAGAGAGATACGTTGGGACAGGAAATTTCAGTGGGGGAAATACGTAGTGCAATAAAACATATGGCGCGTAAGAAAACCCCGGGAGCAGATGGTCTACTGTTCGACATATGTCGATATCCTTGCCCCCAAAATGCTGGTGGTCTATCAGGAAACCTGGGACTTGGGGAGATTGCCAGATTCCACTTGCGAGGCCATCATTATCCCGTTGCTGAAACCGGGTAAGGACTCGTTGTCTAGGTCAGCCTACCGTCCACTATCGATGTTAACAACCAACTACAAGATTTTGAGTAGGATTCTGGCGACCCGGCTTCTTCCTTATATGACGCAGCTGGTCCATTCTGACTAGGCGGGCTTTATTCCAAAGCGCAATACTGCGACTAATGTGCGACGCCTTTTGCGGATTTTGGGCGAGGACCATAGTGAGACCCCTGCTGCGGCGGTTCTCTGTTGACATCGAGAAGGTGTTCGACAGCCTAGAGTGGCCATATTTATATCGGATCCTGCGCGAATTTGGACTGGGGGACACCTTTATAGGGTGGACGGAACTTCTCTATAGGTCGGCGACGGCTCGGGTGCGGACGGGTGGGACGATCTCATCAGCCTGCCAAGTGGGACGGGGCACGCTACGGGGATGTCCGCTCTCTCCATTGTTATTTGCCCTAGCCGTTGAGCCTCTGGCTTCACATGCCCGATTGGGGACGCATTATCCAGGTTTGTACCTCCATGGGGACATGCAGTTTATCTCCCTTTATGCGGATGACTTGTTGATCTTTCTCGCAGACATGGCTATGGCTTTAGAGGGCGAGCAACACTTGCTACAGGTGTTTTGGCGGTACTCGGGCTGAGGATGAACTGGGCAAAGACCTGCTTGTTCCCAGTGGCGCCGGCTGTGCGGAACCCGTCGCAGGCATCCGTTGGGAGCCCCACTGTTTACCTTATTTAGGCACCAACGTTTATCATACCTCCGAGGATTTGTTGGAGGGTAATTTGGGTCGGGCCATGCACGATATTAGAGGCAGTTTTGGGTTTTGGAGCATGTTGCCGCTATCGGTAGCGGGTCGGGTGGCGCTCCTGAAGATGGTGGCGCTCCCGCGCTTTTTGTATTATTTTCAGACGTTGCCGGTCTGGGTGGCGGGCTCCATCTTCCGACAGCTCCGCTCTATGGCTGTAGGATTTATCTGGGGGTCGGGCAGATGGTGGGTTGCAATGGCTACAATGATATGCCCGAGAGCTGATGGGGGGCTGGCAGTGCCAGACTTGGAATGGTACTATTTAGCAGCGTAATTGCAGTGGCTCACCCAGGCGGTTGCTCAGGAGTTCCGGGGTCCGGATGGTCCTGAGGGGCGATAGATCCCATGCTACATCTTGTCCTTTATAGTGCTTCAGCAGAAGATGCGTCCTAAACCGCTCACTGCGGAAGAGAGGACGCTGCGGCTGTGCTGGAATCGGATCCAATGTCAGGCCGGATCACTCGCCCGTATGCTCCGGAGATACCGCTGGGTATGTGCACGGCCTTCCCACATGGTGGGGATTGGACGGCACTGGCTAACTGGGAAGACATGGGAATACAAATGCTAGGAGACCTCTATGAGAATGAAACCCTGTTGACATTTCAGGCCCTCCAGCATAAATCATGATCTCCCGCGAGGGGATTATTTCGGCAATACAGAGCTATTGGGGGACGGGTCTGTCGGAACCGCTGGCCTCAATGGTGTGCCAATATGTGGTAATGGCGGCGGGAACTCTTAAGGCTATTACGTGCCTTTACAGACGTATGATGACAGAGGCTCTGGAGCTATTGAGCGCGTTGCAGGAGAAGTGGGAGGCGAACCTTGGCAGGGAAATCCCAGAAAAAACGTGGGTCCAGTTGGTCAGAAGAGCTTGGAAGAGCACGAGGAATGCTAGATTTCAATTGGTACAGTTCTATGTCCTGCACAGGGCGTACTTGACACCAGCCAAGCTTAATCAATATTTCAGTGCGGCGTCCGCTCAATGTCCGAGATGTAGTTTGGAGGGAGCCGACTTCCAGCATATGATGTGGGGATGTATGAGTTTGGGAACATATTGGAAAGAGGTGCTGGAACTACTGTGTAATATAACTGATCGTATAATAGAACTGGACCTGGGCGGTTGTTTGTTGCATTGGTTCCCACATACACCTAAAACAAAAGTGACAAGTAAATTTATAGATCTGGGCCTCGTATTAGCCAAGAGGGAAATCACATTGCATTGGAAGTCAGCGAGGGAGCCAGGTGTGGGGAGATGGCAGGCGGAACTACTCAAGTGGGCACGGAGCGAAGGTACGCTTCGGCTACAGCAGGCCCTACGTACTAATAATGACAAGGCGCAGGAGGCGGCAAGGGCGTGGGAGGCCTTAGTTGCAATATTACATGCTCCAGAGCCAGGTTTGGAGGAGAGCTCGGACTTGGAGGACCGACAGGATCCAGCTGGCACTTTAGCACAAGGAGAATGACCCAGGGTGCGATCAATGGGACAAATGGTGATCTTTAAGGTATATGTAAGCCCTGTACTGTATTACTGTTGTTCACGACTGCTATTGTATTGGATTCTGATGCACCTTAATGGCTTAACGACCATGCTCTTGAGGTACACCAGTGGAGGGAGAGGGATGTGGGCGGGGGACACACTGAGAAGCGACTTGTGATATATCATATTGTCATTTATCCGCATGTTACTGTATTGCTTCTCAATGACGTTGGTTGTTTGAAAATCAATTAAAAAAAAATATTTTTTTAAAATGGTGCACGCCACGACACTGAGGTGGCTGAGTGTGGAACACATCAGGAAAGGAGCAGGTCACACTCTGACACATCCACTTGCACAAACAACCCCTGACGACAACAACACATCTGCGATTAACTATGCCCAAGAGTACAAAATACGAACAAGTCTGCAACATCTCAGCACTGTAGAAGCACAGAAATCAAAGGCACACCACCTCAAAGGGAGAAAGGGCAGCAGATTCACAGCTGCAGGAGCGACTCTCCCACAATGCAGCACACACACATAGCAAGAACAGCACATCGACATTGACGACAATGTGGTACAAAGTGCAACACTTTCACTACAGAACAGAGGACACAACTTGTTCCGCTTGTGCGTAGAAACTGGCCAATCACATCTGGCATAGCAGAAAACTGTGAGATGAAGATGTACGTGTACAACCTCATATCCAAGATATAGTTCAAATGTCCACTGCCCCGTATCAAATATTGAGCTCCTCCCAAACAGTCACAATGTACGTTGTCATGCAGTCTGTTTGTAGACCTGAGCAATGTGTCAACAGACATGTCAACACAATGTTAAAATGCATCTACCCTTCACATTGCAGAGGGACAATCAACGCCTCCTACAGAGCAGAGCGGACAATCCATCAGTGATGATGAAGAGGACCTCCACACCTTCGACACCGACGCCCTATAACAGCTCATGGACATCTTAGGCAACTCACCTCCAGGAGCAGGTCAGCCCAGCTGGATCGAGGAGACCCACCCCCTGCACAGACCACACAGCAGGAAGCACCCACCACCAGGGCTGGCTCCCATCACCTCACCGAAGCACACCGCATTCCAAGACCAGGTGTTAGACTGCCAGAAGGAGGTGGCTGATTATGTGTGGGTGGGGTTCGACCTCATGGCAGCCGAACTAGATTACATACATGGCTGTCTAATTCCCATCAGGGACCACTTACACTCCCCAACAGACACCCACACTGCGACAGAGACACAAGCATTTGCACATTTCCAGTACTGAACCACGCCCAGAGCCCCGGGATAATCATTCCCACCCCTACGCTGGACTTGCGTATCCCGGTCCAGTCCACTCCTCTTACGTGCAAAGGGGACGACGACAAAGCTACATGTCCAAGGTCTAACCCACTGACTGAGGTAACATGGTTGCGTCCGCTGTACACAGCACAAAACCCAATCAGAAAGGGTCCATGAGTTGTGGTTCACTGAGTTAGTGGCACCTGAAGAGCTGAGCAGGGTATCAAGCTGATGATGGCATCCAAGAAAGGTGTGACCAACTCTGATAGTCTGGCTGTAAGACTGTTTCGACTCTGGCAGTTGTTGGTTGGAGGAGTTCCTGGCGGTGGTGGCGTGTGTAGCCAGCGGTAATGCGTCTTCTGGGCAGGTCAGGCTTGATTTGATGTGAGAGCCCTGGTGGACCACAGTTGAGGCAGGAGCCAGCGGTCAGCGCAGGGCCACAGACACATGGCGTTGCTGGCCCCCAGGTCATCGACTCACAGGCCATCCAATATTCAATCAGACAGGCTCCATGACATGAGCTGCACAGAGTTAGTGGCCCCGGATGCACTGCGGCCGGCACAGGCCCACCGCCACGGGACGGTGACTTGCGATGCACTGAGGTAGGGCCACGAGAGCTGAGCGGGTCCTTCTCGATGTCCAAGGTGAATGACGCGGTGTGTTTCAGGGGACATGGAAGGTGTTCTTCCAGGGCATGATGCAGAAGGCAGAACCAAGCAGAAACAGGCAATATGGAGGTGATGAATGCTACAGATTCATTTTTAATACCAAGTCAGTATCAGCTACATGATGATGAAGGCAACCCCCAGGCCATAGACTCAGACGACACCAAAGTTCAACCAAAGAGTGTCCATAAATTTCGGGGCACAGAGTTAGTGGCACCAGAGCTGAAAGGGGATGCAGTCTGCGATGAGGCCTGTACAATGGTATAAATTCGGCCATAAATAAATCAAGGCTCAGTTCCAAATGTGTGACCTACTTGACCGCAGTGTAGGCCGTAAGCAGCGGTCAGCAGGGTCCCACAGCCACGTGTCATTGGCTTGCGATGCACAGAGTTAGTGGCACCAGAGCAGTTGTTGGTAGTGTCCGATCAACTCCGTAACAATGATCCTTTTTTCCTCCGAACTGAACCGCGTCTTCCTCTTACTCCTCTCCTTGCGTCTAATGATATGAACACGGCCATTACTAAATCAAGACTCAGTTCCAAATATGTGACCTACTGGACCGCACTGTGGGCCAGAGGCAGCGGTGGAGTATGTCAATGAGAAAGGAGTACTTCGGGCCTGTCTCGCGGAGGCCAGCAATGGTCTGAGGAGGCTGCCAAGGTCGCAGGCCTCAGGCTTTGAGCATGCACCGGCACGTGGTGGGCACTCTTTGACACACGCTGGTGTCTGCAGGTGAGCTTTGAGGCCTGGGTATGCAGGAGGGGCCAAGACGGGTCTGGGGACCAGCGGCCTGGGGTGCAGAAGGCGAACAGGATCGCCAGCACTACCGCTCATGGCGTCGGCCTCGTGGCGGGATGAGCGGCGCCACCCTGGCAGCAAGTTGGCCATTCCGGAAGAGAACCACGCCCAGAGCAACGTGCTTTTTATTCACACCCCTATGCTAGCATGGTGTATGCCAGGCCAGCCCACTCTGCTCACGCTTGCACTGGGTGATGTAACAAGCTCCATTTTCCCGATCTTCCCCACTGGCTGAGCTAACATGGTTGCGTCCACTGTCCAGTGCACTCCAAACACCAGCAGTGTATGTCGACATGGACATGTCTGTGGTCTGCATACTGCAGTCTGGCCAGCACATTCACGCCACACTTGCCATTGTGTACATTCTCATTCATGGGTCACTTGCCTCCTTCGCACATGCCTGGTTCCCACCTTTCCCCACAGTCTGCTATTGTGTGGCTGAGGTGCCATGCCGTTGATGGCTTGTGTACATGGCCAGCCCTGGTTACAACAGTAAGTTGTGCTGTCGTGTCTGGTAGGTGGGCATGTTGTTTGGCATGTTGTATGTGAGTTTGTAGCATGTGCATTACCAGAGTTGTGATTTGCATGATTGTGGAGTTGAGGTATGTGGTGTGTTCATTTGGTACTTACTAACGAGCACTGCATTCACATAGGTGCCAGCCACAAAGCGCTGGTTGATGATGGACTGTCGGAAGATGAAGGAATCATGCACACTGCCTGGGTAGGTGGTGACGACATTGGTGAAGAGTCCCTGGTGGTCCACTATTGCCTGCACATTGATGGAACGCGTGTGCTTTCTGTTGCGGTAATTGTGTGCAGTGACGGCAGGGAGCACAAGTAGGACATGTGTGCAGTCAATTGCCCAACACGTGCGGGAAGCCAGCTATGGCGTAGATGCCTTGCTTGGTCTCCAGCGGTTCCTGCGCAGTGTGGGGGAAGTGAAGGTGCTAGGCTACCAAGCTGATGATGGCATCCAAGACAGGTGTGAGGTACTTTGATAGGGCTGGCTGTGAGACTCCTCCAACTCTGGCAGTTGTTGCTTGGAAGGTACCAGAAGACAACAGATGCAGCACAGCCAGCAGCTTTGTCTGCGGAGGGATGTTGGTTGTCCGCTGTGTTGGTACCATCAGCCTGTGGGCAATGATGGTCAGGATGCGGAGGATGGTTGTCCTTTTGAGCCTGTAGTGGGCAATGACATCCTCTGATGTTAGGTCTGTGAGGCTGGTGCGTATTCTGAAGGTCCGCTGTCTTGTCCTGCGCTGCCTCGGTGGTAGTCCAGAGGGGATGGTCCTGGGGGTGAGGGTGGTCGTGGGGGGGGGTGGTGGTGGGTGTTGTGGCCCTCTTGGGGCTCCAAGCTGCACGATCAGTAGCTCCATGGCATCTGTTGTTTTTCAGGTGAGGTTCTGGGATGGGCTCCCTTTTATAGTGCAGGTTGTTAAATCCCTGCTCCTAACGCGCCTTAACGCCTGTTTTGGGATCTTATCGCCGATCTGGATGGTCATTGAGAATGTTGCGGAGTAGTGTTGTCTCGAGTTTTTGCACGGGAACGCTTACTCTGCATATCATTAGCGTTAGTTGCCGGGGTCATCTGTGGCGATGTTTTTTGCGGCTGCTATCGCAGGTGAACTGTTGATATCGGCTGTTAGCACCAGATTGTGAATAGGGCGATAAATTTATCACCACTTTGGCTGCGATAAAGTGCCACTAACTCTGCGATAAGTCCTTGAGAATATGCCCCTCTATTCCTAGCAGAAACCTGCTCTTCATTAGGAAATTACAGGAGTATTTAAGTAAAGGGCGTTTTGATTTCAAAGGGTCCAAGAGAAAAGGATATTGGCCTTTGTACATTGAACTTGAGCCATCTGAACCTCATCTTTTTCTAAGGATTTTTCACTTCTGAATAGTTTGACAGTCTGCATGGGTCCCTAGATCCTTCTTTTAACTTAAGGGACATGCTGCTCACGTTACCACAGCTCTCCAGTGCTAAAGTTCTTGTATTCTCTCCTATGAACGTGGTAATATTGGTTCATCCCAAATTGGCATATTTAATTTACTTATAGGCCACTAGTAAAGTGCCTAAACGTACCCAAGGTCTGTAAATTACATGCTATTAGTGGGCCTGCAGCACTGATTGTGCCATCCTCTTAAGAAACCTTTTTACCATGTCCCAGGCCAGCCATTGCAGAGCCGGTGTGTGCAGTTTACACTACCATGTCAACCTGGCAAAAGTAACCTTTTTCCAGGTCTAAACCTTCCCTTTTTATACATATTCTCTATCCCTACAGTAGGCCTCGGACAACCCAGAGGGCAGGGTGTAATGTAGTTAAAAGTCAGGACATGTACGTTTAAGGTTTACGTGGCCTGGCAATGAAAAACTCTCAAAGTCATTTTTCACTACTGCAATGCCTGTTGCTTACATAGGATTACATTAGGATTACCTTAATTTTATTTTTTATATGTGTTATCTCCAATTAGGAAGAGATGAACCCTTCAAGTCCGGTGTCTCTGGAATCACAATTTGAAATCCAAAGAAATCCAAACTTATGGTGAAGTCAGATTTTAAATTACAGTTCTGAAAATGACACTTTTAGACTGTTGGCATTTTCTTGCTTCAGCCATTTGGTGCCTATAACCTGTCTCTGATCACATATCTGGGTGCAGTTGACAGATGATCTTTGTGTATTCCTCCCAGTCAGCAACACACAGTGGGACCTAGGTGTGTCTCAATGGGCCATCTCGGGCAGGGTGAGAGGGAGGAGCTGGGCATAGCCTCACTTACACCTGAATAGCCTGTGTCCTTCCCACACAAAAATAGCTACATACCCCCTCTGTATTGAGTCTGGACCAGGGCAGGAAGAGTGAACATTTGTGCTCCTCAAAGGGCCACTGGGTTTAAGTACTGGAACTCAGACACTACCACTTCAGTACACTTCTAGATCTGTGTATACTCTGCTAGTAAGAAGGACTGCCGTGCTGCTGAAGAACCGCCACTCTGCTGGACTGCACCTAGATGGACTCCTGCTTTGCTGTGGTGAACTGCCTGCTCCACTCTTGCCTGGGTGAGAAAGACTGGACCTTCATCACTTGAAACCAGCACCTCGAGTGACTCAAAGGGCTACTTGGCTGGCCTCCAGATCTGAAGCCTCAGGGACATAATAGGATTCCAACCTACTTGGATTTGAACTGCGACTCTGCCATCTGTGAGTCTACCCTGCCAAGTGGTGCCACCCCGGTCCTGGACCCTTGGATGTGGGCCTAATGTGCTTACCAGTGGAACCAAGACATTTTCTCTGATGAACGACGCATACCGAACAGAATTAACACAGCGGCGCTTCTGCATGGATTTCGACCATAATAAAAATCTAGCATCGCTACCACCTCTTGCATGTTTGGACTCATGCATATCCTTCAGAAATGCCACTGCACAATGCTTTTCCTGCCGCAAGCATCTTCTCACATCCCTCGTCGACGGCAGCCTCAAGGATGACGACAAAATTCCCCATCGCAGCTTCACTGCTCATTAAAACCAATGCATCACCTCAGCTGTGCTTCACATCCTCGACACTGGGCTTTACATCGCAAGCCCATCAACAGGATCCTCGATGTCGACACAACAGGGCCATGCACCACAGCCTCTCCGCATCTCGAAACTGACGCATTGCCTCTGCTGTGCGATGCATCTTTGACACAGAGCCACACAAACATCTACAACCACGATTTAAGGTAATTTGTTCAGAGGGACTAACTGGGTCCCCATAGCTCGCCAGTGCACCACTATGGTCAGCCTAAACTGGTGACTTTGTCCCAGCCTGAAGTGACCAGATATCCTCAATGGTGCTTTTTGCTTCTTGCTGTTATTTTCTACTATAAATTTTACATTTGATATCTCCGAGTCTGCTAATTGGATTTTTGTTGCTTTTGTTCAGAGCTAATTTTCTAAACTGGTAAGGGATCATTTGGCGTTATCACCATTTTACTGTTTGTAGTGTTGCACAAATACTTTAAACACTGCCTCTAAAGTTAGGCCTGACTACTCTGTGCCAAGCTACCAGAGGGTCAGCATAGGTTAATTTAGGGTAGCCTACTTCTCACCGTGACTAGAATTGTGGTTGCTGCTTGACCAAGGCTCATGCCCCAGTCATCCTGTAGACAATTTTGACTTGTAGTTGTGCAGTGCCATACAGTGATTTGGTATACACTACCATTCCACACCTAGAACCACTTTGAATTTCAAATTCTCCCTGATCGGCATTTTTTATTTCCCAAATTATCTCTCTACATATTGGATCTTAAAACCACACCTGCAAGCATGGAATTTGAGCTGGCCAACTTGGAGGTTTACACTGTGGCCATTCTCAAGGACTTTGCAAGGAGTTTGGACTTCCTGCCAAGAGCACCACCAGGAAGGTGAAGTTCACTCCATACAGAATGAGACCACAGGAGAGGATGACGAGCGGTAGGGGCCTGTGGAGGACCCTTCCATGGAGCCACTTGAAGAGGAAAGGAATGACTTGATCCCTAGGATGGATCCCCCTGCTAGGGCAGGGAGCAGTATCTACTCCCATGGCCTGTCCCCCAAGGAACTGGCAGAAAGGAGGGAGGAGTACTGGCTTATGAACCAAGTCTGAAGGAGCTGGATCTCAAGGCCATACAGGCAGAGTCCAGCAGTGATGGTGGCAGCATACCCGCAGATACCATTCTATGGTGGGAGATGATATTGACAAATGGTATTCTGCGTACGAGGTAGCCCTGACGGTTCACAAGGTCCCAGAAGAGCATTATGAGGGTGGTTTATGGAAACACATGCCTCTGTGGGATGGAACACACTTCTGACTCTAAAGGTTGGGGACCAAACCAACGAAGGCTCTTTTAATTGTAAACTTTGGGCTGACCCCTCAAAAGTACTGCCAAATGCCCATTTGCCTGACAATATTTTGAAGTACTGGCAGTGGCTCACCGTTAATTGCCAACTGTTGGAGGCTCTGAGAGACACAGGAACCAGTATGACTAATGTGAAGAATCAGCTGGTGTCCTCAGAGCAGGTCCTTCCTAACACATTTCAAGTCATAATCACTGACAATCGTGAGAGCCATCTACCAATAGCTCTGGTTCCCTTTGAGTGGGGGGCGGGTCTCAGGTTCTCTGAAAGTAGCTGTGAGCCCTTCCATTCCTGTAGATTGTCTGTTAGGCAATGACCTGGAGCACACTACCTAGAGGGAAGTAGAGCTCAGGTCGCACTTGGAGATTTTGGGATTGCCTGAATGGGTCTGTATGATCACATGGCCTATGCCAGCCCATGAAGGGAGTCAAGGGTCTCTGCAGCCTAAAACAATGGCCCAGACTACTGCCATGAAAGAGAGAGGCGGGGGTGTGAGAAAGCAGCCCCTGAATTCCCCATGGTCGAGGTTGACGGGGCACCTGAGGAGGAGGCCCGAGCCAAATGGGGAGGACATTGAGACCCTTGGTGACCTGCCTGAACTTGCTGGTTGGCAAGTTGAGGGCGGGCCCATCAGTTCTGCAGATGCATAGAGACTGTCCCACTCTAGAGGGCTTGAGGGAGCAAGACCAAGCCCAGGCAGAAGGTGACACCTCTGGGGATCACCTGATCTATTTTGAGAATATCCTCCTATATAGCGAGCCTAAGGGTTCTGGTTAAGCCCTTATGCTGGTGGTCCCCCAGTGTTCCAGGACCTTCCATTAGGTTTGGCTCCTCATATAGCTCTGGCAGGACATCTAGGGCAAGATAAGACCTTTGCCAGGCTTTCTGCACACTTTTATTGTCCCTGGATGAAGACGGCCTCAGATGCATAATGTACGTTATGCCCAACCTGCCGAACCTGCCAGGCCAGTGGGAAGTCAGGGAAAAAGCATAAAGCTCCCCTGACTCCACTACCTGTTGTTGGCACTTCCTTTGAAAGGGTAGGCATCGACATTATTGGACCCTTGGACCCTTAGACCCCAACACAGCCTTTAACAACAGGTTTGTGCTGGTTTTGGTGGAATATGCCACCGCTAGCCAGAGGCCATCTCTCTGAGGTCCATGACTGTACCTGTGTTGGCCAGAACTCTGATGGGCGGCTAGAACTCTGATAGAGATTTTTACCTGTGTGGGGTTCCTCAAGGAGGTAGTGTCTGACTGAGGTACTGCCTTAATGTCAGCGCACATGCAGTCCAAGTGGGATGAGTATAGGGTAACCTAAAAGTTCACTGTACCCTATTAGCTCCAAATCAGCGGTCTTTTTGAGAGATTCAACAAGACCTTGAAAAACATGATAATGGGCCTTCCTGAGCCCATGAGGCATGAGTGGGACATCCTCCATCTATGCCTTGTCTTTGCCTACAGAGAGGTGCCACAGAAACAATTAGTTATTGGCCCCTTTGAACTCCTCAATGACCGTCCTGTTAGGGTACATATGAGCTTTGTGAGGGAGGGGTGGGAGCAATCTCCCAGGAAACCTCACCAGGATGTGGTCATCTACATGCTGGTCCTCTGCAACCAGATGCACCGCTTCTGGAAAATATAAAAAGTAACCTTGAGGCCAATCAAGAGGTTATGATGCTCTAGTATGACCACACGGCCACTCTGTGGAGTTTCAGCCTCGCCAGAAAGTATGGGCCATAGCGCCTGTGGAGCCCAGAGCTCCCCAGGATTGCTGGGCGGGGCCCATATGATGTGAAAGAGCAACAGGAGAAGTCTCCTACCTGGAAGATCTTCAGACCCTAGAAACCTTCTAAGCTTGCTCTACATGAATCGCCTCCAGCCTCAGTTTGATAGGTACGAAGTGGGCATGCTCCTGGAGATAGATGAAGGTGTGGAAGAGGAGAGCGAGCCTCTCCCTCGCCTCCTCTTTCCAGGAGCACAATGCTTCAGTGGAAGGTGTTATTCTCTCTTCTACCCTAGCCCCAGAGCAGGAGAGTGACTGTTATCAGTTACTGGGGCAGTTTACCTCTCTTTTCTCCCTCACATCTCCACTCACACACCTGCGCGTCCATGATGTGGACCCTGGTACAGCCTACCTGTAAAGATCAAAATGTACAGGTTGTCAGACAGAGTGCGAGTCAGCATCAAGGAGGTCTCCAAGATGCTGGTGTTAGGGGTGATTGAGCCTTCCAACAGTCCCTGGTCCAGCCCTGTGGTGCTGGTATCAACGGCTGCCCCACTGGGCGCACCCCCTGAACTTAGGTTCTGCGTGGAGTACAGGGGTCTCAATTAAGTCACCAGGAATGATGCGCACCCCACCCCCTCAGCTGATGAGTTCATCGACAGGCTGGACACTGCCAAATTCCTCAGTACTTTTGATTTGGTATCAGGGTGCGGGCAGGTTGCTCTGACTGAAGGAGCAAAAGAGAGGTCAGAATTCTCAACCCTAGAGGGCCACTTCCTATTTTGGGTGATGCCCTTTGGCCTGCAGCATGCCCCTGCCACCTTCAAGAGATTGGCTACCAGCATCCTAGCTGGAAAGGAGGTCTTCTTTGCCTCTAATCTGAACTACATTGCGGTCTACAGCTCCAGCTGGTGATTCAGGCCCTGCAACAGGCAGGCCTGACTATCAAGGTCAGTAAGTGCCAGATCGGGTAGGGTTATCTGGTGTGTCTGGTCCACCTGCTGAACGGAGGCAAGGTCAGCCTCTCTAAACCAAGATTGGGACAATCATGACCTGGCAACCACCTAAAACACAGACTGAGGTGATTATCTTCCTAGGCCTCACAGGATACTACAAAAGATTTTTTTTTTTCACAAGAGTTTTATATAGCGCAAACTTGACCCGAATCGGGTATCAGAGCGTTTTATATAGCACCAGTTGCATTACATAAGGACACATTCATTTTTGTTAAGCACGGAGAGATTAAGTGATTTGCCCAGAATCACAGGATGTTCAGCTTCATTGCCGAGACTCGAACACAGCTCCCCCGGATTCAAGGTCGACCGCCCTAGCTGTTAGGCCAACTCCTCCCTCCTAAATTTGTTAAGGGATAAGGCACCGTTGTTGCCTTGGTAACAGAGGTGACATTGAAGAAACAGCCCAGATCGGCGATCTGGACACGGGCCTGTCATGAAGACTTGAATACTCTCAAGGAGGCCATGTGTACAGCACCTGTACTCAAGGCTCATGACTTCTCCAAGGAATTAATAGTGCAGACGGATGCTTCAGAGAATGGCATGGGGATGGTCTTAGCACAGTTGAAGGAAGAGGGCCCATACCAACTGGTAGTATATGTAAGAAGCTGACTCTGTAAATAGTATACCAAAGTAAGGTATACACGGAGTCCAATGGCTCCCGAAAGGTAGGCAGAGGTAAACATAGATAATACCTTACTCTATTTTTGTGGGCGAGCAGTAAGGCTTTATCAGAGGGTAGTGTTAAGCATTTATTGTACACACTCAGGCAAGAGATGATTTCACACACTCAAAGACTGAACTCTGACCAATTTGTTTTGTAAAAATATAATTTAGTTTTATTTTATTTCAAGAACCAAGCCAGGCCTGGTGCAGGTAAGTGAAATAATACTTTGCAGGAATAACACAGTTGAATGCAGTTGTATGTAATTGATTTGAATACAGATAGGTTAATTATTCTGAAATTTAAATTACTTTTCAGTTTCTTTGCAGTTACTGGCTGAATACTTATTAGATTACTTTTTCTACTCAGTGGGGTGTGCCTATATGTCACACTGGGACATTTCCTAAATAAAAGGTAAGTAAATCAGTTTTTGTGAGTACACAGTTTCTTAAGGTTTCATACAATTTTCCAGCTACACACTTAAAACATTTTTCATAGAAAAGCAGTCAATGCAATCCTATGGGGGAGGAAATGAACTTATTGGTTTACAGGTAAGTACTTAGTTTTGGGAGTTGGTTTTCTGGGGTTAGAACAAGGGTCCCTCCAGGGTCAAGGATGCACTCCTAGAGTACTCTCAGCCGGCCCAAGGGCGGCCGGGTGCAGAGTGCTGAGGCCCAATGTTATCCAATGAGGGATAGCGGGCCCCTGGCTTGGCAGGTCGGGCTGGACTGTTCTCATGAGGAACAAGGTCAAGACTGATTTTCATATGGCTGAATCTGAACTGGGGTGACGAGGTAAGCTAAAGAACGATGATGGATTCAACCCAGATCTGTGACTTGGGGTGAATGTCTGAAAAGTTTCAGAACTTTGTCAATCATCTCCTTGTGTTTGCTTTGTTTGCTCTAAGTTGGCAGGGTATGCCCAGATATGGGTCCCTTGCTCACTTTGCCCCTGGATTCACGCTAGCCTGGCTGATGAGGGGTATTACCCCGAAACCGGTCCTAGGATGCTTGCTTCCGGTCCAGAAAAGACCTGGCTTGGCAGTTCGGGCAGGACTGTTCTCATGAGGAACAGGGTCAAGACTGATTTGCATATGGCTGGGTCTGAACTGGGGTGGCAAAGAAAGCTAAAGAACAATGATGGATTAAACCCAGATCTGTGACTGGGGGTGAGTGTCTGAAAAGTTTCAGCACTTTGTCAATCATCTCCTTGTGTTTTCTTTGTTTGCCCTAAATTGGCAGGGTATGCCCAGACATGGGTCCGTTGCTCACTTTGCCACTGGATTCAAGCTAGCCTAGCTGATGAGGATTGTTACCCCAAAACTGGTCCCAGGAAGCTTGTTTCCAGTTCAGTGAAGATCTGGCTTGGCAGTTCAGGCTGAATTTTTCCATGAGGAAATGGGTCAAGAAGACTGATTTGTATATGGCAAGGACTGAACTGGGGTGGCGAAGTGAGCTAAAGAACGATTTTGGATGGAACCCAGATCTGTGACTGGGGTGAGTGTCTGAAAAGTTCCAGCGCTCCATCCATCATCTACTTGTGTTTGCTTTGTTTGCCCTAAGTTGGCAGGGTATGCCCAGACGTGGGTACGCTGCTCACTTTGCCACTGGATTCAAGCTAGCCTGGCTGATGAGGATTGTTACCCGAAAACTGGTCCCAGGATGCTTGTTTCCAGTCCAGGGAAGACCTGGCTTGGCAATTCGGGCTAGACTGTTCACATGAGGAATAGGGTCAAGGCTGATTTGCATATGCTTGGTCTGAACTGGGGTGGCGAAGTGAGCTAAAGGACGATGATGGGTTCAACCCAGATCTATGACTTGGGGTGAGTGTCTGAAAAGATTCAGCACTCCATCCATCATCTCCTTGTGTTTGCTTTGTTTTCCCTAAGTTGGCAGGGTATGCCCAGAAGTGGGTACGTTGCTCACTTTGCCACTGGACTTAAGCTAGCCTGGATGATGAGGATTGTCACCACGAAACTGGTCCCAGGATGCTTGTTTCCAGTCCAGGGAAGACCTGGCTTGGCATTTCGGGCTGGACTGTTCCCATGAGGAACAGAGTCAAAACTGATTTGATTATGGCCGGGTCTGAACTGGGGTGGCGAAGTGAGCTAAAGAACAATGATGGATTCAGCCTAGATTTGTGACTGGGGTGAGTGTCTAAAAAGTTTCAGCGCTCCGTCCATCATCTCCTAGTGTTTGCCTTGTTTGCCCTAAGTTAGCAGGATATGCCCAGACGTGGGTCTCTTGCTCACTTTGCCACTGGATTCAAGCTACCCTGGCTGATGAGGGGTGTTACCCCAAAACTGGCCCCAGTATGATTGTTTCCCGTCCAGGGAAGACCTGGCTCGGCAGTTTGGGCTGGACTGTTCCTATGGGGAACAGGGTCAAGACTGATTTGCATATGGCAAAAAAGAGGGACTTCCCTGGCACCCAGATGCAGATGGGCCTGGGCAACCTGACCAATCCATGGCCCTCTGGTGCAGCCATCAACCCCCATGCATTCCCATATTTTGAAAGGTTTGCTGAAGTAGCATACAAGAAGGATTATCCATGGGCTACCCTGTCAGGCTATGGATGATAGCTGCAGTGGATGTCACCAGCCCTTCTCTAGAGACAGTGGGGACATTACCATGGCTTGTGCCAATGGCTTAAAACCAATTCCATCTTGAGTTCGCCTGTAATCATACTCCTGAATGCCAAAGTTGTTCACTTCTTTTCTGGCCAACAGCAACTCCTCCACCACCACAGGACCCCGTGTCCCTTTGCCTATTGTTGTGAGAACTATTCTATTATGAAAGCCACCAAGTCCTCTATAAATAACTAGTTGCCCCAGGCTGACAGATAAGCCTTATCTTTGTGAAAGGATAATTTCCTGGGGGCAGCTACGGGAAATTGTGTTAAACCAACCATGGTAAGCACTCTGCTTCCTATTTAAATGATTGACTGATTCATTGAGGCCCTTGAAGGACTGCCCTAACTTCTAAATTCTCCATGGGGTGATGTGTGACCATGCTATGACTGTCACTTCCAAGCCAACCAAGAGATTTTGACTATCAGGTTCTTGAATAGGATCTTTCTGCCCATTGTCACCCATGTGGCAGGAGCCTCTGCGTATAAACTCTTCAACTAGTTGGCATAATCCATCAAAGCGGAGACCGCCCCCATTGGCCATGGGGAAATGAAAACTCGCCTCTGCTGCCTGCCTGTTCAACCCAGTCTGGGTAAACATTGACTTTGCATGTTGCACATTTGAATGACCAATGGTCGATACACTGGCCATAGCCATGTGCCTAATGCAAAAACTTACATGTGAAAAATACATGCCATTACTCCAAAAGTCCAAAGACATTCATATCTACAGAATGTTGATACACACATAGTGCTTATAACAGTCTAACCTCCACCAGACAATCTTCTTGACCACCTCGGGTTTAACCCCCGCTCCTACTGCGGATGTTCCTGTCTCAGTTCGAAATGGGAGTGAGCTGAAATTGCCATGGATGCTTGCTGCTGAAGGTCTTTGTGCAGAACCTTAAGGAATTGGTATCTAGTGAAAAGGACACCATTGACGTGAGCCAGTATGGAGGTAGCTGCTACCTGAGGACGTATCTGAGAATGTGCATACCACGACCACTGGACCACCTGAGAAACTACCTGTCCTCCTCAAAATTATCCAGTCCCCTTTGCCCAATGGGTACATCGACGTATGGGGATGACCAAGTCCTTCCCAAATCAATATATCCTACTGACCAAAACCCCCCATGTACGTCTTGTATGTACCTCGCCACAATCTCAGAGACTCTAAATGCACCAAAAATATGAGAAATTTGACGTGAACAGCGTCACCTCATATGTAGATTTGCATACTCTGTGCAAGGCAACAAAAATCCTTCCCAACTTGTCCACGTTGTTGGGGTGCCATCGATTTAGGTTCGACCTATCCAACCTTTCCCACCCCCTCAGGGCTTTCTAAATTTAAAAGGATTGTAAATGATCTGAGTCCCCCCCCCAATTATTTGAAAAATGGCACTGCTAATGTGTGTCACTTAGTAAACACCGCTGATCTACCCTGCCACTGCATGTGTTCAAGGAAAACCAGTCAATTAGTCAAAGTGAAAAGCTGTTCCTGAGGTCTGGCCGCAGTGTATACAATTTAGCTGAAAAAGGCCCTTTCATATGCCTGTGTTGTTTTAGGTGCAATGCTGTCTGAAACAAACTCGGAGAGAGTTGGGTTACATGGTTCCATTGATGTCCCGGTAAGTGGTGGGTTCTGCCTCTGTCCGTGGGTGGAAACTCTGGACATTCAGGACAAGATAAAACATCGTCTGCATTAGTCAAGATACCAGGTACATGTTTTGCTTTAAACATAATGTTATTCTTCAGACAAATCAAGTCCAATTCCTTCGTGCACCTTGGGTACTGAGAAATAATTCGCTCAACCACCGCCACGTTGTCCGACAAGAATATGACCAATTGGTTGCAGAACCTGCCAGTCCAAATGCGAAGATTCACCAAAATGGGGTACAGTTCCTGAAAGGTGATAATTTGGGCCGAGCTCGTGTCCAGCCAAGACTAAGCCCAGGTCTGGGTAAACCACCTGGTGCTTACAGCATCACCGAAACCCACACTGCCTGCTGAATATGTAACCAACCCAAAATCATGGCTTTACCGTAGGGGCCTGACCACACCCATGATCCATTAAAACCTCTCAGAAAGGACAACCAAATCCTCAAATCTTGCTTTTGGTCTGTTGAAAGGTGGGTCATATGGTACTTTTCTTTCAAGCCATACATGGCCTGAGCTATGGTGCATGAAAGTGGGTAACCCATGGGTATTACCTATAAGTCAAAATTGAGCTGATTTGTAACTGGTGTAAGGTGACCTACTGTGTCCCCAGGTAGGACTCCAGGAAGGCTCTGAAGGTGTCCACTTTATCTATTGGAAGTCTGCAGTCCCCTTTCACTGTATCGATTTCTATATCTAAAAATCAAGGTTGTTGCTGATCCTGCATTTGTTTCCTGAGTTTCAAATTCAGACATTAAGCACTGAAAAGTAGCAAGTGATTTGGCACAGCAAATGGACCCACCTGGTCCCAGGAGTAGGAAATCGTCCAAGAACTGAATGACTGAACAGACACCGATACCTGTGTGGAAACGCATTACAAAAAGGTGCTGAACTGTAGGAAATAGGCACAAGAGACAGCAGCATGCGCTTGTCATAATAGAATTTATCTTGGAACTGAAAACCTAGAAAGTGATAGTCATGGGGGCACTGGCAAAAGGCAGAAAGCCAACTCAATCTCTGCTTTGACCATGAAGGCCCCAGACCCAATTACCTTAGTAATAGGGTGCCATCCAAGGATGCCTATTTGACCGAGCAAAGGAATGGGTCAATAGCATCATTAACAAAAGCCCTTCTAGGTGCTGAGTGCTTATGAACCAATCTAAATTCCCCAGTTTCTTTCTATGGGAAAAAAACTTTGAGCAAATAAGCACTACTAGAAAAAGGCTTACAATCGGTCCAGGCACCCCAGTGGTGTAACAATAGCCCTCGCAGCCCTTGCAGAGCATGGGGGCATCGAGCTACAGGGGGCGCCCTCTGGCACTCAGCGCAAGGAGCAGGCTGAGAGCTCTTAACTGGGTCTAGAGCATTGGGAGACTCCTCCATGTACTTTGAAGGGGGCTGGGCCTCACGTTACGCCACTGAGACACCATACCCAATCTCATGGACTTATTTACAAGAGGCCTGCGCTGCTGGAGCATCACTTTTTTTGATGCTCCTGTGGCGCAGGCCTATCAGTCATATCTATGAGACGATGCTCACCCACCCTGAATGGGTTTGCATGACCTCATAGATATGAAGTAAGGCAAGGCAGCGCAAGCGTTGCTTTGCCTTACTCTGCGTCAAGGAGGTCCTCCATGGGTGTTGTAGTGGGTGTTGCCACACAGCACCCATGGATTTTGACTCTGCCCCAAATTTACAAAATCACATAAACCTGGGTCAAAGCCAAAACCTTACACCTCCCCAGAGCAGGTGTAATGAGGAGAAATCCTTTCATTTCTCCTCTTTTTTTCCTCTTCACATGTGTGCTGCATTCGGCAGCACACATAGAATAAGGAAAATGTCTTCATGGATTGTTTTTATGCAGGAAGGTGCCCCTTCATGCACAAAAACAATCCTGCAACAACGCAGACACCCTTGCACCATGTTGCAAGGGTGCCCGCGTTGGCGCTAGGCAACAAATTTTGCGCGGTGCTAGCTGAAAGGACTGGAATGCACCATATATATATATATATATAACACAACAACAGGTGTCCCCAATAAAGATGTCACTCCTGGGGGGGAATCTGCACACACACCTCAGGCAGCAGCTGTCAGCAAAACACCTCAGCTTCCAAATGCAAATGCCAAACGCGTCTCAAGCCGTAAGCCCTTGTTTACTGGCTTGCATTGGCAACAGAGGCAGCATGAAGTTTAGGAACACCTTTATTTAATTAACACAGTCCCGCCCCAATGGGAGTCAACAGGCAAGGCATTGTGGTAATTATAGTCCATGTGCCAGCGATGACTGCGGTTCCATCCAAACCCAAGTGGGTGTTGCTGCCCCCACTGAAATTAATCCTCAGTGGGATATCTACTTGAAAGTCGTCATCCCCAGTGGGTGAAAGTCAAAGGAAAACCACTGACTGCTCACCAATATACTCCGTATGTGAGGCCCCCTCCACTTCTGTGTGTGCTCGCGGTTGGGGGCACAAAGAATCCGCTATTTAGAGCAGCGGGACATCTTTGCGGCCGGACCAGCCGCTATACAAAACAACAACGGGTGTCCCCAATAAAGATGTCACTCCTGGGGGGGAATCCGCACACACATGGGCATCAACAGGCAAGGCATTGTGGTAATTATAGTCCATGTGCCAGCGATGACTGCGGTTCCATCCAAACCCAAGTGGGTGTTGCTGCCCCCATTGAAATTAATCCTCAGTGGGATATCTACTTGAAAGTCGTCATCCCCAGTGGATGGGACTGTGTTAATTAAATAAAGGTGTTCCTAAACTTCATGCTGCCTCTGTTGTCAGGGCTTACGGCTTGAAACGCGTTTGGCATTTGCATTTGGAAGCTGAGGTGTTTTGCTGACAGCTGCTGCCGGAGGTGTGTGTGCGGATTTCCCCCCACGAGTGACATCTTTATTGGGGACACCCGTTGTTGTTATATATATATATATATATATATATATATATATATAATCTACTGGTGGTCGCCAGTAGATAGTTATAGTTAGGACCTATTTTCCATAGGAAATTCGCAACATTCTATTCCCAATAACTTTGGCACCGGTTGACGAATCTTCGCGAAATTTTCAAAGCTCATGGAGCGCTCCGGTCTGCTCCTATCCTGAAAGTTTTGTATATATATATATTCACTTAAAAAACCATAGGTTTCACACAGGTTATAGTTAGGTGGACATTTCCCTCGTAAAAAAACCAATGAAATTCCCCCGTTATAGTTAGATCAGATAACTATAACTCGCGCGCCCGCAATCCACTGCTCATGACGTCACATATTACATCACTCATGACATGGTCAGTGGCATCACTCATGGCATCACTGATGACATCATCCTTGTGATAGAGTGTCGGTCGCGCGAGTTATAGTTATCTGATCTAACTATAACGGGGGAATTTCATTGGTTTTTTACAAGGGAAATGTCCACCTAACTATAACCTGTGTGAAACCTATGGTTTTTTAAGTGAATTTGCAAGGTTTTTCAAATGCTAATTCCTAACTATAACGTGTGTGAAACCTATGGTTTTTTAAGTGAATTTGTACGGTTTTTTAAATGCTAAGTTATGTATTTATTAATATATTTTTTTTTTAAGGGTTTTCGCCGTACGCTTACCGTACGCGCACGGTACGCGTACCCCGCGATTTAAAAAAAAAAAAATGTATTTTTCACACTTCTGAGTCCTTTTTGGACCCCCTGACAAAGGCTACGGGGTCTGCAACTCTCTACATTGCCCCCTTTTCACGTTCTCCACCATTTTTTTTAGTGTGAGACACACAAAATGGCAGCCGACACTTCCTGATTTCGACCGACTGGAATGTTTACTGTCATGTAACCACCAATCAGAATTACGCTCGCGCACGGCAGCGTGCGCGTACGGTATGCTTACCGTACGCGCACGGTGCGCGCTTCTAGATATATATGTACTTTTAACTGAAATATTCTCAGGAACTACAGAACAGATTTACTTCAGATATTCAAAAGGCACATCCCTGACCTGAGGACTACCTCTCTGCCAAATTTCAAATAATTCTGTTCAGCCGTTCGGGCTGTACCTTGGACTAAAGGGCCCTATGGAAAAATGCATGGGGAAAACGCGTTTTGGGACCCCCCTTTTTTCTCGGCCCCCGCTTGACTAATCACCCCGAGACTTCCAGGGTAGGAGCGGAGTGGAGCGCCCCACCGATTTTGAAAAATTCGCGAGGATTCGTCAATTGGCGCCAAAGTTATTCAAAATAGAATTTTCAGATTTCCTATGGAAACACGGTCCTAACTATAACTATCTAGCCAGTAGATAATATATCTATATATATATATACACACAATGTAGCAACCGAAGTCTGACTTGTTCTCTTTGTGGATCAAGAGCCTTGCCTCACTGGGACTGGTCTAAGAAGGCAGGCCAACTGTGGCCGCATCTTCTAAGTTATTTATATATATATAGTTGCCAGTAGATAGTTATAGTTAGGATCTAGTTTCCATAGGAAAAGCGTTTATTGTTTTGCTAATAACTTTGGCAAAGTTTGATGAATCGCCACAAAATTTAAAAAACATGGGTCCCACTCACTTTAGCTGCTGTCTTAAAAGTTTTGGGATGATCCGTCAAGTGAGGGCTGTAGGCGGCTGGCTTAGTATATGATGCACACTTATTTAAGTGAAGCACCCTGCACTAATCCAGACAACCCTTATGGTGACGCCTGCCACTACATGGCCCCCCCTGGACACGGTATTTCCAGCGCTCATTGGAGTTATATTTATCCTGCTTTGGTACTTACCTGGATGTTGCATTCTGGGAACTGTAGTCTTAGACATGACTGCAGCTGCTCCCAATCAAGCAGGATCAGCTGAACACCGTAGAAATATCTAGGAGGGAAATAGCATCACTCAGTTGCAAGCAGCGTCTGAGGAAGGCTGTCATAGCCGAAATGCATTGTGCTGCACAACATTTGTGAATAAAGGGCTTCTGCAATAATCCCCGCTGTGTCCTTGGGTCACTTTTCATAAGTGGTCTTTCCTGGTATATATAATATATATATATATATATATATATATATATATATATATATATATATATATATATATATATTATCTACTGGTGGTCGCCAGTAGATAGTTATAGTTAGGACCTAGTTCCATAGGAAATTCGCAACATTCTATTCCCAATAACTTTGGCTTTGGCGCCGGTTGACGAATCTTCGCGAAATTTTCAAAGCTCATGGAGCGCTCCGGTCTGCTCCTATCCTGAAAGTTTTGTATATATATATATATATCTCAGATTCACTCGCGATTTCTCTGCCTCTCAATGGCGGCGTGCTCCGGTGAGGTAGCAATCCTCTTTACATAAATCCAATCCTTGTGATTTATTATTTCACAAAAACCGAAGCCCAAATCCATAAGTGTGGTTAAAAAAAAATGTTTATTTGTTACATGGCAAAACGCCCGACGCGTTTCGGAGCAGCCGTCATTAAACGTTTGTTTCTTCACAGTATAAATAAAGTGTTTCACATCACATGAAAGAAAACATAAAGGTAGGACTACTACACCACATCAGGATCATTGCAAAATAGCAGCCATTTTGGAGTGGTACTATAACTCATAATGTATACAAAGTCGCGCTGTTTTGCTATTAGACATCGTACAATACTGCACCAAGACATTTCGTTTGGATCATAATGTTCGTGAAATTAAACATTATTTCATTTTGGTCATAAATTTCCAAAATTAAACATTATTTCAACATTCTTTGAAAAAACATATTCAAAAATTAACGCCCCAGTGGGCTGTCATTCAATATCCCGGCATTTGAATTGTTCATCATGAAAACATTTTCAATATTTCATGCCCCAGTGGGCCCACATTCAATCTCAGAGCGTTAGTATCTTAACGTACTCGTTATATAACTTTCTTATACTCCTTATAAAAGATAAACCAACATCAATTCAGCCCCAGTGGGCCTATATATCATAGATATCTTTGGCTTTTTGGCTTTCATCCTCATCTTGTGATGATGGTGTCTCCGTCTCCTACAATATAAAAACACAAATAAATTATCAAAATCACTTACACATATTAAAATACAAACTTATTCAGGGTTACATGGTTCGTATAACAGTATCAACATATTGCATATGAAATTTCAGTTGTTATATTAATTTCTTATCCTAAGTGGACGGACAGCTCCTCATCTTTGTTCAATCCTATTGGATGCATGGTTTCGTATCTAATAATCATCTTTGATTCTAACCTTCTTAATTCTTTGAGTCTGTTTCCTCCTCTCTCTGAGATTGGAATTCTCTCTAATGCACAATATTTCAACAGATTCACATTTTTATTGTGTTTCTCTTTGAAGTGACATGCTATCGGATACTGTTTGTCCTCATTAATAATCGCTCTTCTATGTTCCAGAATACGTTTTTTAACTTGGTGGATGGTACTCCCAATATAAATTAATGGGCATGGACACATGAGGGCGTATACACAGTAATCAGATTTACAGGTTAGATGTTTGTTGATAATAAATGGTTTTTGATTTTTAGATAACTCAATTTGTTTGAAATTAGTGCTGTATTTGCATGCTTTGCACGATCTGCAGGTAAAAAATCCCTTAATCTGTTGGCCCTTGGTCAGTGTTTGTATTGAACTACTACATAGTCTATCACCTAATGATGTACATTTCCTAAAAGTCCACATGTTTTTTCAGAATTTTATCAGTGCCCAAAACATTCCAAAATTTCTTTAGGCAACGTTTAACTTCCCAATGTGTGAAACCTATGGTTTTTTAAGTGAATTTGCAAGGTTTTTAAAATGCTAATTCCTAACTATAACGTGTGTGAAACCTATGTTTTTTTCAGTGAATATATATATATATATATATATATATATATATGTATATATATATTATCTAATGGCGGTCGCCAGTAGATAGTTATAGTTAGGACCGAGTTTCCATAGGAAATCTCAAAATTCTATTTTGAATAACTTTGGCGCCGATTGACGAATCCTCGCGCAATTTTCAAAACTAATGGGGCGCTCCGCTCTGCTCCCACCCTGAAAGTCTCGGGGTGATTCGTCAAGCGAGGGCCGAGAAAAAGGGGGGGTCCCAAAACGCGTTTTCCCCATGGATTTTTCCATAGGGACTTTAGTCGCAGCTACAGCCCGAACGGCTGAACAGAATTACGTGAAATTTGGCAGAGAGGTAGCCATAAGGTCCATGAAGTGCCTTTTGCAGGTTTGGTGTAAATCTGCTCAGTATTTCCAGGGAAAATAGCATTTAAATCAATATATATATCTGTACGCGCGCAGCTTGCGCGCTGGGTGCGTGCACCTTGCCGTGCGCGAGCGCAATTCTGATTGGTTGTTAGATCTTAGTAAACATTCGAATCGGTCGAAACCAGGAAGTGTCGGCCGCCATTTTGTCTCTCACACTCTGAGGGGGTGAAAAACAAATGTGGAGAACGTGAAAAGGGGGCAGGGTGGACAGTTCCTGACCCCCTAGCCGTGGTCAGGGGGTCCCAGAAGGACCCCCAAAGGCAAAAAAAAATGTTTATTTTTTTCGAAAAATCGCCGAGTGCGCGCACCCTGCGCGCACCACCCAAACGGAAAAAATTCAGCGAAGTTCGAGCAGCGTGCGCGCACTCCGCGAGTTTTCAAAAAAAATAAAAATGTAATTGGCCCTTGGGGGCCAAGACCTCCGTACCCACCGCGCGCGCACGGTGCGCGAAGCGCACCGCGCGCGCACGGCACGAACTGCGTAAAGTGGGCGCGCGGTGCCCGAAGCGTACCGCGTGCCCACCACACGCGCACGCTGTGAAAAAGTTTTGTTTAAAAAAATATATTAAAAAACTACATAACTTAGCATTTAAAAAAACGTACAAATTCACTGAAAAAAACATAGGTTTCACACACGTTATAGTTAGGAATTAGCATTTAAAAAACCTTGCAAATTCACTTAAAAAACCATAGGTTTCACACATGTTATAGTTAGCTGGGCATTTCCCTCGTAAAAAACCAATGAAATTCCCCCGTTATAGTTAGTGCAGGCAACTATAACTCACGCGACCGCAATCCGCTGCTGATGACGTCAGATATTACATCACTGATGACATATGTGTCTTTCTGAAAAAAACAAAAAAAATGTAATATATGTATAGCTAAAGATGAATGGAAGAAGACATGGGTAAATAAGTGTCTAAATACAGTGATGTAATATCTGATGTCATCAGCAGCGGATTGCGGTCGCGTGAGTTATAGTTGCCTGCACTAACTATAACGGGGGAATTTCATTGGTTTTTTATGAGGGAAATGCCCAGCTAACTATAACATGTGTGAAACCTATGGTTTTTTAAGTGAATTTGCAAGGTTTTTTAAATGCTAATTCCTAACTATAACGTGTGTGAAACCTGTGGTTTTTTCAGTGAATACATATATACACACAATGTAGCAACCGAAGTCCGACCTGTTCTCTTTGTGGATCAAGAGCCTTGCCTCACTGGGACTGGTCTAAGAAGGCAGGCCAACTGTGGCCGCATCTTCTAAGTGATTTATATATATATAGTTGCCAGTAGGTAGTTATAGTTAGGATCTAGTTTCCATAGGAAAAGCGTTTATTGTTTTGCTAATAACTTTGGCAAAGTTTGATGAATCGCCACAAAATTTAAAAAACATGGGTCCCACTCACTTTAGCTGCTGTCTTAAAAGTTTTGGGGTGATCCGTCAAGTGAGGGCTGTAGGAGGCTGGCTTAGTATATGATGCACACTTATTTAAGTGAAGCACCCTGCACTAATCCAGACAACCCTTATGGTGATTTTAGTGGTCTTAGACAACCACAGAAAGCTCTCTAAGTGGTAGCTGTGGAGAGCAGCTTCCAGGCTTAGGCTCCAGGCTTAGGCCAGAAGAAGTTTAAAGCAGCTGGTATTACCAGTACTAATCAAGTAGTGTAGGTTAAGCGAAAAAGAACCACACAGTGTAGTTATAAAAATAGTTATATTTATTATACACACTCACTAACACATTGGTATATCTGCTACCCGTATATATCAACAAAATACATACAATATTTCAAAAGGAGAACAGGTAAGTAGCACAAGTACACAGAGGTCTCCATGGGGAGACCAAACCGTATACTAATAAAGTGGAATACGAACTGCGACAGAAGTTGAGACTTGACCCAGAAGACTTAGAAGAGCTGGGGACCCAAGAAACCATCCGAGGTGTAAGTACCCAGGAACCGCATGGAGGCTGTGTGCAGAGTGGAAACACAGCCATGTACTCAATGCAAGTCAATGGGAAAGTCGCAATTGCAGTATTCAAGAAGAAGGACCCTTCCTAGAGGACCCTGAAGAAACCACGTAGAAGATGGAAGGATGGAGAGTCACCCCACCCATGGATACCCCAGGAACCAGGATACCTACTCCAGGGAAGCTGGGAGCATAGGTGCAAAGTGACGTCGCGAACCGCTGTAGACCACAATGGAGGACTTCAGTGAAGATGCCACTGGCAAAGAAGGTGAAAGAGTCTGGTGTAATCCAAAGGTGGATTCTTGATTAGGAGTACCTGCAAGCAGAGGGGACAGTGTCTATGCCACTTGGGAGTGATCAGGAGGCACGGTAGACCAATGACCACCGATGACGAACGGTGACCTTATCGCTGCAGTGTCAGGACCAGCAAGGTCCAAGGGACTCACCAAGTGCAGGAGAGTCAGAGCAGGCCCGAGCAAATTGGGAAGCCCACTGGAGCCAAAGAAGACCCTCAAGAGGACTTACAGGCTCAAGGCACAGGAGTCACATGGGACCTCGAGCAGCTCACCAAAGATACAGGCCCACGGTGCAGAAGATACAGTGAGGACAAAGATCTTAGCAGGAAGAGACTCTGGGGGCTGGAGCTTTCTGGAGACCGAAGTTCTCTGGAGAAGAGAGTCAACAAGCCTTGGCAAGGGCAAGCCAAAGCAGTGCACAGGGGTACTGTTCCAGCTGGTCCGACAAGGGATACTGGCCTCAAACTTGCTGAGAAGACAGTGCAACCTTTGAGGGAGTTGCAGAACCACCACCTGTGTTGCTGGGCCTTTTGAAGTCTAGAGGATGTCAGGAGAAGCAGACCGATCAGCTTAGTTGCGGTGCCTACAGATGCAGGGTAGTAACTCCTTCACTCCAAGGGAGATTCCGTTGGTGTCTTTGATGCCCACAGCCTTAGAGAAGAAACTGGATGAAGCACAGGCACATACAATGCAGACGACTGGCAGGAGGATGAGACCAGGAGCAGCAGCATTCTTCACATATGGAATCTCGGTTCCCAAAGCGAAGTCCAGAGAAGTCCATGGTGCCCAGACAGTAGAAGTAGAAGTCTTTTCAGATCTGAATCTTGTCCCATGACAAATCGAAGAGCCATCACAGGTAAGCCCTTAAGTACCCCAAATAAAGGTTTGGGACCTTTCAGGGGTCGCTCCCAGATGAAGGGCTGGACAGAGGGGAGGATATTCCCATGTCCTTTGTCCAGTTTCACACCAGAGCAGGAGCCAACAGCTTCCTTAACTGCTTTCAACTGGAGTATGAAAGGAGGGCACCAAACGTGCCCTTCAAAGCAGTCCAGTTGTGCTGGCATGCGCCCCCAGCCAAATACACTAAGTCTTGTCTGGGAGGTGGTCACACCTCCCTGTGACAGAAAGGCTATTGTTCTACCTTTCCCTGCTCGAGCTCAGTTCAGCACAGGAGGGCAGAATAGTGTCTGTGGTCAGCAGCAGCACTAACTGTATGTATATGTATAAAATGGCTGAGCATACTTACAAAGCCTTGAATCGACTCATGGGTTTGGTGGGGGTGTCCTGCTCCTGCAGGGCACCCTCACTCTTATAACCAAGCACCCTACCTTCAGGAGCGATAGGTCTGCCTTAGTGGTGGCTAATAGGTTTTAAGTGCAGTGACCTCAGATATAAGGAAACTTATATCTTTTGTAATTGGTGTTAGCACTAGCCCACACAGGCTGCAATGGCAGGCCTGTAGTCACATTTTGAGTGGTCTCACGGGTGGGACAATACATGCTGCTGCCCATGGGAGGCCCCTAGTGTACCTATGCCCCGAGTAACTTAGTACCATATACAAGGGATGTAGAAGGGTTCACCAGTAGCTAAATAGGAAGGTAGCAAAGTACTTACCATAGTCCAGTTTAGGGAGAGAGCACAGTGACTGGGGTCCTGATTATCAGGATCCCAGTCAGACTAGTCAGAAAACAGGATGAAACCAGCAAAAAGTAGGGGTAACCATGAAAGCAAATTCTACTTTCCTACACAACCACCCCAAATGAAAAGAGATGAGACTAACTTTGCCCAGTTGAGTCTTAATTTTCTAGATGGAAATATCTGGAGAGTGCACCTGCGTTGGCATGGTTACTCTCAGGTCTATGTTCCACTGAAAAGTCAACACCTGTAGGGAAATGGACCACCTCAAAAGTTTGGGATTCTCACCCTTCATCTGTTTAAGCCATAAGAGGGTCTTATGAAGTGAGTACCAAACAGGTCTGGCCATAGCTTCTTCAAGGCCCAGACCACAGGAAAGGCCTCCCTCTCAATAGCTGACCAACGTTTCTCCCTGGGGGTCAACCTTTTGCTTATAAAAGCTACTGGTTGGTCCTGGCACTCTGCATTAAGTTGTGACAAAATAGCTCCTACCCCTATCACAGAAGCATCTGTCTGGACAATGAAGGGTTTGGGGTAATCAGGACTTTGCAGAATGTGAGCAGTACACATGGCCTGCTTCAGGTCATCAAGTGCCTTTTGGCAGCTAACTGTCCATTGAACTTTCTTAGGAATTCTTTTGGAGGTGAGATCATTTGGGGAGTCACAATGGACCGATACCTCTTAACAAACCTCATGTAGTACCCAGTCAGGCCCAAGAAAGCTCTGACCTGAGTCTGGGTAGTTGGGGCAACCCAGTCCATTATGGCCTGGAATTTGCCCTCCAGTGGGTGAACTTGGCCTCCACCTACCAGGTGACTCAAGTATACAACCTTACTCTGCCCTATCTTGCCACTTTGTGGCCTTGATAGTAAGGCCATCCTTTTGCAGGGCCTCTAGAACATTGTTGAGGTGGACCAGGTGATCCTCCCAGGTGGAAGTAAAGACAGAAATATAATCTAGATATGCTGCACTATAGGCTTCCTGACCTGTTAGGACTTTGTTCACCAACCTCCGAAATGTGGCAGGTTCCTTTTTCAGACCAAAAGGCATAACAATAAATTGATAATGCTCACTAGGGGTTGAAATTGTTGTTTTTGGCTTGGCATCCTCAAAGAGTCTGATTTGTCAGTAGCCAGCAGTCAGGTCAAATGAACTCAGATACTTGGCCAAAGTATCAAAAAGATCATCGGCACTTGGAATTGGATGGGCATCAGTCCTAGTGACTGGATTGAGGCTACTGTAATCCACACAAAACCTCATCTCTCTCTTACCATCTTTGGTGTGAGGTTTTGGCACAAGGACTACTGGACTAGTCCAACGGCTATCCGAAGGCTTAATGACCCCCCAAATTCAGCATCTTTTGGACCTCAGTCCTGATGCAGTCTCTGACATGGTCAGGATATCTGTAAATGTTATTCTTCACAGGCAAAATATCACCTGTGTCCACTTCATGGGTACAAGAGGTGGTTTGACTGGAAGTAAGAGAAAACATGTGGGAAAACGAATTGAGGACTTTCCTGCAATCAGGTTGCTGCTGGTCAGTAAGGCTGCTTGCCAAGGCTACTCCATCAGATGATATGAGAGACACTTAGATCATCATTTCCCAAACTGTGGTTCGGGACCCACCGATTTTTGGTGGGTTGGGAAAGTCCAAGCAAGAAATAAAGATGCCTTTAAATTCTGTGTTTATCATGTCACATTTGCTGTGCTTCAAACACAAAGATCAAATGTCAGGCTATGTCTTCCAATAAATTGCTGCTGATTCTTTTAACATGGAATTGGTGTGTAAGTTTCTTTCTCTGATTGGAAAGTGAGAGGAGTTTTTAAAGTGAATTATGTGACAATCTTGCTGGAGCACAGCAAAGTGTGATATTGTTTTTATTTGCACCACACACCAAAATATAAATACCTGTAAATGGACTGTATACATTTAGCTGTTAGGAAAAGCAAAAAGTAAGCACATTATTTTGTAATTCTTCAGTGTGCCGGAAACATTGATTTTAATAGGATCAAAACAAATCAAGACATTGCGATACACAGATGATGAATAATACCAGAAACCCGATTTCCACACACATTATCATCATAGAATTTTATTTTGATCGCAGTGGATCATAAAAGTATAGACAAACAAGACAACCACAGTACACATTCCACACATTACCACTTGTGCGCTACATAGTTTTGTCAGTAAACAGTATGTCTGTGAAAAGTTAGAGGCCATTTCAATGGGAAAATTTGCCATCTGTAACTGATAATTTGGTACTACACAATGCTTTAGGCACATTAAAAAAAATGACCCTGTCTCAAGTCCATTAAAGGTAGGTGGGTCTCAAAAGTTGGTTGTTGTGAGAAGTTGGCTTGGCATATGCTGGTCACTAGTTATAGTGGCCACCTTGCACCAGTCCAATTCGACTCTTATGGTAGATAGGTTTAAGACAACCTTTTAAAGAAAGCTATCCTAGTGGTAGCTGTGGAGAGCAGCCTTCAGGCTAAGTCTCAGAGGAATATAAAACAGCTTGCTTTACCTTATAATCTCTTGAATTACCAAATGAAAGGACACCACACAGGTATATATATCAAATATATATGTATTTATTACTAGACACACTCTACTAATCTCTTTATGAGATTAGAAGCCAGGTACACATTCAAATGTCAACGTTTCACAATAAATTAAGCACAAATAAGGCTGGAGCCCTAGGGGCGTACCAGACCATCTACTAAAAAAATGGTATAACAATGTCGACTTGCAAAATGACAAGGCCTAGGGCCTGGGGAATCGCTGGGGCTTCACTACTGCAGTGTTAGCAGGTAAGTAACAGGCCCACAGGAGACGCGTGCAGTGTGTGAACACAGCCGCGGGTTCCCTATTGATTATAATGGTGCAAGTCGCGGTTTGATTTTTAAAGTTTTAGGGTACTTCGAAGAAGACTACAAGCAAGCCACTTACAAGGTAAGTAATTCGAGGGCCAACACACACTAGGGCACCGGAGTGCACGAGTTACCTCACCCAAGGAAGCCGGGTGCATAGGTGTCTTTTGGTGTCGGGTTGCGTCGCTGTTTTCTATGGAGACCAAAGAAGACTTGCTGCTTGCGTCGCCTGAAGAAGTGTCCGGTGGAATCCGAAGGTGGATTCAAGATGCTGAAGACCTGAAAATTGAAGGGCCAGGAAGATGGATGACCACAGATGTTGCGTGATTTCAGGTCGTCAATGGTGTTTTGACTCTTCGCTCACGAGGTCCAGGAGAGATTGGCGATGACCAGCAGCTGGATTTGGAGTGTACCACAAGGTCTGCAGCTGATGGCAGTGTTGGCAACCGGATTGGATCCAACAAGCCTTGGCAACTGCAAGTCTTGTGTAGACTGAAGAAAGTCAATGGTGATGACCAGCAAGGTCTGAGGGACTTACCCAGCGACGGTAAGTGAGGGCAGGCCGTGTGCAACCAGAGGAGCCCTTTGAGTTGTTAAGAAAGTCTTTGTGGGACCCGCTAGCCAACGGGCAAGAGATCGCAAAAATGCCTCTTCAGGAAATGCTTCACAGGAGCCCACGGTCACTCGGGACGGGGTAGGCCACTGATTTTTGCTGCGAGACCTGCTGGAGGCTTGGGCCACAAATGGTCCAAAGCACAAGTTCGTAGAATGTTGTTAAGGGATTGCACTCGACAATAGTGCATGGTCCCAGGTATTGCTTTTCCTCGTCACTCGTGGGGTCCACTCGCCACAGCTTTGCTGGGGACTCACAATGGCCATCGAGAAGTCAGGAAATCCACTTCTGAGGCAGCAGGGACTTAGAACTCCGGCGGAAGCGGGAACGTTTGCAACCGTTGATTAAGGGTTTTGGTGCCTGCCAAGCAGGGGAGTCACTCCTTGACTCCAAGGGAGATTCTTCTGTCTTCCAAAGGTAGTGGAACGTCAAAGGGCCAGGATTCTTCTTTGTAGAGCGTCGTCCAGGGTTATCTGAATTGCAATGGCAATGCTTGCTATCTTATAGTGAAGATAGGGGAGGGACTAGCTCTATGACCACTCCTCTAGGAGGGTCAGGGGAGGGGGTGGTTACACCCACTTCCCTTTGTCCAGTTTCGCGCCAGAGCAGGGGCAGGTAGCCCCTGAACCGGTTTGAGCTGGCATATGCACAGAGGAGCCTACTGCTCCCCCAGTGCAGGACTTCAAAGCACTCTAAGAGTGCACCCACCCAGCTCCAATACACTAAATCCTGTCTGGAAGGTGGTGACACCTCCCTGTGACAGGATGTCTTTTGTTGGGCTCCCTCCACTGCGAGTTTCAGTCAGCAGCAGGAGGGCAGCCCAGTGTCTGTGCTGGTGGCATCCATTTTGTGATGCCAGGGCTCTTTTAGATTTCTGTCGTTTAGTACAGTGGGTACATGTCATCCCCTCTAGAAGGGTGGGATCATACTCCCACACCAGTTACTGGTGTGGGGGTATGATTCCAAGTTGTTTGACACCAAACACGACATGTTTTGATGCAGTTATTCCAAAGTTAGCATTTACCGCAAGGTTATAATGCACTTAAGAGTATATGGTTTAACCGCATCCACAAACAGCCACAAGGAAAAGACCCTGCCAGCTGCAAAGGGGCCCTGCTCAGGCAGAGGCACCCCCTCACATAGTAAACCAAGCACCCTGCCCTTAGGATTGATAGGGCCTGCCATAGGGGTGACTGATAGGTTTATATGTGTGTGTATGGTGAGATATAGAAACCTATATCTCTGTGAGGAGTGCTAACACTACCTCACACAGGCTGCAGCAGCAGGCCTGTGGTGTCAGATTGAGTCTGCTTCCCAGGGGTAGCATAATACATGCTTCAGCCCCTGATAGGCCTGTGAAGTACCAATGCCCTAGGTACCTAAGGTACCATATACTAGGGGCTCATAAAGTACCACAGTATCCAATCACTAGTGCATCTAATATGCACACCAAGTCGCTTTGAGAAAACAGAGAGACTGGGGCCCTGATTAGCAGGGACCCAGACAGACTATAGCCAGAAACCAGTGTATACATCAGAAAAAAAGTGGAGGCAACATAAGTGCAGATCCTACTCTCCTACAGTTGTTCTAAAAAGTGGGTCGTGGTTCTAAAAAGTTTGGGAACCACCGACTTAGAGACTCACAGCATGGCAGGTGGAGTCAAGCCCAGGTCTAGTTGCTACTGATCAGCTGGGCAGTTGCAGGAAAGGCCTCTTAGAGCTTGTTGTATCCCTGTAGATTGAACATGAGGTCAGCCGTATGACCCTAGGAGTCCACTTCCTTATCGTGGGTACAAGAGGAAGGGCAGGTTCCAGTCTTCTAGGCTCTTCTCAGGTCTCAGACAGCAGATGTAGTGCTCTTTTGATCTTCCACAGGTCCAGGAGTGTCCTCAAGTCGGTGCCTATCGATACCACATGTATTACTGGCATGAGCTAGAGGGTGGGAATGACCCCTGAGGGCTCCCTAAGCAATAGGAGACAGGTTCCCACGGCTAACCCTACTCAAGAACATTTTCAAAATGGGTGAGCTCTTCAGCCACACTAAACTTGGATTCTGTTGGCTGAGGTTAAGTGTGGAGTATACTATGGTAATCCTAGTGCCCTCCCAAATCTATCACTAAAATACAGTTCTAAACAGTCCCTGTACACCAAACAAACTCAGAGACAGAATTCTGATAAAATCAAAACTCAGCTTTTGGCAATCAGACAGTGGATACACATAAAGTGTTATGCCATTCTGTTTTCCTCATTTTAAGTGCGCCCAGAATGTTATATGTAAAACTCCAGCCGACCTGTTAAGCAGGATGTGACATTCAAGCAGAATTTAACATTCTAATGTCAAAGGGGATGCCTACAGCCTCTAAACCAGTTCTGGGGGAGCTCCTCCTTCCACTGGGGTTGATGCCTGGCAACTAGAAGGACAAAAGGATTGGTAGGCCCAGGTGCGAGATACATCTGCTTGTGACAGGGGAGGCCCCTATGAAGTACACCACCGAGGCCTTAGGCAGGTAAACAGTAACTTTTCCAAACTGTCTTTCCTGTGATAGTAGGACAAAAATTCTAATTATTTTGCTAGCTGTTACCAATTTGAAATTAGCATTATAAGGTATTTTAATGTATTCCATCACTTCCCTATGGAAGCAGCCAGACTTGCTACAGTGAAAATAGTTTTTATGCTTTTTCACCGTAAGAACATGCAGAATATTAAACTTCTACACATCCTGCTTTTAAATAGCTGGCATCCTGCCCAATGGACAAAAGGGTCAACATTAAGGGTGACTTATTAATATTTAAAAGGAAGGTTTGGGTCTGTCAAAAGGGTTTATTTAGAAAGGTTGAATTGTCAGGTTAAAACTGCACAGCCAGGCTACAGTAGTAGCCGCAGAGACATGCCTTACTCCATCACTGCAGTGGTTGACACAGTGAGTGCCGCAGTGCACTGGTGACCTTTAACTTACAGGCCTTGGGTGCAGTTTGGGAACTATATGCTAGGGACTTATAGCTGTGTTAAATATGCCAATCTGGAGTATATGAAATTTGCCATGTTGAAAAGAGAAGCACAACAAGCATGTTACCCCTGGTTAGCAGGGTAAAGTGCACAGAGTTACATAACCAGCAAAAATAGGGTTCAGCAAAAAGGCCAATAATTCAGGGTGACCCTGAAGAGAGGGCAAATTTCCAACAACCACTCCTGACCTCCTTTCTGCACACTTACCTCATCCAGGTAACATGCAGCTTGGATGCTGGCTCATTGGTTTCATCAATGCTCACCGCCAGTCGAGCCTGGCTAGAATGCTATATAGGTAGGAGTGTGCCGTACAACAATGCTGCTGAACATTGACGGTTCTAGGCTATATGCAAAGGCTAAAAACACCCTTTAACCCCTAGAGTATATTGCGAGGAACAGTTTGGCACTTGTTACCTGTGTTTTTGGAGGATTAAGATGCCAGGCCATTCACAGCCTCTCTAACAACGGCAGTCGTGACACACTAGAGCCAGAGCGAGGTGTGCGTCATTTCCGGCTGCCTTAATGGACACAGCAAAGCAGGGGTAGGGAAGAATAATTGTGACTCTGTGTGACCACAAATAACTGCTCTAGTTACACGTTTTTGCAGGAAAGTATTGGGTGCCCCAATTTCGTCCTCTGAATTTATTTGTCACAAAGAGTTGAACCTCCCTTATATTAGTGACTTTATCAGATGTAGACCAGCCCTATTTTGGCTGAGAATCTGGAGGAATAATGCTGCCTCCTTAACACAAGACATAATTAAAGATTGTCTTAAATGTGATCACGGCCTCTTAATTCCATGGCTTGCTGGGGTCCTAAAATTATTAAGCGCCGTGAACAAAGGAGATCTCTTTTCAGATCCCTCCAGAATCGGATGTCAAGATAAGGCTGAGGTTAAACAAGCATTATACGCACTCTTTGAAACTGAAAGGATGGAAAGGGAAATATCCAAATCAACTGTTGTCAGATACATGGAGGATGACCTGTCCAGGCAACCCCTCCCACTCTATCTTACCTTGCCAATGTCCAGTTGGGAGAGGTCTCTGTTATTTCGATTAAGGGCAGGTTCTATAAAATTTTCGCTGGGCTTTCCTTTGGGGTATAATCACACTACAGAATGTAACCCCTGCCCCTGTGATGGTACCAGCAAACAGAATGATCTGCACTTTTTATTCTTTTGTAAATTTTATTTAAAATATATTAATTGGTTCTTAACACCCTATTTTAGAAAACAAAGACCCCTCTCCTTGGAGGAGTCCCGCTTGAAGTTACTCTCCCTGGACACAGAGGAACTGACCTTTCGTGCCAGTACCTTTTTAAGATTAATAATTAGTGTACGCAATATGATGGAAAACCCTTGAAAGATTGCTGTCTTAGTTCCTTTTTAAAATTTTTAAAAATATTGTATCTTGTATATTGTATTAATGAATTGTTTTTATGTCTGTACTTTTATGAATTCAAGTAATTCGAATAAAGGTCTTTTGATTGATTGATTGAACTGCTCTAGTTCTGGGCTTTTCTGGGATCTCTTGTTTTATTTCTCTTTGTTCGTCCAGTTCGACGGCAATAGCTCCCAGAATGCAGTGCTTTGTTAAATGACACTGCATGATTTGAAACAGACTGTCACGGGCATGGAATCATTTAACAAGTGCTAGCATGGCACCACCACCAGAGCCCTGTGTAAACCATTAATGGAATGATTGCTAACAGAGCCTTCCATTCTCCACCACATTATCCGTAGATACACTCACTCGTTCATTTACCCGTTCACTCTATCGCCCCTTGGCCTTTACCAGCCATTCATTCTTACACCCATCGGGCCATCTATTAATGCACTGAGTCACTCGGTGCACTTGTGTGCCCATTGATCCATCTATATACGCATTCATTCATTCATCCATCCATCAGTGCACTCAATCATCAATCCAAACATCGACTTTTTCACGCATTCACCACTCACTTGCTAATCATGTTGTCAGGGAAGGTGAAAGACTTGTTTCCCAAAGACATTCTCATGACGTCAGTGCTCGTTTTTCTATCACATTCACTAACATCATAAATAGTGAAATGACTGGAATAACACCAATCGCCTCGAGTGCAATGAGGCTTTCCGCACAGAACTTACCACTGCTGCTTGATAGGTACCAGTGGTCTGAGGCTGCATTCCTAGGAGGTGAGGGAGTATGTATTCATGAGTGAAGCTCGGGGACTTCCGTGTCTGATGATGACGTCACGCCTCGGGTTGGGGACCGGGAAATTTCACAGCGAGGGGGGATAAGTGAGAAGGGCTTGGAGGGAAATCATGCCTGGAGGCTGTAGACTGAGGGGGGTTTCGGGGTGGTCCTTCCCTGGTCAGGAATCAATGTATTGATGTGCCGGAATGGGCAGTGGGACGGGAAGTGCCTCTACTTGTTAATAAGTGGAATGGCTTTTTTAGTCCATTGCTGTACAACGGATTTGAAACAGTAGAAAGTGTAAAATGTAAGTATTCTACGAACAGTTCATAAAATTGAAATAGGTAATTTCTCCGCAGTGTATAACGGCTGTCCTAACTCAGGAAGGAGTGGATTACTGGACAGTACTCGAGGGGAGGAGCAGGGCTGACAGGAAGATGTTGTTGCAGTTTTTCATAGCGCTAAATCAACCCGAAGGTATCAGGGCGCTTTACTTGAGCACCAGTTACATGACAGAGGAACACATTCATTATTAAGGCACGGGGAGATTTCAAAACCACAGGACGTTTGAACCTCCTGCCAGACTGGAACCTCGTGCCGGAACTTCAAGGTCGGCCGCTCTAGCCGTTAAACCACATCCTCTCCCATCTTGGATACGGTGGCCCAGTAAAAATCATTTAATTTGTACAATGAAGGAGCGATGTTTGAGCAAGTGATGAGAATGCGGACTATGATAAAATGTTCCATTTGTTTTAAATGAATACTTTAAGAAACCCTGCATTTTATATTGATTCGAAAGGCGCGTGCCTTCCCAGCGGCACCAGAAGCAAAATCCTGTGAATGGAACGCTTATGATGTAACATCACTGTGATGTCACGAGGCGCAGGGCAAATGCAGGGGGGAGGCCGTCCCCGCAGTAGAGAGGAAAGGAGAGACCACTGTTGAGGAAGTGTGTCGGGCAGGAGGGGATTTTCTTTCAGGTTCATCGCAGGTTATTTTTGTCATGAAATATTTGGATTTACTTAACGAATACCGCAATACCAGTGCCTTGCCTGCTCCCCCGTTAATCTTAAAACACATGGTATCACCCACAAAGTTGTGATGTATGATGACACGTCGAAAAAACAACATTGTGACGTGTCCTTGGTAGAAGAGGCTGGTAACCAGGCAGCTGCAGCATTGCACTCGGGGACACTGGACGGAGAGGAGGGCTGCTGGCGGCTGGATCTCGGGGCAGGGAGAGGCCGAATCTGCAGGGTCTGAGCAGGCTCTGAAAAGGGAACGGGGCGGTGAGAGGTGTGGGACGGAATAAGGAGACAAGGTGAGTGAATAAACCAAACTGAAAGCTAAACTTGAAATCAAACTAAAAACTAACTTGAAACTGACTTGATACTGACTTGAAATTCCAATACCCTTCCCTGAAAACCAAACTGAACCTGAAACCAAACTTGAAACTGACTTGAAATTCCAATTCCCTTTCCCCTTTTCATCTTCACTTTTTCCGTCCATTTCATTTCCTTTCTTTTCTTCTTTTCTCTTTTCCTTTCTTTCATTTGCATACCTTCCTCCCCCCCACACCACCAGCTCTCTCTTTCTCTCCTCTCCCCTTCTCTTCCTCCTTTTCTGCCCTTCCTTTCCCTCCCGGCCTTCCTTTCCCTCCTGCCATTCCCTGCTCTCCTGCCCTTTCCTGCCCTCCTGCGGTTACTTGCCCTCCTATCCTTCCTTTACCTCCTGCCCTGCCCTTCCCTCCTGCTCTGCCCTCCTGTCCTACCCTGGAGCCCTGACCCCTGTCTTGCCTTCCTCCCTTGCCACCTGCCCTGACCTCCTGCCTTGCCCCTCTGCCCTCCCACATGCCCTCCTACCCTGCCCCCTGCCCTGCCCTTCTTCCCTACCCCACTGCACTGCCTTCCTACCCACCTGCCCTCCCATTCTGGCCTCCTGCCCTGCTCTGCCTTGCCATCCTTTCCTGCTCTGCCCCACCATGCTCTGCCCTCTTACCCATTCCTTTCCTTTCCTTTCCTTATGCCTCCTCTCGTATACCCTTCCAAACTAACCCAACCCATTAGCTTCAATGTCTCTTCCTAAACCCCTTCACTATCTCCTCATATACCTGCTCCTGTCTTCTCCTGTAACCCTTGCCTTCCTCCTCCTATACCCCTTACATTCCCTTCCTCCTCCTATGCCCCTTCCCTTCCTCCTCCCATATCATTTCCCTTCCTCCTGCTATACTTTTCCATTTCTCCTCCTATACCCATTCCCTCCATCATCCTATATACCTTCCCTTCCTCCTCTTATACCACTTCCCTTCCCTGTCTCCTCCTATACTCATTCCATTCCCTTCCCTGTCTCCTCCTACACCCCTTCCTTTCCCTATCGCCTCCTACACCCCTTCCCTTTCCTCCTCTTTCCTGTCCTCTCCTATACCCATTCCTTTCCCAGCCCCTCTTATACCCCTTCCCTTGCCTTCCCTATTTCCTCCTATACCTCTTCCCTGTCTCCTCCTGTACCCTTTCCTTTCCCTTCACTTCCCTGCCTCCTCCTATACCCCTTATCTTCCATTCTCTGTCTCCTCCTATACCCATGCCCTGTCTCCTCCTAACTCCTTCCCTGTCTCCTCCTATACTCCTTCCCTTCCCTGTCTCCTCCTATTCCCCTTCCCTATACCCCTTCCCTTCCACGTCTCCTCCTATACTCCTGCCTTCCCTGTCTCGTCCTCTACCCCTTTCCTTCACTGTCTCGTCCTCTACCACTCCCCTGTCTCCTCCTATACCCCTTTCCTGTCTCCTCCTATACCCCTTCCCTGTCTTCTCCTATACCCCTTCCCTGTCTCACACACCTTCCCTCGCCTTCCTTGTCTCCTCCTACACCCCTTCTCTCTCTCTTCTTTTCTCTTCTCTTCCTGCCCCCTTTCCATTTACCTTTCCTTCCCTTCCCATTCCCTCCACTCCCCTTTCCCTTCCCTTTACCCTCCGCTCTTCTCCCCTTCCCATCTCCCTTTCCTTTCTCCTACCTTTCCTTTGCCCTTTCCCCCCTTGCCTTTTCCCCTTTCATATTCCCCTTCCCTTCATTTGCCTTCCCTGCCCTTTATTTCCCTTTGCTTGTATCCGCCTAACCCCTTCCAACCCCCACTTTACCTCCCGTTCCTTCTTCCCTTCTCTTCCCAGTCTCCTCTTATTACCCTTCCATTCCATGTCTTCTCCTATACGCCTTCCCTATCTCTGTCTATACCCTTTTCCTTCCCTGTCTCCTCCTACACCCCTCTCTTCCTTTCCCTTTTTCCTCATACCCCTTGCCTTTTGTCTCCTATTCTCCGTCCCTTCCCTGTCCCCCCTATGCCCCTGCCTTCCCTGTCTCCTCTATCCCTTCCCTTCCTTGTCTCCTCCCATACCACTTCCCTGTCTCCACCTATACCATTCCCTTTCTCCTCCTATACCCCTTCCCTTTCTCCTCCTATACCCCTTCCCTGTTTCCTCCTATACCCTTCCATTCCCTTCCTTCCCTTCCCTGTCTATACCCCTTCCCTTCCCTTTCTACTCCTATACCCCTTCCCTGTCTTCTCCTATACCCCTTCCCTTCCATGCTTCATCCTATGCCCCTTCCCTTCCTTGTCTCCTATGCCTTTCCTCCCCTTACCTGTCTCCTCCTATACCCCTTCCCTTCCCTTTTCCCTTCCCCCTTCCCTTCTCCCTTCCTTTACCTTCCCTTCCATTTATCCCTCCTCCACTCCCCTCCCCTTTCCTTCCCCCTTTCCTTCCCTTCCCCTACCCTCCCCTCCCCCTTTCCTTTCTCCTTCTCCCTTTGCTTTGCCCTTTCCCCTTTCCTTTGCCCATTTCCCCTTTTCATTTTCCCCTTCCCTTCATTTCCCTTCCCTGCCCTTCCCTCTCTCCGCTTATACCCTTCCAACCCCCATGTTCCCTCTCTTTCCTTCTTCCTTTCTCTTCCCTGTCTCCTCATATTACCCCTCCCTGTCTCCTATACTCCTCTCTTTTTCCCCATACTCCTTATCTTTTTCCTCCTATACTCCATTTCTTCCCTGTCTCCTATACCCCTTCCCTGCCTCCTACAATACACCTCCCCTCTATTACCTGTATCCTCCTTTATCCCTACCCTTCCCAGTCTCCTCCTATACCCCTTTCATTCCATTCCTTTCCCTGTCTGCCCCTTTATCCCTTCCCTGCCTCTTCCTATACCCCTTACCTGTCTCCTTCTATACCCCTTTCCTTCAATGTCTCCTATATCCCTTCCCTGTCTCCTTCTATATCCCTTCACTTTCCCGTCTCCTTCTATACCCCTTCCCTTCACTGTCTCCTTCTCCTATACCCCTTCTTTCCCTGTCTCGTTTTATACCCCTCTCCTTCCCTTCTTCCCTCCCCTTCTTCCCTTCTCCCTTCTTTTCCCTTCTCTTTCCATTCCCTTTCCCCTTTCCCCTCTCCTTCTCCTCCATTTCCTTTCCCATTTTACCTTCCCCCTTTCCTTTGCCGTTTTACCCTTTTCCTTTTCTGCTTCTCCTTCCTCTTCCCTTCCTCCTCTTATACCCCTTCTCTTCTCTTCCCTTCCCTGTCTCCTCCTATACCCCTGCCCTTTCCTTCCCTGTGTCCCATACCCCTTCCCTTTCATTCCCAGTCTCCTCCTATACCCCTTTCCTGTCTCCTACTAAACCCCTTCCCTGTCTCCTCCTATACCCCTTTCCTGTCTCCTACTAAACCCTTTCCCTGTCTCCTCTTATACCCCTTCCCTTCCCTGTCTCCTCCTATACTCCTTCCCTGTCTCCTCCTATACCCCGGCCATTCCATTACATGTCTCCTCCTATACCACTTCCCTTCCCTGTCTCATATGCCTTTCCTCCCCTTACCTGTCTCCTCCTATACCCCTTCCCCCTTCCCTTTTCCCTTCCCCCTTCCCTTCTCCCTTCCTTTTCCTTTCCTTCCCTTCATCCATCCCCTCCCCTCCCCTCCACTCCCCTTCCTTTTTCCCTCCCCTTTCCATTCTCCTTCTCCCTTTGCTTTGCCCTTTCCCCTTTCTTTTCCCCTTTTCATTTCCCCCTTCTCTTCATTTCCCTTCCTTGCCCTTACCTGTCTCTGCCTATACCCTTCCAACCTCCACTTTCCCTCTCTTTCCTTCTTCCTTTCTCTTCCCTTCCCTGTCTCCTCATATTGCCATTCCCTTCCCTGTCTACTCCTATACCCCTCTCTTTTCCCCATACTCCTTATCTTTTTCCTCCTATACCCCATTCCTTCCCTGTCTCCTATACCCCATCCCTGCCTCCTCCAATACACCTCCCTTCTTTCCTGTCTCCTCCTTTATCCCTTTCCTTCCCAGTCTCCTCCTATACCCCTTCCCTTCCATTCCTTTCCCTGTCTGCTCCTATACCCCTTCCCTGTCTCCTTCTATACTCCTTCACTTCCCTGTCTCCTTCTATACCCCTTCCCGTCACTGTCTCCTCCTCCTATACCCCTTCCTTTCCCTCTCTCCTCCTATATCCCTTCCCTCCCCTTCTGTCTCCAACTAAACCCCTTACCTGTCTCCTACTTTACCCCTCCCCTTCCCTTCTTCCCTTCTGTTCCCTTCCTCTTCCATTCCCTTTCCCTCGCCCCTCCCCTCTCCTTCTGAATTTCCTTTCCCGTTCCCCCTTTCCTTTGCCCTTTTGCCCTTTTTCTTTTCCGCTTCTCCTTCCTCTTCCCTTCCCTGCCTCCTCTTATACCCCTTCTCTTCTCTTTCCTTCCCTGTCTCCTCCTATACCCCTGCCCTTTCCTTCCCTGTGTCCTATACCCCTTCCCTTTCATTCCCTGTTTCCTCCTATACCCCTTTCCTGTCTCCTCCTCTATCCCTTCCCTTCCATGTCTCCTCCCATACCACTTCCCTGTCTCCACCTATACCATTCCATTTCTCCTCCTATACCCCTTCCCCTGTTTCCTCCTATACCCTCCCCTTCCATTCCCTTCCTTCCCTTCCCTGTCTATACCCCTTCCCTTCCCTTTCTCCTATACCCCTTCCCTGTCTCCTCCTATACCCCTTCCCTTCCATGCTTCATCCTATACCCCTTCCCTTCCCTGCCTCCTACGCCTTTCCTCCACTTACCTGTCTCCTCCTATACTCCTTCCCTTCCCTTTTCCCTTTTCCCTTCCCCCTTCCTTTCTCTTCTCCCTTCCTTTACCTTTCCTTCCATTTATTCCTCCTCCCCTCCACTCCCCTACCCTTCCCTCCCCCTTTCCTTCCTCTCCCCTCCCCTCTCATTTTCCTTTCTCCTTCTCCCTTTGCTTTGCCCTTTCCCCTTTCCTTTGCCCATTTCCCCTTTTCATTTTCCCCTTCCCTTCATTTCCCTTCTCTGCCCTTCCCTCTCTCCTCTTATACCCTTCCAAACCCCACGTTCCCTCTTTGTCCTTCTTCCTTTCTCTTCCCTGTCTCCTCATATTACCCCTCCCTGTCTCCTCCTATATTCCTCTTTTTCCCCATACTCCTTATCGTTTTCCTCCTATACTCCATCCCTTCCCTTCCCTTTCTCCTATACCCCTTCCCTGCCTCCTACTATACCCCTTCCCTCTCTTACTTGTCCCCTAAACCCCTTCTTTGCCTCCTACAATACACCTCCCCTCTCTTACCTGTGTCCTCCTTTATCCCTACCCTTCCCAGTCTCCTCCTATACCCCTTTCTTTCCATTCCTTTCCCTGTCTGCCCCTTTACCCCTTCCCTGCCTCTTCCTATACCCCTTCCCTGTCTCCTCCTATACCCCTTCCCTGTCTCCTATACCCCCTCCCTGCCTCCTTCTATACCCCTTCACGTCCCCGTCTTCTTCTATACCCCATCCCTTCAGTCTTCTCCTCCTATACCCCTTCTTTCCCTGTCTCGTTTTATACCCCTCTCCTTCCATTCTTCCCTCTCCACCTTCCCTTCTCCCTTCTTTTCCCTTCTCCTTCCGTTCCCTTTCCCCTCTCCTTCTCCTTCTCCATTTCCTTTCCCCTTTCCCCTTCCCCCTTTCCTTTGCCCTTTTGCCCTTTTCCTTTTCTGCTTCTCCTTCCTCTTCCCTTCACTGCCTCCTCTTATACCCTCTCTATTCTCTTCCCTTCCCTGTCTCCTCCTATAACCCTGCCCTTTCCTTCCCTGTGCCCTATAACCCTTTCCTTTCATTCCCAGCCTCCTCGTATACCCCTTTCCTGTCTCCTACCAAACCCCTTCCCTGTCTCCTCCTATACCCCTTTCCTGTCTCCTACTAAACCCTTTCCCTGTCTTCTCCTATACCCCATCCCTTCCCTGTCTCCTCCTATACCCCTTCCCTGTCTCCTCCTATACCCCGGCCCTTCCCTTCCATGTCTCCTCCTATACCCCTTTCCCTTCCCTGTCTCATACGCCTTTCCTCCCCTTACCTGTCTCCTCCTATACCCCTTCCCTTTTCCCTTCCCCCTGCCCGTCTCCCTTCCTTTACCTTCCCTTCCCTTCATCCATCCCCACCCTTCCCCCCCACTCCCCTTCCATTTCCCCTCCCCTTTCCATTCTCCTTCTCCCTTTTCTTTGCCCCTTACCCTTTCCTTTCCCCTTTTCCCCTTTTCATTTTCCCCTTCTCTTCATTTCCCTTCCTTGCCCTTACCTGTTTCTGCCTATACCCTTCTAACCCCCACTTTCCCTCTCTTTCCTTCTTCCTTTCTCTTCCCTTCCCTGTCTCTTCATATTGCCATTCCCTTCCCTGTCTACTCCTATACCCCTCTCTTTTCCCCCATACTCCTTATCTTTTTCCTCCTATACCCCATTCCTTCCCTATCTCCTATACCCATTCCCTGCCTCCTCCAATACACCTCCCTTCTTACCAGTCTCCTCCTTTATCCCTTTCCTTCCCAGTCTCCTCCTATACCCCTTTCCTTCCATTCCTTTCTGTGTCTGCTACTATACCCCTTCCCATCCCTGCTTTTTCCTTCCCTGTCTCCTATACACCTTCCCTTCACTGTCTCCTATACCCCTTCCCTGTCTCCTCCTATACCCCTTCACTTCCCTGTCTCTTTCTATACCCCTTCCCTTCACTGTCTCCTCCTCCTCCTGTACCCCTTCCTTTCCCTGTCTCCTTTATACCACTTCCTCTCTCCTATATCCCTTCCCTCCCTCCTATATCCCTTCCCTCCCCTTCTGTCTCCAACTAAACCCCTTCCCTGTTTCCTACTTTACCCCTCCCCTTCCCTTCTTCACTTCTCCCTTCTCTTCCCTCCCTCCTCCATTCCCTTTCCCTCTCCCCTCCCCTCTCCTTCCGAATTTCCTTTCCCGTTCCCCTCTCCTTTGCCCTTTCCTTTGCCCTTTTGCTTTTCCACTTCTCTTTCCTCTTCCCTTCCCTGCCTCCTCTTATACCCCTTCTCTTCCCTTCCCTGTCTCCTCCTATACCCATGCCCTTTCCTTCCCTGTCTCGTATACCACTTCCCTTTCATTCCCTGTCTCCTCCTATTCCCCTGCCTTCCCTGTTTCCTCTTTTATCCCTTACCTTCCCTGTCTCCTCCCATACTACTCCCGTCTCCACCTATACCCTTCCCTTTCTCCTCCTATACCCCGTCTCTTCCCTGTTTCCTCCTATACCCTTCCCTTCCCTTCCCTGTCTTTACCCTTTCCCTTCCCTGTCTCCTATACCCCTTCTCTGTCTCCTCCTATACCTCTTCCCCTTCTTTTTTCCCTTCCCCTTCCCTTCTCACTTCCTTTGCCTTTCCTTTCCTTTATCCCATCCTCCCCTCCCCTTCCCTTCCCCCTCCCCTTCCCCTCCCTCTTTTCTTTCTCCTTCTCCCTTTGGCCTTTCCCCTTTCCTCTGCCCTTTTCCTCTTTTCATTTTCCCCTTCCCTTCCGTTCATTTGCCTTCCCTGCCCTTCCTTATCTCCGCCTATTCCTTTCCAAACCCTAACTTTCCTCCGCTTTCGTTCTTCCTTTCTCTTCCCTTCCCTGTCTCCTCATATTACCCTTCCCTTCCCTGTCTCCTCCTATACAATTCTCTTTTTCCCCAAATCCCTTATCTTTTTCCTACTATATCCCTTCCCTGTATCCTATACCCCTTCCCTGCCTCCTCCTATACCCCTTCCCTCTCTTACCTGTCTCTTATACTCCTCCCCTGCCTCCTCCAATACACTTCCCTTCTCTTACCTGTCTCCTCCTGTATCCCTTCCCAGTCTCCTCCTATACCCCTTCCCTGTTTTCTCCTATACCCCTTCCCTTCCATTCCTTTCCCTGTCTGCTCCTATACCCCTTCCCTGCCTCTTCCTATACCCCTTCCCTGTCTCCTATACCCCATCCCTGTCTCCTCCTATACCCCTTCCCTGTCTCCTCCTATACCCTTCCCATCCCTGTCTCCTATACCTCTTCCCTGTCTCCTTTATTACCCATTCACTTCCCTGTCTCCTTCTATACCCCTTCCCTTCACTGTCTCCTCCTCCTATACCCCTTCTCTGTCTCCTTTTATACACCTTCCCTCTTTCCTATATCCCTTCCCTCCCCTTCTGTCTCCTTTTATACCCCTTCCCTGTCTCCTACGTTACCCCTCCCCTTCCCTTCTTCCCTTCCCTTCTTCCCTTCTCCCTTCACTTCCCTTCCCCTCACATTCCCTTTCACTTCCCCTCTCCTTCCCCATTTCCTTTCCCCTTCCCCCTTTCCTTTGCCCTTTGCCCTTTCCTTTGCCCTTTTGCCCTTTTCCCTTCCTGCTTCTCCTTCCTCTTCCCTTCCCTGCCTCCTCCTATACCACTTCTCTTCACTTCCCTGTCTCCTCCTATACCCCTGCTCTTTCCTTCCCTGTGTTTTATACCCCTTCATTTTATTCCCTGTCTCCTCTTATACCGCTTTTCTGTCTACTCCTTAACCCCTTTTGTCTCCTCCTATACCCCTTCTCTTCCCTGTCTCCTCCTATACCCCTTCTCTGTCTCCTATATCCGTTCCCTGTCTTCTATACCCCTTCCCTTCCATGTTTCCTCCTATTCCCCTGCCTTCCCTGTCTCCTCCTCTATCCCTTCCCTACCACCTCCCATACCACTACCCCGTCTCCACCTATACCCTTCCCTTTCTCCTCCTATACCCCTTCCCTTCCCTTTCTCATCCTATACCCCTTCCCTTCCCTGTTTCCTTCTATACCTTTCCCTTCCATTCCCTTCCTTCCCTGTCTATACCCCTTCCCTGTCTCCTCCTATACACCGTTCCTTCCCTTCCATGTCTCCTCCTATACCCCTTCCCTGTCTCATACGACTTTCCTCCCCTTACCTGTCTCCTCCTATACCCCTTCCTTTTTTCCTTCCCTTCTCTTCTCCCTTCCTTTACCTTTCCTTCCCTTCATCCCTCCCCCACCCCACCCCTACCCTTCCCTTTCACCTTCCCTTTCCCCTAGCCCTTTCCTTTCTCATTCTCTCTTTGCTTTGCCCTTTCCCCTTTTCATTTTCCCTTTCTCTTCATTTCTCTTCCTTTCCCTTCCTTGCCCTTCCAAACCCACTTTCACGCTCTTTCCTTTCCTTTCCTTTCTCTTCCCTTCCCTGTCTCCTCATATTACCCTTCCCTTCCCTGTCTCCTTCTATATCCTTCTCTTTTTTCCCATACCCCTTTTCTTTTTTTCCTATACCCCATCCCTTCCGTCTCCTATACCCCTTCCCTGCCTCCTCCTATACCCCTTCCCTCTCTTACCTGTCTCCCATTCCCTTTACCTGCCTCCTCCAATACATCTCCCCTCTCTTACCTGTCTAATCCTTTATCCCTTCCCAGTCTCCTCCTATACCCCTTCCCTGTTTTCTCCTATACCCCTTCCCTTCCATTCCTTACCCTGTCTGCTCCTATACCCCTTCCCTGCCTCTTCCTATACCCCTTCCCTGTCTCCTCCTATACCTCCTCCCTTCCCTGTCTCCTATACCCCTTCCCTGTCTACTTCTATACCCCTTCACTTCCCTATCTCCTTCTATACCCTTTCCTTCACTGTTTCCTCCTCCTATACCCCTTCACTGTCTCCAACTATACCTCTTCCCTGTCTCCTACTTTACCCATCCTCTTCAATTCTTCCCTCCCCTTCCCTTCTTCCCTTCCCTTCTTCCCTTCCCTTACATTCCCCGTCTGTTCCCTTTCCTCCCCCCTTTCTTTCCCTTCGCCTTTCTTTTCCCCTTTCCTTTGCCCTTTCTCCTTTCCTTTCCACTTTTTGCTTTCCTCTTCCATTCCCTTCCCTTTCTCCTCCTATACCATTTCCCTGTCTCCTCCTGTACCCTTTCCCTTCCCTGCCTCTTCCTATAGACCTTCTTTTTCGTCTCCCCCATACCGCTGCCCTTTCCTTCCCTGTATCCTATATCACTTCCCTTTCCTGTCTACTCCTATACCTCTTCCATGTCTCCTCCTATACACCTGCCTTTTCTGTCTCCTCCTCTTCCCCTATCCTTCCCTGTCACCTCCTATACCACTCCCCTGTCTCCTCCTATACCGTTTCCCTTCTCTGTCTCCTATATCCCTTCCCTGTCTCCTCATACACCTTCACTTCCCTTCCTTGTCTCGAAGAGAAGAGAAGAGGAAGGGAAAGGGTAAACGGGAAACGGGAAGGGGAAAGGGAAGGGGGAAGTGGTATATGAGGAGATAGGGAAGGGAAGTGAAGGCGTATGAGGAGACAGGGAAGGGATATACCCCTTTCCCTTTCCCCTTTCTCTTCCTCTTCTCTCTCTTCTCTTCCCCCTTTTGTTCACCTTTCCTCCCCTTCATCCCCTCCCCTTCCCCTTTCCCCTCCCCTTCCCTTCTCCCTTTCCTTCCTTTTCCCTTTCCCCTTTCCTTTGCCCCCTTCTTTTTCCCTTTTCATTTTCCCCTCCCCGTCATTTCCCTGCCTTTCCTTTCCCTTTCCCGTCTCTGCCTATACCCTTCCAATCCCCACTTTCCCTCCATCTCCTTCTTCCCTTCCCTTCCCTTTCCTTTTCCTCCTATTACGCTTTCCCTTCCCTGCCTCCTCCTATACCCCTCTCTTCCCTTCCCTGTCTCCTCCTATACCCCTCTCTCCCCTTCCCTATTTCCCCATACCCTTTCCCTTTTTCCTCCTAAACCCATCCTCCCCTGTCTCCTATACCCATTCCCTGCCTCCTCCTATACCCATCCCCTGTCTGCTCCTATACCCCTCTCTTCCCTTCCCTTTCCCCATACCCTTTCCCTTTTTCCTTCTTAATCCCGTCCTTTACCCCTTCCCTGCCTCCTCCTATGACCCTCCCCTCTCCTTCCCTGTCTTCTTCTTTATCTCTTCCCTTCCCAGTCTCCTCCTATACCCCTTACCCTATACCGCTTCCCTGTCTTCTCCTATACCCATTCCCTTCAATTCCTGTCCCTGTCTCCTACTATACCCCTTCCCTGCCCTTTCCTATACCCCTTCCCTGTCTCCTTCTATGTCCCTTCCCTTCCCTGCCTCCTCCTATACCCCTTCCCTTCCCTGTCTCCTCCTATACCCCTTCCCTGTTTCCTTCTATACCCCTACCCTTCCCGGTCTCCTTTTATACCCCTTATCTTCCGTCTCCTCCTATATCCCTTCCCACCCCTTCTGTCTCCTCCTATATCCCTTCCCTGTCTCCTACTTTACCCCTCCCCTTAATTTCTTCCCTCCCCTTCCCTTCTCCCTTCCCTTCCCTCTTACCTTCCATTCCACTCCCGTTCCCTTTCTCCTCCCCTTCCCCCTTTTTTCCTTTCCCCTTTTCTATCCCTTCATCCTTCCAATTTCCTTTCCCCTTCCCCCTTTCCCCTTTTGCCCTTCCCATTCTTCTCCTTTCCCTGCCCTTCCTGTCCCTTCCCTGTCACCGCCTTTATCCTTCCAACCCCATCTTTCCATCCCTTTTCTTCTTCCCGCCGCCTCCGTTCCTTTCCTCTTTCTTTCCTTTCCGTCCCTTCCCTTCCTTTCCCTGTCCTCTGTCCTATCCCCTTCCAATCCCTCCCATCCTCTTCCCTTTCATGTCTTTCCCCATGCCTTCTTTCCTTTCCTTCCCTTTTCTCTCCTTTCCTTACCTTTCCCTTCCATATGCTTCCGCCTCTCTTTCTTCCCTTCCCCTCCCCTTTCACTTCCCCTTCCCTTTTTCTCCTTCCCCTCCCCCTTCCCTTCCCTTCTCTCCCCTTCTCTTTTCTTCCCTTCCCTTTCCATTCCTTTCCATTCTTTCTCTATCTCCTCTTATACCCTTCCGTTCCTTCTTCTTACCTATCTCTATCTTCTGTCCTTTACCCTTCTAACTCCACCCATCCCCTTCTACTGTACTGTGCCCTTCCCTATCTTTCCTCTCTCTCGCTCTCTTTCTCTCTCTCTCTCTCTCTCTCTATATATATATATATATATATATGTTTGTGTATTTATTATATATATATAATTTTTTGATCAATCTAAAACCCTAAGATTACTCTTACTACCCCAATACTCCTACCTCCTTAAATTCTTAAAATACCCTTACCACCCCAATACCCACCGTAACTTACCCTTAGCACTCCAAAACCCATACCCACCCAGAACCCCTATATTACCCTTGACACCCCAAAACCCATACCCCCTGAACTTTAAAATTACCCCTGGCACCCCACAACCCATAGCTACCCTGAACCCTAAAATCACCCTTAGCACCCCAAAACCCATACCCACGCTGAACCCTTAAATTACCATTGGCACCCCAAAACCTAGACTTACCCCGAACACTAAAATTACCATTGGCACCCCAAAGCCCATACCTACCCTCAACCCTAAAATTAACCTTGGCACCCCAAAACCCACACCAACCCTGAACCCTAAAATTACCCTTAGCACCCCAAAACCCCTACCCACCCTGAACCCTAAATTTACCCATGGCACTCCAAAACCCATACCCCAAAAATAACCATGGCACCTCAAACCTACAATGTACCCTAAAATTAACCTTAGTACCCCAAAACCTATACCCATCCTGAAACCTAAAATTACCCATTGCACCCTGAAACCCATACCCACCCTGAACCTTAAAATTACCCTTGGCACCCCAAAACCAATACCTAAAATTACCCTTGGCACCCCAAACCCCATACCTCTCATAACCCCAAAATAACATTGGCACCCTAAAACCCATACCTACAATGAACCCAAAAATTACCCTTAGCACCCCAAAACCAATACTCACTCTGAACCCTAAAACTACCCTTCGCTCCCCAAAACCCATACCAACCCTGAATTTTAACTCATATCCACCCTGAGCTCTAAAATTATCCTTGGCACCCTAAAACCCACACCCACCCTGAACCCTAAAATTACCATTGGCACCCTAAAACCCATACCCAACCTCAATCCTAGAACTACCCTTGGCAACCCAAAACCCACAGCCACCCTGAACCTAAATATTTCCCTTGGCACCCTAAAATCCACACCCACCCTGAACCCTAAAATTACCATTGGCACCCTAAAACCCATACCCAACCTGAATCCTAGAATTACCCTTGGCAACCCAAAACCCACAGCCACCCTGAACCTAAAAATTTCCCTTGGCACCCCAAAACCCATACCCACCATGAACCCCAAAATTACCCGTGGCACCTCAAAACCCATACCCAGTCTCAACCCTAAAATGACAGCACCCCGGCCAAAACCCATACCTACCCTGAACCCTAAAATTACCCTTAGTACCACAAAACCCATACCCACCCTGAACCCTAAAATTACCCTTGGCCCCCCAAAACCCATTCCCTCATAACCCCAAAAATAACCTTGGCACCCCATACCTACAATGTACCCTTAATTACCCTTGGCACCCCAAAACCCATAACCACCCTAAACCCTAAAATTACCTTTTGCATCCCAAAACCAATACCTAAAATTACCCGTGGCACCCCAAAAACCCATATACCTCATACCCCAAAAATAACCTTGACACCCTAAAACCCATACCTACAATGAACCCTAAAACTACCCTTGACTCCCCAAAACCCATACCCACCCTGAACTTTAAAATGACCCTTGGTACCCCAAAACCCATACCCACCCTGAGCCCTAAAAATACCCTTGGCACGCCAAAACCCACAACCACCCTGAACCCTTAAATTATCCTCAACACGCCAAAACCCACACCCACCCTGAACCCTAAATTTACCCTTGGCACCTCAAAACCTATACCCAACCTGAGCCCTAAAATTACCATTGGCACCCTAAAACCCATACCCACCCTGAACCCTAAGGTTACACTTGGCACCCCAAAACCCATAGCCACCCTGAATCCCAAAATTACCCCTGGCACCCCAAACCCCTTACCCACCCTGAACACCAAAATTACCCTTGACACCCCAAAACCCATATCCAGGCTCAACCTTAAATTGACCCTTAGCACCCCAAAACCCATACCTACCCTGAACCGTCAAATTAACCTTTGCAACACAAAATCCATGCCCACCCTGAACTCTTAGATTACCCATGGCTCTCCAAAACCCATCCAATACTGAACCCTAAAATTACCCTTGGCGCCCCAAAACCCATACCTACCCTGAGCCCTAAAATTACGCTTGGCAACCCCAAAACCCACACCCACTCTGAGCCCTTAAATTATCCTCGACAACCCAAAACCTACACCCACCCTGAACCACAAAATTACCCTTGGCACCCCCAAAACCCATACCCAGGCTCAACCCTAAAATGACCCTTAGCACCCCAAAACCCATACCCACCCTGAACCCTAAAATTAACATTGGCAGCCCAAAATCCATATCCACCCTGAACCCTAAGGTTACCCGTGGCACCCCAAAAACCACTACCACCCTAAACTCCAAAATTACCCTTGGCACCCCAAAACCCATACCCACCCTGAACCCCAAAATTACCCTGGGCACCCCAAAACCTATACCCAGGCTCAACCCTAAAATGACCCTTAGCACCCCAACACTCATACCCACCCTGAACCCTAAAATTAACCTTGTCAGCCCAAAATCCATACCCACCCTGAACCCTAAAATTACCATTGGCACCCCAAAACCCACACCCACCCTGAACCCTTAAATTATCATTGGCACCCCAAAACCCATACCCATCCTGAACCCTAAATTTACCCTTGGCACCCCAAAACCCATTCCCACCCTGAGCCCTTAAATTACCATTGGCACCCCAAAACCCATACCCACTGTGAGCCCTAAAATTACCTTTGGCACCCCAAAACCCACACCCACCCTGAACCCTAAAATTTCCCTTAGCACCCCTAAACCCATACCCACCCTGAACCCCAAAATTACCCTTGCCACCCCCTAAACCGATACCCAGACTCACACCCTAAAATGACCCTTAGCACCTCAAAACCCATACCCACACTGAACCCTAAAATTAACCTTGGCAGCCCAAAATCCAAACCCACCCTGGACCCTAAGGTTACCCTTGTCACCCCAAAACCCACTTCCACCCTGAACCCCAAAATTTCCCTTGGCACCCCAAAACCCATATGCACCCTTAACCCCAAAATTACCCTTGGCACCCTAAAACCTATACCCAAGCTCATCCCTAAAATGCCCCTTAGCATCCCAAAACCCATACCCACCCTGAACCCTAAAATTAACCTTGCCAGCCCAAAATGCATACCCACCCTGAAACCTAAAATGACCATTGGCACCCCAAAACCCATACCTACGCTGAGCCATAAAATCACCTTTGGCACCACAAAACCCACACCCACCCTGAAACCTTAAATTATCCTTGGTACCCCAAAACCCATACCCATCCTGAACCCTAAAATTACCCTGGGCACCCCAAAACCCATACCCACACTGAACCCTAAAATTAACCTTGGCGGCCCAAAATCCAAACCCACCCTGGACCCTAAGGTTACCCTTGTCACCCCAAAACCCACTTCCACCCTGAACCCCAAAATTACCCTTGGCACCCCAAAACCCATACGCACCCTTAACCCCAAAATTACCCTTGGCACCCTAAAACCTATACCCAAGCTCATCCCTAAAATGCCCCTTAGCATCCCAAAACCCATACCCACCCTGAACCCTAAAATTAACCTTGCCAGCCCAAAATGCATACCCACCCTGAAATCTAAAATGACCATTGGCACCCCAAAACCCATACCTACGCTGAGCCATAAAATCACCTTTGGCACCACAAAACCCCCACCCACCCTGAAACCTTAAATTATCCTTGGCACCCCAAAACCCATACCCATCCTGAACCCTAAAATTACCCTGGGCACCCCAAAACCCATACCTACCCTGAACCCTAGAATTACCATCGGCACCCCAAACCCCACACCCACCCTGAACCTCAAAATTTCCTTTGGCACCCTAAAACCCATACCCACCCTGAACCCTAGAATTACCCTTGGCACCCCAAAACCCACACCCAGCCAGAACCCCAAAATTTTCCTTGGCACGCCAAAACCCATAGCCACCCTGAACCCTTAGTATTACCCTTGGCACCCCAAAACCCACACCCACCCTGAACCCCAAAATTACCCTTGGGACCCCCAAATCCATACCGTCATAACCCCCAAAAAAACCTTGGCACCCCGTACCTCCAATGTATCCTAAAATGACCCTTGGCACCCAAAAACCCATAACCACCATGAACCCTAAAATTACCTTTGGCACCCAAAAACCCATAACCACCATGAACCCTAAAATTACCCTTTGCACCCCAAAACCAATACCTAATATTACCCGTGGCACCCCAAAACCCTTACCCCCATACCCCAAAAATAACCTTGACACCCTAAAACCCATACCTACAATGAACCCTAAAATTATCCCCAACACCCCAAAACCCACACCCACCCTGAACCCTAAAATTACCCTTGGCACCCCAAAACCCATACCCACCCTGAGCTCTAAAATTACTCTTGGCACCCCAAAACCCACACCCACCCTGAACCCCAAAATTACCATTTGGCACCCCAAAACCCATACCCAGGTTCAACCCTAAAATGACCCTTAGCACCCCAAAACCCATACCCACCCTGAACCCTAAAATTAACCTTGGCACCCCAAAACACATACCCACCCTGAAACTAAAATTACCCTAAGCAACCCAAAACCCACACTCACTCTGAACCCTAGAACTACCCTTGGCTCACCAAAACCCATGCCCACCCTGAACTCTAAAATTACCCTTGGCTCGCCAAACCCCATCCCATACTGAACACTAAAATTACCCTTGGCACCCCTAAAGCCACACCCACCCTGAACCCTAAAATCAACCTTGTCACCCCAAAACCCATTCCCACCGTGAACACTAAAATTACACGTGGCACCCCAAAGCCCATACCCACCCTGAACCCTAAAATTATCCTTGGCATTCCAAAACCCACACCCACCCTGGACCTTAAAAAAACCTTTTACATCCCAAACCCATACCCACCCTGAACCCCCAAATTAATCTTGGCACCATAAAGACCCATACCCCCATAACCCTAAAACTACCCTTGGTGCACAAAAACCCATACCTACCTGAACCCTAAAATTACCCTTAGCTGCCCAAAACCTATACCCACTCTGAACCCTAAAATTACTCTTGTCACTCCAAAATCCATACCCACCTTCAAATCTAAAATTACCCTTTGCACCCCAAAACGCATAAATAAAATTACAATTAGCACCCCAAAACCCATCCCCACCCTGAACCCTAAAATTACCCTTTACTCCCCAAAACCCATAATCACCCTGAACCCTAAAATTACCATTGGCACCCCAAAACCCACACCCACTCTTAACCCTAAAATTACCCTTGGCACCCCAAAACCCATACTCACTCTGAACCCTAAAACTACCCTTGGCACCCCAACCTGAGCCCTTAAATTATCCTCAACAACCCAATACCCACACCCAACCTGAACCCTAAAATTACCCTTGGCATCCCAAAACCAATACCCACCCTTCTAATTGGAAAAATGCTACATTACTTTCAGTTAATGTGTGGTGGGAGTGGATTATTTTTCTTAGAGGTGGCCACTGCTCATTTCCACGTACTCCTAATGATTCATCTCCTTCCAGGTCTAACATGTGGTCGATCGAGTCTTGATTCTTATATTATTGCATGTTCCTCAATTTAAAGCATGTATTTTAGTCTTCACCAGTCAATAAACGGTCAATGTAGCCCCTTTTTTGTTTTTATTATCATTTATCTCTTTTATGCAATAGTTTTGTTATAAGTGTTATATTTAGATGCACATAGATGTTTATACTCCTTTTGCAATGCGTTTTTAAAATTCACAGTTTGGTGTTATTCTCTGTATTGTGTTTAATATTTATGAAAAATACATTTAATAAAAAAAATTGAACACAAAAAAGGGAATGTCTTTCTTGTTCAACTTTTCGTGTTAAAGGGTGAGAGGTTTTGTGTTTTTCATGCTCAGTTCAGCTTGCTCTCCAAGCTGCTGTATCTTTGAGCTAGCGGAAATGGGAACGGAAGAGATGGAAAAGTAGAATTAGGGAAGGTCGGGGGATATAAGAGAAAGTCGAAAGGAGAGCCAGGGAACTAAGGACGACAAGGGAAGTGAAGAGAAGGGCAAGGAGGGGAATAGGAGATAGTGAAGGTGGGAAGGAGAGGTGGGGAGAGGAGAGAGCGAAGAAAGGAAAAGGGTGGGGAAGGGATTGAAGGAAAGTGCATATGAGAAGAGGAGTGTGGAGAGATAGGTAAGGAATGTAGGGGAAGTGAAAGGAGAGCTAGATAAGTAAGGACGAGAACCAAACGTAATGGAAGGGACTAGGGGCCTCATGTAGGTAAATAAATTTTACCGGTTCTTAAATACCGAGCCGTACCGAATCGGTAAATTAGAATCGGTAAGTTATATGTAGGTAAAAATTCGGTAACAGTTACCGATTCGGTAACATTCGGTAAATACGAATCGGAATTCACCGATTCGGTAAATACCGAGGTGATAATTACCGATTCTGAAAATACCGAGGTGGTATCTACCGAATCGGAAAATACCGAGGTGGTATCTACCGAATCGGAAAATACCGAATCGGTATGTACGGATTCGGTAAATAACATCACATGACTTGACGAAACAGCTAATCCTGTGCAACGACAGCCCACCCAACCAGGAACTGCCCACACCCAGGCAGGTGTACACAATTAGCCGAAGTGGCCACACCCAGGCAGGTGTACATAATTAGCCGACCCTGGAGAGGCTTGGAGTGCAGAGGAGAGGCAGGGAGCAGTTGCATGTGCGAGCGGGAAACGAACAGCATGTCCAGCCAGAGAACACAGAAAGACGGAGGGGAAAGGAGGAGGAAGCTCAAATTCAGCCCCAAGGAACTCCAGGTGCTGGTGGAGGAGGTGGTGAAGCAGCACCAGAAGCTGTTTGGGAGGCAATCCCTGCAAGTGCCTGAGGCCGAAAAGCGCAACATATGGCTGGCCATCCAGGCGCAGGTCAATGCTGTGGGAGTGACCCACAGGGACATTGAGGTCCTCAAAAAGCGCTGGTATGACCTGAGGATTGTGACCAAGAGGAAGATGGGCGACATCCAGAAGGAGGCCAGCCAGACCGGAGGTGGAACCAACAGGGCACCTGCCCTCACCGAACTGGAGAAGCTGGTGGCGGCCACACTCGAGCAAGAGAGCGTCGTGGGTCTTGGGGACGCCGACAGCTCTGCCAGAGCCGCAACACACCAAGGTAAGACGAAAGCACAGCAATGTAGCCTCCCCTACCCCTATCCCACATCCCCCATTGTGAAACGAGAATCACACTGCAGTCCACACGTGTCAGTGCAGACAGGCAATGCATTCCGGGAGATGTAGTCAGGGCAACACTAACCATGACGTAAATGTTACAGGGCAACAAGGCATGTCACGCACTCGAGGCACAAGGAGACAGAGGACAGATTGGAATGTGAAATGATTTATTGTGACGCTTGCAATGCAGCCCTTCGGGGACACTGAGCCAATGTTGTTTTTCTGTCCACAGATGTGACATCATGCAGTACAGGGCATGCTGCAGGGGAGACGGCACACCGGCCACAAAAATCACCTCTAGCCAGCACGAGTTCAGACCAGGGAGCAGGCCCACTTGCAGCCGCACCACCAACACAGCCAGCCTCGCCGCACACAGAGCCAGCATCACCTCACCGAGAGCCAGCATCACCACAACCACAGCCAGCATCGCCACTCATGTTCGAATCACCGGCCACATCTCCGCTTGCAGGTGTGAGAATGAGGAGGCGTCCAGCAGCCAGGCTACGAGCCTTCGACACCTCGTCAGACGACAGCATGGGCCCAGAAGACCGCACCGGGCCCCAGGAAGGGAGCCATCCCACTGTGCCCCACACCTCACAGGCAGCACAGACGGGAGCAAGAGGGCGCCGCAGGTCGCGTGTCCAGAGTCCACCAGCACCCACTGACGGCCATGGTGTCTTCTTGGGGCTCGAGGGCCAAATGTTGAAGCAACAGCGCCTGCAATCAAAGGCAGTTATGTCAGTCCAGAGGCACATGCGGGTGATGAAGACAAGCTTAGTCAACATGGACACAAACATTGGCGGCATGGCTGCGGGCATTCGGGACATGTCCCAGTCAATCCAGCAGTTGTGCAGCAAATTAGATGCTGACATCGAAGCACGGCGCCGGGAACGCCAGAGAAGGGACACTACCAGCAGGGCACTCAAACGTCTGGCAACTGCGACTTCCCTACTTTGCCGGCGCTCTGTGACGATGCAGGAGGGCCTAACACAGTGCTGCAGCGACCTGTCTCGGGGGATGGTGCAGGTGACAAGTGCACTAGGGGTGCTATTGACTAGTCAGGCGTCGACAACTGCTGCAGGGGATGCTGCGGAGAGCATCGACACCAGCAGCAGCATCACACCCCCCGTCCCCGAAGCACGCAGGAGCAGCAGGCGGCTTGGGGTTGGCTCTAGTGAGGATGCACAGGCCGTGCAATCCACCACTGCAGCGCGTATGCGCAAACATTGATGTGGCCCTGCTTAGCCACTTCCCATTGGGTGACGTAACCCTGGACATACTCCTTGTATAGATGGTATATTGCCAGATTGGCCTGTTCATGTGTTCATGGCGTGGTGCCACATTAAACTACGTCATGACTTCTCACAACTCGCTGTGTCCCCTCACTTACTCAGAAATAGTTGCATGTGATCTCTGCCCGTCTCTCTCTCCCATCGATTGCAGTTGGCACTCTAGCTGCGCTGCCCTCTGGCTGGCCTGACTCATCCTCGTTGTCCTCAAAATATGTTAGTTCCACATCTGTACCTTTTTTCGTGGCAAGGTTGTGCAGCATTGCACAAGTGGCAATAATCTTGCAGCAGGTGATGGGTTTGTACTGGCGTGCGCCTCCGCTCTTGTGGAGGCAGCGGAACCTGCTCTTCAGTAGTCCAAACGTGCGCTCCACCACATTGCGTGTTGTTTTGTGGGCCACGTTGTATCGTCTCTCACTCTGGGTTGCTGGGTGTAGGTAGAGAGTGAGGATGAATGAACGGCATGCATATGCACTGTCGCCTGGATGAGTAAAAGGGAACCATCAGTTACATGCCTCTATACACTCTGATTTGCAGGTTTCAAGGGGCGTCACTGTTACTTACCCAGCAGGTATCCCTCTCCGAATTCGCCGGCACTCAGTCGTGTGTAGATCCCACTATTCTGGAAGATGTAAGAGTCGTGGGTGCTCCCAGGAAACTTTGCAACAATATCTGTGATGATGTTCCCTGCATCACAGATCACCTGCACATTGATGGAGTGGGTGGACTTCCTGTTCCTGTAGATGTGCTCTGTATCAGCTGGTGGACAGATTGGGATGTGTGTACCATCAATACAGCCGATGACATGGGGGAACTGTGCCATGTGATAAAAGTCTGTTTTTGTTTTCTGCAGTGCAGCCTGTGTGTTTGGGAAGCTTATGTAGTGGTGCATTCTCTGCATCATGGCATCCAGGAACTTCCTGAAGAAACGGGACAGGCAACTCTGGGATACACCACCCACCGCAGCTGTCACCACCTGATAACTGCCGGATGCCAGTAGATGTAGGCTGCAGAGCACCTGCACATGTGGTGGTATGGCGTGCGCCCTTCTTGTTGGCTGGTCCAGGAGTGGGTGCAGGTCCCTTATCAGGTCCATGATGGTTTCGGGGTGTAGCCTGTACCTCTCATGTATCTCTGCATCAGTCAGCTGGAATAGTGTGATGCGCTGTCTGTAGATTTGTTCCTCCCGTCGCCACACCCTCAGTCCTGCTGCCTGTAGACGTAGGCGCCTTGCAATGACGTACATGGCGGCCATGTTGTCCACGCTGTTGCATTTTGGGATTGCTTATGTGCATTGTTGATGGTTACCACCTGCTTTCAATCCGTGTTAATTACCGACTCTTATTTACCGATTTTCCTGGATTTCTTAATTACCGACTGCTCCTACATGTCATTTTAAATTTTTACCACTTCATATTTACCACTTCATATTTACCGATTCGTTAATTATGTATTCGGTAAATATGAATCGGTATTTTAGAATTCGGTAACTATGAATCGGTATTTACCGCCTCATATTTACCGAAAAGTGGTTTTTGGACTCCTACATCTCACTTGTCTGAATACCGGTCGGTAACGGCATATTTACCGAAAATCGGCCGTTACCGACCGGTATTTCGCTACCTACATGAGGCCCTAGAAGTGGAGGGAGGGTTAGACAGTAAAGTAGAAATAGGGAAGGGAGAAACAATGGAAGGAATAGGTAGAAAAGTTGGGGAGAGATATTAAGGGTGTAAGTGAGGAGAGAAAAGAGAGGGAAAGAAAATGGGAAGAGGCAAGGGAAGGAATTAGAAGAGATAAAGGGGGAGCAGGAGAGAAGGCATGAGGAGGAAGGAAAAGGGAGATGAGAAAAGGCTAGGAAGGGAAACAGAGGAACTAGAAGAGAACGTAAGAGGGGAGTTAAAGTAAAGGAAAGGTAAGGTGAGCGAATGGGAGGAGAGGCAAGGTAGGGAAGCGGAGAAATGGGAAAGGAAGAGAATGGAATGGAGGGTAATACTAGAGGTGATAGGGAAGGATGAAAGGAATGGAAGGAGAGGGGAGTGGTTAGGAGAAGAGAGACAGGCAAGGGAAGGAAAGGAAAGGATATGATAAAAGGGAAGTTAATGTAAGAAGAGGAGAGGAGAGGTAGAGAAAGAATTAAGTGAAAGGGAGAGAAGGTGAAGGGAGGGTGGAATGTCAAGAAAAGTGTATGTAAAGGGAAGAGACGCTGAGGAGATGAGAAGAGTGGAGGGATAGGGAAGGGAAGTAAGGAAGAGAAATGAAGGGGAAAGGAATGGAAGGGAAGAGTAAAGGAAAAGGGAGAGGAGAGAGGAGAGGAGAGAGGTAGAGAAGAGAGGAGAGGACAAGGAGTAGCAGAGAAGGAAAGGTTTGGGAGAAAGAGGAGTGTGGAGAAGAAAGGGGATGGAGGAGAACAGAAGAGAAGAGAAGAGAAGAGACGAGAAGAGAAGAGAAGAGAAGGGAAAGGAAAGGGTGGAAGGATAGCTAGGGAAAGAAATGGGCAAAGAAAAGAAGAGAAAGGGATAGAAGAGATAAAGAAACTAATGGGAAGGAAAAGGAAAGCAAGGGAAGGGGTGTATCGGGAGGGAAGAGGAGAGAATAGATGGGGAAGGAAGTGAAGTAAGGGGGTGGGAGAGGGAGAATGAGAAGGAGTAGGGATGGAGAGAGTATGTAGAGGGGAAGGGAATGGGAAAAAAGAAAAGTGAAGTGAAGTGAAAGGGAAAGGAGGTATGAAAAGATGGGGAAGGGGAGGGAAGGGTAGAGAAAAGAAGAGCTAGGTAAGAGGGAGTGAAAGGGGAGGGGAGGGTACTTGAGGGAAGGCTCGAGTAGAGGAGAGATAGTCGAGGGAAGGAATGAAAGTTAGGGAAGGGAACAGTAGGGGAGAGAAGAGACAGAAAAGGAAGGAAGTCAGGGAAGGGAAGGGGAGAGGAGAGGAGTGATAGGGAAGCAAAGGAGGGAGGCAAGGGAAGGGAGGAAAGATATGGAAGGGATAGGGTAGAAAGAAAAGAAAGGGCAGGGAAGACAAATGAGGGAGGGTGAGGAGAGCCGAGATGAGATGAGATGAGAGAAGAGCAGGAGAGAAGGGATGCAGCGGAAAGTAAACGGGAGAAGACAGGAGACATAGGTAAGGGGAGAAGAGATATAGGGACGCGAAACAGGAAAGATAGAGAAGAGAAGAGGATAGTGGACGGGAAGGGGAGGAGAGCAGATGGGAGAGGAGAGGCAATGAGGGAAGTAGATAAAAGGGAAGAGGAAAGGAAAGGAGAGTATACATACGCAATGGAAGAGAAGGAAAGGGATAGAAGGGAGAGGAGCCATACGGAAGGGACAGGAAAGGGAAGGAGAGATAGGCAATGGGAGGGGGAAGAGGGATGGAAAGGAATGTGAAGCATAGGGGCGGCAAGGAAGTGGAAGATGCAGAGAGGGGATAGGGATTAAGAAATGGGTGAAGGGAAGAGGAGAGTTGAGACAGCGAAGGTAGGGGGTGGGAAAGAGAGCAGAAGAAGGGTAGAGAATGGGAAATGATACAAAAATTAGGGTAGTAAGGAAGGAAAGGGGAGTGGTGGGGAGGCGAGGGGAGAGAAGGGAAGGTGCAAGGAAAGCAGAGACAGAAGGAAGGAAAATGCCATGGGAAGGAAGGGAAAGGGAATGTTAAGGGAGAGACATTGAAGGGAGGGATGGGGTGGGGATGAAAGGGAAGGGATAGAAGGGATAGAGAAGCAAAGAATGCATGGGAAAGGGAGAGGAGAGTAAGGTAAAGGCATTAAGGGGAGGGGAGGGGAGGGGAGGGGAGAGGAGAGATAGGGAAGGAAGGAACAGAAGGGAAGGAGGGGAAAGTGAGGGGAGAGATAAGCTAGAAAAGGGTAGGGGAAGGGTAAAGGAAATTAATGGAGGGGAGAGGGGAGGAGAGATGGGAAGGACTGAAGGGAAGGAGAGGCAAGAGAAGATAAGCCAAGAGATAGGGAATGGAGAGGCCGGGGGAAAAGGGAAGGGTAAGGAAAGGATATGGAACAGGGGAAGGGATGGAAATTGAAGGTGATGAGAGGAGAAGAGAGATAGACAAGAGGCCTAAAGTGGAGACGATCAATGTGGAAGGAAGAAAGTGAGGGGAAGGAAAGAAGGGGAGGGAATGGTAGAGGAAGGAGAGATAGGGAAGTAAGGGAGAGATAGGAAAGGGAAATAAATGGAAGGGGAGATGGAAATGAATGGAAGTAAGAGGGAAGGCAGTGAAAGGGAGGAACAAGAGGAAGGTGAGGGGGAGTGGAGGAGAGAAGGAGAAGGAAGGGAAGGAAGAGAATTGAAGGGAAATGGAAAGGGAAGTGAAGCAAATGGAAGAGAAGCGAAGGAGAGGAAGAGGATGGAAGGGAAAGGATAAAAGAGAAAGGATAGGAAGGAAGGTGAGTGGAGTGGAGAGGACGGAAGCGGAAGAAAGGTAGGGGAGAGGCGATGTAGAGAAGAAAGGGGAAGGACATTTGAATGGAAATGAGGAGAAGGAAAAGAGAACAGAAGGGGATAGAAGAAATTGGAAAGGAAGGGAAGGGGAGATGAGAGTAGAGTTAGGAAAGGGAAGTGAAGTGAAGAGGAGATAGTCAAGGGAAGTGATGAGAATAAGCAAAGGGATATGGAGAAGGGAAGGAAGGGAAGGAAGGAAGGAGACGGGAGGGAAGGTGAAAGGCTATTAGAGATAGGGTAGAGAGTAAGGGAAGGGCATTGGATGGGAGGCGGGGACAGGAGAGGGAAGGGGAGAAGAATGAAGGGTAGAGGAGAACAGACATAGAGAAGGAAGGGAAAGGAATAGGAAGTGAAGGGAGGTAAAGGGAAAGGAAGGGAAGGAAAGGGAGAGGGAGGGGCCCCTTCCTTTTCGGAGCCTGCTCAGCCCCTGCAGCTCCGGCCTCTCACTGCCCCGAGCTCCAGGCGCCAGCAGCGGTCCTCTCCGTACGACGTCCCTGAGTGCAATGCTGCAGCTGCCTGGTTACCAGCCTCTCATACCAAGGACACGTCACAATGGAGGCTTTTCAGCGTGTCATCATACATCACTGCTGTGTGGGTGATGCCATGTGTTTCAGTTTAACAGGGGGGGGGGGGAGGGGCAGGCAAGGCACGGGTATTATGCAATTTATTGAGAAAATAAAACTTTTTAGTTACAAAATGTTCCTGTGATGAACCTGAAAGAAGATCCCATCCTACCCGATATACTTTCCCAACAGTGTTCTCTCCTTTTCTCTCCGCTGCGGTGACGACCTCCCCCTGCATTTACCCTGCGCCTCGTGACATCACATTGGAGGGCCTGTTACATCATAAGCCTTCCATTCACAGGATTCTCCTTCTGGTGCCGCTGGGAAGGCACGGGCCTTTCAAGCGTATGTCAAATGTGGTTGTTTTTGGTCTTCGTTTAAAATGTATTACATTTCAATTGTACGTCTTATTCTCACAACTTGTTTTTACGGTGCCCTTACATTGTACAAGTTAAATGATTTTTCACTGGGACACATCCGCATCTCTGTCCAATTTCTCCCCTCGAGTATTGTCCAGTAAACCGCGTCATCCCTTTTAAGAAATGTTTGTATATTGATAAATACAAACGTAATTGTTCTCATACGGTGAATAATATAGTGAACAGAAGGGGCAGTCTTTGGGTCTCGCCTCAGGAGACCTGTAGTTCGAGCCCTGTACAGTCCTGGCCGCTCAGTCCACTCGTCCTTAGTGAGTCTGTAGATGTGGTTTTCGGTCTAATTGTTAACAATTGAAAACTGTTCTGGTCTCCTGCACGAAGCACAGTGCACGTCTTTGCGGAAGGGCGAATGTGTAGTCTCCGATTGAAATGTACAGGCCCAGCTCTTTACAACCTGTGCCGGAAAGGGTAATGTCTCATATATACGTATGGCTGAATAAACGTGAACATTTTGCCACTTCGGACACCAGGAGATAAGTACAGGGAATGACTGACATGTCTGGAGTGCGCGTGAAAGAGGAATGATTAGGGTGACCAACTGGCATGGGTGTATATTCAGGATGGTCGGTGTGAAAATTCAGGGCAACGGGTCATAAATTCAGTACAAAAATTCAGGACAGAAGGTCAAAATTCATGACAAAAATTTGGGACAAAAGGTACGTTTTACAGACAAATAGGAGGTCGCGCAATAGTACATGAGTAAGTAAATTGACAACCAAAATAAGTACAAGTCAAAAAAAGTTCATATTCGATTGAGACGATCGTGCACTTCACGGTTTATCAGTATGCGCACAGTTTTGAGCAACTGTGCAGTCCTTTTTGTGGGAATTCATTTGATCATAATCTATTTTATGTAATTCTTTTCTCTCTATTCTTTAAATTCATATTTCATTTTCTTTTCATATTTCCCAATTCCATATTCCCATTAATTTTTTTGTTCCTTTTTTCATTTGATCATCCTCTTGTCCTTCCTTTATTGTTAAATCTGTCTTATATCTCATACTCAGTTTCTTCCTTCGTTTTTCACTCCATTTGTGTCATACGTCATTTTGATTTACCATTTTAATAATTTATCTTTCTGTCCCCGCTTTTGCCAACTTCGGCATCCTCTGGGCCCCTCCCCACGGCTGCATCACGGTGATTATTCTTGTTTTTGTTTATTAGGTTCTTATCCTGTCTTGTGCTGACCTGGGAGCTATGGATTAAAGTTAGGAAGGGTGATGAAACACTTTAATCTGACGCAGTCCATTTATATCATTTTCATCACCACTAGTACCTGGGTAACGTTGGGGACACGTATGTTGTGGCTTCCTTGCACTGCTAGTAGCATGACAGTGTACTGTGATGTATGACTGGGCCATGAAAAGTGCATTTTCTTGTTTTTATTATTGTTAGGTCTGATTATCCAAGGCCTTTTGATTTTATAAAAATTATATTTATAATAGTCTCAATTATAGGGTCTTTCAGTCAGCCCTTCTCGCCATTGGTCTCTTGTTATGTCATTTATATAGTCTTCTGTCCACTACAGCATACAACATGAGGCAGTGGATCAGCCCACTTCAGCCATTGGCTAAGTTATCTGTGACTGACAGCATTCTGCTCTTTCACAGGGAGCACATGCACATACAAAGTAGTTATCCTCAGTGCCAGGGACTACTTTGAGTGCTTTTTAAAACCAAAAATGATTTTTCCTTTTAGGCAATTTTTGAAATTCGTTTTGGCCTGGCAGCTCTCTCAGCAATGTTTTAGAGAAGTCATGAGAAAACAAAAGAAGCATTGAAAAAGTTAAAAGACTGGCAGCCAACTCCAGATCTTTTGACTTGCTCAAAGCTTGTTTATTTTGTTGTTGTTTATTTTGTTCACATCACACATGTGGATCATTTTATTTAAAATGTAATGATATTCATACACAATTTTTAAGTGACAACCCCCGCTCCGGTTCTGGATGCCCGACATCAAAGACTTGTCCCAGGGGTTCAAGATGGTGGAATCCGAACAGCTGGATGACGCTTCCTTCAAAGCCCTTATGTGTAAAGTAAAGTAGGGCTCCCCCGATGATCCGATTAAATCAGATCTGATGCATAAAGCTGAGGAGATTTCTATCCCCATCTTTGCAAGCCTAAATAATCTTTCTTTGTCCACTGCGGTGGTGCCTGCTGGGTGGAAACATGGTAAAGTCATCCAGCTTTTATAAAAGATCTATTCTCGACCCTCCCTGCCTGATAGTGATCGACCCATTTCTCTCCTTCCCTTTCTGTGGAAAGTGGAAGAGAAACATCTGAACAGTCTCCTGGTGGATTTCTTAGAAGAGCATCAGCTGCTGGACCCTTTGCAGAAAGGCTTCAGACCTGTCCATAGCACCGAATCTGCCCTTCTTAAAGCGACAGAGGCCCTTCGACAAAATATCGATGAAAGAGAGTCCGCAACTCTTATTCTGGTGGAGTTGAGCGCTGCCTTCTTTATAGGGTGTCCCATGAGGTGCTCCCTATGATCTTTTGTGTTAGTCGGTGTTATTTTTGGGAGGATATGCAATGGCGTTACCGCTGATTCCCCTTTGTGATAGGTTTACATGATGTCAATCATGTTCTGTCTTCCTGTGAATTGCTTTGAAATTCCGCACCTGCTTCACAATCAGCCTCCAAGTTTCAGACCAGTCCTAGCATGTGCCATCCTCTCGGAAACAGGACAAGCGCCTCTTCGGTTTCAGCCTTGTCACCAGCAGGGGCATAAAGCCTCACCTGTCCCTAGGGTTTTAAGTGGGCCGGGTTCTGCCGGTGCTTAGCACCGCCATTTCTTTAAAGCAGGTGCAGAGATGGGTCCCTTCCGGGCTCTCCATTTTTACCTTCAGGGTGGGAGAAAAAGCTTAACTCTGCAATATAGTACCACCCTCATTGCTTTTGATGTAACTTCAAAGAGACTCATTTTTCAGTTTTATATAGCGCAAACGTGGAGCACACAACGAGCACCAGCTACATTACACAAACACATATTCATGTTTTGACTCACAGGATGTTGAGCCGACCTGAGGCTCGAACCTGTTTTCTCGGCTCGAAAGTCGCTAGCTCTAGCCTTAGCCACAAACTCCCACACAAGAATAGAAGAATTTTCGATATGATATACAACAAAGACATAGTTGTCCCTTATTTATCTTAAGCAGTTTCCAACCATTGACAAAGCCAATAGTTCTGGCTTGTCGTAAGTGTAATGTTACTTGTGTTATATATCTGGATGAATGGACAGAAGCAGCATAAACCAGTGGACAGCACACTATGCTAAGTACAGATTTTTAGCTTAAGTGTTCTAAGTCACGTCTGTAACTACATAGGCCACGCCACTATGGGAGACCCCCAGTTTTTTCATCCCTCTTAAAGCCCTTCCTGTCTCCCAGTAGCACTTCATGGGCCTGCAAAGGAAAATTGAGAGAGCTCCAAACGAAGGTGGCCATCTTGGAGCCGACCCAACCCAACCTCAATGGATTATTTTCATATATTTCTAGCTTATTTTTTGCTCTGAAAACACAACAGCATTGTGAAAAAAAATGAATTTATTTTACATTATTAATATGAATGCAGTCTGTGCAGATGTGAAATAAACAAAATTCTGAATATGTGTAAAATACCATAATTGCAACGAAGAATGGAAAGAGAGGGCAGGACAGCTCAAGACTCTTCTGCCCAATTACATATACAACAAGCATTTGCAATGCAATAGGTCTCGCATTTGCGAGAGTTTGAGCTATTAGCATTGTAAATGACAGTGCCTTTTATTTTTGTTTTACAAAAACCAAACTTAAATAAAAAGCATTGTCATTTAAAATGCCAATAACTCAAACTGGTATAAATGCGAGACCTATTGCATTGCAAATGCTTGTTGAGGTTGTGGGTTCTGTGTTAAGTGGTGCATTAATAGGATTGCAATCGTAGGTAAAATGTTTTTTTACCACTCAGTGGTCACAATAGAGGGGTGACAACCACCATCACAATTAATCTTATGCCATTGATTTATGATAGTAATTCATGGAATTGTTTATACGTGTGGGAATGTATGTGTGCTTCTATGTGTGAGCAAGAATTCCGGTGCTTCTGTTGTCAGTGCATGCCTGCATATGCTAGAATGCCTGTGCTTCTGTTGTCTTTGCATGCCTGCAAATACTTTATCTTGAATGAGTGCAAAGTGTTTGTCTGATATGCATGTGTCTGTATGTGCTGCCTACGTGTGTCCGTATACATCTTGTCTGGCTTTCTGTGTCTGTGTGTTCACACTATAAAATAGCTAGGTCTCGTGGCACAATTTCAGGTCCCTTCACTTTATCAGAGTGTCCTTCGAGTTTAATGGGTTAATCCTGAGACGAGAGTGTCTGAAAGCCTGGCCTGGTTTCTGGTGCAGAATGCCGCGAGTCATGTGGTATGGGTGATGTCATTAGTGTGAGTGTCCTATCCGTGCCGGTTGGAGTCTCCAGCTGGGGGCTGAGCTGGTCCCATCCTAGCGCCTCATGGGGTTCCGGGTTCCCTTGTAACTTGTTCCTTAATAAAGTACTTGTTCTAGAACATGGCTGTCTCCTGGGAGTCCTTAACACCGTGCGTCTTAGAAACACAACACTATCTCATTTGCCTACATGATTTTCTTTTAATTTTGATATCGAATTATTTTTAATAGATCTATTTAGTTAATGTGTTGCAGTTAAGCTTTCAGAAAATGAGTGTGAATCACTTAAAATAAATTGAAATTTCATTCGAAAAAGAAAATAACTCCAAGTTCCAAGAGAAGGATGTGTGTGCTCGTCACCCCTCCTCCCTTTCATTATAACTGTCTGCTGTCAGGAGCTGTGTGTAGCTGGGATATTGTGAATAATTGGGCCCTGGGGACATTCTGAAGAAAAAAAATGCCGCATCTCGCGGGAACGCCCTTTCCACTAAACCTAGAAAGGCAACGTAAAAATGTTAAACACAAGGTGATCTGCAGGGCCACGTCCATCGTATTCCTGCATTTTTCGAAGTTAGGTTGTTTGTAATGGCTGTGCTGGAGTCCTAGTTAATTGCAGACGATTTGCTGGTGATTTGGAAATTGTCTGTTAGTTATACATATATATAAATTGGAAATCAGAACTGTTCCATTCTATGATTTGTTTATTCCTAACCTAACACTATACGCTGCTGCATTGTCTTCTGACCCGGTGCTTGCAGGCCCTCGACTTAACGCGAATCCCCGAGCTCGGGTTGATATAAATGGTAGAAAGTGTTAGCATTGTTAGTGAGCATGGAGTCGGCCCTAACTCGTATAAAAAGTAGTCCGGTAATATTGAACCGTACCTGAATGAAGAAAGGTCCTTGGTGTAGTCTTAGCACACAGGGGTGTGCAGCGAGCCATTTCCAGCGGTCAGCCGCTTTGTAGTTTGGCCTCTGAGAGGCCCCGTAATGGAGAACCTGCCTGATGTCACTGCCTCTAATCGTAGGCACCTGAACCCATAAAGTAATCTCACTATGTGCTTAGGGGAATTCGATTATTTTGAAGATAGCTTTGAGAAATACCCGTTAACGCTGGACTCTGGGAGAGGTCGCTTGGAGCCAAAAAGGTCCAGATGACCAACCTTAAATGGACTTCTGTGTAAGACAAAAAACAAGCATTGGCCGCGCGGCCGTGAAAGTAACGGCCGCGCGGCCGTGAAAGCGAAAGTAAGAGCGATCGCGATCAAAGCGATCGCGATCGCTAAGACGGGACGGCATGCGAGTGATGCGCGCGCATCAGTGATTGGCGGCTGCGCGCGTGCACGCTCGCGTGCACTCAAGCTTTAGGCCACAGGCAGCACTTGAAAATTCCCAGATACAAAATGTCTCTCCGAGCCAGCGCAAGCGCTGGGGCTCAGCGAGACCTAAAAAACCCCGAGGCTATCTAGTTTAATTGTCACACCTGCTCAACAGTTTGTTAGGGGGCGGATGGGCTTCCTGTGTTTACAGGAAGCGCTTTGATGGCATTAAATACCATCCTATTGAGGTGATGGATCTTAGGATACTAGAAATCTCTCTCAAAGGGCCCTTTATCAGAATTTATTGTGGGTTTCTTGGAGAGATATTAAAAACGAAGCAATGGGACAGGTGGGATAATTATTACTCCGCTATCCTGTAGGTCGACATGTTTCAGTCTCTCTGGGGCTCCTCAGAGGTCCAGGGCTTTCTTCAGGACCATGATCCCCATTGATTTAGAGAACTCTCATTCATCCGTGCTTACACAAACACAATAAGGCCTAGTGAACATCACAGTGGATGTTTTGTTTCTGGTGTAAAGTTCCTGTAAAATATAAGCAGGACAAGGAATACGGACATGAATAACAGCCTATGCACGTAGAGGAGCTGTCTTAACTCTATTGCATATGAAAACCTCTGTCTTAAGAGTATAATAGCAATTAGTAGACTATAATATAAAATAACATGACAGATGTTGCCCACTGCAAACTGTGGAGCCTAACTCTGTACTGCTTCTCGTGAACCCCCCTAAACGTGGGGTACACTCGGGCAGATTTTCTTAACCCAAGGACTGTTTACTTATCACTGCCTTTTGGAGAAAAGGAATACAGGCAGGTGTCTCATTCTTTTCTATTATGAGTTAGTCTCATCTAGATTATGGGGCCTATTAACAAGGAGCTGCAATAATTATCGCAAAGCGCTCTTAGCTCTGTTTGATATATCGCCGGCTATCGCAGCATTTCATCGCCAAGATATTGCATTATTATCAACGCTTATCTCCAAGGCGATAACTAATGCAGCAATAGCGGCGAAATGCGGGGTGTTATCGCTGGAAATCCAGCGATAACACTGCAGCGATAGGGAATTCATTGTTGACATGCCATGGTGGTCGTAGTCTGACAATCCACCTCCCTTTATACATATAGCTAAGTCTGAAATTTAGCAGACGTTAGCTTACGGCGATAACCGCGGTTAGCGCAGCTTTTTATATCGCTATGGGTGTCAGGGTCCGGCTTGTCAATACCGCGATGTGCGGTTAGCGACTTTTTCACTGTTGTTTTCTGAGGAAACGCCTTCTTTGCATCTCATTAGAGATCCGATGCGAGGCGTTAGTGAAACGGCGACTGACACAAGGAAACACGCGCTGATGCCTATTAGCGTGTCCTTGCTAATACTGAGGTAATTCAATCGCCGCTTTTCGTACGAAAACGTCCATTAAAGCGGCTAAGTTGGTCTTGATAATATGCCCCTTAGAGTGTTGTGGGTCACACAACTCTGTCATCGGTGTTCTTATCTACAAGGGATATTTGCAGTTTTGTTCACCATTGATCTAATCTCTGAAAGCAGTGGACTCACACAGTAAGTGGCACTTATAATAATTAGTCATTTATTATGTACAATCTGCACACACACTCTGAATGTAAATGATGAGAATCTTGTATCATGCATCCCTACTAGTAATTGGTCTAAACCCTCACCAACTTTACACCTAAATGATCTCCAGCCTCCCACTTATGGAACAGTTTTCACGATTAGCTCCTTATCTCACTATGTTATGCCAACCCATGTATTATCCTTGAATACCTCAAAGAATGCCCGATCTCAGCTCTCCGGTATTCTCAAGGAAGCAATCAATCTTCGTGTCTGCCCCTCTTTAATTCTTGGGTCTCCTTCTCCCCAGTGATTGTCTGTGGAGGGAGGCGGGTTGGGTGTGCAGCTCCTTGCACCCACATTACTATGTGAACAAAGCCTCAGTTACAGACATGCCCAAAAGGCAGACAATTGTATAAAAACAAGCTTCCTTCCACATTAGCTCTACTGAACATAGCTTCCTAAACATCAGAATGGAAGCTTTTATTTTTGATGCATTTCTGCTTCTTTTGTTATCGCCACTAATGCCAATTTATTTATAAAACAATGTGCATACTCTAAAGGATAAGTACGGTCATGTCTACCATGCAATTAGGCCTCATTTGTATGTAACATGCATGTCCCCAAAAAAGCCCTGCAATTACATCAAGCTGAGGTCATAGAAATTAAAAATAAGAATCAATGTATTTATTCATGCATTTGGCTTGGCGTCACCTCAAAGCTGAGAGGGGACAGAAGCAGGCAGAAGGATAACTCTTGAGGAGCAACAGAATGAACAGCCAAGATATAGGACTCAATTCATGTGATCACAGTATATACAATGGAAAAGCCATGTTCATGACGAGAATGGTCATGTGTCATCAGCTGTGTGACTGATCCAGTTGTAGGTGTCTGCCAGACATGATATGCTCTTAGGTTTCGAGTGGTGTAAAAAAAAGACTGAGAGACAGTACTGCGCTTTTATTCAAATGTAGGGGGGGGGGGGTTCAGGCCTCTGTTGGACTTGGGGCGTCTTTGTTGGTTCCTAAGTGTCTAAAGTGCTTTTCTCAGAGAATTAATTGTGTGCATGAAGCAATTGACCCCCAAATGCTTTCGTAATCTGGCTCATTTTTGGCAACCAGGCTTTGGATAGCTGACGTCAGGCTCTTCAGCAACACACATTGGGGGATATTCACAAGAATGTGTGTTAATTATCGCAAAATTATCTTAATGCAACTTTGCACATCACAGGAAATAGCGCACTGTTAACGTTGTATTCTCAACCCGGCGGCACCATGTGATAGTCTCATGATAACGTGACAAATGACCGCGTTAAAATCAACGCAATGCTGAAAAAATGCGAAACGCGGAAAAAGTTGCGATGTCCCAAATCACGAAACAAAAATCTGTGATAACTAGCGACAGGCCTGCAATTCCCACGTGTCGTGCGGGAAAATTAACTATAAACGCAGAGAAAAAACATCATTAAAAAATGTACCTGCGTAGCACCATGGGCGCACCCGGACATAGTGCAGAGGACAACGCGAACCCCCAAAGCCCCAAAGACGACCAGCAAGGAACCCCGGGGTCAGGGAAGGCCAAGGAGAAGAGGAAGAGGAAAACGCGGTTCTGTCCACAGGAAAACAGGATCAACGTTACGGAGGTGATAGAACCCTACCAACAACGTGTCATTGGCAACAAAGACGCAAATATGGCAGACCATCTTGGACCATGTGAATGCAGTTGCAGCATTGAGGAGGACAATGGAAGAGGTCAAGAGGCGCTGGAATGATGTGACGGGCAAAACCAAGAAGAAACTCGATGCCAACATGAAAGCAGCAACTTAGTTTGGAGTTGGGGGTCCAGCAGCACACCAGGAGCTGGATGAAATGAATGAAATTAAATGAAATAAAATTTATAAAGAGCGATGGCTACCCGGAGGTCTCCCAGCGCTACAGACGGGTACAAGAGACAGAACAGTAGGGGTGACTACAGATCTAAAACAGCCACGTTTTTAAGAGTTTTCGGAATGAGAGCAAATTAGGCTCGTTCTGCAGTAAAAGTGGGGGGGGCATTCCAACCGATGGCACCATTATATGAGAAGGAGCGCCCACCACATTTGCTCTCCTTATTCTGGGTTGAAGGGCAAGGAAAGCGGTAGTTGACCGAAGGTCTCTCCTTGGTTTATAAGGAATGATCAGAGATTGGAGAATGGATGGGCCATTCTTCCAAAAGGCTTTATGGGCTAGGCACATAGCCGTAAACGGAATCCTTTCCCTAATCGGCAGCCAGAGCAAGCTCCTTAGAGCTTGTTTAACGGGCTGCCGATGAGGAATATGCAGGAGCCTGCGGGCAGCGCAGTTTTGAATAATTTGGAGCTTGTTGATGGTATACTGTGGGGCTCCCAGGTATAAAGCATTCCCATAGTCCAAACGGGAGAGGATCAGCACTTGAACCATGATTTTTCTGGCATGGAAAGGGAGAAGGGGGAGAACCTTTCGGAGCATCCTTAGTAGACCAAAGCACGTTGCTGAAAGCTTAGTTACCTGTTAATTGAAGGTAAGAGAGCAATCCAGCCATACACCAAGGCTCTTAATCTGGTCTTAAGGGGCCGGGGCAGGGCCTAGGCAGTCTGGCCAGAGAGATGCCGGATTAAAGGAAGGGGAGTTGCCCAGGAGCATAAGCTCTGTCTTGTCCCCGTTAAGTTTGAGGCATGAGAGTTCCATCCATTTGGCCACCTCCTCTAGGCAACAGCCTAGGGTGCTAGATTAACCCTTGCGGTGGTTAAGTGCCACCACGAGCTGCGTATCATCTGCATAGGTGATGATTTCTATGCCAAATGGATGGACAATCTCTGCCAGGGGTCTCATATAAACATTAAACAGTGTGGGGCTCAGGGCAGAGCCCTGGGGAACCCCACAACTGAGATGCAACTGGTTGGAGACAACATTTCCCTCAAAAACCCTAAAGGAGCGATCGCTGAGAAAAGACTGCAACCATGCTACTGCCGATCCGGATACCCCTAGATTCCTGAGTCTAAGGATCAGAGTATTATGGTTAACAGTATCAAAAGCGGCACTGAGATCAAGGAGGATAATTGCCGTGTGCCCCCTTGATCTAGAATCCTTCTTGCTTCCTCTGTCACTGCAAGAAGGGCAGTCTCAGTACCAAGCTGGGGACGAAACCCAGTCTGGGAAGGGTGAAGGAGATTATTAGACTCCAGAAAGGCTACAAGCATGGTATTTATGTGTCTCTCCAGAATCTTACTCACCCAGGGCAGAAGGGAAATGGGACGGTAGTTAGCCAAGTTGGCCTGATCCAGATTAGTTTTTTTAAGAAGGGCCTTAACCATCGCACATTTCCAGGCCAATGGCAGTTCCCCTGTAGAGATAGAGGAATTCACCAGGTAAAGAATCGCAGGATGAATAGTCTCTGCGACCGAAGAGAGAGCCTGGGGGGGGCGGGGTCTATGGGAGAGCCCGATTTGATATTCGTCATAATTAGCTCCAATGAAGCAAGATACATCAGGGGATTGTGTGCTAGTAGGATTTGAGGTCCTACAATCGGCTCTGAAAGGGAAGTCCAGAGATTAATGGACTAAGGAGGTGAAAAAGTGAGATATATATCCTGAATTTTCTGTTGAAAAAACTCTGCCATATTATTACAGTCTGTAAGGACATCATCTAGCAGAGGAGGTTTCTGCGTCAGTTTGATTAAAGTTTTAGCGATTTAAAATATTTCTTTGGGAGAGTTTGCAGCTTGAGTGACTTTGATTTCAGATTTGTAGGATCTAATAGAATCCCTATATTCAATTTTGCTAAGAGCTGAATAATTCACTCTCCATCTCCTTTCAAGCCTTCTGCAGCGTTGTTTAAGTTCCCTCAATTTAGGAGTGAACCAAGGGGCATTTTACAGTCTGTAAGTTATATGGGAGGATTTCTTAGGGAGTGCTATATCCAAGGAGCCTTGGATCCGAGAGTTAAATGTTTCAATAGCATTGGCTAAATTAATGTTAAGGTCATGGGTAAGTCTAGTGGTTTCTAGAGCCAAGTTCCATTGATCAACAGGAAGCCGATACCAGTTCCGCTCTCTTACCGGAATTATATTGGGGGGGCATACGGGTCCAGGAATTTCCCAAGTCATAGGGATCAGGAAGTGGTCAGTCCAAGGAAGAGGGATGGGGGGTCCTACCGTGAGTTTGCTACAATTGCTAAAAACTAGATCCAATAGATGACCTTTATTGTGAGTGGGTTTCAACACTTTCTCCGTAAGCTGGAGTGCTAAAAGATTCTCAGTCAGTTCTTTAGCCAAATTATCAGCAGGATCATCTAGGTGTACGTTAAGGTCACCAAGCACCGTGAAATTGGCTGGTCCCAGGGCTAAGTCAGCAATTGCGGTAGGGAATGTTTCAAAGAATTGTCTAGAACTGCCAGGAGGGCGATATACTAGGAGGACGGAAAAGGTGCTGGTAGGAGAGGCCTCTACGAAGAAAGCCAAGCTTTCACAATCTGTTACGGGGTCTGCAATAATACGACAGTTAAAAATCTTTTTAAATATAATGGCTATACACCCGCCTCTACCGGTCTTATGATCGGACCGACTTATGGAGTAGTCGGGAGGAAGGGTTTGCGCAAGAATGGGCTCAGGTTCATTATGTAGCCACGTCTCTGTTAAAAATGGACGTCGGGCTTTAAATCGTCCAACAACATCGAAAGTTCTGTGGAGTGCTTAGTGAAAGATCTGCAATTAAGGGAAAACATCTTTAGAGTGGAAGGGCAGCCAGTGTTTACTAAAATTTTAGTGGGGGACGAGAATGCAAAGTCACAATAGTTACATTGCACATTACCATTCATCGCGTTCATGGAATGCCGGCATGCTTCCATGATGTCTGTCCGAAGCTCATGGAGGTGTAATGGACTATATGATATGGCTTCGGCCGAAAAACCGACAGGCCCCTGGGCCCGGCCGGGCGCGGACGGGCGCAGACGGGCTGCCTTTGGCGCGCAGCTGGCGCGCCTGCTGCACGCGTCCGCTGGGCGTCGGGTAAAGCATCCGGTTATATAGAGGAGGAGCGCGAATGCTAGAGCGCTAACCTCCTTTGGACCGGAAGTCGCCTTTCCTCCCTCCACACAATCGGGACGACACCTGTGGTGGACCGGGGAGGGGCGGCCAGGAAGAGAACAACAGAAGACATGGTGCAAATCAGTGCAAAAAGGTGCCAATAAAGTGCATACACATAAAACAAAGTTAAATGACGTTTTTAAAAGACAGCGCTAAATCAGGTTAAAATAGTTTACATTTGCTTAAAACAGGAAAGAACAGAGCTTCTGCCTTGCCTATACACGTCCGCTGCGCGTCGGGTAAAGCATCCGGTATATAGAGGAGGAGCACGAATGCTAGAGCGCTAACCTCCCTTGGACCGGAAGTCACCTTTCCTTCCTCCACGCAATCGGGACGACACCCGTGGATGACATGGAGGAAATGGCGGCCACAGTCATCGGGATACGGTGCCAGGAGTTGGGGATCCGGACACTGCTCAACATGACCTGACACAACATCAACAGGGTGAGTACCGACCAGGGACTGGGGGGACGGGGGGAGATACGCACAATGGCATACATGCACAAGTGAGTAAAGTACACTGCACACCCAGTATTACTCTGGATCATGTCCCTGATCCCCTTGGCACACTGCAGCACACATACAAACAGCAAGTAGGACCCCGTCCACTATGGGCAAAAAGGGGAACCTCCCCACACAGCACCAATCTCACAACCAACCCATGCACACGTGTCAAAACCAGCAAAGCTGCATGTCTGTGAGCCACACTGACAATGCAAGTGACACTGCATGACAAATAGCATGGCTGCTGTCCAATTATCATGACATGGTGCACGCCATGACAAGGGGCGTGGCTTGGTCACCGATGAGGACGGTCGCGTGAGCCAAGAGCTCCGCGCCGACCTCACCGCTTATCCTGCACGGAGAGCCGAGCAGGCTCTTCTGTGACCCTGGGAGGGTTCCCCCAGCTGCGGGAGCCTGCACAGCATGTAATTGGGTGCTTTAATTCTGCCTGAGACCGAGCCGAGCAGCGAAACGAAGAGGAGGAAGATCCGGCCTGCATGGAAAGAAAATGGCGCCCGACTCCATGGCTCGAGTTCTAGGGAGTGCCGGAGGGGAGGCGTAGTTTGGAGCCCTAGAGGGACGAGGGCTCTCCCCCCTTACGAGCGGTGAATTCCGGACACCGGCAGTGAGATCATGGGCCCCCCGTGCACCGTGAGGAGAGTGAGGTGGTTGCCGGTAGCGCGGCCCCTGGGGGGTCGTAGGAGTGTCTGACTGCAATGTCGCAGTGAGTTACTGGCAGAAGAGGAGCGGGGAGGACTGCGCCTTGCCCGGCGTATCGTTGGAGAAGACGGGCAGGGGTCCCGACACCGATGGCCTGTGAGCGGCGGCTGTGCTTACATCGGGGGTGAGACGGGCCTCTGTGCTCGGCCGTAGCGGGCGGACTCAGCCACTATCTGTTTGTTGGGCCGCAAGAGGGAACCCGGCCCTGCCTACGGCGAGGCCCTGTTCTACCCCGAGATCTGAGGCGGGAGCCTGTAGCGGGATCCTGGGCCCCCCCGAGTGGTGCAAGGAGGAAGCGGTCTCCTGACGGTGCGGCCCCGGAGGGGGATATTGGAGACACCCGGCCGCCAAAGCGAAGTGCATTGCCAGTTGCAGAGAGACGGGGAGGACTATATAGTGCCAGGGGAGTTACCAGAGACGACATGTGGAGACCCTGGCGGCCCGTGAGCAACTCCTGCACTATCGGTGGGGGCGAGATGGACTCCCGCGCTTGACTGTCGCGGGCGGAGTTAGCTGCTGCCTACTTACTGGACCGCGAGTGGGGGTTTAGCCCTGCCTGCTGTGGGGGCCCGCTCTACCCCGCTAACTGGAGTAAGCAGAGGAAGCTGTGACCTGACACTGAGGGGGCCCTGACCTTGTGAATTCGGGGCGAAGTGGAGCTGCCCACAATTTGGCCAGCGGGCGGAGGAGTGAGCTTGCCGGTCATTCCAGTGTGGGTGGCCCGCTGCGGTAGAGCTGTTTGGAGGCTGCGGGCGGACCTCCGGAGCCAGCGGTGGGGGCTGGATGTGGCGTGGCCCCCAGCTGGCAGTGCATGAGTGGACTGAAGTGAACTGTGGCACCCTGGACTGGAGGAGTGACTGGCAGGGTGCTCCGTGGTGCTTGCGGGAGTGACGACGCTAGTGGGCAGAAGTAATTGCCCCCTGCGGCTTGCAGCGGCATCTGGCCCTGGATTGGGATACTTGCTTGGTGGAGGACTGTTGGATCTCCCTCCTGTGGAGGCTGACTCTGTAGGCTGGGGAACCCCACTGGATTATCTCAAGCGTGGGGGGATCCTTAGGAGGCCGCGGTGGTCCTGCTGGGTCTGATGCACCCTTGCCTGGCGGCTAGGGGTTTTGCCTGAGAGTGGATTGTCCTGTCGGGATGCTTGCAGGAAGTGGAGACGGGTGAGGACACCGGGAGCGTTGTGGATGGAGGGGGCCGACGACTCGGAGAACCCATACTTTCGACTAACGGGGGGACCCACGTCACCAGATTATAGGAGGAACTTGATGGTGAGACCAGGACTGGGGGCCAAGTCATCTGACACCCATGGGGGATGCCACGGGGCCGACAGGGGGGGCTCCCCCGGAGCCGGAGGAGGAGGCAGTGGAGGAGCGGAAGCGAGATGTGGTTGAGCCGGCCCCAGAAGGGCTGATGCAACAGCAGGTGGATCAGAACCTCCGAGCAATTACGGATACAAAGGAGGCGCTCCAACAAGACATTGCTCAAGTGTCACTGGGACTGGGACTCCTCCGGGCAGATCATGTAAAGCTGTCTTAAAACCGGCTCAGAAGGCAATGGATGCTAAAATGGGAGACGTCACTCGCATGCTCCAAGTGCTGGACAAGAGGGCCGGAGATGCAGAAGGGCGTAATAGATGGAACAACATCAGGGTAGTGGGCCTTCCGGAAGGAGTGGAAGGGGACAGCATGATAGACTACCTGGAACAGTGGCTGCACACTGAGGTTGCCCCTGAGGGCCTGACACCATTTTACACCTTGGAGAGGGCGCACAGGGTGCCTGCCCGCTCGTTGGTACCTGGGAGACCGTCTAGACCTGTGGTGGCCTGCTTGCTTCATTATAAGGACAGGGATCTACTGCTTCATAAAGCACGCACCGCAGGCCCATACAGAGTGGACAATTATAATGTGTCACTGTTCCCGGATTATACTTTTTATGTACAGCGACATCGAGCCTCATTACTGGCGATCAAGAAGGCCCTCCAAGACAAAGGTATTCAATACTCCCTGATGTTCCCGGCGCGCCTGCGAGTGACTTTGGATGACAAAACGTTCTTTTATAATGACCCCGATGAAGCATGGAGCGGGTTGGAAACCTACCGGGCAGGGACGGATGGAGCAGAAGGGTCAGGAAGTTGGACAGCAGAGGCACCACGACCACGCCGCACAAGGCGTACCAGACGACGGCATCCTGGGACACAGAAATCTTCCACGACACAGACGGAGAAAGAGAGGTCGGCGGCCCTGCAAGCTGTGACAGAGATCTCACAGGCGAGTGGCACAACACTGCTGAGAGTGACCGACTCAGAAAAGGGATCGGCGGAGACGGATTCTGATGGGACAGACGCGGGGAGTGTCACTCTACCACATGTCACTCCAGGGTGGGTGGACGAGATCGCTGATGCCTGACTTTATGCACTGTCTCAAGTGACTAGTAAGAGGGGTCAAATGGTCCAAGCACTGTTGCTTTTGGGCAGGGGTGATTGGGTGAGGCTCAGAGGTTCGGTGGGCTTGGGCGAGGTGACATATGCCCTGTGCGGTTGGCCGTCTGTCTGTGGGCCCTCCCGGGGTTGAGGAGAATTCTTTATTGTTATAGTGAGGTTGGCGTCGGGATGCAGTGAAGCAGCGGGCCAGATCTTCTTGGCGTTAAAGCTCCCCCCTAGTTTCACTCTTAGAGTGAATCCCTGGTAGCTACCATTGGGACTGTTTGTGGTTAGTTTGGATGGGTACTAGCTGTTTAGAGCCTGTTCTGGGGAGGGGAGGGGGGAACATTTTGGGGTTGTTTTGGGGATTGTTAGAGCCACCGGTGTGTCAATGCAAGGAGTGCAGTTGTGGAACAGAGATAATCCGCATTATGGGGACATCACCTGAATTCAAATGTATCATGTGGAATGTATGGGGAATGCATACGATATTGAGACGCCACAGGGTCCATGCCTATTTGGTTCGGTACAGATAGCTTTCCTCCAGGAAACCCATATTGATCGGGTTGAAGGCCAGGCTTTGCAGCGCCGGTGAAGGGGGCAGCTTTTTTACACAACGTATTCTGCTTTTGCTAGGGGCGCACTGATTTGGGTGAGGGTGGGGGTTCCCTTCCAGCCGACTGAGCAGACAGTGAATCCTGAAGGGAGGTTTGTGGCTGTTCAGGGGAGGTTAGATGGGAGAGATGTGGCATTGTGCAGTGTGTATGCCCCTAATGTGGAACAGAAGGCTTTTTTTGCTCGGCTATCAGGGAGACTGGCTTCATTCCTGACCAGTTCTGTGATCCTGGGGGGCGATTTCAACTGAGATGGATAGGTCACATACACCGATACCCCAGGCACCCATACATAAGCTCTCGAAACTCCGGAGGGATTGGCAGGCAGAGTGGGGGCTGATAGATACGTGGCGGGCGCAGCATATGGGCGAGCGGGACTATTTTTATTAATCTGCTGTACATGCCTTGCATGTGTGGCTGGATGCAGTGTTGTGCTCCCCGGACGTCCACGCGCTGGTCCGCCATAGTGAGTACCTGGCAAGGACAATCTCGGATCATAATCCGATACTTTTGGCGCTGAGGTGGCCTCGGGAACGGCCTGCAATCCCTTCCTGGCGATTGCACCCAGAGGCTTTGGAAGACCCGGTGTTTCGCACAGAAGTACAAGAGGGTATTGAGCATTATTTCCTCGAGAATGAAGGGACGGTGTCGACCCTAGCCCTAGAGTGGGATGCCTTTAAGGTGGTGGTGCAGGGCTTATGTATTGCTAGAACAGCAGGAGTGTGGAGGACGCTTTTGCAGGACATAGAGAGGGAGGAACAGCGGCTGCGTCGAGCAGAGAGGGCCCACTCTGAGGACCCGGGGGCACAGGCCGAAGTCCTAACTGCAAGAGAGGGAGTGGCGACGCAGGTAGAAAGGTTGCGCTGCTTTGACCACAAGGAGTATTTAGTGCAGGCACACGGGGATAGAGTTAAGGTGGGTTGCCTCTTGGCGTGGCTGGCTAATCCGGCCCGAGGGGCACGCCCATTCTGGCTTTAACCACTCCAGCGGGCGTACTGGAAAATACCCAACAAGGGATTAACGAGATGTTCCTGACGTTCTATGCGGACCTATACGGGAGTAGATTGCAGGGTGTATGTGATGGATTAGATGAGTTCTTGGCTGAGATACGACTGCCACGTCTCGAGGATGATCAGAGAGATTCGTTGGGACAGGAAATTTCAGTGGGGGAAATACGTAGTGCAATAAAACATATGGCGCGTAAGAAAACCCCGAGAGCAGATGGTCTACTGATTGAATTTTACTCGACATATGTCGATATCCTTGCCCCCAAAATGCTGGTGGTCTATCAGGAAACCTGGGACTTGGGGAGATTGCCAGATTCCACTCGCGAGGCCATCATTATCCCGTTGCTGAAACCGGGTAAGGACTCGTTGTCTAGGTCAGCCTACCGTCCACCATCGATGTTAACAACCAACTACAAGATTTTGAGTAGGATTCTGGCGACCCGGCTTCTTCCTTGTATGACGCAGCTGGTCCATTCTGACCAGGCGGGCTTTATTCCAAAGCGCAATACTGCGACTAATGTGCGACGCCTTTTGCGGATTTTGGGCGAGGACCATAGTGAGACCCCTGCTGCGGCGGTTCTCTCAGTTGACATCGAGAAGGTGTTCGACAGCCTAGAGTGGCCATATTTATATCGGATCCTGCGCGAATTTGGACTGGGGGACACCTTTGTAGGGTGGACGGAACTTCTCTATAGGTCGGCGACGGCTCGGGTGCGGACGGGTGGGACGATCTCATCGGCCTGCCAAGTGGGACGGGGCACGCAACAGGGATGTCCGCTCTCTCCATTGTTATTTGCCCTAGCCATTGAGCCTCTGGCTTCACATGCCCGATTGGGGACGCATTATCCAGGTTTGTACCTCCATGGGGACATGCAGTTTATCTCCCTTTATGCGGATGACTTGTTGATCTTTCTCGCAGACATGGCTATGGCTTTAGAGGGCGCGCAACACTTGCTACAGGTGTTTGGGTGGTACTCGGGGCTGAGGATGAACTGGGCAAAGACCTGCTTGTTCCCAGTGGCGCCGGCTGTGCTGAACCCGTCGCAGGCATCCGTTGGGAGCCCCACTGTTTACCTTATTTAGGCACCAACGTTTATCATACCTCCGAGGATTTGTTGGAGGGTAATTTGGGTCGGGCCATGCACTAACTTGGGGGCAGTTTTGGGTTTTGGAGCATGTTGCAGCTATCGGTAGCGGGTCGGGTGGCGCTCCTGAAGATGGTGGTGCTCCCGCGCTTTTTGTATTATTTTCAGACGTTGCCGGTCTGGGTGGCGGGCTCCATCTTCCGACAGCTCCGCTCTATGGCTGTAGGATTTATCTGGGGGTCGGGCAGACGGTGGGTTGCAATGGCTACAATGATATGCCCGAGAGCTGATGGGGGGCTGGCAGTGCCAGACTTGGAATGGTACTATTTAGCAGCGCAATTGCAGTGGCTCACCCAGGCTGTTGCTCAGGAGTTCCGGGGTCCGGATGGTCCTGAGGGGCGATAGAGCCCACGCTACATCTTGTCCTTTATAGTGCTTCAGCAGAAGATGCGTCCTAAACCGCTCACTGCGGAAGAGAGGACGCTGCGGCTGTGCTGGAATCGGATCCAATGTCAGGCCGGATTCACTCGCCCGTATGCTCCGGAGATACCGCTGGGTATGTGCACGGCCTTCCCACATGGTGGGGATTGGACGGCACTGGCTAACTGGGAAGACATGGGAATACAAATGCTTGGAGACCTCTATGAGAATGAAACCCTGTTGACATTTCAGGCCCTTCAGCATAAATATGATCTCCCGCGAGGGGATTATTTGCTGCATTCAGCGCTTATTTCGGCAATACAGCGCTATTGGGGGACGGGTCTGTCGGAACCGCTGGCCTCAATGGTGTGCCAATATGTGGTAATGGCGGCGGGAACTCTTAAGGCTATTACGTGCCTTTACAGACGCATGATGACAGAGGCTCTGGAGCCATTGAGCGCGTTGCAGGAGAAGTGGGAAGCGGACCTTGGCAGGGAAATCCCAGAAAAAACGTGGGTCCAGTTGGTCAGAAGAGCTTGGAAGAGCACGAGGAATGCTAGATTTCTATTGGTACAGTTCTATGTCCTGCACAGGGCGTACTTGACACCAGCCAAGCTTAATCAATATTTCAGTGCGGCGTCCGCTCAATGTCCGAGATGTAGTTTGGAGGGAGCCGACTTCCAGCATATGATGTGGGGATGTATGAGTTTGGGAACATATTGGAAAGAGGTGCTGGAACTACTGTGTAATATAACTGATCGTATAATAGAACTGGACCTGGGCGCTTGTTTGTTGCATTGGTTCCCGCATACAGCTAAAACAAAAGTGACAAGTAAATTTATAGATCTGGGCCTCGTATTAGCCAAGAGGGAAATCACTATGCATTGGAAGTCAGCGAGGGGGCCAGGTGTGGGGAGATGGCTGGCAGAACTACTCAAGTGGGCACGGAGCGAAGGTACGCTTCGGCTACAGCAGGCCCTACGTACTAATAATGACAAGGCGCAGGAGGCGGCAAGGGCGTGGGAGGCCTTAGTTGCAATATTACAGGCTCCAGAGCCAGGTTTGGAGGAGAGCTCGGACTTGGAGGACCGACAGGATCCAGCTGGCACTTTAGCACAAGGAGAATGACCCAGGGTGCGATCATTGGGACAAATGGTGATCTTTAAGGTATATGTAAGCCCTGTACTGTATTACTGTTGTTCACGACTGCTATTGTATTGGATTCTGATGCACCTTAATGACTTAACGACCATGCTCTTGAGGTACACCGGTGGAGGGAGAGGGGTGTGGGCGGGGGACACACTGAGAAGCGACTTGTAATATATCATATTTTCATTTATCCGCATGTTACTATATTGCTTCTCAATGACGTTGGTTGTTTGAAAATCAATTAAAAAAAAATATTTTAAAAAAATGGTGCACGCCACGACACTGAGGTGACTGAGTGTGGAACACATCAGGAAAGGAGCAGGTCACACTCTGACACATCCACTTGCACAAACAACCCCTGACGACAACAACACATCTGCGATAAACTATGCCCAGGAGTATAAAATACGAACAAGTCTGCAACATCTCAGCACTGTAGAAGCACATAAATCAAAAGCACACCACCTCAAAGGGAGAAGGGGCAGCAGATTCACAGCTGCAGGGGCGACTCTACCACAATGCAGCACACACACATAGCAAGAACAGCACATTGACATTGACGACAATGTGGTACAAAGTGCAACACTTTCACTACAGAACAGAGGACACAATTTGTTCCGCTTGTGCGTAGAAACTGGCCAATCACATCTGGCATAGCAGAAAACTGTGAGATGAAGATGTACGTGTACAACCTCACATCCAAGATATAGTTCAAATGTCCACTGCCCCGTATCAAATAGTGAGCTCCTCCCAAACAGTCACAATGTACATTGTCATGCAGTCTGTTTGTAGACCTGAGCAATGTGTCAACATACATGTCAACACAATGTTAAAATGCATCTACCCTTCACATTGCAGAGGGACAATCAACGCCTCCCACAGAGCAGAGCGGACAACCCATCAGTGATGATGGAGAGGACCTCCACACCTTCGACACCGACGCCCTATAACAGCTCATGGACATCTTAGGCAACTCACCTCCAGGAGCAGGGCAGCCCAGCTGCATTGAGGAGACCCACCCCCTGCACAGACCACACAGCAGGAAGCACCCACCACCAGGGCTGGCTCCCATCACCTCACCGAAGCACACCGCATTCCAAGACCAGGTGTTAGACTGCCAGAAGGAGGTGGCTGATTATGTGTGGGTGGGGTTCGACCTCATGGCAGCCGAACTAGATTACATACATGGCTGTCTAATTCCCATCAGGGACCACTTACACTCCCCAACAGACACCCACACTGCGACAGAGACACAAGCATTTGCACATTTCCAGTACTGAACCACGCCCAGAGCCCCGGGATAATCATTCCCACCCCTACGCTGGACTTGCGTATCCCGGCCCAGTCCACTCCTCTTACGTGTAAAGGGGACGATGACAAAGCTACATGTCCAAGGTCTAACCCACTGCCTGAGGTAACATGGTTGCGTCCGCTGTACACAGCACAAAACCCAATCAGAAAGGGTCCATGAGTTGTGGTTCACTGAGTTAGTGGCACCTGAAGAGCTGAGCAGGGTATCAAGCTGATGATGGCATCCAAGAAAGGTGTGACCAACTCTGATAGTCTGGCTGTAAGACTGTTTCGACTCTGGCAGTTGTTGGTTGGAGGAGTTCCTGGCGGTGGTGGCGTGTGTAGACAGCGGTAATGCGTCTTCTGGGCAGGTCAGGCTTGATTTGATGTGATAGCCCTGGTTGACCACAGTTGAGGCAGGAGCCAGCGGTCAGCGCAGGGCCACAGACACATGGCGTTGCTGGCCCCCAGGCCATCGACTCAAAGGCCATCCAATATTCAATCAGACAGGCTCCATGACATGAGCTGCACAGAGTTAGTGGCCCCGGATGCACTGCGGCCGGCAGAGGCACACCGCCACGGGACGGTGACTTGCGATGCACTGAGGTAGGGCCACGAGAGCTGAGCGGGTCCTTGTCGATGTCCAAGGTGAATGACGCGGTGTGTTTCAGGGGACATGGAAGGTGTTCTTCCAAGGCATGATGCAGAGGGCAGTACCAAGCAGAAACAGGCAACATGGAGGTGATGAATGCTACAGATTAATTTTTAACACCAAGTCAGTATCAGCTACATGATGATGAAGGCAACCCCCAGGCCATAGACTCAGATGACACCAAAGTTCAACCAGAGAGTGTCCATACATTTCGGGGCACAGAGTTAGTGGCACCAGAGCTGAAAGGGGATGCAGTCTGCGATGAGGCCTGTACAATGGTATAAATTCGGCCATAAATAAATCAAGGCTCAGTTCCAAATGTGTGACCTACTTGACCGCAGTGTAGGCCGGAAGCAGCGGTCAGCAGGGTCCCACAGCCACGTGTCGTTGGCTTGCGATGCACAGAGTTAGTGGCACCAGAGCAGTTGTTGGTAGTGATCCGATCAACTCCGTAACGATGATCCTTTTTTCCTCCGAACTGGACCGCGTCTTCCTCTTACTCCTCTCCTTGCGTCTAATGATATGAACACGGCCATTACTAAATCAAGACTCAGTTCCAAATGTGTGACCTACTGGACCGCACTGTGGGCCAGAGGCAGCGGTGGAGTATGTCAATGAGAAAGGAGTACTTCGGGCCTGTCTCGCGGAGGCCAGCAATGGTCTGAGGAGGCTGCCAAGGTCGCAGGCCGCAGGCTTGGAGCATGCACCAGCACGTGGTGGGCCCTCTTTGACACACGCTGGTGTTTGCAGGTGAGCTTTGAGGCCTGGGTATGCAGGGGGGGGGCCAAGACGGGTCTGGGGACCATCAGCCTGGGGTGCAGAAGGCGAACAGGATCACCAGCACTACCGCTCACGGCGTCAGCCTCGTGGCGGGATGAGCGGCGCCACCCTGGCAGCAAGTTGGCCATTCCGGAAGAGAACCACGCCCAGAGCAACGTGCTTTTTATTCACACCCCTACGCTAGCATGGCGTATGCCGGGCCAGCCCACTCTGCTCACGCTTGCACTGGGTGACGTAACAAGCTCCATTTCCCCGATCTTCCCCACTGGCTGAGCTAACATGGTTGCGTCCACTGTCCACTGCACTCCAAACACCAGCAGTGCATGTCGACATGGACATGTCTATGGTCTGCATACTGCAGTCTGGCCAGCACATCCACGCCACACTTGCCATTGTGTACATTCTCATTCATGGGTCACTTGCCTCCTTCACAAATGCCTGGTTCCCACCTTTCCCCACATTCTGCTATTGTGTGGCTGAGGTGCCATGCCGTTGATGGCTTGTGTACATGGCCAGCCCTGGTTACCACAGTAAGTTGTGCTGTCGTGTCTGGTAGGTGGGCATGTTGTTTGGCATGTTGTATGTGAGTTTGTAGCGTGTGCATTACCAGAGTTGTGATTTGCATGATTGTGGAGTTGAGGTATGTGGTGTGTTCATTTGGTACTTACTAACGAGCACTGCATTCACATAGGTGCCAGCCACAAAGCGCTGGTTGATGTTGGACTGTCGGAAGATGAAGGAATCATGCACACTGCCTGGTTAGGTGGCGACGACATTGGTGAAGAGTCCCTGGTGGTCCACTATTGCCTGCACATTGATGGAATGCGTGTGCTTTCTGTTGCGGTAATTGTGTGCAGTGACGGCAGGGGGCACAAGTAGGACATGTGTGCAGTCAATTGCCCAACACGTGCGGGAAGCCAGCTATGGCATAGATGCCTTGCTTGGTCTCCAGCAGTTCCTGTGCAGTGTGGGGGAAGTGAAGGTGCTGGGCTACCAAGCTGATGATGGCATCCAAGACAGGTGTGAGGTACTTTGATAGGGCTGTCTGTGAGACTCCTCTGACTCTGGCAGTTGTTGGTTGGAAGGTACCAGAGGACAACAGATGCAGCACAGCCAGCAGCTTTGTCTGCGGAGGGATGTTGGTTGTCCGCTTTGTTGGTACCATCAGCCCGTGGGCAATGATGGTCAGGATGCGGAGGATGGTTGACCTTTTGAGCCTGTAGTGGGCAATTACATCCTCTGATGTTAGGTCTGTGAGGCTGGTGCGTTTTCTGAAGGTCCGCTGTCTTGTTCTGCGCTGCCTCGGTGGCAGTCCAGAGAGGATGGTCCTGGGGGTAAGGGTGGTGGTGGGGGGGGGGGGGGGGGGGTGTTGGGTGTTGTGGCCCTCTTGGGGCTCCAAGCTGCACGATCAGTAGCTCCATGGCATCTGTTGTTTTTCAGGTGTGGCTCTGGGCTGGGCTCCCTTTTATAGTGCAGGTTGTTAAATCCCTGCTGCTAACAAGTTTTTGCACGGGAACGCTTACTCTGCATATCATTAGCGTTAGTTGCCGGGGTCATCTGTGGCGATGTTTTTTGCGGCTGCTAGCGCAGGTGAACTGTTGATATCGGCTGTTAGCACCAGATTGTGAATAGGGCGATAAATTTATCACCACTTTGGCTGCGATAAAGTGCCACTAACTTTGCGATATGTCCTTGAGAATATGCCCCTCTATTCCTAGCAGAAACCTGCTCTTCATTAGGAAATTACAGGAGTATTTAAGTAAAGGGCGTTTTGATTTCAATGGGTCCAAGAGAAAAGGATATTGGCCTTTGTACATTGAACTTGAGCCACCTGAACCTCATCTTTTTCTAAGGATTTTTCACTTCTGAATAGTTTGACAGTCTGCATGGGTCCCTAGATCCTTCTTTTAACTTAAGGGACATGCTGCTCACGTTACCACAGGTCTCCAGTGCTAAAGTTCTTGTATTCTCTCCCATGAACGTGGTAATATTGGTTCATCCCAAATTAGCATATTTAATTTACTTATAGGCCACTAGTAAAGTGCCTAAACGTACCCAAGGTCTGTAAATTACATGCTATTAGTGGGCCTGCAGCACTGATTGTGCCATCCTCTTAAGAAACCTTTTTACCATGTCCCAGGCCAGCCATTGCAGAGCCGGTGTGTGCAGTTTACACTACCATGTCAACCTGGCAAAAGTAACCTTTTGCCAGGTCTAAACCTTCCCTTTTTATACATATTCTCTATCCCTACAGTAGGCCTCGGACAACCCAGAGGGCAGGGTGTAATGTAGTTAAAAGTCAGGACATGTACGTTTAAGGTTTACGTGGCCTGGCAATGAAAAACTCTCAAAGTCATTTTTCACTACTGCAATGCCTGTTGCTTACATAGGATTACATTAGGATTACCTTAATTTTATTTTTTATATGTGTTATCTCCAATTAGGAAGAGATGAACCCTTCAAGACCAGTGTCTCTGGAATCACAATTTGAAATCCAAAGAAATCCAAACTTATGGTGAAGTCAGATTTTAAATTACAGTTCTGAAAATGACACTTTTAGACTGTTGGCATTTTCTTGCTTCAGCCATTTGGTGCCTATAACCTGTCTCTGATCACATATCTGGGTGCAGTTGACAGATGATCTTTGTGTATTCCTCCCAGTCAGCAACACACAGTGGGACCTAGGTGTGTCTCAATGGGCCATCTCGGGCAGGGTGAGAGGGAGGAGCTGGGCATAGCCTCACTTATACCTGAATAGGCTGTGTCCTTCGCACACAAAAATGGCTACATACCCCCTCTGTATTGAGTCTGGACCAGGGCAGGACGAGTGGACATTTGTGCTCCTCAAAGGGCCACTGGGTTTAAGTACTGGAACTCAGACACTACCACTTCAGTACACTTCTAGATCTGTGTATACTCTGCTAGTAAGAAGGACTGCCGTGCTGCTGAAGAACCGCCACTCTGCTGGACAGCACCTAGATGGACTCCTGCTTTGCTGTGGTGAACTGCCTGCTCCCCTCTTGCCTGGGTGAGAAAGACTGGACCTTCATCACTTGAACCCAGCACCTAGAGTGACTCCAAGGGCTACTTGGCTGGCCTCCAGATCTGAAGCCTCAGTGACATAATAGGATTCCAACCTACTTGGATTTGAACTGCGACTCTGCCATCTGTGAGTCTACCCTGCCAAGTGGTGCCACCCCGGTCCTGGACCCTTGGATGTGGGCCTAATGTGCTTACCAGTGGAACCAAGGCATTTTCTCTGATGAACGACGCATACCGAACAGAATTAACACAGCGGCGCTTCCGCATGGATTTCAACCATAATAAAAATCTAGCATCGCTACCACCTCTTGCATGTTTGGACTCATGCATATCCTTCAGAACTGCCACTGCACAATGCTTTTCCTACCGCAAGCGTCTTCTTACGTCCCTCGTCGATGACAGCCTCAAGGATGACGACAAAACTCCTCATTGCAGCTTCACTGCTCATTAAACCCGATGCATCACCTCGGCTGTGCTTCACATCCTCGACACTGGGCTTTGCATCGCAAGCCCATCAACAGGATCCTCAATGTCGACACAACAGGGCCACGCACCACAGCCTCTCCGCATCTCGGAACTGACGCATTGCCTCTGCTGTGCGATGCATCTTTGACACAGAGCCACACAAACATCTACAACCACGATTTAAGGTAATTTGTTCAGAGGGACTAACTGGGTCCCCATAGCTCGCCCATGCACCACTATGGTCAGCCTAAACTGGTGACTTTGTCCCAGCCTGAAGTGACCAGATATCCTCAATGGTGCTTTTTGCTTCTTGCTGTTATTTTCTACTATAAATTTTACATTTGATATCTCCAAGTCTGCTAATTAGATTTTTGTTGCTTTTGTTCAGAGCTAATTTTCTAAACTGGTAAGGGATCATTTGGTGTTATCACCATTTTACTGTTTGTAGTGTTGCACAAATACTTTAAACACTGCCTCTAAAGTTAGGCCTTACTACTCTGTGCCAAGCTACCAGAAGGTGAGCATAGGTTAATTTAGGATAGCTTACTTCTCACCGTGACTAGAATTGTGGTTGCTGCTTGACCAAGGCTCATGCCCCTGTCATCCAGTAGCCAATTTTGACTTGTAGTTGTGCACTGCCATACAGTGATTTGGTATACACTACCATTCCACACCTAGGACCAATTTGAATTTCAAATTCTCCCTGGTCGGCATGTTTTTATTTCCCAACTTATCTCTCTATATATTGGATCTTAAAACCACACCTGCAAGCATGGAATTTGAGCTGGCCAACTTGGAGGTTTACACTGTGGCCCTACTCAAGGACTTTGCAAGGAGTTTGGACTTCCTGCCAAGAGCACCACCAGGAAGGTGAAGTTCACTCCATACAGAATGAGACCACAGGAGAGGATGACGAGCGGGAGGGGCCTGTGGAGGACCCTTCCATGGAGCCACTTCAAGAGGAAAGGAATGACTTGATCCCTAGAATGGATCCCCCTGCTGGGGCAGGGCGCAGTATCTACTCCCCTGGCCTGTCCCCCAAGGAACTGGCAGAAAGGAGGGAGGAGTACTGGCTTATGAACCAAGTCTGAAGGAGCTGGATCTCAAGGCCATACAGGCAGAGTCCAGCAGTGATGTTGGCAGCATACCCGCAGATACCATTATATGGTGGGAGATGATATTGACAAATGGTATTCTGCGAACGAGGTAGCCCTGACGGTTCACAAGGTCCCAGAAGAACATTATGAGGGTGGTTTATGGAAACACATGCCTCTGTGGGATGGAACACACTTCTGACTCTAAAGGTTGGGGACCAAACCAACGAAGGCTCTTTTAATTGTAAACTTTGGGCTGACCCCTCAAAAGTACTGCCAAATGCCCTTTTGTCTGACAATATTTTGAAGTACTGGCAGTGGCTCACCGTTAATTGCCAACTGTTGGAGGCTCTGAGAGACACAGGAACCAGTATGACTAATGTGAAGAATCAGCTGGTGTCCTCAGAGCAGGTCCTTCCTAACACATTTCACCAAGTCATAGTCACTGACAATCGTGAGAGCCATCTACCAATAGCTCTGGTTCCCTTTGAGTGGGGGGGGGGTCTCAGGTTCTCTGAAAGTAGCTGTGAGCCCTTCCATGCCTGTAGATTGTCTGTTAGGCAATGACCTGGAGCACACTACCTAGAGGGAAGTAGAGCTCAGGTCGCACTTGGAGATTTTGGGATTGCCTGAATGGGTCTGTATGATCACATGGCCTATGCCTGCCCATGAAGGGAGTCAAGGGTCTCTGCAGCCTAAAACAATGGCCCAGACTACTGCCATGAAAGAGAGAGGTGGGGTGTGAGAAAGCAGCCCCTGAATTCCCCATGGTCGAGGTTGACGGGGCACCTGAGGAGGAGGCCCGAGCCAAATGGGGAGGACATTGAGACCCTTGGTGACCTGCCTGAACTTGCTGGTTGGCAAGTTGAGGGCGGGCCCACCAGTTCTGCAGATGCATAGAGACTGTCCCACTCTAGAGGGCTTGAGGGAGCAAGACCAAGCCCAGGCAGAAGGTGACACCTCTGGGGATCACCTGATCTATTTTGAGAATAACCTCCTATATAGCGAGCCTAAGGGTTCTGGTTAAGCCCTTATGCTGGTGATCCCCCAGTGTTTCAGGACCTTCCATTAGGTTTGGCTCCTCATATAGCTCTGGCAGGACATCTAGGGCAAGATACCTGTTGTTGGCACTTCCTTTGAAAGGGTAGGCATCGACATTATTGGACCCTTAGACCCCAACACAGCCTTTAACGACAGGTGTGTGCTGGTTTTGGTGGAATATGCCACCGCTAGCCAGAGGCCATCTCTCTGAGGTCCGTGACTGTACCTGTGTTGGCCAGAACTCTGATGGGTGGCTAGAACTCTGATAGGGATTTTTACCTGTGTGGGGTTCCCCAAGGAGGTAGTGTCTGACTGAGGTACTGCCTTAATGTCAGCGCACATGCAGTCCAAGTGGGATGAGTATAGGGTAACCTAAAAGTTCACTGTACCCTATCAGTTCCAAATCAACGGTCTTTTTGAGAGATTCAACAAGACCTTGAAAAACATGATAATGGGCCTTCCTGAGCCCATGAGGCATGAGTGGGACATCCTCCATCTATGCCTTGTCTTTGCCTACAGAGAGGTGCCACAGAAACAATTAGTTATTGGCCCCTTTGAACTCCTCAATGACCCTCCTGTTAGGGTACATATGAGCTTTGTGAGGGAGGGGTGGGAGCAATCTCCCAGGAAACCTCACCAGGATGTGGTCATCTACATGCTGGTCCTCTGCAACCAGATGCACCGCTTCTGGAAAATATAAAAAGTAACCTTGAGGCCAATCAAGAGGTTATGATGCTCTAGTATGACCACACGGCCACTCTGTGGAGTTTCAGCCTCGCCAGAAAGTATGGGCCATAGAGCCTGTGGAGCCCAGAGCTCCCCAGGATTGCTGGGCGGGCCCATAGTATGTGAAAGAGCAACAGGAGAAGTCTCCTACCTGGAAGATCTTCAGACCCTAGAAACCTTCTAAGCTTGCTCTACATGAATCGCCTCCAGCCTCAGTTTGATAGGTATGAAGTGGGCATGCTCCTGGAGATAGATGAAGGCGTGGAAGAGGAGAGCGAGCCTCTCCCTCGCCTCCTCTTTCCAGGAGCACAATGCTTCAGTGGAAGGTGTTATTCTCTCTTCTACCCTAGCCCCAGAGCAGGAAAGTGACTGTTATCAGTTACTGGGGCAGTTTACCTCTCTTTTCTCCCTCACATCTCCACTCACACACCTGCGCGTCCATGATGTGGACCCTGGTACAGCCTACCTGTAAAGATCAAAATGTACAGGTTGTCAGACAGAGTGCGAGTCAGCATCAGGGAGGTCTCCAAGATGCTGGTGTTAGGGGTGATTGAGCATTCCAACAGTCCCTGGTCCAGCCCTGTGGTGCTGGTATCAACGGCTGCCCCACTGGGCGCACCCCCTGAACTTAGGTTCTGCGTGGAGTACAGGGGTCTCAATTAAGTCACCAGGAATGATGCGCACCCCACCCCCTCAGCTGATGAGTTCATCGACAGGCTGGACACTGCCAAATTCCTCAGTACTTTTGATTTGGTATCAGGGTGCGGGCAGGTTGCTCTGACTGAAGGAGCAAAAGAGAGGTCAGAATTCTCAACCCTAGAGGGCCACTTCCTATTTCGGGTGATGCCCTTTGGCCTGCAGCATGCCCTGCCAACTTCAAGAGATTGGCTACCAGCATCCTAGCTGGAAAGGAGGTCTTCTTTGCCTCTAATCTGAACTACATTGCGGTCTACAGCTCCAGCTAGGAGGAGCACTTGCAACATCTCCAGGTGGTGATTCAGGCCCTGCAACAGGCAGGCCTGACTATCAAGGTCAGTAAGTGCCAGTTAGGGTAGGGTTATCTGGTGTGTCTGGTCCACCTGCTGAACAGAGGCAAGGTCAGCCTCTCTAAACCAAGATTGGGACAATCATGACCTGGCAACCACCTAAAACACAGACTGAGGTGATTATCTTCCTAGGCCTCACAGGATATTACAAAAGATTTTTTTTTTAACAAGAGTTTTATACAGCGCAAACTTGACCCGAATCGGGTATCAGAGCGCTTTATATAGCACCAGTTGCATTACATGAGGACACATTCATTTTTGTTAAGAACGGAGAGATTAAGTGATTTGCCCAGAATCACAGGATGTTCAGCTTCATTGCCGAGACTTGAACACAGTTCCCCCGGATTCAAGGTCGACCGCCCTAGCCGTTAGGCCAACTCCTCTCTCCTAAATTTGTTAAGGGATAAGGCACCGTTGTTGCCCTGGTAACAGAGGTGACATTGAAGAAACAGCCTAGATCGGCGATCTGGACACGGGCCTGTCATGAAGACTTGAATACCCTCAAGGAGGCCATGTGTACAGCACCTGTACTCAAGGCTCATGACTTCTCCAAGGAATTAATAGTGCAGACGGATGCTTCAGAGAATGGCATGGGGATGGTCTTAGCACAGTTGAAGGAAGAGGGCCCATACCAACTGGTAGTATTTGTAAGAAGCTGACTCTGTAAATAGTATACCAAAGTAAGGTATACACAGAGTCCAATGGCTCCCGAAATGTAGGCAGAGGTAAACCTAGATAATACCTTACTCTATTTTTGTGGGCGAGCAGTAAGGCTTTATCAGAGGGTAGTGTTAAGCATTTATTGTACACACTCAGGCAAGAGATGATTTCACACACTCAAACACTGAACTCTGACCAATTTGTTTTGTAAAAATATATTTTAGTTTTATTTTATTTCAAGAACCAAGCCAGGCCTGGTGCAGGTAAGTGAAATAATACTTTGCAGGAATAACACAGTTGAATGCAGTTGTATGTAATTGATTTGAATACAGATAGGTTAATTATTCAGCAACAATTTAAATTACTTTTCAGTTTCTTTGCAGTTACTGGCTGAATACTTATTAGATTACTTTTTCTACTCAGTGGGGTGTGCCTATATGTCACACTGGGACATTTCCTAAATAAAAGGTAAGTAAATCAGTTTTTGTGAGTACACAGTTTCTTAAGGTTTCATACAATTTTCCAGCTCCACACTTAAAACATTTTTCATAGAAAAGCAGTCAATGCAATCCTATGGCGGAGGAAATGAACTTATTGGTTTACAGGTAAGTATTTAGTTTTGGGAGTTGGTTTTCTGGGGTTAGAACAAGGGTCCCTCCAGGGTCAAGGATGCACTCCTAGAGCACTCTCAGCCGGCACAAGGGCGGCCGGGTGCAGAGTACTGAGGCCCAATGTTATCCAATGAGGGATAGCGGGCCCCTGGCTTGGCAGGTCGGGCTGGACTGTTCCCATGAGGAACAAGGTCAAGACTGATTTTCATATGGCTGAATCTGAACTGGGGTGACAAGGTAAGCTAAAGAACGATGATGGATTCAACCCAGATCTGTGACTGGGGGTGAATGTCTGAAAAGTTTCAGAACTTTGTCAATCATCTCCTTGTGTTTGCTTTGTTTGCTCTAAGTTGGCAGGGTATGCCCAGATATGGGTCCCTTGCTCACTTTGCCCCTGGATTCACGCTAGCCTGGCTGATGAGGGGTATTACCCCGAAACCGGTCCTAGGATGCTTGCTTCCGGTCCAGAAAAGACCTGGCTTGGCAGTTCGGTCAGGACTGTTCTCATGAGGAACAGGGTCAAGACTGATTTGCATATGGCTGGGTCTGAACTGGGGTGGCAAAGAAAGCTAAAGAACAATGATGGATTAAACCCAGATCTGTGACTGGGGGTGAGTGTCTGAAAAGTTTCAGCACTTTGTCAATCATCTCCTTGTGTTTTCTTTGTTTGCTCTAAATTGGCAGGGTATGCCCAGACATGGGTCCGTTGCTCACTTTGCCACTGGATTCAAGCTAGCCTGGCTGATGAGGAGTGTTACCCCAAAACTGGTCCCAGGAAGCTTGTTTCCAGTTCAGTGAAGATCTGGCTTGGCAGTTCAGGCTGAATTTTTCCATGAGGAAATGGATCAAGAAGACTGATTTGTATATGGCAAGGAATAAACTGGGGTGGCGAAGTGAGCTAAAGAACGATGATGGATGGAACCCAGATCTGTGACTGGGGTGAGTGTCTGAAAAGTTCCAGCGCTCCATCCATCATCTACTTGTGTTTGCTTTGTTTGCCCTAAGTTGGCAGGGTATGCCCAGACGTGGGTACGTTGCTCACTTTGCCACTGGATTCAAGCTAGCCTGGCTGATGAGGATTGTTACCCCAAAACTGGTCCCAGGATGCTTGTTTCCAGTCCAGGGAAGACCTGGCTTGGCAATTCGGGCTAGACTGTTCACATGAGGTATAGGGTCAAGGCTGATTTGCATATGCTTGGTCTGAACTGGGGTGGCGAAGTGAGCTAAAGGACGATGATGGGTTCAACCCAGATCTGTGACTTGGGGTGAGTGTCTGAAAAGATTCAGCACTCCATCCATCATCTCCTTGTGTTTGCTTTGTTTTCCCTAAGTTAGCAGGGTATGCCCAGAAGTGGGTACGTTGATCACTTTGCCACTGGACTTAAGCTAGCCTGGCTGATGAGGATTGTTACCACGAAACTGGTCCCAGGATGCTTGTTTCCAGTCCAGGGAAGACCTGGCTTGGCATTTCGGGCTGGACTGTTCCGACGAGGAACAGGGTCAAAACTGATTTGATTATGGCTGGGTCTGAACTGGGGTGGCGAAGTGAGCTAAAGAACAATGATGGATTCAGCCTAGATTTGTGACTGGGGTGAGTGTCTAAAAAGTTTCAGCGCTCCGTCCATCATCTCCTAGTGTTTGCCTTGTTTGCCCTAAGTTAGCAGGATATGCCCGGACGTGGCTCCCTTGCTCACTTTGCCACTGGATTCAAGCTACCCTGGCTGATGAGGGGTGTTACTCCAAAACTGGCCCCAGTATGATTGTTTCCCGTCCAGGGAAGACCTGGCTCGGCAGTTTGGACTGGACTGTTCCTATGGGGAACAGGGTCAAGACTGATTTGCATATGGCAAAAAAGAGGGACTTCCCTGGCACCCAGATGCAGATGGGCCTGGGCAAACTGACCAATCCATGGCCCTCTGGTGCAGCCATCAACCCCCATGCATTCCCATATTTTGAAAGGTTTGCTGAAGTAGCATACAAGAAGGATTATCCATGGGCTACCCTGTCAGGCTATGGATGATAGCTGCAGTGGATGTCACCAGCTCTTCTCTAGAGACAGTGGGGACATTACCATGGCTTGTGCCAATGGCTTAAAACCAATTCCATCTTGAGTTCGCCTGTAATCATACTCCTGAATGCCAAAGTTGTTCACTTCTTTTCTGGCCAACAGCAACTCCTCCACCACCACAGGACCCCCGTGTCCCTTTGCCTATTGTTGTGAGAACTATTCTATTACGAAAGTCACCAAGTCCTCTATAAATAACTAGTTGCCCCAGGCTGACAGATAAGCCCTATCTTTGTGAAAGGATAATTTCCTGGGGGCAGCCACGGGAAATTGTGTTAAACCAACCATGGTAAGCACTCCGCTTCCTATTTAAATGATTGACTGATTCATTGAGGCCCTTGAAGGACTGCCCTAACTTCTAAATTCTCCATGGGGTGATGTGTGACCATGCTATGACTGTCACTTTCAAGCCAACCAAGAGATTTTGACTATCAGGTTCTCGAATAGGATCTTTCTGCCCATTGTCACCTATGTGGCAGGAGCCTCTGCGTATAAACTCCTCAACTAGATGGCGTAATCCATCAAAGTGGAGACCGCCCCCATTAGCCACGGGGAAATGAAAACTCGCCTCTACTACCTGCCTGTTCAACCCAGTCTGGGTAAACATTGACTTTGCATGTTGCACAATTGAATGACCAATGATCGATACACTGGCCATAGCCATGTGCCTAATGCAAAAACTAACATGTAAAAAATACATGCCATTACTCCAAAAGTCCAAAGACATTCATATCTACAGAATGTTGATACACACATAGTGCTTATAACAGTCTAACCTCCACCAGACAATCTTCTTGACCACCTCGGGTTTAACCCCCGCTCCTACTGCGGATGTCCCTGTCTCAGTTCTAAATGGGAGTGGGCTGAAATTGCCATGGATGCTTGCTTCTGAAGGTCTTTGTGCAGAACCTTAAGGAATTGGTATCTAGTGAAAAGGACACCATTGACGTGAGCCAGTATGGAGGTAGCTGCTACCTGAGGACGTATCTGAGAATGTGCATACCACGACCACTGGACCACCTGAGAAACTACCTGTCCTCCTCAAAATTATCCGGTCCCCTTTGCCCAATGGGTACATCAAGGTGTGGGGATGACCAAGTCCTTTCCTAATCAATATATCCTACTGACCAAAACCCCCATGTACGTCTTGTATGTACCTCGCCACAATCTCAGAGACTCTAAATGCACCAAAAATATGAGAAATTTGACGTGAACAGCGTCACCTCATATGTAGATTTGCATACTCTGTGCAAGGCAACAAAAATCCTTCCCAACTTGTCCACGTTGTTGGGGTGCCGTCGATTTAGGTTCGACCCATCCAACCTTTCCCACCCCCTCAGGGCTTTCTAAATTTAAAAGGATTGTAAATGATCTGAGTCCCCCCCCCCAATTTTGGGAAAAATGGCACTGCTAATGTGTGTCACCGCTGATCTACCCTGCCACTGCATGTGTTTAAGGAAAACCAGTCAATTAGTCAAAGAGAAAAGCTGTTCCTGAGGTCTGGCCGCAGTGTATACAATTTAGCTGAAAAAGGCCCTTTCATATGCCTGTGTTGTTTTAGGTGCAATGCTGTCTTAAACAAACTCGGAGAGAGTTGGGTTCCATGGTTCCATAGATGTCCCGGTAAGTGGTGGGTTCTGCCTCTGTCCGTGGGTGGAAACTCTGGACATTCAGGACAAGATAAAACATTGTCTGCATTAGTCCAGATACCAGGTACATCTTTTGCTTTAAACATAATGTTATTCTTCAGACAAATCAAGTCCAATTCCTTCGTGCACCTTGGGTACTGAGAATTGATTCGCTCAACCACCGCCACGTTGTCCGACAAGAATATGACCAATTGGTTGCAGAACCTGCCAGTCCAAATGCGAAGAGGCACCAAAATGGGGTACAGTTCCTGAAAGGTGATAATTTGGGCCGAGCTCGTGTCCAGCCAAGACTAAGCCCAGGTCTGGGTAAACCACCTGGTGCTTACATCATCACCGAAACCCACACTGCCTGCTGAATATGTAACCAACCCAAAATCATGGCTTTACCGTAGGGGCCTGACCACACCCATGATCCATTAAAACATCTCAGAAAGGACAACCAAATCCTCAAATCTTGCTATTGGTCTGTTGAAAGGTGGGTCATATGGTACTTTTCTTTCAAGCCATACATGGCCCGAGCTATGGTGCATGAAAGTGGGTGACCCATGGGTATTACCTATAAGTCAAAATTGAGCTGATTTGTAACTGGTGTAAGGTGACCTACTGTGTCCCCAGGTAGGACTCCAGGGAGGCTCTGAAGGCGTCCACTTTATCTATTGGAAGTCTGCAGTCCCCTTTCACTGAATCGATGTTGCTGATCCTGCATTTGTTTCCTGAGTTTCAAATTCAGACATGAAGCACTGAAAAGTAGACCAAGCAACTGGTCAACACCCCCACCCACTACGCCGGCCACACGCTCGATCCCATCTTCTCATCCAGCAAACACATCGCCTTCAGCCACTCCTCCGGACTTCACTGGACCGACCACAGCTGCGTCCACTTCAGCTTCAGAAAAACCACTACCCACCACCACCACCCGCAACAGGTCCCCCACAGAAGCTGGAGCAAGATCACCACCGACCAGCTCACCACCTCCCTCAGCCAGAACCCACCTGCCAGCACACCGGACCCCAACGCGGCAGCCCGCAACTTCACGCAGTGGCTGACCGCCTGCGCCGACAACCTCGCACCACTAAAGAACCCTCCCAGCAAACCCAGAAACAAGAAGGCGCCCTGGTTCAACAGCGAACTCAAGGACTCCAAGAAGACCTGCCGCACTCTCGAGAAAGCCTGGCTCCTCGACCAGACCGCTGACAACATGACCACCCTCAAACACGCCACCCGCAAGCACCACCAGCTCATTCGCGCCACCAAGAAGAAATCACTGAAGGATCGACTGGACAACAACGCCCACGACAGCAAGGAACTCTTCAGCATCGTCAAGGAGTTCTCCAACCCCAGCACCGGCAACAACGACATCACCCCCTCACAAGATCTCTGCAACTCCCTCGCCTCGTTCTTCCACCGCAAGATTGCAGACATCCACAACAGCTTCGGCACACCACCCTCGCACCCAACCGTCGAACAAACGCCCCCCACCGCCACCCTCCGCACCTGGACCGCGGTGTCCACCGAAGACACAGCCCGCACGATGAATACCATCCACTCCGGATCTCCGACTGACTCCTGCCCCCACCACGTCTTCAACAAGGCTGCCTCCACCATCGCACCCCAACTCCGAGACGTCATCAACACCTCCTTCAACACCGCCACCTACCCGGAGAGCTGGAAGCACGCCGAGCTCAACGCCCTACTGAAGAAACCAACAGCAGAACCCACTGATCTCAAGAACTTCCGCCCCATCTCGCTCCTCCCTTTTCCGGCCAAAGTCATTGAGAAGATCGCCAACAGACAGCTTGCTGCCTTCCTCGAGACAAATGGATCCCTCGACCCCTCGCAGTCCGGTTTCAGAGCCAACCACAGCACCGAGACCGCCCTCATCGCAGCCACCGACGACATCCGAGCCCTGCTCGACAACGGGGAAACAGCGGCACTCATCCTCCTGGACCTCTCCGCAGCGTTCGACACTGTCTGCCACCGCACCCTTGTCCAACGCCTCAGCAACACCGGCATCCAAGAAAAGGCACTGAAGTGGATCATCTCGTTTCTCGCCGGAAAAAAAAACAGAGAGTACGCCTCCCCCCGTTCCGATGGGAGGCCACCGAAGTCATCTGCGGCGTCCCGCAGGGATCATCACTCAGCCCTACCCTCTTCAACGTCTACATGAGACCCCTCGCGATCATCGCACGCCAACACAACCTCAACATCATCTCCTACGCCGACGACACCCAGCTGATCCTCTCCCTCACCAGAGACCCCGACACCGCCAGAACCAGCCTCCACGAAGGGATGAAAGACATCACCGAGTGGATGAAGAACAGCCGCCTGAAACCGAACTCAGACAAGACGGAAGTCCTCATCTTGGGACCATCACCCTCCGCCTGGGACGACTCCTGGTGGGCCCCAGCCCTGGGCACCGCCCCCAAGCCAACAGACCACGCACGCAACCTGGGCTTCATCCTGGACTCCTCCCTCTCGATGACCAGACAAGTCAACGCCGTCTCCTCTTCATGCTTTCACACCCTCCGCATGCTCCGCAAAATCTTCCGATGGATCCCGACCGAAACCAGGAAGACGGTCACCCAGGCCCTGGTCACCAGCCGACTGGACTACGGAAACACCCTCTACGCTGGAACCACAGCCAAGCTACAGAATAGACTCCAACGCATCCAGAACGCCTCCGCCCGACTCATCCTGGACATCCCCCGACGCAGCCACATCTCCAGCAACCTGAGGGACCTGCACTGGCTCCCCGTCAACAAGAGGATCACCTTCAGGCTCCTCACCCACGCACACAAGTCTCTTCACGACCTGGGCCCAAAGTACCTCAACGACCGCCTGACCTTCCACACGCTCACCCGTCAGCTACGGTCTGCTAGCCTCGCCCTCGCCGCCGTACCACGCATCCGAAGGGCCACCGCCGGAGGAAGATCCTTCTCCTACCTGGCGGCCAAGACATGGAACTCCCTCCCCATCCACCTTCGGCTGACCCAAGACCACCTCGCCTTCAGGAGACAACTCAAGACCTGGCTGTTCGAGCAGTAGCAGACCCCTTCCCCCAAGCGCCTTGAGACCCTTCCGGGTGAGTAGCGCGCTATACAAGTGTTTTGATTGATTGATTGATTGATTTGGCACTGCAAATGGACCCACCTGGTCCCAGGAGTAGGAAATCGTCCAAGAACTGAATGACTGAACAGACACCGATACCTGTGTGGAAACGCATTCCAAAAAGGTGCTGAACTGTAGGAAATAGGCACAAGAGACAGCAGCATGCACTTGTCATAATAGAATTTATCTTGGAACTGAAAACCTAGGAAGTGATAGTCATGGGGGGCACTGGCAAAAGGCAGAAAGCCAACTCAATCTCTGCTTTGACCATGAAGGCCCCAGACCCAATTACCTTAGTAATAGGGTGCCATCCAAGGATGCCTATTTGACCGAGCAAAGGAATGGGTCAATAGCATCATTAACAAAAGCCCTTCTAGGTGCTGAGTGCTTATGAACCAATCTAAATTCCCCAGTTTCTTTCTATGGGAACAAACTTTGAGCAAATAAGCACTACTAGAAAAAGGCTTAAAATCGGTCCAGGCACCCCAGTGGTGTAACAATAGCCCTCGCAGCCCTTGCAGAGCATGGGGGCATCGAGCTACAGGGGGCGCCCTCTGGCACTCTGCACAAGGAGCAGGCTGAGAGCTCTTAACTGGGTCTAGAGCATTGGGAGACTCCTCCATGTACTTTGCAGGGGGCAGGGCCTCACATTACGCCACTGAGCCACCATACCCAATCTCATGGACTTATTTACAAGAGGCCTGCGCTGCTGGAGCATCACTTTTTTGATGCTCCTGTGGCGCAGGCCTATCAGTCATATCTATGAGACGATGCAAAGCCACCCTGAATGGGTTTGCATGGCCTCATAGATATGAAGTAAGGCAAGGCAGCACAAGCGTTGCTTTGCCTTACTCTGCTTCAAGGAGGCGCTCCATAGGTGTTTTAGTGGGTGTTGCCACACAGCACCCATGGATTTTGACTCTGCCCCAAATTTACAAAATCACATAAACCTGGGTCAGTGCCAAAACCTTACACCTCCCCAGAGCCGGTGTAATGAGGAGAAATCCTTTCATTTCTCCTCTTTTTTTCCTCTTCCCATGTGTGCTGCATTTGGCAGCACACATAGAATAAGGAAAATGTCTCCATGGACTGTTTTCATGCAGGAAGGTGCCCCTTCATGCACAAAAACAATCCTGCTAACAACGCAGACACCCTTGCACCATCTTGCAAGGGTGCCCGCGTTGGCGCTAGGCAACAAATTGTGCGCGGTGCTCGCTGAAAGGACTGGAATGCACCATATATATATATATATATATATAACACAAGAACGGGTGTCCCCAATTGTGAGAAGTTGGCCTGGTATATGATGCTCACTAGTTAAAGTGATCACCTTGTACCATGCCAAGCAACCCTTATGGTGTGGTTGTAAGTCAACCTTTTCGGACTAGCTGCCCTAGTGGTAGCGTAGGCTAAGCAGTCTTTGAGGCTAAACTCGTGAAGCGTGTTAAGCCAGCTGTTTTACCAAATGTAACCCCCTTTTATACCAATGAAAGGACACCACACAGATATATATTCAAAATATATATGTATTTATTTCTCAAAGTAACCCCTAGTCTCTTTATGAGCACAGGAGCACAAATCGTCAAACAAGATTACAGTAGAATACACAGAAGTTGCACTTTATATGGATAGGCCCTGGTGGCCGCTCAAACCATATACTAAAATAGTGGTATAAGTACCACGAACAGAAAAGGGAAAAGGCCTAGGGCCTCTAGAATCGCTGGGCCTACAAGGAGCTAACTTCAGTTAGTGACCAGGAGGTCCACGGGTTGCGTGTGCAGAGCAAATAGTCACACGCGTGCTCCCATAGGTTTCAATGGGTGCGTAAAAAGTACAAAGTTACTGCAAAAAGGATCTTCCGGATGGACTAGGAACTCAAGATTTGGAACACAGGCACTAGAGATGTAATACTACACTTGGGCACAGGAGTGCCAGCTTTACCTCACCCACAGGAAGCGGGTGCATAGGCCTCGAAGTGCGTCGGGTTTCTTCTATCTGTTCCGTGGAGCCTGATGACAAAGATGCTGCAGGCGGTCGGTCCGGGAGAGATGCGGTGGATCCAAGAGTGGATCGGAGATGTTGAAGACCTGTAAGCAGAGGGGACAGTGTTCACAGTCACTAGCCAGTGACCAGCGTGGCACCAGGTGGGTACCAGGCAATGTCGGGTGCAAACAGGAAGAAAGGTGTAGCTTGTCTCTGCAGCCACGTGGTCCCTGGAGGTCGACGACGTCCAGGAGTCAGTTCACAAGCTGTCCCACGCAGGCTCTCGCTGTCGGCAGTGTCGGCGACTTGATCGAAGCAAACAAGCCTTGGCAAAAGCAATTGTTGTAGAAGATGAAATAAGCTGATAGTTCTGACCAGCAAGGTCAGAGGGACTGCTCCTTTGGAGGGGAGCAAGGGCCAGTCTGGAGCAACCAGACCAGCGGTGTATTTTGTGAAGTTCGTCGCCAAGATGGCTACTAGCCAGCGGGCCAGCAACCGGTTAGGCGCGTCGAGTGGCAAAATGCAGAAGGGCCCCACGCAGATCGTGGAGATGCTGGAGGGCTCACCTTTGGTGCAGATGCTGCTCGAGGGTTGGGCTTCTCAGATCCCAAAGCACAACTTGGAGGGAGCCTCGGTTGTTGCACTTGTCAGCTTGTCGTGGTCGTTTCAAGATGGCTGGCTCCACGTGTCTCGGTGCCTCCACGGGTCTCCTCTTTTCAGGGACTGTGGATCGGGCGGTGAGAGGTCTGGAGGTCCAGGTCTTGTCAGTCTCTGGGCTCGGGCTCCGGCGGGAGGCGGCGGCAAAGCAGATGTTGATTCGCTGGATGGTGCTTGCGTTAGCAAGGTGGTCACTCCCTGACCACAGGGGAGATTTCCTTCAGTCTTCTGTGCAGCAGAATGTCGAAGTTCCCATCTTCTTCTTAGTTTCAAGTTGATTCCAGGATGTCTGAAGTCTTAGGACACAGCTCCTACCTTTAAGCGGATTCTAGGGGCCGGACTACCTGCTAGGTCCCTCCCTAAGGGTGGGACCAGGAAGGGGGGTGGTTACACCCCCAATCCTTTGTCCAGCTCGCCCCAGGCCCGGGACTGGTGTGCCCCAGGACCGGTTTGAACTGGCATAAGCACCGAGGCTCCTTGTGAGCCACAGGCATGTCTGGTTCCTTTCAAGCCCTACCTGACCAATACACAAAATCCTGTCTGGGGTGGTGCATGCACCTCCCCTGGCAGGAAACCCTTTGTCCACATCTCCCAAGCTGGAAGGACTCCCAGCAGCAGGAGGGCAGACTTGTGTCTGTGGTGGCAGCATCCATTTTGTGGAGCTGAGGCTATGTCTGATTTTACCCGGGTTTCAGGTACTGTACATGTCGTGTCCCTCTAGAAGGGTGGAATGCTAACCCCGTCGCCAGAATTGGCGAGGGGTTAGTATTCCAATTCGTATGACACCTTACTCGACATGTTTTGATAAAGCCAAACCAAAGATAGCATTTAACCGCGAGGTTCATAATGCACTTAAGAGTATATGGTATGACGATATCTGGAAACAGTAGAAGGAAGTTGTTCCGACCACTGCAGACAGGCTCAGCTCATGCCAGAGCACCATCTCACATGGAACCAAGCACTCTGCCTTCAGGATTGTTAAGGCCTGCCATAGGAGTGGCTTATAGGTTACCAGGTGTCCCATTTAAGGTTAGGTATACTACACCTAAGTAAGAGGTGATTACACCAACTTGCCCCAGCTGAGTGATCAGCCAGTTGTGTCAGATTGTTAGGCCAAGCCTGGGGTGGCATAATACATGCTTCAGCCCCTGGCAGGCCTTGGGTACACCAATGCCCTGGGTACCTAGTGTACACTGGTACAGGGGCTGACAGGGTGATCCAACCAATTGGGTATGTACCTAGGGTACATGGAGTCCATTTTAAAGAGAGAACAGCCAGGCTGAGATCCTGAATAGCAGGATCTCAGGCCAACTAAGTCGAAAAACCAGCTAGACACTAGGCAAAAATTTGGAGGTAACCATAGTCAGATATCCACCTTCCTACACCAATAAAGATGTCACTCCTGGGGGGGAATCCGCACACACACCTCCGGCAGCAGCTGTCAGCAAAACACCTCAGCTTCCAAATGCAGCGTTTCAAGCCGTAAGCCCTTGTTCACTGGCTTGCATTAACAACAGAGGCAGCATGAAGTTTAGGAACACATTTATTTAATTAACCCAGTCCCGCCCCAATGGGCGCTAACAGGCAAGGCATTGTTGTAATTATAGTCCATGTGCCAGCGATGACTGCGGTTACATCCAAACCCAAGTGGGTGTTGCTGCCCCTTTGAAATTAATCCTCAGTGGGATATCTACTTGAAAGTAGCCATCCCCAGTGGGTGAAAGTCAAAGGAAAATCACTGACTGCTCACCAATGTACTCCGTAGGTGAGGCCCCCTCCACTTCTGTGTGTGCTCGCGGTTGCGGGCACAAAGAATCCGCTATTTAGAGCAGCGGGACATCTTTGCGGCCGGACCAGCCGCTATACAAAACAGCAACGGGTGTCCCCAATAAAGATGTCACTCCTGGGGGGGAATCCGCACACACATGGGCGTCAACAGGCAAGGCATTGTGGTAATTATACCCCATGTGCCAGCGATGACTGCGGTTCCATCCAAACCCAAGTGGGTGTTGCTGCCCCCATTGAAATTAATCCTCAGTGGGATATCTACTTGAAAGTCACCATCCCCAGTGGGTGGGACTGTGTTAATTAAATAAAGGTGTTCCTAAACTTCATGCTGCCTCTGTTGTCAATGCAAGCCAGTGAACAAGGGCTTACGGCTTGAAACGCGTTTGGCATTTGCATTTGTAAGCTGAGGTGTTTTGCTGACAGCTGCTGCCGGAGGTGTGTGTGCGGATTCCCCCCCAGGAGTGACATCTTTATTGGGGACATCCGTTGTTGTTTTATATATATATATATATATATATATATATTATCTACTGGTGGTCATCAGTAGATAGTTATAGTTAGGACCTATTTTCCATAGGAAATTCGCAACATTCTATTCCCAATAACTTTGGAGCCGGTTGACGAATCTTTGCGAAATTTTCAAAGCTCATGGAGCACTCCAGTCTGCTCCTATCCTGAAAGTTTTGTGTGTATATATATATATATATATATATATATATATATATATATATATATATATATATATATATATATATATATATATATATATGAACATAGAGCATTCATCAGTTTTTCCCAGGAAAAAGAATGCACAAACTCCTCTTCGTCGGTGAATACTTCTTTATTTAGAGTATTAGAAACTCCCATTTGTCTGTCATGACGCGTTTCGGCGGAAGACGGCCTTGATCACATGAAGCAAACTTTGCGTGTGACAGTATTTAAAATGTTGACACCTAGATCACGTGATGGAAAGACATAGAAAACATACTACAGAATTGCGAATGCAACGCCCTGCACTTGAAAAATAACAATCATAATGGCTACATAATGTAAATGAGACATTTGTAAACAAGTTCGATAAAATATCCGATCTTCCACTCTGAGTTTTACATATAATAAAAAGTCTAAATACTATCGACTTGACAAACTCAGAACATATGGAACAGATTCTATACCAAAATAAGATCGTATAAAATTAATGTGCAATCCAGAACAGATCTCCGACAGAAAAGTACATGGTGAGTACCAGCCAGCTAAAAAGCAAGTAAAACTACATGTGCAAATACTGCTGGGAATATATCTGAGGACCTGAAAAAGATGTCACATAATTAAACCCAAGAAGCAGGGACTCTGTGTATTCAATAAAGTTGTATGTCGATCCAATAAGAAATATTATATGAGGTGGACTTCTATCAATGTGAATGTTGATATTTTGTTTTTTGTTTTTTATTATTTGTATTTTTTATCATTTATTTAATATGTATGTGCGATCAGATGTAAGTGCAAAATGCGTAAAAGTGCAAATTGAATTATAAAGTGCAAATAGTGCGAGTGAATGTGCAAATAGGCAATAAATGTACAAAATATATAACGCCAATAAAGCACATACAGTTAAATAAAACATCATGATAGAATCCAATACCACGTAAATAAATTGCGTCAAATGGTGATATGGGTGTTAAAAAATGACAAATATCCATGAAGGCGAGGTTACAGTGACGTCCAAATATAAATAGAAGGACTCGAGAAACAAAGGACATATCCTGAAATAGGGATCCATGTATGGAGACAAGGAACATGGTAAATGCATATTAAGAAAAATACAATAGAAAAATGTGAATATCAAACAACTGATTACTTATGACAGAATCAAATCAATAAAAGGATCATAAAAAGTTGTGCAAATCTTCCGTTGTGTTGAGCCCGAGCGGTGTCTTACTATCTAGCTCAATAATAAACCGAGTCTCCAGTTGTCTTAGCATGCGTTCTCTATTTCCACCATGTTTTAATTTAGGAATTGCATCTACTACAAAGTATGAGAGACAGTTTAAGTCGTTGTTATGAACTGCTCTGAAATGGCGGGCCATGGAATAGGTGGGATCGTTATTCACGATGGCCCTAAGGTGCTGTAAAATACGGGCATGTGCCTGCAGTTTAGTGCTGCCCACGTACCTGAGACCGCAGGTGCAAGTTAAAATATATACTGCAAATTCAGTACGGCAAGTATAATGTCCCCCGATTCGTGTTGGTGTGGGACTAAAAGGAGTATTGTAGTGAGTAGTGTTTATTCCAAATTTACATGCCCTGCACGATGCACATTTAAAGAAACCTTTAATGGGCTGCAGCCAGCTCGTTTTAATTGTAGTTTCTGGATTCTTGACAACCAACTGGTTTCTCATCTAAACGGCCCGTCTGAAGGTAATAGTGGGTGTAGATGGTAATCTAGGTGCCAATACTGCATCTGTTTTCAGTATTGGCCAATTGTTATTCACTATCCTTCTGAGCTGATTGTGTTGTTTGTTAAATGTAGTGATAAGACGGGGTACATTGGTGTCCTCAGAACTACTCGTCAAAGGTGTCATGGTGCCCCTATTGGAAGCAAGAAGGTCCTCTCTTGGTTTGAGAGCCGCCTTCTCCTGGGCTTGTCGGAGGATGTTACTGCTGTATCCCCTTTCTCTGAATCTGGATAATGCCTGTTCAGAGCATTTGATAAATTCCTCATCGGTTCTGCAGATACGCTTCAATCTAAGGAGTTCCCCATAGGGGATACTCCGAATTAGATGACTGGGGTGAGAGCTGGTCGCATGCAAAGTGGCATTCCCAGCTGTTGGCTTTCTGAAAAGTGTAGATTCGAGACTACTTTCCCTAATGTAGATGGTAGTGTCAAGAAAGGGAACCTTAGAGGGACTAATAAGTGCAGTGAACTTAAGATTACAGGTATTGTTATTGAGCTCATTAATAAACAATAAAGCACCTCACGGTCACCCTTCCAAATAAAAAACACATCGTCTATATATCTGTGCCAGTGCAAAATGTGTTTGTCAACAATTCTAGCCAGGGTGCCATGGAGGGTCTGCTCCTCCCACCAGCCCACGTGTAAACACGCGTAGCTGGGAGAGAAGCAATCCCCCATAGCCACACCCCATATCTGACGGTACACAGTATTGTCAAACATGAAGAAATTATTAAAAAGACACCATTTGACCATTTCTAAGAGCATAATGTTATGGTTGTACAAGCCCAGAGGTCTATTGTCCAAATAGTGTTTTACTGCTGTCAATCCAGCATGATGGTCAATGCTGGTGTATAAAGACTCAATGTCCATTACCACTAATAAAAAATCATCTTCCCATGTCACATTTTGAATTTTGTTCAAGAAATCCCCTGTATCTCTAATGTATGATGGCAGTGCTTGTACGAATGGTTGTGGAAAGTAATCAACATATTCGGTAATGTGTTCACTCATTCCACCAATCGCCGAAATAATGGGTCTGCCAGGTGGGGGATTGATCTCTTTATGTACTTTAGGAATTAAGTACAGGGTTGGGATAATAGGATAATCATTAAGCATAAAATTCAATTCCTGACTGGAAATGAGCCCCTGTCGTTTCCAGCTCATAAGGTCTTTCTTGATAATGTCTTTGGCCTTATGATATTCAATTAGCGTGGTTTTGGAATAGCAGTCTTTATTGGACAATTGATTGTGAGCCTCCTGTGTATATTGTTCCCTTGGCCAGATGACGACATTGCCAACCTTATCCGACATGTTTATTGCAATATCTTTTCTGTCTCTCAATTTGCGTATAAGATTTTCATATTGAATATCCTGATGTTTGAGTCTAGTTTTGTTGTGGTTGGTTCTGTAGTACAATTTTTTGATGTCATCTACTATACGTTCGTGGAAAATGTAAATGGCATCCTTGGGCATCATGGGGTAGAACTTTGATTTGGCCTTAAAAGGACTAAGGCCGGCACTAGATTCCGCCAGCTTATGTGAGGAAAGCCTTTCCTGAGTAGAAGATTGACTGTTAGTCGTCGTATCTACGAGACGATTTTCATTATTGAGTTCACTGATGGTCAGCATGATCGATGCATCAGATGCTAGAAGATTAGGTTGGTTAATGGCGTTTAAAGTACTTGAATTGCCAGGCAGGGTTGAGATGGTGTCACCCTCTTTGATGGTAAAGAACTTTTGCAGTTTCAGCTTCCTGATGTATTTGTAAATGTCAATGCGTGTTTTGCCATAATTAAAGCTGCTCTCCGGGCAATAGGATAAACCAAGTGCTAAAATCTGCGTTTCTGCTTTCGTAAGGATGAGTTGCGACAGATTGATGACAGTATTGTTGTCAGCCGTTATCTCCTGCGCCATTGCTTTCTTGGCTTGCCTCTTCCTGCATTTGCGCCTTTCTCGGCGGCGTTGATTTTTTCGTTTGTTCCTGTTTGGGGCAAATTCCGGTTCCTTGGCCGCAAAGTTTGCAGTCGGTCCTCTGCTAAAAAATTAAGCTCTTCTGCCGGACTGAGGATATTAGCCTGCTCACCCATCCTTTGTACTCCATTCATGCCATCGTCAGATTCGTATTCACTCGTAAGTGAGCCCGTCTCGGAACTCACTTCCCCCCTGTCATTTCCGATTGCCACGATCTCTGTACTGGGCACTGTATTTTTGTGGGTCATCCGTCCTGATATGTTCTTCTTGGCATGATCATACTTACGAGAGAACGTGAATATTTGTCCCAACTCATAGTCGGTTTTATCCCTTGCATATTTAAATGCTTTGCGTATCTTAATTCTGTCCTCATGTTTCTTAATTCTTTCGCCAATTTCTTTCTTGGTTTTGATGATATAATCAGATTGTTCAAGTTTATTAAGTTGTTCATTGATACTTTCAATTTCTTTTAATAAACCTTCACGATCAATCTTGGCGTACTTGATAAGTATGATGACCATGTTCATTGATGCTGCCAAATTATTTGCTGCCCATTCTTTTAACATATCAGGGTTAGGGTTCTCATAAGATGGTGCTACAAAAATTCTTAAACCACGGGGTACCATTCCCGCTTCCTCGTATTTCTGTAGAGATTTGTGTTCCCACCATTTTGTGATCTCGTTTTTTGTGCATTTCTCCAAACGTTTAAGCAATGATGTAACATCAGAATTAATTTCATTTGTTGATGTACTCGAACTCTGCACCACTGTGCTAGGTGTATTGCTGAAAAGAGGGGAACTACCTTTACAACGCAACTTTTACAACGCTATGCTATTACAACGCATTTTTTACAACGCAAAAACTTTTACAACGCATGCTTTTACAACGCATGCTATTATATGGTAAGTACTTTTACAACGCATATAGCTTTACAACGCATTCTTTGAAAATGCCTTTACAACGCATGCATTTACAACGCATGATGTTATATGGTAAGTACTTTTACAACGCATATACTATTACAACGCATTTTTTAATGTTGGTATTTTATTTTAAATAAATATATATATCGTATAATTAATTTTTATTAAATAAAATATAATTTTAAAAAAGTGAGTAGTTTTACAAAATATTAATTCTTGAGTATTTTGTCTAATAGAAATGTTTTTTGGGATAGTTAAATTAATACTAGAGTATTTCTCTAAATAGAAAGAGTATTTTTAAATTTAATTTGATACATATTAGAGTTAAGAGTGAGTTTATTAAAGTTAAATTAATACTTGAGAATTATTTTACATAGAAAGAGTATTTAATATTTGTAATAAAAAAAATAAGAGTGAGTAACTAAATATTAATACTTGAAAAGTGATTAGTTTGTCAAAATATTAATACTTGAGTATTTTGACTAATAGAACTGTTTTTTAGGATACTTAAATTAATACTTGAGTATTTCTCTAAATAGAAAGAGTATTTTTAAATTTAATTTGAAACATATTAGAGTTAATAGTGAGTTTGTAAAAAGTTAAATTAATACTTGAGAATTATTATAAAGAGAAAGAGTATTTAATATTTAAAATAAAAAAAAGAGTGAGTAACTAAATATTAATACTTGAGTATTTTTAAAATTTTAAAGTGTATGTTTTACATTTTTTTATTACTTGTTTTTTTTTTAAAAAAAAGTATATTATAAATTTAATAAAATAAAAAATTAAGAGTATTTAATAAGTAATAAGAATGATTAATACTAGAGTATTTTTAAGTTTCTAAAATAAAGTATAATTATTTAACATAAAATGGAAGAGTACTTTTTGACTTTTAATAAAAATATTAAGAGAAAAATTTTAAAAATAAAAGAGTAATAAAAAATGCATTTTAAAATTAATATTATATTAAAAAATAGAGAAGGAAAAAAAGTAGTTACTTTTTAAAAAAAAATTCCCACGGTTTTGCATTGAAGTCAATGAGCTTATTTGTCCTTCATTTATTTTGGCAGCTTCAGAATATAGAACCCGCGGAACAAGAAAAGAAGGATCAGAAAGAGAAGAAAGAGGAAGTCTAGAAGGGAAAAGACAAAAGAGTCGAGGTAAGGTACATATTTAGTAAATTTACATTTAAATAGTTACAATTTTGAAGTTTACATCACTTTTTAATAAATAATAACAGCAAACAATTATTTTTTTGAATATATTTATTTATACAAAAATATTGAAAAAATAAACCATATTTTTATTTAATTTTGCAATGTAAGTAACATTTTCCAGAAAACATATTAATATTTTATTTACATTTATAAACATTTATTAACAGATTAGTTAAATAAAGTAGTCCGTTGAATATTTTGATGCACGCGATGACGTAATGACGTGAGCGTCGACGTAATGCGCCATTTTGCAGAGCATCGGAGGAGGAAGCAGCAGGAAGCTGATCTGCGGTCAGGTAGGAAATACTTTCATTTGATATTATAGATTAAACCTTTAAAAGGGATACATATATAGTGAGGAAAGAATAAGGAGAGGTTGCGGGAAAACTAATTGATGTCTGAAATGTTTTTAAACATGTCCACATTAATGTCATTAATGTATGCCTAAGTCGGGTCGCGAAAAGTTATTTTTTTATTTTAAAAAAGTTTGTAACTGTTAAAGATTTAAAAGTTACTGTACAAAAAGTTGATTTCTTTACTTAGGAAGTAACAAAAGTAATGTCGATCTTCATTTCGATTTGGAAAAAAGAAGCGCACTTGGAAAATTTGGATATTAAAGATTGATTAAAAAATGGTGATTAAGCAGCAAAGTGCATTTTGGATTATGGTTTGACGTGTAGAATTTAGAACCGTTTGACTTTTGGTGATTTCATAGGACGGAAATTATAATGGAAGTTATCGATAATTATATTAATGGCGTTCCGATTTAGAAAAATTGTTCAAATACTATGGGACAGTAAATTTGAACACATTTGTAGTTTTTTCTTGAAATGAAGATTTGTTTAAAAAAAAAAAGGACCCGACTTGTTTGTCAAAGTTTTTAGAAAAAAAAATTGTATGCCAATTGTAATTTGAAAAATAATAAATTTTGAAGCAAAGCAGGAAAGTAAGTTAATACATTATTTTAGAAAGAAAGAATGTTAGAAAGATTTTCCAGGTAGTCTATAGCCACACACAACGAAAATTGTTGTAGAATTGCCAATAGTCTCTCAGACATTTCCCTTGTTTTGACTGTTACTCGTGGGTTTAGACTACCTGCGAGTGTTTGGGCTATTCTCATTTCCTGAAAACTTTGCTCCTTCTTCAAAGTTTCCAAAAAAGAGTAGAAGTTTGGATGTGGTTTGCCAATTGTGTGGTTGAAGGAGTTATGCCATCCCTCAATGGCATTGTTTGTTTTTGCTTCTCCCTCTAAACAACTCGTGTAGCAGTTCCACCACTCCACATGGAATCGTGGCTTCCTCCTGCGACCCGATCTGCTTAGGTGTCCAATCCATGTGTCCTCAAAATAATTTAGAATGGGTGCCAATTTTTCTTCGTTACTCGTATAATAAACAGATTCTATAATTGCAGTGTAGTACTCGTCCACACTATCGGGAGGAACAAAACAAAGTGCAGTCAATTTTTTTAGTTCAAATTGTAGTTTGCTATCCCGAGAATATTCTGCAACTAGGGATGTTTTCTGTAATTTACGCCAAAATGCCTGCGAAAAATGAAAAAAACATCCCTGAATTTGGGTATCCGTGTACGTTTTAGTGATCACATTGATCATGCTCAATTCAAAATCAATAATTATTTTTCGAGGACTTGAAGATGTTTTACTTTTAATCACTGATAAAAGTTCAGTGTATGTTGCAGAAGTCTTATCAGGTAGCAAACTATAAACTAAGGGAATAACACTATTGTTAATTTTAGCATGTATAGTGTAAATTTGAGTGAAAGGATGGGGTGTACTTTTAAACGTCCCATCCATCATCCAAATTTCACTACTTTCTAACTTAGCAAGGTTACGTGGGGTACTAAAAATGAGAATTCGTTTCTGAGGGTTTTCGTTGTCATGCAGAAGGAAAGGTTCATCAGAAAAAGAAATAGAAAGATCATGAGGAATTCTAATGTCAGAGAAAGAATGTGGTGTAGATAATTGAATGTTACTTGCCTGCTTTGGTCTCTGAATAATTCTTCTCAAATTAGGAATTATAGGCATGTTACTAGCAACATGACTGGGGACATGCTGTGCAACCTCTCTTAAAATGGATCCTGTAGAATCATTGGAGGTGCTTGCAATAGCTTTCATTTCGTTTATTGTTTCTCTAATTTCTACATCCATTGCAGAGGCAGAGTGGTTATGTTCTGTAGTTTTCACAACTAAATTATCAACAGTAACCGCTCTGCCACTGCAATGGGTAGTGTAGTATTGCACACATCTCCAATGATTTCTAGTTAAACTTATTCTTTCCTTACTATATATGTATCCACCATGGTTTAATAAATTTTTGCCCTTCTTGGATTTAATAAATTTTGCAGCTTCCAGACTAGACATTATCTGAAAAGAGAAGAGAAGAGAAAAAAATTAGCCTGACAAAATAAATGAAATACCAAAAAAATAACATTTACACAATCCAACACTTTCCCTACTGCTGCACCTTCCTGGAGTTAGAATAGTAAATTGCACCCCTACACCATCCAACACTTTCCCTACTGCTGCACCTTCCTGGAGTTAGAATAGTAATTTGCACCCCTACACCATCCATCACTTTCCCTACTGATGCACCTTCCTGGAGTTAGAATAGTAAATTACACCCCTATACCATCCAACACTTTCCCTACTGATGCACCTTCCTGGAGTTGGAATAGTAAATTGCACCCCTACACCATCCAACACTTTCCCTACTGATGCACCTTCCTGGAGTTGGAATAGTAAATTGCACCCCTACACCATTCATCACTTTCCCTACTGATGCACCTTCCTGGAGTTAGAATAGTAAATTACACCCCTATACCATCCAACACTTTCCCTACTGATGCACCTTCCTGGAGTTGGAATAGTAATTTGCACCCCTACACCATCCAACACTTTCCCTACTGATGCACCTTCCTGGAGTTGGAATAGTAAATTGCACCCCTACACCATCCATCACTTTCCCTACTGCTGCACCTTCCTGGAGTTAGAATAGTAATTTGCACCCCTACACCATCCAACACTTTCTCTACTGCTGCACCTTATAATGTTGTTTTAAAATACCTTGTTTTTTTTAAATTGGTTTTCTTGCTGAGTCTTCTTAAGTGGGAGTGGCCTGTAGGCTGGAGTAGACACTTATGTATTGATTGGATATGTAAAACAAAAACAATTGTCTGCAAAAGTGATAAAAGGAAAAAATGAGAAAAATGAACGTTGTAGAGAAATGCAAATTTACAATAACTTTTTGCAAAAATTAAATTCATTTTAACATATAGTACATAACACTTTCCCTACTGCTGCACCTTCCTGGAGTTGGAATAGTAAATTGCACCCCTACACCATCCATCACTTTCCCTACTGCTGCACCTTCCTGGAGTTGGAATAGTAATTTACACTCCTACACCATCCAACACTTTCCCTACTGATGCACCTTCCTGGAGTTGGAATAGTAAATTGCACCCCTACACCATCCAACACTTTCCCTACTGCTGCACCTTCCTGGAGTTAGAATAGTAATTTGCACCCCTACACCATCCATCACTTTCCCTACTGCTGCACCTTCCTGGAGTTAGAATAGTAAATTACACCCCTATACCATCCAACACTTTCCCTACTGATGCACCTTCCTGGAGTTAGAATAGTAAATTACACCCCTATACCATCCAACACTTTCCCTACTGATGCACCTTCCTGGAGTTGGAATAGTAAATTGCACCCCTACACCATCCAACACTTTCTCTACTGCTGCACCTTATAATGTTGTTTTAAAATACCTTGTTTTTTTGAAATTGGTTTTCTTGCTGAGTCTTCTTAAGTGGGAATGGCCTGTAGGCTGGAGTAGACACTTATGTATTGATTGGATATGTAAAACAAAAACAATTGTCTGCAAAAGTGATAAAAGGAAAAAATGAGAAATATGAACGTTGTAGAGAAATGCAAATTTACAATAACTTTTTGCAAAAATTAAATTCATTTTAACATATAGTACATAACACTTTCCCTACTGCTGCACCTTCCTGGAGTTAGAATAGTAATTTGCACCCCAACACCATCCATCACTTTCCCTACTGCTGCACCTTCCTGGAGTTAGAATAGTAAATTGCACCCCTACACCATCCATCACTTTCCCTACTGCTGTACCTTCCTGGAGTTGGAATAGTAAATTGCACTCCTACACCATCCAACACTTTCCCTACTGATGCACCTTCCTGGAGTTAGAATAGTAAATTACACCCCTATACCATCCAACACTTTCCCTACTGCTGCACCTTCCTGGAGTTAGAATAGTAATTTGCACCCCTACACCATCCATCACTTTCCCTACTGCTGCACCTTCCTGGAGTTAGAATAGTAAATTACACCCCTATACCATCCAACACTTTCCCTACTGATGCACCTTCCTGGAGTTAGAATAGTAAATTGCACCCCTACACCATCCATCACTTTCCCTACTGCTGCACCTTCCTGGAGTTGGAATAGTAATTTGCACCCCTACACCATCCATCGCTTTCCCTACTGCTGCACCTTCCTGGAGTTGGAATAGTAAATTGTACCCCTACACTATCCATCAGTTATCCTATTTCTGCACTTTAGTGGAGTAACAATAGCAAAAGGTATGACTATTAAATTGTGGAAATTATAACACTCATAATGTAAAATACCTTTTTCAGTTGTTTTTTGTTGTCGTGCCTTTATGGTAATGCTTGCTGCAGGTTAAAGTTAGATTTTTTGTAACCTATGTACTCTGGAAAAAAAAAAAATTAAAAAATTAATGTTACTTAGCCAACGTTGGTTTTAAAAAAAAACTCATTTTTGAAAAGTATGATATTTGACAAATGAGTATGAGTAAAAATTGGTTAAGCAAAACATAATACACATTGAATGCATTTTAAACTAAGAGTAATAATGGATACACCTACACTATCACTCAATTACTCTACTGCTGAACATTCTGGGACTTAGAATACTAATAGTTACCTCAGTAACTTGAAACGCTTTTTCAGGTGTTGTACCTAACTGAAGTCTTATTAGTAATTGTTACCCCTGCACCATGGTATAATTTCGTTTATGATGTAGTGAGAATGAGGAAAGAAAAAAAATCACCTTTGCCATTACAACACTTTAGCTAATGCTAAAAATATATTTTTAAACAAACATAATTTAAAATAAATTATATTTACCTTCACAATACTAAAGGTGAGTCGTTTATGTGGAGGTGATGCAAAATTAGGTACACCAATTTTAGCTTCTCAATGTATTGCAAGTTTCTGTTTTTGGAAAAGAAAGTAGTTGTTTTTAGTTAGTATATATTTTTAGTCATAACAAATTAGAAACAGTACATTTTAAAAGTTAATATTAAAAATTAAAAAATATATTTTGTATGGAATGTAGACATATTTTACGCAAAACCATGGTTTAAAAATATTTTACTGACTTACTAGTAGTTGTCTACTAATAATGGTTTTCCGAAGGAATTCAGTGCTCTCTCTGAGGAGGTCGCAGTGGAGGTGACAGAGGGTCAGGTTTTCACGTCTGGTCTCTCTGGTAGTTGATAATCAACTGATTGCAAAATGGTGTCTTCCTGGTATTTATAAGTTTTACTCTGTGTCACTATTAATTTTTTTTAAAACTGCGTTCGATGTGTTTTTTTTTATACTTTATTTTACTGTGGAAAATGATAATTTAAAAATGCATTTTAAAATGTATTGTTTTCACTCATTTGCTCCGTTTTGGCATCCATTTTGGAACATGTCTTTTGGTATTGTTTTCATAGAAAGTGTTGTAGGACAAGTTTTACAAGTGAGATGGTTAAAATGGCGCCTATGTGTATGTGTCTTCTGTTTTACTGTGTTTACTTACTTTCCGATTTAATCATGATAAAAATGTGTAAGCACTGTTGTTAATTCTATCGTTCTTTTTGTTAAATTTTGAAATGTGTGAAAACGGAATTTTATTGGGGATTTTGAGTATTAATTTTAATACTCGAGTATTAATTTTAATACTCGAGTATTAATTTGGTAATGCATTTCAGTAGATTTACGCTCAGTTTTTCTCCACATTTTAAAACACTTCCCCACCCTAAAACCCCTAATTTCCCTGCATCCCGTGCCAGATTTTATTGTACTTTTAATTAAAAAAAAAAAAAATCGCGTTGTAATGGTATGCGTTGTAATAGATTTCGTTGTAAGAGCACTTTTCAGTATTTTAATAGGTTTTGCGTTGTAAAAGTGTTCGTTGTAAAGTAATGCGTTGTAGTAGTACTTGCGTTGTAAAAAATGCGTTGTAAAGGTATGCGTTGTAATAGCATGCGTTGTAACGTCATACATCCCTGAAAAGAGCATCAGCTGCTGCCTCGCGATCTTGCAAAGCGTCCATTGACATGCTTGAAATATTAAGGGAGTCCCACGCTGGAACAATACAGTAGCGCTGGAAATTGTATACCGACACCTCCCCACCTGTGAATGTGCTCAATCCCACTCACCACTTATATCCGACAAAACCTGCTGCCGGCACGTCCTCCGACCCGTCTGCTGCTCGGTTCGTCGGTTTGGATGAGGAAATCTTTCACTGTGACACAGGGGGCTGCCGTTGCTCGATGTCCTCCCGGACCGCTTCTCGAACACGTTGGCTGATGACGGCTGCCTGCTTAGGAGGAGGGGGTTTGTAACTGGAAGCAGACCCACTTCCTTACGATACGAATATGAACATAGAGCATTCGTCAGTTTTTCCCAGGAAAAAGAATGCACGAACACCTCTTCGTCGGTGAATACTTCTTTATTTAGAGTATTAGAAACTCCCTTTTGTCTGTCATGACGCGTTTCGGCCGGAAAACGGCCTTGATCACATGAAGCAAACTTTGCGTGTGACAGTATTTAAAATGTTGACACCCAGATCACGTGATGGAAAGAAATAGAAAACATACTACAGAATTGCGAATGCAATGCCCTGCACTTGAAAAATAACAATCATAATGGCTACATAATGTAAATGAGACATTTGTAAACAAGTTTGATAAAATATCCGATCTTGCACTCTGAGTTTTACATATAATAAAAAGTCTAAATACTATCGACTTGACAAACTCAGAACATATGGAACAGATTCTATACCAAAATAAGATCGTATAAAATTAATGTGCAATCCAGAACAAATCTCCTACAGAAAAATACATGGTGAGTACCAGCCAGCTAAAAGCAAGTAAAACTACATGTGCAAATACTGCTGGGAATATATCTGAGGACCTGAAAAAGATGTCACATAATTAAACCCAAGAAGCAGGGACTCTGTGTATTCAATAAAGTTGTATGTCGATCCAATAAGAAGTATTATATGAGGTGGACTTCTATCGATGTGAATGTTGATATTTTGTTTTTTGTTTGTTATTATTTGTATTTTTTATCATTTATTTAATATGTATGTGCGATCAGATGTAAGTGCAAAATGCGTAAAAGTGCAAATTGAATTATAAAGTGCAAATAGTGCGAGTGAATGTGCAAATAGGCAATAAATGTGTAAAATATATAACGCCAATAAAGCACATACAGTTAAATAAAATATCATGATAGAATCCAATACCACATAAATAAATTGCGTCAAATGGTGATATGGGTGTTAAAAAATGACAAATATCCATGAAGGCGAGGTTACAGTGACGTCCAAATATAAATAGAAGGACCCGAGAAACAAAGGACATATCCTGAAATAGGGATACATGTATGGAGACAAGGAACATGGTAAATGCATATTCAGAAAAATACAATAGATTAATTTGAATATCAAACAACTGATTACTTATGACAGAATCAAATCAATAAAAGGATCATAAAAAGTTGTGCAAATCATCCGTTGTGTTGAGCCCGAGCGGTGTCTTACTATCTAGCTCAATAATAAACCGAGTCTCCAGTTGTCTTAGCATGCATTCTCTCTTTCCGCCATGTTTTAATTGAGGAATTGCATCTACTACAAAGTATGAAAGACAGTTTAAGTCGTTGTTATGAACTGCTCTGAAATGGCGGGCCACGGGATAGGTGGGATATTCACGATATATATATATATATATATATATATATATATATATATATATATATATATATATATATATATATATATATATATATATATATATATATATATATATATACACACACACAATGTAGCAACGTAGCACCCCCAAAGTCTGACATGTTCTCTTTGTGGATCAAGAGCCTTGCCTCCCTGGGACTGGTCTAAGAAGGCAGGCCAACTGTGGCCGCATCTTATAAGTTATTTATATATATATAGTTGCCAGTAGGTAGTTATAGTTAGGATCTAGTTTCCATAGGAAAATAGTTTATTGTATTGCTAATAACTTTGGCAAAGTTTGATGATTCGCAACAAAATTTTAAAAACAAGGGTCCCATTCACTTTAGCTGCTGTCTTAAAAGTTTTGGGGTGATCCGTCAAGTGAGGGCTGTAGGAGGCTGGCTTAGTTTGTGATGCACACTTATTTAAGTGAAGCATCCTGCACTAATCCAGACAACCCTTATGATGATTTTAGTGGTCTTAGCCAACCACAGAAAGCTCTCTAAGTGGTAGCTGTGGAGAGCAGCCTCCAGGCTTAGGCCAGAAGAAGTTTAAAGCAGCTGGTATTACCAGTACTAATCAAGTAGTGTAGGTTAAGCGAAAAACCACACAGTGTAGTTATAAAAATAGTTATATTTATTATACACACTCACTAACACATTGGTATATCTGCTACCCGTATATATCAACACAATACATACAATATTTCAAAAGGAGAACAGGTAAGTAGCACAAGTACACAGAGGTCTCCAGGGGGAGACCAAACCGTATACTAATAAAGTGGAATACGAACTGCGACAGAAGTTGAGACTTGACCCAGAAGACTTAGAAGAGCTGGGGACCCAAGAAACCATCCGAGGTGTAAGTACCCAGGAACCGCATGGAGGCTGTGTGCAGAGTGGAAACACAGCCATGTACTCAATGCAAGTCAATGGGGAAGTCACAATTGCAGTTTTCAAGAAGAAGGACCCTTCCTAGAGGACCCTGAAGAAACCACGTGGAAGATGGAAGGATGGAGAGTCACCCCACCCATGGATACCCCAGGAACCAGGATACCTACACCAGGGAAGCCGGGAGCATAGGTGCAAAGTGACGTCGGAAACCGCTGTAGACCACAATGGAGGACTTCAGTGAAGATGCCACTGGCAAAGAAGGTGAAAGAGTCCGGTGTAATCCAAAGGTGGATTCTTGATTAGGAGTACCTGCAAGCAGAGTGGACAGAGTCTATGCCACTTGGGAGTGATCAGGAGGCACGGAAGACCAATGACCACCGATGACGAACGGTGACCTTATCGCTGCAGTGTCAGGACCAGCAAGGTCCAAGGGACTCACCAAGTGCAGGAGAGTCAGAGCAGGCCCGAGCAAATTGGGAAGCCCACTGGAGCCAAAGAAGACCCTCAAGAGGACTTACAGGCTCAAGGCACAGGAGTCACATGAGGACCTCGAGTAGCTCACCAAAGATACAGGCCCACGGTGCAGAAGATACAGTGAGGACAAAGATCTTAGCAGGAAGAGACTCTGGGGGCTGGAGCTTTCTGGAGACCGAAGATCTCTGGAGAAGAGAGTCAACAAGCCTTGGCAAGGGCAAGCCAAAGCAGTGCACAGGGGTACTGTTCCAGCGGGTCCGACAAGGGATACTGGCCTCAAACTTGCTAAGAAGACAGTGCACCCCTTGAGGGAGTTGCAGAACCACCACCTGTGTTGCTGGGCCTTTTGAAGTCTAGAGGACGTCAGGAGAAGCAGACTGATCAGCTTAGTTGCGGTGCCTGCAGATGCAGGGGAGTGACTCCTTCACTCCAAGGGAGATTCCGTTGGTGTCTTTGATGCCCACAGCCTTAGAGAAGAAACTGGATGAAGCACAGACACAGACAACGCAGAAGACTGGCAGGAGGATGAGACCAAGAGCAGCAGCATTCTTCACAGATGCAATCTCGGTTCCCAAAGCGAAGTCCAGAGAAGTCCATGGTGCCCAGACAGTAGAAGTAGAAGTCTTTTCAGATCTGAATCTTGTCCCATGACAAATCGAAGAGCCACCACAGGTAAGCCCTTAAGTACCCCAAAGAAAGGGTTGGGACCTTTCAGGGGTCCCTCCCAGAGAGGGGCTGGACAGAGGGGAGGATATTCCCATGTCCTTTGTCCAGTTTCACACCAGAGCAGGAGCCAACAGCTTCCTTAACTGGTTTCAACTGGAGTATGAAAGGAGGGCACCAAATGTGCCCTTCAAAGCAGTCTGGTTGTGCTGGCATGCGCCCCCAGCCCAAAACACTAAGTCTTGTCTGGGAGGTGGTCACACCTCCCTGTGACAGAAAGACTATTGTTCTACCTTTCCCTGCTCGAGCTCAGCTCAGCACAGGAGGGCAGAATAGTGTCTATGGTCAGCAGCAGCACTAACTGTATGTATATGTATAAAATGGCTGAGCATACTTACAAAGCCTTGAATCGACTCCTGGGTTTGGTGGGGGTGTTATGCTCTTGCAGGGCACCCTCACTCTTATAACCAAGCACCCTGCCTTCAGGAGTGATAGGTCTGCCTTAGTGGTGACTAATAGGTTTTAAGTGCAGTGACCTCAGATATAAGGAAACTTATATCTTTTGTAATTGGTGTTAGCACTAGCCCACACAGGCTGCAATGGCAGGCCTGTAGTCACATTTTGAGTGGTATCTCATGGGTGGGACAATACATGCTGCTGCCCATGGGAGGCCCCTAGTGTACCTATGCCCCGAGTAACTTAGTACCATATACAAGGGATGTAGAAGGGTTCACCAGTAGCTAAATAGGAAGGTAGCAAAGTACTTACCATAGTCCAGTTTAAGGAGAGAGCACAGTGACTGGGGTCCTGATTATCAGGATCCCAGTCAGACTAGTCAGAAAACAGGATGAAACCAGCAAAAAGTAGGGGTAACCATGAAAGCAAATTCTACTTTCCTACACAACCTCCCCAAATGAAAAGAGATGAGACTAACTTTGCCCAGTTGAGTCTTAATTTTCTACATGGAAATATCTGGAGAGTCCACCTGCGTTGGCATGGTTACTCTCAGGTCTATGTTCCACTGAAAAGTCAACACCTGTAGGGAGATGTACCACCTCAAAAGTTTGGGATTCTCACCCTTCATCTGTTTAAGCCAAGTGTATTTGGTCCGGTACGTACCAGTTGCTCTGTGAATTTCTGGACTGGTTGAACTCACTTGATAACTGTTTGAAGTTCACTTGGCAGATAAGTAGGGAGACTGCTACGTACCTTGATCTCGATATTGGTGTGGTGAATGACAAACTGAGCACCAGTGTGCACCATAAACCCACTGACAAGAATTCACTTTTACATTACCAGTCTTTCCATCCCAGGGCTTTGAGGGATAATCTTCCGGTGGGTCAATTCTTGAGGTACCGTAGGAATTGTTCCTCCACATCTGATTACCTGCGGCAATCAGAGATTTTGAGTGAGAAATTGGCTCTACGATCTTATCCAAAGAAAATTGTAACTAGAGCATGTAAAAGGGCCCACAATACGCCTAGGGAAGCCTTACTCGAGAGAACCCATAAGGAATTGAAAGAAAGTCTACCTGTGGTTCTGACATTTGATCCTCTGTCCAACAAGATCAGGCAGATAATAAGAAAGCATTGGTCACTGTTGTCGACGAGCGACTTTCAGATGCCACAGCCCAGATTTGCGTTTAAAAGGACGCAGAATTTGAAGGACAGACTAGTCCACACGAGACCGGTGCATAATAAGAGGAATACTACCCTTCCTCCTGGACACCACCCGTGTGGTGGGTGTTCGGTGTGTGAGTTAACGGAAAAGACGACTGAAATCACATTATGTAGTGGGAGGACTTGGTTTCTCCGTCAATTCACCAATTGCAATACATGCAACGTTATATACAGACTTACCTGTCCATGCGGGTTACATTACATCGGTCTCACGTCCAGAAAGGTTAAGGTGCGCATACAAGAACATCTAAGCACGATCAGGGCAGGCAAACTTACAACACGCCTAGTACAACATTACCGTGATCATCCACATCATTTTAAATCATTAAAATGGGTTATCTTGGAGAAGGTGTTTGGTGATTCAGGTGATGTGGAGAAGAGACTGGCAGTGAAAGAAGCACGCTGGATCTACTTAGAGAAGGGGGATACTGTTGGCCTTAATGACCAAATTGAGTGGAATAAGGTCAGTAGGTAGGGGCCTTACCCTTGTCTATTATAGACCCTTGTGTGTTTAGGTTTCTGAATCATTGGACCCGAGTATATGATACAGCTTGAGGGGCCCAGTGGAGGGGTATTAATGCTGATCCTGGTTATCGTACTGAATGTGTGCTGTGTCTACATTTGTGGAAATGTGTATGTATATATGTAACATACTGACGCTCATTCTTTAACTACGAGTGGAGTTGAGGTGGGCTAGAGCGCGTATACAACGAGTTGGGGGTTTATTTGTAGACTGTGGCAAGATGGCCACCCCCGTTTTTGATAAGTGGCTGATACCAATCAGTAAGACGAACGTACACATGAGGTACGTAACGAGGCGGTGCTGTAAGTTGTGGCCGAGTTGCTGCCCTTGTGTGGATATAGGTAATAGGTTTACAGTTTCCTGCACTATTCTTACATGAAACAAGCTTACTAGTTTATGTTTTCTTGACGATATAAGCACTGTTAAGATGGCCGCCGTTTTTTCCATAGTGTGTGTAGTGGATACCGGCGTTGACACAATCTCGCGACGCGCGAGTATTATTGCTTGTAAGAGGACGTGGCGAGGCGGTAACTCGATGCTGGGTTGAGTTACCGCCTGTGTGTGAAGGTATACGGTAAGCGTGCAGCCTGGTGAGGTAGTATGAGGAGATTTACGATGACGGAGCTGGTAAATCTGTTCGTCTACAACTGCCCGCTGTTGTAGTATCTGGGGCGGTTTATATAGGATTTAAATATGCCGGTGCTTGGCATAGTTAGAATAATACCGTTGGGTTATCTAGTGACCGCAGTAAATAGAGCAAAAGCGATGACATCATGGAAACTGGGTACCTGGTTGGCGATTATCTATCAACCTGTGTTATTCTTTCACAGACGCAGGCACTAGCAACGAGTGTGCTTTTTTGGACAGGGACGCGATAATAGACATTTTACACGTCTCTGTGACCGGTTGGGAGCTGGTATGTGGGCCCATGGCTCCCACTAGGTAAATACCTTATGTTACAATCATGGAAATTTCTATGAATGTTTGTAAATATACCATAGAGGATATAATTGTGGACATCACGCTGATCTAACCAAATTTCTGTTGTTTTTTTTTTTGTATATGTCAGTCCTTTTTTATTGTTTTGTGTCCAGGGAGGTGATTCTTGACCTCAATAGCCCTGATGAATTTGCCACAAGTAAATTGGCAATGAAACATGTTGGCAGTCATTAATAAGGTATACAACATACTGTGTTTTTAATTGTGGGATAGACTCCTAATTGAAATAAATAAGAGAATAATTGTGAGTCTAACCCCTTTTTCGTCTTTGTTTGTACGTGTTATGATTTTGAGACACCTTAGTCTCTGTTTGCACGGTGCACATTTATTTGTTGTGTTCGTTTTTCTCTTTGCACTGGATACATCACTTTTTTCTCATGAGAAAGTCATCAATGATGAAACAAACGTGGGCAAGCTGGTGAGAACCTACCAGTAGCTCCTCTGGTTGTGCGCACGTGAGATACTTTCTCTTCCTTTACACATATTTTTTGTCATCTAGCTCTTAAAGAAGGAGGGTGTGTGTGGAGTGAGATAAGCTGTTAAATTACTTTGAGGACTGACTATTCACTTTCTTGTCTCTATCTTTTCTGTCGTTTTGAAGTTTTAAGTATTGGTGGCACACTGGATGGGGTTATACCATATGATTAGATAGGTGATGGAGGTTTTTGATAAATGTGTCTTTCCTCCTCCCAGTCCAGATTACACAAAATAATATGTGCTACATGGTGCCAGTTCTTGTTTGTTTAAATAGTATTTGATTGGAGGGTGTTCTGGCACATCTTCCCTCTACAGCTCCTTGTTTTGATTCAGTAAGCCATAAGAGGGTCTTATGAAGTGAGTACCAAACAGGTCTGGCCATAGCTTCTTCAAGGCCCAGACTACAGGAAAGGCCTCCCTCTGAATAGCTGACCAACGTTTCTCCCTGGGGGTCAACCTTTTGCTTATAAAAGCTACTGGTTGGTCCTGGCACTCTGCATTAAGTTGTGACAAAATAGCTCCTACCCCTATCACAGAAGCATCTGTCTGGACAATGAAGGGTTTGGGGTAATCAGGACTTTGCAGAATGTGAGCAGTACACATGGCCTGCTTCAGGTCATCAAGTGCCTTTTGGCAGCTAACTGTCCATTGAACTTTCTTAGAAATTCTTTTGGAGGTGAGATCATTTGGGGAGTCACAATGGACCCATACCTCTTAACAAACCTCATGTAGTACCCAGTCAGGCCCAAGAAAGCTCTGACCCGAGTCTGGGTAGTTGGGGCAACCCAGTCCATTATGGCCTGGATTTTGCCCTCCAGTGGGTGAACTTGGCCTCCACCTACCAGGTGACTCAAGTATACAACCTTACTCTGCCCTATCTTGCCACTTTGTGGCCTTGATAGTAAGGCCATCCTTTTGCAGGGCCTCTAGAACATTGTTGAGGTGGACCAGGTGATCCTCCCAGGTGGAAGTAGAAGACAGAAATATCATCTAGATATGCTGCACTATAGGCCTCCTGACCTGTTAGGACTTTGTTCACCAACCTCCAAAATGTGGCAGGTTCCTTTTTCAGACCAAAAGGCATGACAATAAATTGATAATGCTCACTAGGGGTTGAAATTGTTGTTTTTGGCTTGGCATCCTCAAAGAGTCTGATTTGTCAGTAGCCAGCAGTCAGGTCAAATGAACTCAGATACTTGGCCAAAGTATCAAAAAGATCATCGGCACTTGGAATTGGATGGGCATCAGTCCTAGTGACTGGATTGAGGCCACTGTAATCCACACAAAACCTCATCTCTCTCTTACCATCTTTGGTGTGAGGTTTTGGCATAAGGACTACTGGACTAGCCCAACGGCTATCCGAAGGCTTAATGACCCCCCAAATTCAGCATCTTTTGGACCTCAGTCCTGATGCAGTCTCTGACATGGTCAGGATATCTGTAAATGTTATTCTTCAGAAGCAAAATATCACCTGTGTCCACTTCATGGGTACAAGAGGTGGTTTGACTGGGAGACAGAGAAAACATGTGGGAAAACGAATTGAGGACTTTCCTGCAATCAGGTTGCTGCTGGTCAGTAAGGCTGCTTACCAAGGCTACTCCATCAGCTGATATGGGAGACACTTAGAGCATCATTTCCCAAACAGTGGCTCGGGACCCACTGATTTTTGGCGGGTTGGGAAAGTCCAAGCAATAAATAAAGATGCCTTTAAATTCTGTGTTTATCATGTCACATTTGCTGTGCTTCAAACACAAAGATCAAATGTCAGGCTATGTCTTCCGACAAATTGCTGCTGATTCTTTTAACATGGAATTGGTGTGTAAGTTTCTTTCTCTGATTGCAAAGTGAGAGGAGTTTTTAAAGTGAATTATGTGACAATCTTGCTGGAGCACAGCAAAGTGTGATATTGTTTTGATTTGCACCACACACCAAAATATAAATACCTGTAAATGGACTGTATACATTTAGCTGTTATGAAAAGCAAAAAGTAAGCACATTATTTTGTAATTCTTGAGTGTGCTGGAAACAGCGATATTAATAGGGTCAAAACAAATCAAGACATTGCGATACACAAATGATGAATAATACCAGGAACCCGATTTCCACACACATTATCATCATAGAACTTTATTTTGATCGCAGTGGGTCATAAAAGTATAGACAAACAAGACAACCACAGTACACATTCCACACATTATCACTTGTGCGCTACATAGTTTTGTCAGTAAACAGTATGTCTGTGCAAAGTTAGAGGCCATTTCAATGGGAAAATTTGCCATCTGTAACTGATAATTTGGTACTGCACAATACTTTAGGCACATTAAAAAATGACCCTGTCTCAAGTCCAATAAAGGTAGGTGGGTCTCAAGAGTTGGTTGTTGTGAGAATTTGGCTTGGCATATGCTGGTCACTAGTTATAGTGGCCACCTTGCACCAGTCCAATTCGACTCTTATGGTAGATAGGTTTAAGACAACTTTTTAAAGAAAGCTATCCTAGTGGTAGCTGTGGAAAGCAGCCTTCAGGCTAAGTCTCAGAGGAATGTAAAGCAGCGTGTTTTACCTTATAATCTCTTGAATTACCAAATGAAAGGACACCACACAGGTATATATATCAAATATATATGTATTTATTACTAGACACACTCTACTAATCCCTTTATGAGATTAGAAGCCAGGTACTCATTCAAATGTCAACGTTTCACAATAAATTAAGCACAAATAAGGCTGGAGCCCTAGCGGCGTACCAGACCATATACTAAAAAAATTGTATAACAATGTCGACTTGCAAAATGACACGGCCTAGGGCCTGGGGAATCGCTGGGGCTTCACTACTGCAGTGTTAGCAGGTAAGTAACAGGCCCACGGGAGACGCGTGCAGTGTGTGAACACAGCCGCGGGTTCCCTATTGATTATAATGGTGCAAGTCGCGGTTTGATTTTTAAAGCTTTAGGGTATTTCGAAGAAGACTACAAGCAAGCCACTTACAAGGTAAGTAATTCGAGGGCCAACACACACTAGGGCACCGTAGTGCACGAGTTACCTCACCCAGGGAAGCCGGGTGCATAGGTGTCTTTTGGTGTCAGGTCGCGTCGCTGTTTTCTATGGAGACCAAAGAAGACTTGCTGCTTGCATCGCCTGAAGAAGTGTCCGGTGGAATCCGAAGGTGGATTCAAGCTGCTGAAGATCTGAACATTGAAGGGACAGTGTTCAAAGTCACTTGCCAGTGACCGGTGGCCAGGAATATGGATGACCACAGATGTCGCGTGATTTCAGATCATCGATGGTGTTTTGACTCTTTGCTCACGAGATCCAGGAGAGATCGAAGATGACTAGCAGCTGGATTTTGATTGTCCAACAACGTCTGCAGCTGATGGCAGTATTGGCAACTGGATTGGAGCCAACAAGCCTTAGCAACTGCAAGTCTTGTGTAGACTAAAGAAAGTCAATGGTACAGACCAGCAAGGTCTTAGGGACTCACCCAGCAAAGGTAAGTGAGGGCAGTCCTGGAGCAACCAGGGAAGTCCTTTGAGTTGTTAAGAAAGTCTTCGGGGGACCCACTAGCCAACAGGCAAGGGATCGCAAAGTCGCCTCTTCAGAAAATGCTTCATAGGAGCCCACAGTCACTCGGGATGGGGTAGGCCACTGATTTTTGCTGCAAAACCTGCTGGAGGCTTGGGCCACAAATGGTTCAAAGCACAAGTTCATAGAACGTTGTTAACGGATTGCACTCGACAATAGTGCATGGTCCCCGGGTATTGCTGTTCCTCATCACTCGTGGGGTACATTCGCCACAACTTTGCTGGGGACTCACAATCGCCATCGAGAAGTCAGGAAATCCACTTCTGGGGCAGCAGGGACTTCGAACTCCGGAGGGAGCGGGAAAGTTTGCAACTGTTGATTAAGGGTTTTGGTGTCTGCCAAGCAGGGGAGTCACTCCTTGACTCCAAGGGAGATTTTTCTGTCTTCCAAAGGTAGTGGAACGTCAAAGGGCAGCATCAGGAGGGCAGCCCAGTGTCTGTGCTGGTGGCATCCATTTTGTGATGCCAGGGCTCTTTTAGATTTCTGTCGTTTAGTACAGTGGGTACATGTCATCCCCTCTAGAAGGGTAGGATCATACTCCCACACTAGTTACTGGTGTGGGGGTATGATTCCAAGTTGTTTGACACCAAACACGACATGTTTTGATGCAGTCATTCCAAAGTTAGCATTTACCGCAAGGTTATAATGCACTTAAGAGTATATGGTTTAACCGCATCCACAAACAGCCACAAGGAATAGACCCTGCCAGCTGCAAAGGGGCCCTGCTCAGGCAGAGGCACCCCCTCACATAGTAAACCAAGCACCCGGCCCTCAGGATTGATAGGGTCTGCCATAGGGGTGGCTGATAGGTTTATATGTGTGTGTATGGTGAGATATAGAAACCTATATCTCTGTGAGGAGTGCTAACACTACCTCACACAGGCTGCAGTAGCAGGCCTGTGGTGTCAAATTGAGTCTGCTTCCCAGGGGTGGCATAATACATGCTTCAGCCCCTGGTAGGCCTGTGAAGTACCAATGCCCTAGGTACCTAAGGTACCATATACTAGGGGCTCATAAGGTACCACAGTATCCAATCACTAGTGCATCTAATATGCACACCAAGCCGTTTAGAGAGAACAGAGAGACTGGGGCCTTGATTAGCAGGGACCCAGCCAGACCATAGCCAGAAACCAGTGTATACATCAGAAAAAAAGTGGGGGCAACAGAGGTGCAGATCCTACTCTCCTACAAAACCCCCTCCCTCAAACGCAGGGACATTAAACTAACCTTGACCAGTTGAGTCTTCATGTTCTAAGTCGAAATACCTTGAGAGTCCATCTGCATTGGCATGTTGGGTCCCAGGTCCATGTTCCACTGTGTAGTCCATCCCCTGTAGGGAAATGGATCACCTGAGCAATTTAGGATTTTCACATTTCATCTGTTTGAGCCTTAGGAGGGGCTTGTGGTCAGTCTGAACTATGAAGTGAGTACCAAACAAGTATGGCCTCAGCTTCTTCAGGGCCCACACCACAGCAAAGGCCTCCCTCTCTATAGCTGACCAACGTTTCTCTCTAGGGGTCAGCCTTCTGCTTATGAAAGCTACTGGCTGGTCTTGACCTTCATCATTAAGTTGAGACAGTACAGCTCCCACCCCCAGCTCTGAAGCATCTGTTTGAACAATTAACTTCTTTTTGTAATCTGGACTCTGTAAGATGGGGGCAGTGCACATGGCCTGCTTGAGGTCATCAAATGCCTTTTGACAGCTAGCTGTCCACTGAACCAATTTTGGCCTTTTCTTAGAGGTCAGATCATTTAAGGGGGTCACTATAGATCCATATCCCTTAACAAACCTCCTATAGTACCCAGTCAGGCCTAAAAAGGCTCTAACCTGTGTCTGGGTTGTTGGAGCTACCCATTCCATTATGGTTTGGATTTTGCTCTGCAATTGTTTAACCTGGCCTCCACCAACAAGGTGGCCCAGGTACACAACCTGACTCTGCCCTATCTGGCACTTGGTGGCCTTGATAGTGAGGCCTGCTTTTTGCAGGGCCTCCAAAACTTTTCTGAGGTGGACCAGGTGATCCTTCCAGGTGGAACTAAAGACAGCAATATCATCAAGATGAGCTGAGCAATAAGTTTCCATACCAGTCAGAACTTTATTAACCAACCTCTGAAAAGTGGCAGGTGCATTTTTCAAACCAAAGGGCATTACTACAAAGTGATAGTGCCCGCCAGGGGTTGAAAATGCTGTTTTGGCCTTGGCATCATCAGCTAACTTGATTTGCCAGTAGCCAGCTGTTAGGTCAAATGTACTAAGATACTTGGCTGAGGCCAAAGTGTCTATAAGTTCATCTGCCCTTGGTATTGGGTAGGCATCAGTCCTGGTGACTGCATTGAGGCCTCTGTAGTCAACACAAAACCTCATTTATTTCTTACCACCCTGGGTATGAGGTTTTGGTACAAGGACTACTGGGCTAGCCCAAGGGCTATCTGAGGGCTCAATAACACCTAGTTCCAACATTTTCTGGACTTCAGTCCTGATACAATCCCTGACATGGTCAGGTTGCCTGTAGATTTTGCTCTTTACAGGCAGACTGTCTCCAGTGTCCACCTCATGGGTGCACCAGGAAGTCTGACTTGGGGTCAGGCTAAACATATGTCTAAACTGTTGTAGCACTTGTCTACATTCAGTTTGCTGATGCTCAGTGAGGCTGCTTGCCAAAGCAACACCATCAACTGACCCATCATCAGGGTTCTGTGAGAGCAGGTCAGGGAGAGGGTCACTCTCCTCCTCCTGGTCCTCATCAGTTGCCATGAGCAAGCCCATGTCAGCCCTGTCCACATAGGGCTTAAGTCTGTTGACATGGAGCTCCCTAAGGGGGCTCCTGGGAGTTCCAAGATCCACCAAGTAGGTGAATTCTCCCTTTTTGTCAACAATTGTATGGGGGCCACTCCATTTGTCCTGGAGAGCTGCTGGGGCCACAGGCTCCAACACCCACACTTTCTGGCCTGGCTGATGGACAGCCAGGACAGCCTTTTGGTCATGCCAAGCTTTTTGTAATTCTTGGCTCGCCTCAAGGTTTTTAGTTGCCTTCTTCGTGTACTCTGACATCCGGGAGCGGAGACCAAGTACATAGTCCATCACATCCTGTTTGGGAGGTTTTGAGAGGTAACTCCCATCCCTCCTTCACCAGACATAAGGGCCCTCTTACAGGGTGCCCAAGCAGAACTTCAAAAGGGCTGTAGCCAACCCCCTTCTGTGAGACCTCCCTGTATGCAAACAGAAGGCAGGGAAGTAAAAGGTCCCATTTTTGCCTAAGCTTTTCTGGGAGGCCTTTAATCATTCCCTTTAGGGTTTTGTTGAACCTTTTAACTAACCCATTGCATTGTGGGTGATAAGGAGTAGTGAACTTGTAGTTCACACCACACTCCTTCCACATTGCTTTTAAATATCCTGACATAAAGTTTGTATGTCTGTCAGAGATGACCTCCTTAGGAAAACCCACCCTGGAGAAAACTCCAATGAGGGTAGTCCTTAGGGGTATAGTTTCTGGATATCTGGTGGCATGATCCACTACCACCAGTATAAATCTGTGCCCAGATGCTGTTGGAGGGTCAAGGGGAACAACAATGTCAATCCATACCCTTTCAAAGGGAACCCCCCACCACAGGTAGTGGTATCAGGGGGGCCTTTGTTGTGCCACCTGACTTGCCACTGTCTTGGCAAGTGACACAGGAGCCACACAACTGCTTGGTGTCCTCAGACATGTGTGGCCAATGAAAATGAGGGACAAGCCTGTCCCAGGTCTTGTTTTGGCCCAAGTGTCCTGCCAATGGGATATCATGTGCTAGGGTCAAGAGGAACCCCCTAAACTTCTGAGGTATTACCAACCTCCTGGTGGCTCCAGGGGTAGGATCTCTAGCCTCTGAATATGGGAGTCCCTCATCCCAATAAACTTTATGGGACCCACTAGCACTCCAAGCAGCCTCAGCAGCAGCTTGCTGTCTGAGGGGTTCAAGAGAGGGGCAGCACTGTTGCTCTTTGCTCAGATCTTCCCTGGAAGGTCCCCCTGCCCCCAAGAACTCAACCTGACCAGGCTCAAGTTCCTCTAGGGCAGGTCCTTCTTCAGGCTCTGCTTCTCCTCCCTCAGGAGGGGAATCTGAGATCTGAGACAGAGGGGAAGGCACAGCCTTGACCCTACTGCTCCTCCTCTTGGGTAGCATCTGGTCCATAGTTTCAGGATCCAGAGATGGTTCAGCTTTATGCATTTTGGCCTGTGACCTGGTCACAGCAAACACCTCTGCAGGTATGCCCAACATCTCAGCATGAGTCCATAACTCCACTTCAGACCAGGCTGAAGTCTCCAGATCATTGTCCAACAAACATTCGACAGGGAGGTCTGCACTGACTACTACCTTTTTGAGGCCAGTTACCCCTCCCCAGGAGAAATGCACAACTGCCAGACTATGGTTGGTCCTGACATTACTTGCATTGGTCACCTGGCACATTTCAGACAGGATGATCTGTGCAGGGTCCACTAGATCCTCTGCCACCATGGTGACACTAGCACCTGTGTCCCTGAATGCCAAAGCCTGTTTGCCATTTATGATAGGCTGCTGTTTGTACTTGCCCAGATTACTGGGGCTCACTAGGAAGGACATATCAAGGTCTCCCTCACAAACTAGTAATGCCTCTGTTGGTACTCTGACTAGGCCAGAGTCCACATCAGAACCCAGGGTCAACCCTACTACACCTTTACTCTGATTATTACCTCCACCAATGACTGCACTAGGGGGAACAGTTGCCTTAGGGGCTGGAGTGGTGGTGGTTTGGTCTTTGGACTTGGATCAGAAGTCCAGTTCCCTTTCTGTTTACAGAATTTGCACCAGGGCTTCTTTTGGCCTTTTCCCTTTGTAGACTGTGAATCCCCACCAGTTGCAGATTTTTGGGGCCCTTGTGAAGACTTCTGGTCTTTTGACTTATCCCCACCTTTATCTGAGCGTTTAGGATCTTGCTTCTTGGTTTCACCCCCTTGGTTCTGGGTTTTCTGCCTCACCCTGGTTCTGACCCATTTGTCTGCCTTCTTTCCCAATTCTTGGGGAGAGGTCAGATCAGAGTCCACCAGGTACTGATGCAACAACTGGTTTTGGCAATTATTAAGGATCTGTTCTCTCATTATAAGATTATACAATCCCTTAAAATCAGTAACTCTACTACCAACCAGCCAAGCCAACCTTCTAGAGCCTTGGTTGCACAATCAACAAAGTCTGTCCAATCCTGAGTCTGTGCTTTCTGGGTATCTCTGAACTTCAACCTGTACTGTTCAGTGGTTAAGCCAAACCCATCTATTAATGCACTCGTTAGGGCTTCATAGTCATCAGCATCCTCTTCTCTAACAGTGGGGAGCTTATCTCTAGCTTTATCTGAAAAGGAGAGCCACAAGATTGCTGCCCACTGTTTCTGGGGGACCTGTTGAACTTTACAGGCCCTCTCCATAGCAGTTATCCATTTGTGGATATCATCCCCACTCTGCTAGGGAGGAACAACCTTGGACAGGTTCCTATAGTCTGGAATGTAATCTCTGCCTCTAGGGACACTGTTGCTGCCACCAGGGGTATCTAACCCCTCTTTCCTAGAAGATCTCTGGAGCTCAAAGGCTTCTCTATCTAAGGCCAATTGCTTGGTTCTGAGGGCAAGCCTAGCTTCCTCATACTGGATCATGTTGTACCTTCTTTCAGAGGAGGTCTCTCTATGAAAGTATGAGTTCCTCTGATGGACAGATTCTCTGTTAGAGTGACATGAGTGGTTAGATTCCCTTGAAGGGGACCTAGGCCTCTCTTCCACTCTATCAGACCTCTTAGGGGGGATTCCTCTGTCCTGTTCAGACTTTTCTGGGTCTGGCCCTCCAATTACAGAGTCCTGCTCATCCTGATTTTCATCATCAGACCCAGACACTGTAATTGACCCACCCCCTGATCCAGATCCACCAGCTTCTAGAGCCAGTCTAAGATCATCTGCTACTAGTAGATTTATCAGGTGTTGTGTGGAGGGACTCTGTCCTTGCTTCAGGTGTCTTTCAACACACATGGCCTTCAAGTCAAAGTAGGTCATGTCCTTGTACTGAGGCTGGGTGGACCCACTGGCTCCATCCATTGAGGACATTCTAGTGTTATACAGTGTTGCACTACCTACACTAGTGTGTGGCCTACTGAACCTAGCTTGAGCTGTAGCAAGGGTGTGCTATCCCTTCACAAACAGCTCTAAGTTCAGTAGAACTTATTGATACTAAGCTTGACTTTATATGTACCTTTAGTACCTTAAGTGGTTTTCAGTTAGTAATCCAAATAGAGATTGTCTGTTAAAACAATGGCAAGCTGGAATCCCACACGCTGCCCACCAATGTGAGAAGTTGGCTTGGCATATGCTGGTCACTAGTTATAGTGGCCACCTTGCACCAGTCCAATTTGACTCTTATGGTAGATAGGTTTAAGACAACCTTTTAAAGAAAGCTATCCTAGTGGTAGCTGTGGAGAGCAGCCTTCAGGCTAAGTCTCAGAGGAATGTAAAGCAGCTTGTTTTACCTTATAATCTCTTGAATTACCAAATGAAAGGACACCACACAGGTATATATATCAAATATATATGTATTTATTACTAGACACACTCTACTAATCTCTTTATGAGATTAGAAGCCAGGTACACATTCAAATGTCAATGTTTCACAATAAATTAAGCACAAATAAGGCTGGAGCCCTAGGGGCGTACCAGACCATATACTAAAAAAATGGTATAACAATGTCGACTTGCAAAATGACAAGGCCTAGGGCCTGGGGAATCGCTGGGGCTTCACTACTGCAGTGTTAGCAGGTAAGTAATAGGCCCACAGGAGACGCGTGCTGTGTGTGAACACAGCCGCGGGTTCCCTATTGATTATAATGGTGCAAGTCGCGGTTTGATTTTTAAAGTTTTAGGGTACTTCGAAGAAGACTACAACCAAGCCACTTACAAGGTAAGTAATTCAAGGGCCAACACACACTAGGGCACCGGAGTGCACGAGTTACCTCACCCAGGGAAGCCTGGGTGCATAGGTGTCTTTTGGTGACGGGTCGCTGTTTTCTATGGAGACCAAAGAAGACTTGCTGCTTGCGTCGCCTGAAGAAGTGTCCGGTGGAATCTGAAGGTGGATTCAAGATGCTGAAGACCTGAAAATTGAAGGGACAGTGTTCAAAGTCACTTGCCAGTGACCGGTGGCCAGGAATATGGATGACCACAGATGTCGCGTGATTTCAGGTCGTCGATGGTGTTTTGACTCTTCGCTCACGAAGTCCAGGAGAGATCGACGATAACCAGCAGCTGGATTTGGAGTGCCCCGCAACGTCTGCAGCTGATGGCGGTGTTGACAACCGGATTGGAGCCAACAAGCCTTAGCAACTGTAAGTCTTGTGTAGACTGATGAAAGTCAATGGTGCAGACCAGCAAGGTCTGAGGGACTCACCCAGTGACGGTAAATGAGGGCCGGCCTTGTGCAACCAGGGGAGCCCTTTGAGTTGTTAAGAAAGTCTTCGGGGGACCCTCTAGCCAACGGGCAAGGGATCGGAAAAATGCCTCTTCAGGAAATGCTTCACAGGAGCCCACGGTCACTCGGGATGGGGTAGGCCCCTGATTTTTGCTGCAAGACCTGCTGGAGGCTTGGGCCACAAATGATCCAAAGCACAAGTTCATAGAACATTGTTAAGGGATTGCACTTGACAATAGTGCACGGTCCCCAGGTATTGCTGTTCCTCGTCACTCGTGGGGTCCACTCGCCACAGCTTTGCTGGGGACTCACAATGGCCATCGAAAAGTCAGGAAATCTACTTCTGGGGCAGCAGGGACTTCGAACTCCGGCGGGAGCAGGAAAGTTTGCAAATGTTGATTAAGGGTTTTGGTGCCTGCCAAGCAGGGGAGTCACTCCTTGACTCCAAGGGAGATTCTTCTGTCTTCCAAAGGTAGTGGAATGTCGAAGGGCCAGGATTCTTCTTTGTAGGGCGTCGTCTAGGGTTATCTGAATTGCAATGGCAATGCTTGCTATCTTATAGTGAAGATAGGGGTGGGACTAGCTCTATGACCACTCCTCTAGGAGGGTCAGGGGAGGGGTGGTTACACCCACTTCCCTTTGTCCAGTTTCGCGCCAGAGCAGGGACAGGTAGCCCCTGAACCGGTTTGAGCTCTCATATGCACAGAGGAGCCTACTGCTCCCCCAGTGCAGGACTTCAAAGCACTCTAAGAGTGCACCCACCCAACTCCAATACACTAAATCCTGTCTGGAAGGTAGTGACACCTCCCTGTGACAGGGTGCCTTTTGTTGGGCTCCCTCCACTGCGAGTTTCAGTCAGCAGCAGGAGGGCAGCCCAGTGTCTGTGCTGGTGGCATCCATTTTGTTATGCCAGGGCTCTTTTAGATTTCTGTCGTTTAGTACAGTGGGTACATGTCATCCCCTCTAGAAGGGTGGGATCATACTCCCACACTAGTTACTGGTGTGGGGGTATGATTCCAAGTTGTTTGACACCAAACACGACATGTTTTGATGCAGTCATTCCAAAGTTAGCATTTACCGCAAGGTTATAATGCACTTCAGAGTATATGGTTTACCCACATCCACAAACAGCCACAAAGAATAGACCCTGCCAGCTGCAAAGGGGCCCTGCTCAGGCAGAGGCACCCCCTCACATAGTAAACCAAGCACCCTGCCCTCAGGATTGATAGGGCCTGCCATAGGGGTGGCTGATAGGTTTATATGTGTGTGTATGGTGAGATATAGAAACCTATATCTCTGTGAGGAGTGCTAACACTACCTCACACAGGCTGCAGTAGCAGGCCTGTGGTGTCAGATTGAGTCTGCTTCCCAGGGGTGGCATAATACATGCTTCAGCCCCTGATAGGCCTGTGAAGTACCAATGCCCTAGGTACCTAAGGTACCATATACTAGGGGCTCATAAGGTACCACAGTATCCAATCACTAGTGCATCTAATATGCACACCAAGTCGTTTAGAGAGAACAAAGAGACTGGGGCCCTGATTAGCAGGGACCCAGCCAGACTATAGCCAGAAACCAGTGTATACATCAGAAAAAAAGTGGGGGCAACATAAGTGCAGATCCTACTCTCCTACAGTTGTTCTAAAAAGTGGGTCGTGGTTCTAAAAAGATTGGGAACCACTGACTTAGAGACTCACAGCATGACAGTTGGAGTCAAGCCCAGGTCTAGTTGCTACTGATCAGCTGGGCAGTTGCAGGAAAGGCCTCTTAGAGCTTGTTGTATCCCTGTAGATTGAACATGAGGTCAGCCGTATGACCCTAGGAGTCCACTTCCTTATCGTGGGTACAAGAGGAAGGGCAGGTTCCAGTCTTCTAGGCTCTTCTCAGGTCTCAGACAGCAGATGTAGTGCTCTTTTGATCTTCCACAGGTCCAGGAGTGTCCTCAAGTCGGTGCCTATCGATACCACATGTATTACTGGCATGAGCTAGAGGGTGGGAATGACCCCTGAGGGCTCCCTAAGCAATAGGAGACAGGTTCCCACGGCTAACCCTACTCAAGAACATTTTCAAAATGGGTGAACTCTTCAGCCACACTAAACTTGGATTCTGTCGGCTGGGGTTAAGTGTGGAGTATACTATGGTAATCCTAGTGCCCTCCCAAATCTATCACTAAAATACAGTTCTAAACAGTCCCTGTACACCAAACAAACTCAGAGACAGAATTCTGATAAAATCAAAACTCAGCTTTTGGCAATCAGACAGTGGATACACATAAAGTGTTATGCCATTCTGTTTTCCTCATTTTAAGTGCGCCCAGAATGTTATATGTAAAACTCCAGCCGACCTGTTAAGCAGGATGTGACATTCAAGCAGAATTTAACATTCTAATGTCAAAGGGGATGCCTACAGCCTCTAAACCAGTTCTGGGGGAGCTCCTCCTTCCACTGGGGTTGATGCCTGGCAACTAGAAGGACAAAAGGATTGGTAGGCCCAGGTGCGAGATACATCTGCTTGTGACAGGGGAGGCCCCTATGAAGTACACCACCGAGGCCATAGGCAGGTAAACAGTAACTTTTCCAAACTGTCTTTCCTGTGATAGTAGGACAAAAATTCGAATTATTTTGCTAGCTGTTACCAATTTGAAATTACAATTATAAGGTATTTTAATGTATTCCAGCACTTCCCTATGGAAGCAGCCAGACTTGCTACAGTGAAAATAGTTTTTATGCTTTTTCACCGTAAGAACATGCAGAATATTAAACTTCTACACATCCTGCTTTTAAATAGCTGGCATCCTGCCCAATGGACAAAAGGGCCAACATTAAGGGTGACTTATTAATATTTAAAAGGAAGGTTTGGGTCTGTCAAAAGGGTTTATTTTGAAAGGTTGAATTGTCAGGTTAAAACTGCACAGCCAGGCTACAGTGGTAACCGCAGAGACATGCCTTACTCCATCACTGCAGTGGTTGACACAGTGAATGCCGCAGTGCACTGGTGACATTTAACTTACAGGCCTTGGGTGCAGTTTGGGAACTATATGCTAGGGACTTATAGCTATGTTAAATATGCCAATCTGGAGTATATGAATTTTGCCATGTTGAAACGAGAAGCACAACAAGCATGTTACCACTAGTTAGCAGGGTAAAGTGCACAGAGTTACATAACTAGCAAAAATAGGGTTCAGCAAAAAGGCCAATAATTCAGGGTGACCCTGAAGAGAGGGCAAATTTCCAACAACCACTCCTGACCTCCTTTCTGCACACTTACCTCATCCAGGTAACATGCAGCTCGGATGCTGGCTCATTGGTTTCATGCCGACGTGCCGTACAACAATGCTGCTGAACATCTGGCGGTTCTAGGCTATATGCAAAGGCTAAAAACACCCTTTAACCCCTAGAGTATATTGCGAGGAACAGTTTGGCACTTGTTACCTGTGTTTTTGGAGGATTAAGATGCCAGGCCATTCACAGCCTCTCTAACAACGGCAGTCGTGACACACTAGAGCCAGAGCGAGGTGTGCGTCATTTCCGGCTACCTTAATGGACACAGCAAAGCAGGGGTAGGGAAGAATAATTGTGACTCTGTGTGACCACAAATAACTTCTCTAGTTCTGGGCTTTTCTGGGATCTCTTGTTTTATTTCTCTGTGTTCGTCCAGTTCAACGGCAATAGCTCCCAGAAAGCAGTGCTTTGTTAAATGACACTGCATGATTTGAAACAGACTGTCACGGGCATGGAATCATTTAACAAGTGCTAGCATGGCACCACCACCAGAGCCCTGTGTAAACCATTAATGGAATGATTGCTAACGGAGCCTTCCATTCTCCACCACATTATCCGTAGATACACTCACTCGTTCATTTACCCGTTCACTCTATCGCCCCTTGGCCTTTACCAGCCATTCATTCTCACACCCATCGGGCCATCTATTAATGCACTGAGTCACTCGGTGCACTTGTGTGCCCATTGAGCCATCTATACACGCATTCATTCATTCATCCATCCATCAGTGCACTCAATCATCAATCCAAACATCGACTTTTTCACGCATTCACCACTCACTTGCTAATCATGTTGTCAGGGAAGGAGAAAGACTTGTTTCCCAAAGACATTCTCATGACGTCAGTGCTCGTTTTTCTATCACATTCACTGACATCATAAATAGTGAAATGACTGGAATAACACCAATCGCCTCGAGTGCAACGAGGCTTTCCGCACAGACCTTACCACTGCTGCTAGATAGGTACCAGTGGTCTGAGGCTGCATTCCTAGGAGGTGAGGGAGTATGTATTCATGAGTGAAGCTCGAGGACTTCCGTGTCTGATGATGATGTCACGCCTCGGGTTGGGGACCGGGAGATGTCACAGCGAGGGGGGATAAGTGAGAAGGGCTTGGAGGGAAATCATGCCTGGAGGCTGTAGACTGAGGGGGGTTTCGGGGTGGTCCTTCCCTGGGGAGGTCAGGAATCAATGTATTAATGTGCCGGAATGGGCAGTGGGACGGGAAGTGCATCTACTTGTTAATCAGTGGAATGGCTTTTTTAGTCCGTTGCTGTACAACGGATTTGAAACAGTAGAAAGTGTAAAATGTAAGTATTCTACCAACAGTTCATAAAATTGAAATAGGTAATTTCTCCGCAGTGTATAAAGGCTGTCGTAACACAGGAAGGAGTGGATTACTGGACAGTACTCGAGGGGAGGAGCAGGGCTGACAGGGAGATGTTGCAGTTTTTTATAGCGCTAAATCAACCCGAAGGTATCAGGGCGCTTTACTTGAGCACCAGTTACATGACAGAGGAGCACATTCATTATTAAGGCACGGGGAGATTTCAAAATCACAGGACGTTTGAACCTCCTGCCAGACTGGAACCTCGTGCCGGAACTTCAAGGTCGGCCGCTCTAGCCGTTAAACCACATCCTCTCCCATCTTGGATACGGTGATGTGGCCCAGTAAAAATCATTTTAATTTGTACAATGAAGGAGCGCTGTTTGAACAAGTGATGAGAATGCGGACTTTGATAAAAAGTTCCATTTGTTTTAAATGAAGACTTTAAAAAACCCTGCATTTTATATTGTTTCGAAAGGCGCGTGCCTTCCCAGCGGCACCAGAAGCAAAATCCTGTGAATGGAACGCTTATGATGTAACATCACTGTGATGTCACGAGGCACAGGGCAAATGCAGGGGGAAGGCCAACTCCGCAGTAGAGAGGAAAGGAGAGACCACTGTTGAGGAAGTGTGTCGGGCAGGAGGGGATTTTCTTTCAGGTTCATCGCAGGTTATTTTTGTCATGAAATATTTGGATTTACTTAACGAATACCGCAATACCAGTGCCTTGCCTGCTCCCCCGTTAATCTTAAAACACATGGCATCACCCACAAAGTTGTGATGTATGATGACACGTCGAAAAAACAACATTGTGACGTGTCCTTGGTAGAAGAGGCTGGTAACCAGACAGCTGCAGCATTGCACTCGGGGACACCGGACGGAGAGGAGGGCTGCTGGCGGCTGGATCTCGGGGCAGGGAGAGGCCGAATCTGCAGGGTCTGAGCAGGCTCTGAAAAGGGAAAGGGGCGGTGAGAGGTGTGGGACGGAATAAGGAGACAAGGTGAATGAATAAACCAAACTGAAAGCTAAACTTGAAATCAAACTGAAAGCTAACTTGAAACTGACTTGATACTGACTTGAAATTCCAATACCCTTCCCTGAAAACCAAACTGAACTTTAAACCAAACTTGAAACTGACTTGAAATTCCAATACCCTTCCCTGAAAACCAAACTGAACTTGAAACCAAACTTCAAACTGACTTGAAATTCCAATACCCTTCCCTGAAAACCAAACTGAACTTGAAACCAAACTTGAAACTGACTTGAAATTCCAATTCCCTTTCCCCTTTTCATCTTCACTTTTTCCGTCCATTTCATTTCCTTTCATTTCTTCTTTTCTCTTTTCCTTTCTTTCATTTCCATTACCCCCCCCCCACACCACCACCTCTCTCTTTCTCTCCTCTCCCCTTCTCCTCCTTTCTTTTCTGCCCTTCCTTTCCCTCCTGGCCTTCCTTTCCCTCCTGCCATTCCCTGCTCGCCTGCCCTTTCCTGCCCTCCTGCGGTTACTTGCCCTCCTATCCTTCATTTCCCTCCTGCCCTGCCTCTCCCTCCTGCTCTGCCCTCCTGTCCTACCCTGGAGCCCTGACCCCTGTCTTGCCTTCCTCCCTTGCCACCTGCTCTGACCTCCTGCCTTGCCCCTCTGCCCTCCCACATGCCCTCCTACCCTGCCCCCTGCCCTGCCTTGCACTCTGCCCTCTTGCCCTCCCACCCTGCTCCACTGCCCCACCTTCTTCCCTACCCCACTGTACTGCCTTCCTGCAAACCTGCCCTCCCATTCTGGCCTCCTGCCCTGCTCTGCCTTGCCATCCTTTCCTGCTCTACCCCACCATGCTCTGCCCTCTTACCCAGCCCATTCCTTTCATTCCTTTCCTTTCCTTATGCCTCCTCTCGTATACCCTTCCAAACTAACCCAACCATCCGCTTCCCTGTCTCCTCCTAAACCCCTTCGCTATCTCCTCATATACCTGCTCCTGTCTTCTCCTGTAACCCTTCCCTTCCTACTCCTATACCCCTTACATTCCCTTCCTCTTCCTATACCCCTTCCCTTCCTCCCCCCATAACCTTTCCCTTCCTCCTGCTATACTTTTCCATGTCTCCTCCTATATCCATTCCCTCCCTTCTCCTATATACCTTCCCTTCCTCCTCCTATACCACTTCCCTTCCCTGTCTCCTCCTATACTCATTCCATTCCCTTCCCTGTCTCCTCCTACACCCCTTCCTTCCCCTCTCTCCTCCTACACCCCTTCCCTTTCCTCCTCTTTCCTGTCCTCTCCTATACCCATTTCTTTCCCAGCCCCTCTTATAACCCTTCCCTTGCCTTCCCTTCCCTATTTCCTCCTATACCTCTTCACTGTCTTCTCCTATACCCTTTCCTTTCCCTTCACTTCCCTGCCTCCTCCTATACCCCTTATCTTCCATTCTCTGTCTCCTTCTATACCCATGCCCTGTCTCCTCCTAAACTCCTTCCCTGTCTCCTCCTATACTCCTTCCCTTCCCTGTCTCCTCCTATACCCCTTCCCTATACCCCTTCCCTTCCACGTCTCCTCCTATACTCTTGCCTTCCCTGTCTCCTCCTCTACCCCTTTCCTTCACTGTCTCTTCCTATACCACTCCCCTGTCTCCTCCTATACCCCTTCCCTGTCTACTCCTATACCTCTTCCCTTCCCTGTCTCACACACCTTCCCTCGCCTTCCTTGTCTCCTCCTATACCCCTTCTCTCTCTCCTCTTCTCTTCTCTTCCCACCCCCTTTCCATTTACCTTTCCTTCCCTTCCCATACCCTCCACTCCCCTTCCCTTCCCCTTCCCTTTACCCTCCGCTCCGCTCCCCTTCCCATCTCCCTTTCCTTTCTCCTCCCTTTCCTTTGCCCTTTCCCCCCTTGCCTTTTCCCCTTTCATATCCCCCTTCCCTTCATTTGCCTTCCCTGCCCTTTATTTCCCTTTGCTTGTGTCCGCCTACCCCCTTCCAACCCCCACTTTACCTCCCGTTCATTCTTCCCTTCTCTTCCCAGTCTCCTCCTATTACCCTTCCATGTCTCCTCCTATACGCCTTCCCTATCTCTGTCCATACCCTTTCCCTTCTCTGTCTCCTCCTATACCCCTCTCTTCCTTTCCCTTTTTCCTCATACCCCTTGCCTTTTGCCTCCTATTTTCCGTCCCTTCCCTGTTCCCCCTATCCTCCTGCCTTCCATGTCTCCTATATCCCTTCCCTTCCTTGTCTCCTCCCATACCACTTCCCTGTCTCCACCTATATTATTCCCTTTCTCCTTCTATACCCCTTCCCTTTCTTCTCCTATACCCCTTCCCTGTTTCCTCCTATACCCTTCCATTCCTTTCCTTCCCTTCCCTGTCTATACCCCTTCCCTTTCTCCTCCTATACCCCTTCCCTGTCTTCTCCTATACCCCTTCCCTTCCACGCTTCATCCTATACCCCTTCCCTTCCCTGTCTCCTACGCCTTTCCTCCCCTTACCTGTCTCCTCCTATACCCCTTCCCTTTCCCTTCCCCTTTCCCTTCCCCCTTCCCTTCTCTTCTCTTCTCCCTTCCTTTACCTTCCCTTCCATTTATCCCTCCTCCACTCCCCTCCCCTTCCCTTCCCCCTTCCCTTCCCTTCCCTTCCCCTCCCCTCCCCCTTTCCTTTCTCCTTCTCCCTTTGCTTTGCCCATTTCCCCTTTTCATTTTCCCCTTCCCTTCATTTCCCTGCCCTTCCCTCTCTCCGCTTATACCCTTCCAGCCCCCACGTTCCCTCTCTTTCCTTCTTCCTTTCTCTGCCCTGTCTCCTCATATTACCCCTCCCTGTCTCCTATACTCCTCTCTTTTTCCTCATACTCCTTATTTTTTTCCTCCTATACCCCATCTCTTCCCTGTCTCCTATACCCCTTCCCTGCCTCCTACTATACCCCTTCCCTCTCTTACTTGTCCCCTATACCCCTTCCCTGCCTCCTACAATACACCTCCCCTCTCTTACCTGTATCCTCATTTATCCCTACCCTTCCCAGTCTCCTCCTATAACCCTTTCTTTCCATTCCTTTCCCTGTCTGTCCCTTTACCCCTTCCCTGCCTCTTCCTATACCCCTTCCCTGTCTCCTCCCATACCCCTTCCCTTCAATGTCTCCTATACCCCTTCCCTGTCTCCTTCTATATCCCTTCACTTTCCTGTCTCCTTCTATACCCCTTCCCTTCACTGTCTTCTCCTCCTATACCCCTTCTTTCCCTGTCTCGTGTTATACCCCTCTCCTTCCCTTCTTCCCTCCCCTTCTTCCCTTCTCCCTTTTCCCTTCTCTTTCCATTCCCTTTCCCCTCTCCTTCTCCTCCATTTCCTTTCCCTTTTCCCTTCCCACTTCCCCCTTTCCTTTGCCCTTTTACCATTTTCCTTTTCTGCTTCTCCTTCCTCTTCCCTTCCTCCTCTTATACCCCTTCTCTTCTCTTCCCTTCCCTGTCTCCTCCTATAACCCTGCCCTTTCCTTCCCTGTGTCCTATACCACTTCCCTTTCATTCCCAGTCTCCTCCTATACCCCTTTCCTGTCTTCTACTAAACCCCTTCCCTGTATCCTCCTATATCCCTTTCCTGTCTCCTACTAAACCCTTTCCGTCTCCTCATATACCCCTTCCCTTCCCTGTCTCCTCCTATACCCCTTCCCTGTCTCCTCCTATACCCCGGCCCTTCCCTTCCCTTCCTCCTACTATACCCCTTCCCTTCCCTGTCTCATACGCCTTTCCTCCCCTTACCTGTCTCCTCCAATACCCCTTCCCTTTTCCCTTCCCCCTGCCCGTCTCCCTTCCTTTACCTTCCCTTCCCTTCCCCCATCCCCACCCTTCCCCTCCACTCCCCTTCCTTTTTCCCTCCCCTTTCCATTCTCCTTCTCCCTTTGCTTTGCCCTTTCCCCTTTCCTTTCCCCTTTTCCCCTTTTCATTTTCCCCTTCTCTTCATTTCCCTTCCTTGCCCTTACCTGTCTCTGCCTATACCCTTCTAACCCCCACTTTCCCTCTCTTTCCTTCTTCCTTTCTCTTCCCTTCCCTGTCTCTTCATATTGCCATTCCCTTCCCTGTCTACTCCTATACCCCTCTCTTTTTCCCCATACTCCTTATCTTTTTCCTCCTATACCCCATTCCTTCCCTGTCTCCTATACCCCTTCCCTGCCTCCTCCAATACACCTCCCTTCTTACCAGTCTCATCCTGTATCCCTTTCCTTCCCAGTCTCCTCCTATACCCCTTTCCTTCCATTCCTTTCCGTGTCTGCTACTATACCCCTTCCTATCCCTGCTTTTTCCTTTACCCCTTCCCTGTCTCCTGTACACCTTCCCTTCACTGTCTCCTATACCCCTTCCCTGTTTCCTTCTATACCCCTTCCCTTCACTGTCTCCTCCTCCTCCTGTACCCCTTCCTTTCCATGTCTCCTTTATACCCCTTCCCTCTCTCCTATATCCCTTCCCTCCCCTTCTGTCTCCAACTAAACCCCTTCCCTGTCTCCTACTTTACCCCTCCCTTTCCCTTCTTCACTTCTCCCTTCTCTTCCCTTCCCCTTCCATTCCCTTTCCCTCTCCCCTCCCCTCTCCTTACGAATTTCCTTTCCTGTTCCCCTTTCCTTTGCCCTTTTGCCCTTTTCCACTTCTCTTTCCTCTTCCCTTCCCTGCCTCCTCTTATACCCCTTCTCTGCCCTTCCCTGTCTCCTCCTATACCCATGCCCTTCCATTAACTGTCTCGTATACCACTTCCCTTTCATTCCCTGTCTCCTCCTATTCCCCTGCCTTCCCTGTTTCCTCTTCTATCCCTTACCTTCCCTGTCTCCTCCCATACTACTCCCCTGTCTCCACCTATACCCTTCCCTTTCTCCTCCTATACCCCGTCTCTTCCCTGTTTCCTCCTATACCCTTCCCACTTCCTTTGCCTTTCCTTTCCTTTATCCCATCCTCCCCTCCCCTCCCCTTCCCTTGCCACTTCCCTTCCCTTCCCCTCCCCCTTTCCTCTTTCCTTTGCCCTTTTCCTCTTTTCATTTTCCCCTTCCCTTCCCTTCCCTTCATTTGCCTTCCCTGCCATTCCTTATCTCCGCCTATTCCCTTCCAAATCCCAACTTTCCTCCTCTTTCCTTCTTCCTTTCTCTTCTCTTCCCTCTCTCCTCATATTACCCTTCCCTGTCTCCTCCTATACACTTCTCTTTTTCCCCAAACCCCTTCTCTTTTTCCTACTATACCCCATCCCTTCCCTGTATCCTATACCCCTTCCCTCCCTCCTCCTATACCCCTTCCCTCTCTTCCCTGTCTCTTATACTCCTTCCCTGCCTCCTCCAATACACTTCCCTTCTCTTACCAGTCTCCTCCTGTATCCCTTCCCTTCCCAGTCTCCTCCTATACCCCTTCCCTGTTTTCTCCTATACCCCTTCCCTTCCATTTCTTTCCTTGTCTGCTCCTAAACCCCTTCCCTTCCCTGCCTCTTCCTATACCCATTCACTGTCTCCTCCTATACCCCATCCCTGTCTCCTCCTATACCCCTTCCCTGTCTCCTCCTATACCCCTTCCCTTCCCTGTCTCCTATACCTCTTCCCTGTCTCCTTTATTACCCCTTCACTTCCCTGTCTCCTTCTATACCCCTTCCCTTCACCGTCTCCTCCTCCTATACCCCTTCCCTGTCTCCTTTTATACACCTTCCCTCTTTCCTACATCCCTCCCTCCCCTTCTGTCTCCTTTTATACCCCTTCCCTTCTTCCCTTCTCCCTTCACTTCCCTTCCCCTCACCTTCCCTTTCACTTCCCCTCTCCTTCCCCATTTCCTTTCCCCTTCCCCTTCCCCCTTTCCTTTGCCCTTTTGCCCTTTTCCTTTCCTGCTTCTCCTTCCTCTTCCCTTCCCCGCCTCCTCCTATACCACTTCTCTTCACTTCCCTGTCTCCTCCTATACCCCTGCTCTTTCCTTCCCTGTGTTTTATACCCCTTCATTTTATTCCCTGTCTCCTCTTATACCGCTTTCCTGTCTACTCCTTAACCCCTTTTGTCTCCTCCTATAACCCTTCTCTTCCCTGTCTCCTCCTATACCCCTTCTCTGTCTCCTCCTATACCCGTTCCCTGTCTTCTATACCCCTTCCCTTCCATGTCTCCTCCTATTCCCCTGCCTTCCCTGTCTCCTCATCTATCCCTTCCCTGTCTCCTCATCTATCCCTTCCCTACCACCTCCCATACCACTCCCCTGTCTCCACCTATACCTTTTCCTTTCTCCTCCTATACCCCTCCCCTTCCCTTTCGCATCCTATACCCCTTCCCTTCCCTGTTTCCTCCTATACCTTTCCCTTCCATTCCCTTCCTTCCCTTCCCTGTCTATACCCCTTCCCTGTCTCCGCCTATACCCCTTTCCTTCCCTTCCATGTCTCCTCCTATACCCCTTCCCTTCCCTGTCTCATACGCCTTTCCTCCCCTTACCTGTCTCCTCCTATACCCCTTCCCCTTCCTTTTTTCCTTCCCTTCCCTTCTCTTGTCCCTTCCTTTACCTTTCCTTCCCTTCATCCCTCCCCCACCCCACCCCACCCCACCCCTCCACTCCCCTTTCCCTGTCTCCTTCTATATCCTTCTCTTTTTCCCCATACCCCTTTTCTTTTTTTCTTATGCCCCATCTCTTCCCTGTCTCCTATACCCCTTCCCTGCCTCCTCCTATACCCCTTCCCTCTCTTACCTGTCTCCTATGCCCTTTACCTGCCTCCTCCAATACACCTCCCCTCTCTTACCTGTCTAATCCTTTATCCCTTCCCAGTCTCCTCCTATACCCCTTCCCTGTTTTCTCCTATACCCCTTCCATTCCTTACCCTGTCTGCTCCTATACCCCTTCCCTGCCTCTTCCTATACCCCTTCCCTGTCTCCTCCTATACCCTCTCCCTTCCCTGTCTCATATACCCCTTCCCTGTCTACTTCTATACCCCTTCACTTCCCTGTCTCCTTCTATACCCATCCCTTCACTGTTTCAGCCTCCTATACCCCTTCACTGTCTCCAACTATACCTCTTCCCTGTCTCCTACTTTACCCATCCTCTTCAATTCTTCCCTCCCCTTCCCTTCCATTCTCCGTCTGTTCCCTTTCCTCCCCCTTTTCTTTCCCTTCCCTTTTCCTTTGCCCTTTCTCCTTTCCTTTCCACTTTTCCCTTTCCCCTTCCTCTTCCATTCCCTTCCCTGTCTCCTCCTATACCTTTTCCCTGTCTCCTCCTCTACCCTTTCCCTTCCCTGCCTCTTCCTATACCCCTCCTCTTTCGTCTCCCCCATACCGCTGCCTTTTCCTTCCCTGTCTCCTATATCCCTTCCCTTTCCTGTCTACTCCTATACCTCTTCCATGTCTCCTCCTATACCCCTACCTTTCCTGTCTCCTCCTCTACCCCTATCCTTTCCTGTCACCTCCTTTACCACTCCCCTGTCTCCTCCTATACCGTTTCCCTTCTATGTCTCCTCCTATATCCCTTCCCTGTCTCCTCATACGCCTTCACTTCCCTTCCCTGTCTCGAAGTGAAGAGGAAGGGAAAGGGTAAATGGGAAACGGGAAAGAGAAAGGAAAGGGGGAAGTGGTATAGGAGGAGATAGGGAAGGGAAGTGAAGGCGTATGAGGAGACAGGGAAGGGATATACCCCTTTCCCCTTTCTCTTCCTCTTCTCTTTCTTCTCTTCCCCCATTTGTTCACCTTTCCTTCCCTTCATCTCCTCCCCTTCCCTTCTCCCTTTCCTTTCCCCTTTCCTTTTCCCTTTCCCCTTTCCTTTGCCCCCTTCTTTTTCCCTTTTCCCCTGCCCGTCATTTCCCTGCCTTTCCTTTCCCTTCTCTGCCTATACCCTTCCAATCCCCACTTTCCCTCCCTTTCCTTCTTCCCTTCCCTTCCCTTCTCTTCCCTTCCCTTTCTCCTCCTATTACGCTTTCCCTTCCCTTCCCTGCCTCCTCCTATACCCCTCTTCCTTTCCCTGTCTCCTCCTATACCCCTCTCTCCCCCCTTCCCTATTTCCCCATACTTTTTCCTCCTAAACCCATCCTCCCCTGTCTCCTATACCCCTTCCCTGCCTCCTCCTATACCCATCCCCTGTCTGCTCCTATACCCCTCTCTTCCCTTCCCTTTCCCCATACCCTTTCCCTTTTTCCTTCTTAATCCCGTCATTCCCTGTCTCCTTTACCCCTTCCCTGCCTCCTCCTATGACCCTCCCCTCCCCTTCCTTGTCTTCTTCTTTATCTCTTCCCTTCCCAGTCTCCTCCTATACCCCTTACCCTATACCGCTTCCCTGTCTTCTCTTATACCCATTCCCTTCAATTCCTGTCCCTGTCTCCTACTGTACCCCTTCCCTGCCCTTTCCTATACCCCTTCCCTGTCTCCTTCTATGCCCCTTCCCTTTCCTCTCCTATACCCCTTCCCTTCCCTACCCTTCCCTGTCTCCTCCTATACCCCTTCCCTGTTTCCTTCTATACCCCTACCCTTCACGGTCTCCTTTTATACCCCTTATCTTCCCTGTCTCCTCCTATATCCCTTCCCATCCCTTCTGTCTCCTCCTATACCCCTTCCCTGTCTCCTACTTTACACCTCCCCTTAATTTCTTCCTTCCCCTTCCCTTCCCTCTTACCTTCCATTCCACTTCCGTTCCCTTTCTCCTCCCCTTTCCTTCCCCCTTTTTTCCCCTTCCCCTTCCCCCTTTCCTATCCCTTCCTCCTTCCCATTTCCTTTCCCCTTTCCCCTTTCCTTTGCCTGTTTGCCCTTCCCCTTCTTCTCCTTTCCCTGCCCTTCCGGTCCCTTCCCTGTCACCGCCTTTACCCTTCCAACCCCATCTTTCCATCCCTTTTCTTCTTCCCTTCCCCTCCGTTCCTTTTTCTTTCCTTTCCGTCCCTTCCCTTCCTTTTCCTGTCCTCTGTCCTATCCCCTTCCAATCCCTCCGATCCTCTTCCCTTTCATGTCTTTTCCCATGCCTTTTTTCCTTTCCTTCCCTTTTCTCTCCTTTCCTTACCTTTCCCTTCCATATGCTTCCGCCTTTCTTTCTTCCCTTCCCCTTTCACTTTCACTTCCCCTTCCCTTTTTCTCCTTTCCCCTCCCCCTTCCCTTCTCTCCCCTTCTCTTTTCTTTCCTTCCCCTCTCTTTCCATTCCTTTCCATTCTTTCTCTGTCTCCTCCTATACCCTTCCGTCCTTTACCCTTCTAACTCCACCCATCCCCTTCTACTGTACTGTGCCCTTCCCTGTCTTCTCCATATATATATATATATATATATATATATATATATATATATATATATATATATATATATAGGTGTTTATTATATATATATAATATTTTGATCAATCTAAAACCCTAAGATTACTCTTACTACCCCAATACCCCTACCCCGTTAAAAAAATAAAATACCCTTACCACCCCCATACCCACCGTAACTTACCTTTAGCACTCCAAAACCCATACCCACCCTCAACTTTAATATTACCCCTGGCACCCCAAAACCCATAGCTACCCTGAACCCTAAAATCACCCTTAGCACCCCAAAACCCATACCAACGCTGAACCCTTAAATTACCATTGGCACCCCAAAACCTAGACACCCTGAACACTAAAATTACCATTGGCACCCCAAAGCCCATACACCCCATAACCCTAAAAATAAACTTGGCACCCCAAAACTGATACCTACCCTCAACCCTAAAATCACCTTGGCACCCCAAAACCCATACCAACCCTGAACCCTAAAATTACCCTTAGCACCCCAAAACCCATACCCACCCTGAACCCTAAATTTACCCTTGGTACTCCAAAACCCATACCCCAAAAATAACCATGGCATCTCAAACCTACAATGTACCCTAAAATTACCCTTATTACCCCAAAACCTATACCCATCCTGAAACCTAAAATTACCCTTTGCACCCTAAAACCTATACCCACCCTGAACCTTAAAATTACCTTTTGCACCCCAAAACCAATACCTAAAATTACCCTTAGCACCACAAAACCCATACCTCCCATAACCCCAAAATAACCTTGGCACCCTAAAACCCATACCTACAATGAACCCGAAAATTACCCTTAGCACCCCAAAACCAATACACACTCTGAACCCTAAAACTACCCTTCGCTCCCCAAAACCCATACCAACCCTGAATATTAAAAAGACCCTTGGCATCCCAAATCCCATATCCACCCTGAGCTCTAAAATTACCCTTGGCACCCTAAAACCCACACCCACCCTGAACCCTAAAATTACCATTGGCACCCTAAAACCCATACGCAACCTGAATCCTAGAATTACCCTTGGCAACCAGAACCCACAGCCACCCTGAACCTAAAAATTTCCATTGGCACCCCAAAACCCATACCCACCCTGAACCCCAAAATTACCCTTGGCACCTCAAAACCCATACCCAGTCTCAACCCTAAAATGACAGCACCCCGCCCAAAACCATACCTACCTTGAACCCTAAAATTACCCTTAGTACCACAAAACCCATCCCCACCCTGAACCCTAAAATTACCCTTGACACCCCAAAACCCATACCCCCATAACCCCAAAAATAACCTTGGCACCACATACCTACCATGTACCTTAAAATTACCCTGAGCAGCCCAAAACCCATACCCACCCTGAAACCTAAAATTACCCGTGGCACCCCAAAAACCCATATCCCCCATACCCCAAAAATAACCTTGACACCCTAAAACCCATACCTACAATGAACCCTAAAATTACCCTTAGCACCCCAAAACCCATACTCACACTGAACCCTAAAACTACCCTTGGCTCCCCAAAACCCATACCCACCCTGAACTTTAAAATTACCCTTTGTACCCCAAAACCCATACCCACCCTGAGCCCTAAAATTACCCTTGGCACACCAAAACCAACAACCACCCTGAACCCTTAAAGTATCCTCAACACGCCAAAACCCACACCCACCCTGAACCCTAAATTTACCCTTGGCACCTCAAAACCTATACCCAACCTGAGCCATAAAATGACCATTGGCACCCTAAAACCCATACCCACCCTGAACCCTAAGGTTACCCTTGGCACCCCAAAACCCATACCCACGCTGAACCCCAAAATTACCCCTGGCACTCCAAACCCCTTCCCCACCCTGAACACCAAAATTACCCTTGTCACCCCAAAACCCATACCCAGGCTCAACCTTAAATTGACCCTTAGCACCCCAAAACCCATAAACACCCTGAATCGTCAAATTAACCTTTACAGCACAAAATCCTCTTAAATTACCCTTGGCTAGCCAAAACCCATCCCATACTGAACCCTAAAATTACCCTTGGCGCCCCAAAACCCATACCTACCCTGAGCCCTAAAATTACGCTTGGCAACCCCAAAACCCACACCCACCCTGAGCCCTTAAATTATCCTCGACACCCCAAAACCTACACCCACCCTGAACCCTAAAATTACCCTAGGTACCCCAAAACTGATATCCACCCTGAGACCTAAAATTACCATTGACACCCTAAAACCCATACCCACCCTGAACCCTAAGGTTACCCTTGGCCACCCAAAACCCACACCCACCCTGAACCCCAAAATTACCCTTGGCACCCCAAAACCTATACCCACCCTGAACCACAAAATTACCCTTGGCACCCCCAAAACCCACACCCAGGCTCAACCCTAAAATTACCCTTGGCACCCCAAACGCATACCCACCCTGAACCCTAAAATTAACATTGGCAGCCCAAAATACCTACCCACCCTGAACCCTAAGGTTACCCTTGGCACCCCAAAAACCACTACCACCCTAAACTCCAAAATTACCTTTGGCACCCCAAAACCCATACCCACCCTGAACCCCAAAATTACCCTGGGCACACCAAAACCTATACCCAGGCTCAACCCTAAAATGACCCTTAGCACCCCAACACCCATACCCACCCTGAGTCCTAAAATTACCTTTGGCACCCCAAAACCCACACCCACCCTGAACCCTTAAATTATCATTGGCACCCCAAAACCCATACTCATCCTGAACCCTAAATTTACCCTTAGCACCCCAAAACGCATTCCCACCCTGAGCCCTAAAATTACCATTGGCACCCCAAAACCCATACCCACTGTGAGCCCTAAAATTACCTTTGGCACCCCAAAACCCACACCCACCCTGAACCCCAAAATTTCCCTTGGCACCCCAAAACCCATACCCACCCTAAACCCCAAAATTACCCTTGCCACCCCCAGAACCGATACCCAGGCTCACACCCTAAAATGACCCTTAGCACCCCAAAACCCATAACCACACTGAACCCTAACATTAACTTTTGCAGCCCAAAGTCCATACCCACCCTGGACCCTAAGGTTACCCTTGTCACCCCAAAACCCACTTCCACCCTGAACCCAAAAATTACCCTTGGCACCCCAAAACCCATACGCACCCTTAACCCCAAAATTACCCTTGGCACCCTAAAACCTATACCCAAGCTCATCCCTAAAATGCCCCTTAGCATCCCAAAACCCATACCCACCCTGAACCCTCAAATTAACCTTGCCAGCCCAAAATGCATACCCACCCTGAACCCTAAAATGACCATTGGCACCCCAAAACCCATACCCACGCTGAGCCATAAAATCACCTTTGGCACCACAAAACCCACACCCACCCTGAAACCTTAAATTACCCTTAGCACCCCAAAACCCATACTCACACTGAACCCTAAAACTACCCTTGGCTCCCCAAAACCCATACCCACCCTGAACTTTAAAATGACCCTTTGTACCCCAAAACCCATACCCACCCTGAGCCCTAAAATTACCCTTGGCACCCCAAAACCCACAACCAATCTGAACCCTTAAATTATCCTCAACATGCCAAAACCCACACCCACCCTGAACCCTAAATTTACCCTTGGCACCTCAAAACCTATACCCAACCTGAGCCATAAAATTACCATTGGCACCCTAAAACCCATGTCCACCCTGAACCCTGAGGTTACCCTTGGCACCCCAAAACCTATACCCACGCTGAACCCCAAAATTACCCCTGGCACCCCAAACCCCTTACCCACCCTGAACACCAAAATTACCCTTGGCACCCCAAAACCCATACCCAGGCTCACCCTTAAATTGACCTTTAGCACCCCAAAACCCATAAACACCCTGAATCGTCAAATTAACCTTCGCAGCACAAAATCCTCTTAAATTACCCTTGGCTAGCCAAAACCCATCCCATACTGAACCCTAAAATTACCCTTGGTGCCCCAAAACCCATACCTACCCTGAGCCCTAAAATTATGCTTGGCAACCCCAAAACTCCCACCCACCCTAAGCCCTAAATTATCCTCGACACCCCAAAACCTACACCCACCCTGAACCCTAAAATTACCCTAGGTACCCCAAAACCGATATCCACCCTGAGACCTAAAATTACCATTGACACCCTAAAACCAATACCCACCCTGAACCCTAAGGTTACCCTTGGCCACCCAAAACCCACACCCACCCTGAACCCCAAAATTACCCTTGGCACCTCAAAACCCATACGCACCCTTAACCCCAAAATTACCCTTGGCACCCTAAAACCTATACCCAAGCTCATCCCTAAAATGCCCCTTAGCATCCCGAAACCCATACCCACCCTGAACCCTCAAATTAACCTTGCCAGCCCAAAATGCATACCCACCCTGAACCCTAAAATGACCATTGGCACCCCAAAACCCATACCCACGCTGAGCCATAAAATCACCTTTGGCACCACAAAACCCACACCCACCCTGAAACCTTAAATTATCCTTGGCACCCCAAAACGCATACCCATCCTGAACCCTAAAATTACCCTAGGCACCTGAAAACCCATACCTACCCTGAACCCTAGAATTACCATTGGCACCCCAAAACCCACACCCACCCTGAACCCCAAAATTTCCTTTGGCACCCTAAAACCCATACCCACCCTGAACCCTAGAATTACCCTTGGCACCCCAAAACCCACACCCAGCCTGAACCCCAAAATTTCCCTTGGCACGCCAAAACCCATAGCCACCCTGAACCCTTAGAATTACCCTTGGCACCCCAAAACCCACACCCACTCTGAACCCTAAAATTACCCTTGGGACCCCCAAATCCATACCGTCTCAACCTTAAAATGACCCTTTGCACCCCAAAACCCATACCTACCCTGAACCCTATAATTACCCTTAGCACCCCAAAACCCATACCCACTCTGAACCCTAAAATTACCCCTGTCACCCCAAAACCCATACCCTCATAACCCCCAAAAAAACCTTGCCACCCCATACCTCCAATGTATCCTAAAATGACCCTTGGCACCCAAAAACCCATAAATACCCTGAACCCTAAAATTACCTTTGGCACCCAAAAACCCATAACCAACATGAACCCTAAAATTACCCTTTGCACCCCAAAACCAATACCTAATATTACCCGTGGCACCCCAAACCCCATATCCCCCATACCCCAAAAATAACCTTGACACCCTAAAACCCATACCTACAATGAACCCTAAAATTATCCCCGACACCCCAAAACCCACACCCACCCTGAACCCTAAAAATTACCCTTGGCACCCCAAAACCCGTACCCATCCTGAGCTCTAAAATTACAATTGGCACCCTAAAATCCACACCCACCCTGATCCCCAAAATTACTCTTGGCACCCCAAAACCCACACCCACCCTGAACCCCAAAATTACCCTTGGCACCCCAAAACCCATACCCAGGTTCAACCCTAAAATGACCCTCAGCACCCCAAAACCCATACCCACCCTGAACCCTAAAATTACCCTTAGCAACCCAAAACCCATACTCACTCTGAACCCTAGAACTACCCTTGGCTCGCCAAACCCCATCCCATACTGAACCCTAAAATTACCCTTGGCACCACTAAACCCACACCCACCCTGAACCCTAAAATCAACCTTGTCACCCCCAAACCCATTCACAGTTTGGTGTTATTCTCTGTATTGTGTTTAATATTTATGAAAAATACATTTAATAAAAAAAATTGAACACAAAAAAAGGAATGTCTTTCTTGTTCAACTTTTCGTGTTAAAGGGTGAGACGTTCAGTTCAGTTTGCTCTCCAAGCTGCTGTATCTTTGAGCTAGCGGAAATGGGAATGGGAGAGATGGAAAAGTAGAATTAGGGATGGGAGGGAAGGTCGGGGGATATAAGAGAAAGTCGAGAGGAGAGCCAGGGAACTAAGGACAACAAGGGAAGTGAAGAGAAGGGCAAGGAGGGGAAGGGATTGTAGGAAAGTGCATATGAGAAGAGAAGAGTGGACAGATAGGTAGGGGAAGGAGAGCTAGATAAGTAATAGAAGTGGAGGGAGGGTTAGACAGTAAAGTAGAAATAGGGAAGGGAGAAACAATGGAAGGAATAGGTAGACAAGTTGGTGAGAGATATTAAGGGTGGAAGTGAGGAGAGAAAAGAGAGGGAAAGAAAATGGGAAGAGGCAAAGGAAGGGATTAGAAGAGATAAAGGGGGAGCAGGATAGAAGGCATGTGGAGGAAGGAAAAGGGAGATGAGAAAAGGCTAGGAAGGGAAACAGAGGAACTAGAAGAGAACGTAAGAGGGGAGTTAAAGTCGAGGAGAGGCAAGTCAGGGAAGCGGAGAAATGGGAAAGGAAGAGAATGGAATGGAGGGTAATCCTAGAGGTGATAGGGAAGGATGAAAGGAATGGAAGGAGAGGGGAGTGGTTTGGAGAGGAGAGACAGGCAAGGAAAGGAAAGGATATGATAAAAGGGAAGTAAATGTAAGAAGGGGAGAGGAGAGGAAGAGAAGGTGAAGAGAGGATGGAATGTCAAGAAAAGTGTATGTAAAGGGGAAGAGACGCTGAGGAGATGAGAAGAGTATAGGGAATGGAAGGGAAGAGTAAAGGAAAAGGGAGAGGAGAGGACAAGGAGTAGCAGAGAGGGAAAGGTTTGGGAGAAAGAGGAGTGTACAGATGGAGAAGAGAAGAAGAGAAGAGAAGAGAAGAGAAGAGAAGAGAAGAGAAGAGAAGAGAAGAGAAGAGAAGAGAAGAGAAGAGAAGAGAAGAGAAGAGAAGAGAAGAGAAGAGAAGAGAAGAGAAGAGAAGAGAAGAGAAGGGTGGAAGGATAGCTAAAAAGGCTGGGAAGGGTAGATGGGGAAAGAAATGGGAAAAGAAAGGAAGGGAAAGGAAAGAAGAGAAAGGGATAGAAGAGATAAAGAAACTAATGGGAAGGGAAAGGAAAGCAAGGGAAGGGGTGTATCGGGAGGGAAGGGGAGAGAATAGATGGGGAACGAAGTGAAGTAAGGGGGTGGGAGAGGGAGAATGAGAAGGAGTAGGGACGGAAAGAGTATGTAGAGGGGACGGGAAAGGAGGTATGAAACGATGGGGAAGGGGAGGAAAGGGATGGGTAGAGAAAAAAGTAGAGCTAGGTAAGAGGGAGTGAAAGGGGAGGGGAGGGTACTTGAGGGAAGGCTCGAGTAGAGGAGAGATAGTCGAGGAAAGGGAACAGTAGGGGAGAGAAGAGACAGAAAAGGAAGGAAGTCAGGGAACGGAAATGAAGGGAAGGGGAGAGGAGAGGAGTGATAGGGAAGCAAAGGAGGGAGGCAAGGGAAGGGAGGAAAGATATGGAAGGGATAGGGAAGAAAAATTAGGGAAGGTGAGGAGAGCCGAGAGAAGAGCAGGAGAGAAGGGATGCAGCAGAAAGTAAACGGGAGAAGACAGGAGACATAGGTAAGGGGAGAAGAGATATAGGGACGCGAAACAGGAAAGATAGAGATGAGAAGAGAAGAGGAGAGTAGACGGGAATGTGAGGAGAGCAGATGGGAGAGGAGAAGCAATGAGGGAAGTAGATAAAAGGGAAGAGGAAAGGAAAGGAGAGTATACATACGCAATGGAAGAGAAGGAAAGGGATAGAAGGGAGAGGAGCCATACGGAAGGGACAAGAAAGGGCAGGAGAGATAGGCAATGGGAGGGGGAAGAGGGATGGAAAGGAATGTGAAGCATAGGGGCGGCAAGGAAGTGGAAGATGCAGAGAGGGGATAGGGATTAAGAAATGGGGAGGGAGGTGGAGGGAAGGGGAGAGTTGAGACAGCGAAGGTAGGGGGTGGGAAAGAGAGTAGAAGAAGGGTAGAGAATGGGAAATTATAAAAAAATTAGGGTAGGTAGGAAGGAAAGGGGAATGGTGGGGAGGCGATGGGAGAGAAGGGAAGGTGCAAGGAAAGCAGAGACAGAAGGAAGGAAAATGCCATGGGAAGGAAGGGAAAGGGAATGTTAAGGGAGAGACATTGAAGGGAGGGATGGGGTGGGAATGAAAGGGAAGGGATAGAAGGGATAGAGAAGCAAAGAATGCATGGGAAAGGAGAGCAAGGTAAAGGCATAAAGGGGAGGGGAGGGGAGAGGAGAGGAGAGATAGGGAAGGAAGGAACAGAAGGAAAGGAGGTGGAAGTGAGGGGAGAGATAAGCTAGAGAAGGGTAGGGGAAGGGTAAAGGAAATGAATGGAGGGGAGAGGGGAGGTGAGATGGGAAGGACTGAAGGAAAGGAGAGGCAAGAGAAGATAAGCCAAGAGATAGGGAATGTAGAGACTGGGGGAAAAGGGAAGGGTAAGGAAAGGATATGGAACAGGGGAAGGGATGGAAATTGAAGGTGAGAAGAGGAGAAGAGAGATAGACAAGAGGCCTAAAGTGGAGACGATCAATATGGAAGGAAGAAAGTGAGGGGAAGGAAAGGGGATGGAATGGTAGAGGAAGGAGAGATAGGGAAGTAAGGGAGAGATAGGAAAGGGAATTAAATGGAAGGGGAGATGGAAATGAATGGAAGTAAGAGGGAAGGCAATGAAAGGGAGGGCTAAGAGGAAGGTGAGGGGGAGTGGAGGAGAGAAGGAGAAGGAAGTGAAGGAAGTGAATTGAAGGGAAATGGAAAGGGAAGTGAAGCAAATGGAAGAGAAGCGAAGGAGAGGAAGAGGATGGAAGGGGAAAGGATAAAAGAGAAAGGGTAGGAAGGAAGGCGAGTTGAGGGGAGAGGAAGGAAGGGGAAGAAAGGTAGGGGAGAGGCGATGTAGAGAAGAAAGGGGAAGGACATTTGAATGGAAATGAGGAGAAGGAAAAAAGAACAGAAGGGGATAGAAGAAATTGGAAAGGAAGGAAAGGGGAGATGAGAGGAGAGTTAGGGAAGGGAAGTGAAGAGGAGATAGTCAAGGGAAGTGATGAGAATAAGCAAAGGGATATGGAGGAGAAGGAATGAAAGGGAAGGAAGGAGATGGGGGAAGGTGAAAGGCTATTAGAGATAGGGTAGAGAGGAAGGGAAGGGCATTGGATGGGAGGCGGGGACAGGAGAGGGAAGGGGAGAAGAATGAAGGGTAGAAGAGAACAGACATAGAGAAGGAAGGGAAAGGAATAGGAAGTGAAGGGAGGTAAAGGGAAAGGAAGGGAAGGAAAGGAAGGGAGAGGGAGGGGCCCCTTCCTTTTCGGAGCATGCCATGCTCAGCCCCTGCAGCTCCGGCCTCTCACTGCCCCGAGCTCCAGGCGCCAGTAGCGGTCCTCTCCGTACGACGTCCCTGAGTGCAATGCTGAAGCTGCCTGGTTACCAGCCTCTCATACCAAGGACACGTCACAATGGAGGCTTTTCAGCGTGTCATCATACATCACTGCTGTGTGGGTGATGCCATGTGTTTCAGTTTAACAGGGGGGGGGGGCAGGCAAGGCACGGTTATTATGCAATTTATTGAGAAAATAAAACTTTTTAGTTGCAAAATGTTCCTGTGATGAACCTGAAAGAAGATCCCATCCTACCCGATATACTTTCCCAACAGTGTTCTCTCCTTTTCTCTCCGCTGCGGTGACGACCTCCCCCTGCATTTACCCTGCGCCTCGTGACATCACATTGGAGGGCCTGTTACCTCATAAACCTTCATTCGCGGGATTCTGCTTCTGGTACCGCTGGGAAGGCACGGGCCTTTCAAGCGTATGTCAAATGTGGTTGTTTTTGGTTTTCATTTAAAATTAATTACATTTCAATTGTACGTCTTATTCTCACAACTTGTTTTCACGGTGCCCTTACATTGTACAAGTTAAATGATTTTTCACTGGGACACATCCGCATCTCTGTCTGTCCAGTTTCTCCCCTCGAGTATTGTCCAGTAAACCGCGTCATCCCTTTTAAGAAATGTTTGTATTGATAAATACAAACGTAATTGTTCTCATACGGTGAATATTATAGTGAACAGAAGGGGCAGTCTTTGGGTCTCGCCTCAGGAGACCTGTAGTTCGAGCCCTGTACAGTCCTGGCCGCTCAGTCCACTCGTCCTTAGTGAGTCTGTAGGTGTGGTTTCTGTCGGTCTAGTTGTTAACAATTGAAAACTGTTCTGGTCTCCTGCACGAAGCAAAGTGCACGTCTTTGCGACTGCTCTTTACAACCTGTGCCGGAAAGGGTAATGTCTCATATATACGTATGGCTGAATAAACGTGAACATTTTGCCACTTCGAACACCAGGAGATAAGACCAGGGAATGACTGACATGCCTGGAGTGCGCGTGAAAGAGGAATGATTAGGGTGACCAACTGGCGTGGGTGCATATTCAGGATGGTCGGTGTGAAAATTCAGGGCAACGGGTCAAATATCAGTACAAAAATTCAGGACAGAAGGTCAAAATTCATGACAAAAATTTGGGACAAAAGTACGTTTTACAGACAAACAGGAGGTCGTGCAATAGTATATCAATCAAAGACATTTATAGAGCGCACTACTTACTCGTAGGGTCTCAAGGCGCTGGGGGAAGGGGGGTGCCGTTACTGCTCGAACAGCCAGGTCTTCAGCTTCTTCCTGAAGGAGAGGTGGTCTTGGGTCAGGCGCAGGTCGGACGGGAGGGAGTTCCAGGTCTTGGCGGCCAGGTAGGAGAAGGATCTTCCTCCTGTAGTCGCTCTTCGGATGTGGGGGACGGCGGCGAGGGCGTGGTTGGCTGATCGGAGGTGGCGTTTGGGAGCGTAGAAGTTGATTCGGCTGTTGAGGTAGCTCGGGCCTTGGTCGTGTAGGGCTTTGTGTGCGTGGGTGAGGAGGCGGAAGGTGATTCTTTTGTTGACGGGGAGCCAGTGAAGGTCTCTCAAATGTCCGGAGATGTGGCTGGTTCGTGGGATGTCGAGGATGAGTCTGGCTGAGGCGTTCTGGATCCGCTGGAGTCTCTTCTGGAGCTTGGCGGTGGTACCGGCGTAGAGGGCGTTGCCGTAGTCCAGTCGGCTAGTGACGAGGGCCTGGGTGACGGTCTTCCTGGTCTCGGTGGGGATCCACTAGAAGATCTTCCGTAGCATGCGTAGGATGTTGAAGCACGCCGAGGAGACGTTGTTGACTTGCCTGGTCATGGAGAGGGAGGAGTCCAAGATGAAGCCCAGGTTGCGTGCATGGTCTGTCGGTTTGGGTGCGGTGCCCAGGGCGGGAGGCCACCAGGAGTCGTCCCAGGCGGAGGGTGAAGAGCCCAGGATGAGGACCTCCGTCTTGTCCGAGTTCAGTTTCAGGCGGCTGGTCGTCATCCACTCGGCTACCTCTTTCATCCCTTCGTGCAGGTTAGCTCTGGCGGCGGCGGGGTCGTTGGTCAGGGAGAGGATCAGCTGGGTGTCGTCGGCGTAGGAGATTATGTTGAGGTTGTGTTGGCGTGCGATGGCCGCGAGGGGGCTCATGTAGACGTTGAAGAGGGTGGGGCTCAGTGAGGATACTTGAGGGACGCCGCAGATGACTTCGGTGGCCTCTGACTTGTACGGTGGTAGGCGGACTCTCTGTGTTCTTCCGTCGAGGAAGGAGATGATCCATTCCAGCGCCTTGTCCAGGATACCGACGTTGCTGAGGCGCTGTACTAGGGTGCGGTGGCAGACAGTGTCGAATGCCGCGGAGAGGTCTAGGAGGATGAGGGCCGCTGTTTCTCCGTTGTCCATCAGGGCTCGGATGTCATCGGTGGCGGCGATGAGGGCGGTCTCGGTGCTGTGATTGGCTCGGAAGCCGGACTGTGAGGGGTCGAGGGATCCATTCGTCTCGAGGAAGGCGGCCATCTGCTTGTTGACGGTCTTCTCGATGACTTTGGCAGGAAATGGGAGGAGCGAGATGGGGCGGTAATTCTTGAGTTCGGTAGGGTCCGCAGTGGATTTCTTGAGTAGAGCGCTGAGTTCGGCGTGCTTCCAGCTCTCAGGGAAGGTGGCGGTGTTGAAGGATGTGTTGATGATGTCTCGCAGGTGGGGTGCGATGACAGCGTCGGCCTTGTTGAAGACGTGGTGAGGACAGGGGTCGGTCGGTGATCCGGAGTGGATGGAGTTCATCGTGCGGATGGTGTCTTCGGTGCTGATCGGGGTCCAGGCGTGGAGGGTGGTGGTGGGGGGTGGTTGTTCGGTCTTGGTGTGCGTTGGTTGGTTGTTGAAGCTGTTGTGTATATATGAGTAAGTAAATTGACAACCAAAATAAGTACAAGTCATAAAAAGTTCATATTAGATTGAGACGATCGTGCACTTCACGGTTTATCAGTATGCGCACAGTTTTGAGCAACTGTGCAGTCCTTTTTGTGGGAATTCATTTGATCATAATCTATTTTATGTAATTGTTTTCTCTCTATTCTTTACATTCATATTTCATTTTCTTTTCATATTTCCCTATTCCATATTCCCATTATTTTTTTTTGTTCCTTTTTTCGTTTGATCATCCTCTTGTCCTTCCTTTATTGTTAAATCTGTCTTATATCTCATACTCAGTTTCTGCCTTCGTTTTCTCACTCCATTTGTGTCATACGTCATTTTGATTTACCATTTTAATAATTTATCTTTCTGTCCCCGCTTTTGCCAACTTCGGCATCCTCTGGGTCCCTCCCCACGGCTGCATCACGGTGATTATTCTTGTTTTTGTTTATTAGGTTCTTATCCTGTCTTGTGCTGACCTGGGAGCCATGGGTTAAAGTTAGGAAGGGTGATGAAACACTTTTATCTGACGCAGTCCATTTATATAATTTCCATCACCACTAGTACCTGGGTAACTTTGGGTACACGTGTGTTGTGGCTTCCTTGCACTGCTAGTAGCATGACAGTGTACTGCGATGTATGACTGGGCCATGGAAAGTGCATTTTCTTGTTTTTATTATTGTTAGATCTGATTATCCAAGGCCTTTTGATTTGATAAAAAATTATATTTATAATAGTCTCAATTATAGGGTCTTTCAGTCAGCCCTTCTCGCCATTGGTCTCTTGTTATGTCATTTATATAGTCTTCTGTCCACTACAGCATACAACATTGGGCAGTGGGTCAGCCCACTTCAGCCATTGGCTAAGTTATCTGTGACTGACAGCATTCTGCTCTTTCACAGGGAGCACATGCACAGACAAAGTAGTTATCCTCAGTGCCAATGACTACTTTTGTGCTTTTTAAAACCAAAAATGATTTTTCCTTTTAGGCAATTTTTGAAATTCGTTTTGGCCTGGCAGCTCCCTCAGCAATAATGTTTTAGAGAAGTCATGAGAAAACAAAAGAAGCATTGAAAAAGTTAAAATACTGGCAGCCAACTCCAGATCTTTTGAATTGCTCAAAGCTTGTTTATTTTGTTGTTGTTTATTTTGTTCACATCACACATGTGGATCATTTTATTTAAAATGTAATGATATTCATACACAATTTTTAAGTGACAACCCCCGCTCCGGTTCTGGATGCCCGACATCAAAGACTTGTTCCAGGGGTTCAAGATGGTGGAATCCAAACAGCTGGATGACGCTTCCTTCAAAGCCCTTATGTGTAAAGTAAAGTAGTGCTCCCCCGATGATCCGATTAAATCAGATCTGATGCATAAAGCAGAGGAGAATCCTATCCCCATCTTTGCAAGCCTAAATAATCTTTCTTTGTCCACTGCAGCTGTGCCTGCTGGGTGGAAACATGGTAAAGCCATCCAGCTTTTATAAAAGATCTATTCTCGACCCTCCCTGCCTGATAGTGATCGACCCATTTCTCTCCTTCCCTTTCTGTGGAAAGTGGAAGAGAAACATCTGAACAGTCTCCTGGTGGATTTCTTAGAAAAGTATCAGCTGCTGGACCCTTTGCAGAAAGGCTTCAGACTTGTCCATAGCACCGAATCTGCCCTTCTTAAAGTGAAAGAGGCCCTTCGACAAAATATCGATGAAAGAGAGTCCGCAACTCTTATTCTGGTGGAGTTGAGCGCTACCTTTTTTATAGGGTGTTCCATGAGGTGCTCCCTATGATCTTTTGTGTTAGTCGGTGTAATTTTTGGGAGGATATGCAATGGCGTTACCGCTGATTCCCCTTTGTGATAGGTTTACATGATGTCAATCATGTTCTGTCTTCCTGTGAATTGCTTTGAAATTCCGCACCTGCTTCACAATCAGCCTCCAAGGTTCGGACCAGTCCTAGCATGTGCCATCCTCTCGGAAACAGGACAAGCGCCTCTTCGGTTTCAGCCCTGTCACCAGCAGGAGCATAGAGCCTCACCTGTCCCTAGGGTTTTAAGTGGGCCGGGTTCTGCTGGTGCTTAGCACCGCCATTTCTTTAAAGCCGGTTCAGAGATGCGTCCCTTCCGGGCTCTCCATTTTTACCTTCAGGGTGGGAGAAAAAGCTTAACTCTGCAATATAGAACCACACTCATTGCTTTTGATGTAACTTCAAAGAGACTCATTTTTCAGTTTTATATAGCGCAAACGTGGAGCACACAACGAGCACCAGCTACATTACACAAACACATATTCATGTTTTGATTCACAGGATGTTGAGCCGACCTGAGGCTCGAACCTGTTTTCTCGGCTCAAAAGTCGCTAGCTCTAGCCTGAGCCACAAGCTCACACACAAGAATAGAAGAATTTTCAATATGATATACAACGAAGTCATAGTTGTTCCTTATTTATCTTAAGCAGTTTACAACCATTGACAAAGCCAATAGTTCTGGCTTGTTGTAGGTGTAAAGTTACTTGTGTTATATATCTGGATGAATGGACAGAAGCAGCATAAACCAGTGGACAGCACACTATGCTAAGTACAGATTTTTAGCTTAAGTGTTCTAAGTCACGTCCTTAACTACATAGGCCATGCCACTATGGGAGACCCCCAGTTTTTTCATCCCGCTTAAAGCCCTTCCTGTCTCCCAGTAGCACTTCATGGGCCTGCAAAGGAAAATTGAGAGAGCTCCAAACGACGGTGGCCATCTTGGAGCCGACCCAACCCAACCTCAATGGATTATTTTAATATATTTCTAGTTTATTTTTTGCTCTGAAAACACAACAGCATTGTGAAAAAAAATGAATTTATTTTACATTATTAATATGAATGCAGTCTGTGCAGATGTGAAATAAACAAAATTCTGAATATGTGTAAAATACCATAATTGCAACGAAGAATGGAAAGAGAGGGCAGGACAGCTCAAGACTCTTCTGCCCAATTAAATATACAAAAAACCCAAGGCTATCTAGTTTAATTGTCACACCTGCTAAACAGTTTGTTAGGGGGCGGATGGGCTTCCTGTGTTTACAGGAAGCGCTTTGATGGCATTAAATACCATCCTATTGAGGTGAGGGATCTTAGGATGCTAGAAATCTCTCTCAAAGGGCCCTTTATCAGAATTTATTGTGGGTTCCTTGGAGAGATATTAAAAACGAAGCAATGGGATAGGTGGGAAAATTATTACTCCGCTATCCTATAGGTCAACATTTTTCAGGCTCTCTGGGGCTCCTCAGAGGTCCAGGGCTTTCTTCAGGACCATGATCCCCATTGATTTAGAGAACTCTCATTCATCCGTGCTTACACAAACACAATAAGGCCTAGTGAACATCACAGTGGATGTTTTGTTTCTGGTGTAAAGTTCCTGTAAAATATAAGCAGGACAAGGAATACGGACATGATTAACAGGCTATGCACGTAGAGGAGTTGTCTTAACTCTATTGCATATGAAAACCTCTGTCTTAAGAGTATAATAGCAATTAGTCGACTATAATATAAAATAACATGACAGATGTTGCCCACTGCAAACTGTGGAGCCTAACTCTGTACTGCTTCTCGTGAACCCCCCTAAACGTGGGGTACACTCGGGCAGATTTTCTTAACCCAAGGACTGTTTGCTTATCACTGCCTTTTGGAGAAAAGGAATACAGGCAGGTGTCTCATTCTTTTCTATTATGAGTTAGTCTCATCTAGATTATGGGGCATATTAACAAGGAGCTGCGATAATTATCGCAAAGCGCTCTTAGCTCTGTTTGATATATCGCCGGCTATCGCAGCATTTCATCGCCAAGATATTGCATTATTATCAACGCTTATCTCAAAGGCGATAACTAATGCAGCTGTAGCGGCGAAATGCTGGGTGTTATCGCTGGAAATCCAGCGATAACACTGCAGCGATAGGGAATTCATTGTTGATACGCCATGGTGGTCGTAGTCTGACAATCCACCTCCCTTTATACATATAGCTAAGTCTAAAATTTAGCAGACGTTAGCTTACGGCGTTAACCGCGGTTAGCGCAGCTTTTTATATCGCTATGTGTGTCAGGGTCCGGCTTGTCAATACTGCGAGGTGCGGTTAGCGACTTTTTCACTGTTGTTTTCTGAGGGAACGCCTTCTTTGCATCTCATTAGAGATGCGATGCGAGGCGTTAGTGAAACGGCGACTGACACAAGGAAACACGCGCTGATGCCTATTAGCGTGTCCTTGCTAATACTGAGGTAATTCAATCGCCGCTTTTCGTATGAAAACGTCCGTTAAAGCGGCGATGTTGGCCTTGATAATATGCCGCTTAGAGTGTTGTGGGTCACACAACTCTGTCATCGGTGTTCTTATCTACAAGGGATATTTGCAGTTTTGTTCACCATTGATCTGATCTCTGAAAGCAGTGGACACACACAGTAAGTGGCACTTATAATAATTTGTCATTTATTATGTACAATCTGCACACACACTCTGAATGTAAATGATGAGAATCTTGTATCATGCATCCCTACTAGTAATTGGTCTAAACCCTCACCAACTTTACACCTATATGATCTCCAGCCTCCCACTTATGGAACAGTTTTCACGATTGGCTCCTTATCTCACTATGTTATGCCAACCCATGTATTATCCTTGAATACCTCAAAGAATGCCCGATCTCGGCTCTCCGGTATTCTCAAGGAAGCAATCAATCTTCGTGTCTGCCCCTCTTTAATTCTTGGGTCTCTTTCTCCCCAGTGATTGACTGTGGAGGGAGGCGGGTTGGGTGTGCAGCTCCTTGCACCCACATTACTATGTGAACTAAGCCTCAGTTACAGACATACCCAAAAGGCAGGCAATTGTATAAAAACAAGCTTCCTTCCACATTAGCTCTACTGAACATAGCTTCCTAAACATCAGAATGGAAGCTTTTATTTTTGATGCATTTCTGCTTCTTTTGTTATCGCCACTAATGCCAATTTATTTATAAAACAATGTGCATACTCTGAAGGATAAGTACGGTCATGTCTACCATGCAATTAGGCCTCATTTGTATGTAACATGCATGTCCCCATAAAAGCCCTGCAATTACATCAAGCTGAGGTCATAGAAATTAAAAATAAGAATACATTTATTTATTCATGCATTTAGCTTGGCGTCACCTCAAAGCTGAGAGGGGACAGAAGCAGGCAGAAGGATAGTTCTTCAGGAGCAAACAGAATGAACAGCCAAGATATAGGACTCAATTCATGTGATCACAGTATATACAATGGAAAAGCCATGTTCATGACGAGAATGGTCATGTGTCATCAGCTGTGTGACTGAGTGTCAGGTCCAGTTGTAGGTGTCTGCCAGACATGATATGCTCTTAGGTTTCGAGTGGTGTAAAAAAAAGACTGAGAGACAGTACTGCGCTTTTAGTCAAATGTAGGGGGGTGGGTTCAGGCCTCTGTTGGACTTGGGGGCATCTTTGTTGGTTCCTAAGTGTCTAAAGTGCTTTTCTCAGAGAATTAATTGTGTGCATGAAGCAATTGACCCCCAAATGCTTTCGTAATCTGGCTAATTTTTGGCAACCAGGCTTTGGATAGCTGACGTCAGGATTATGACAAGTTAGAATAGATGTAAGGCATAGTAAAGGTATCCATGGAGCTGCCCATGCAACAATTGTGGAAAAGCCGAGTGTTTGACATGCAATCTTTCTTTTACAAGGAGCCATTTTAGCATTTTGATGGTAGACCTGATATGATCTTAGCATTTTAGGTAGAAAATGAGCTGGACTGACTGGTTCGGGACTCCTGAGAGTTTGGAAATGTCCTTTTCTGGGAGCTCTGTGTTGATGGTCTTTCAGTAGCCTAATTGGGAAATAACCATAGCTAGAATCAGGCACTTTTATGAGAAATGGGCATCACAGGAAGAATTACACAGTTTTTTCATGCATCATTCATGACTGAATGGATTTGGGATCTGAAGAGGAAGCTGATGTCACACAGCACTCCTACTCTGCATGTCAGTTTAGTCTGGGCAGATTAGTGGTGTGGGTGGACAATATCTAGCAAAATGTTCCTGAAATCTGTGCCCCCCGTCTTGTGCTGGCTTCTACATCCCGATCATTTGGGCGCAGACCTGACCCTTATGCAGGTTTAGAGTGACACTGTAGGAGAACGAGACACTGGCATGTAAACCCTCCAACTGTTAGTGAATTCATGTAGCCTAAAATTCAAACACAAAGTTAAAGTCAGCTTTCAATACAATGTTACTTCCTTTTACTATCAGGGGCTGAGGTGAGATTTTCTCATAACTGTGTTTTGACCTAACCAGAGTGAGTTTATTGAGGCGGTGGGGATACCCTCCTCTCAAATTATTAAACCTGTACTGAAATAAGGAATATCCCATCTCCAGGCTCTTCAGCAACACACATTGGGGGATATTCTCAAGAATGTGTGTTAATTATTGCAAAATTATCTTAATGCAACTTTGCACATAACAGGAAATAACGCACTGTTAACGTTGTATTCTCAACCCGGCGGCACCATGTGATAGTCTCATGATAACGTGACAAATGACGGCGTTAAAATCAACGCAATGCTGAAAAAATGCGAAACGCGGAAAAAGTTGCGATGTCCCAAATCCCGAAACAAAAATCTGTGATAACTAGCGACAGGCCTGCAATTCCCACGTGTCATACGGTAAAATTAACTATAAAGGCAGAGAAGAAACATCATAAAAAAATGTACCTGCGTAGCACCATGGATGCGTTGAGAATATTTCTCTCTTTAAATACTATTCACTCACTCCCTTTTCTCGCCCCCCTTTCCCTCCTTCCTACTACTCTCTCAATATGGAAGGTTTAAAGACTTTTGGTTTTTCTGATGACGACTTTGCTACCATGATTGGACAAATAGCAGGCAGCAATAACACTAACATAGGCTCCTTTGACAGCAATAACAGTGAGTGGACAAAATTGCTAAACCTAAGAAAAAAAGCAAAAAGAATGGAGTCCCATGCCTTCTTTATGTTAGAATACCTCAAAGCAGGCACGATACCATCTGGCCTAAGAGTAAGAAATGTACCGGCATTATTTGTGGAAGTACGAAAATTCCAGGAGCGTTGGTCACATATCGCTAACCGATGCTCCAGGGATTGGATGTTACTTATTGTCGAAACGGTACGAGAAATGATCCAGATCATCAACCAGGAGATTGTTGATCTAGAAGAGAAACTAAAAACAAATACAGCTTTAGATGATGCCAAGGCAAAGCTGCTCAACATAAATCAAGAGTTACAGGAATTTGAGGAATACCTCATAAAGAAAAAAACTGACAAGCTCAGAAAAGATATAAGGTGGTTCTCACAAGAAAAGATATACCCCTATCTGGTTAGCAACTACTACCAGGAAGGACCATCAGAACAAGACCAATACACCCCACGACCGGTGAGGCGAGGAAAAATAGTTACATTCTCAGACACTAACTCATCTGACTCAGATTTTGAAGGTCAAGAGATAGGTAATGGACCCAGTTATAATGAAAGGAACCAGAGAGGACATTTTGCCAATCAATATCAAAAAGCCCAACCCAACCCCTCTTTTTTATCCAGGGGCAGAGGGAGAGCCAGAATGAGATATTCGAGGCCAGACAGAAATTTTTACCAACCGACAGAGCCTCAACATCTACAGCCGTACATGCGTACAAGGAACCAGCAGTATTGGAAGGCCTAAGCATACCACCCAATGATGATGACCAGATACCTATTTTCAACTTATCTGAGCATAATCTCTCCTCGGATGAGATTAAACTTCTGAGCAGAGGACTCTCGTTTGTCCCATGTTCCCAGCTCAACCGGTTTCGACTCAATCATGATGTTTTCTCCTTCTTTCGAAAAATTAGATTGGCAAAATATTTTTCCTCAACAGCAACGAATGAACAAGAGATGAACTACTCAGGTTGTAGACTTCCATCTACTTTCACACCAACCTTGGACATGGTTGGCCCCGAAGTCAACATTTTTGAAAAGACTGTTATTAAAGAACTTCAAAAGATAACTAGGTTCATTCCCAAACCACATCCTAATCTGACTATCCCTGAAAGGGAAGCTTTAAAAACCCTGCAGCACAACTCACATATCACAATTAAAACCATGTGATAAAGCAGGAGGCATTGTGTTGATGGACACGGTTAAATATATTGACAAAATTAACTCCATGCTACAAACACCAGAACACTACCAACAATCTAACAAGAGAGCCCTAGACCAGTTAAAAATTCTCATTGATACCACAACGACTAAAGCCTTCGTCGATGGCTGTATATGCCGAAAAGAACTGAATTTTCTAAACAGAACCAACACAGTAACACCAGCATTATATGGAGTTCCAAAAATCCATAAAGATACTTTGGATCCGCCACTCAGACCTATAGTATCATCTATTAATTCATGTACAGAACCATTGTCAAAATATGTCGACGCCTTTCTGTGTCCCCTTACTACCCAATATACTTCATATATTAAAGACACGGGCCACATGATCGCTACACTGGAGCACAAACCTTTCAACTGTCACACCCAACTACTTGTTACCCTTGACATAGAGTCTCTATATACCAACATTCCCCAGGACCTGGCTATTGAGGCGGTGGCAGCCCTCTTAGCAGGACCCCTGGGGAGAGACCTGACAGGTTCATCTTAGACTGTCTCAAGATTGTCTTGCAACATAACTACTTCGAATTCAGACAGGATATGTTCCATCAGATCAAGGGTACAAGTATGGGAGCTTCTTGTGCTCCAAGTGTAGCCAACATTTTCATGAGGGAATTTGAGCGGAAGCATATATTCAACGAGCTTGCCCCTTTCTATGAAAACGTAACCCATTGGCATCATTTCATAGACAATATATTCTTCATTTGGACAGGCTCTGAATCTGACCTTTTGGATTTTATTTCCTGGCTCAATCTAAATGATAACAATCTCAAATTTACTGGCAAGTACTCTGCGGACAAAGTGGAGTTCATGGATATATGGATCTTAAGAATACAAGGACATTTGGAAGTCAGCCTGTTTAGAAAACCTACAGCCAAAAACACCATCCTAGAACATAGCAGGTACCACCCACTATGTCAAAAAGACTCCATTCCCTTTGGAGAATTTTTAAGAATCAGGAGAAACTGCACCAACATCGCAGACTTCATGATACATGCCAAGGAACTCCAGGAACGCCTCTTACTTACAGGCTATCCAAGGAGACTGATACGCCAGTCACTTAAACGGGCCAAATATTATAACAGAGACACCCTAATCAATAATGGACCGAAGGAAACCACAGACAAACTTGTATGTGTGGTAGACCATTCCAGTATAAACTATAAAATCAAACAAATACTGGATAAAAATTGGAAAATTCTGAATACAAACGAAGACGCCAACTCCATACAAAAACCAAAAGTTGCGTTCAGAAGGAACCCCAACCTAAAAGACAAACTAGTACACAGTAGGTTCCAACCACAGAACAAGAACAGACAAGCAACTATGGACGGGAGATCATTGCCCTTAGGCAATCACAGATGTGGGAACTGCCATGCATGTGATCAGGCCATATTCTCACAAACATGGACATACGGGGAAAAATCAGGAAAACTACAACAAATGACAAACTGCAGGAGTACCAATGTAATTTACCTGATTCTATGCCCTTGTGACCTTGGTTACATAGGGGAAACTTCGAGAGAATTTCGGACGAGATTCTCAGAGCACAAATCAGCCATAAGAACTGGTAAACAACAAGCACCATTGGTCAAGCATTTCCAAGACCATCAACACAAGGAAACAGAAACAAAATGGCTTATCCTAGAAAAGGTCAAAGTAATACCAGGAAAAGATCCCATTAAAACCAGAAAACAACGGGAAACATTTTGGACATTCCATCTGGACACTGTACATCATGGACTTAATGAAGAGATCATCTGGTTAGTTACAGGATAACCCATATAGGATAATTCAGGCACCATATGTGATTTCACTGACCCCAGTCTAACTTATAAAGTCATGTTTTCTATCTCTACCTCGAGATAATAGCAGATAGTCAATGACTTTATCTTTACATAAAATCTGAGTAATCCTTATAGAAGATATATACCTCTAGCTAAATAGGAGCCTTACATCGATATAAAATGTCTATGGCGCTGTTTTGTTCCCTGATAGTGTTATATTTTTACTTTTCTACACATCTACGAACACCTCCTTATTTATATCAGCATGAAGCCCTACTATATCCTTACTGTTGAACAAATTGATCATATCGCACGTGTACAGCTTTGAGCATTAGCTGTGACACACGATACACTCTGAGGATGACTGGGATTTGTTCCCATTCCAAGATGGCGACTACGGCAGCGCATTATGATACACTTCCTGTTTTTGGTAGTGAGAAGTGTATCTACAAGTATAGAATTTTTTTTTTAACCAACTCCATACTTAGAGATTTTTAAACACAACCTTCCTTTTCCTTGTCCTTAATTTGCGCCATGGAAATAAAATACACTAGCGCATGCCCTCAAATTTAAAACACATGAACGCTAATAAATAGCTCATCAAAGTCGATCGGATTATAATAGCTACCCGCCATTCTCTTGGTATTTAACAGATAACATCTACCTGTAACACCCATACTAGGCACTCCTGCTAGCATCGCAGAGACACACAGACCGGTATTTCGCACCACTCACTAATGGCGACTATTGTAACAACCTTCATTACCTTACGGCGGCTGTCTAGTGTATCCCCTGCCATCCCGTAATTTTGACGTATAGGCACGTGATTTCAGCAAACAGAATAAATGACGTGGAGACCATGACCCCTAACCTTCCCCGGTTTGAGAAGAACGACATTGACACCAGCATTTTGAAAATTAGGAGGTAAGAGAATCGGCAGCGCAAGCGACTCATGTGTAATAACTGAGTCACATCCCCACTCCTACCCCTATATAGACCAGTACACTCTCTCTGATATAAGCAGGAGAACCCCGTATATAATGGTTTATCTTAGCAAATTAAGATCTGTATAAGGAGAATGAGAAGTGGCCTCTATACAGTAAACTAAAGCCTCCAGCATAGCACTAACCCCATGTGAAACACCATACCTAAAATTTGTATCAACAGCACATATGCACCTTAACACAGAGCATCTGGGGACATCTAACTCATTGATACCCATATGCTATTTTGACTGCGTATTTATACATGGCTGCCAATTTAACACCACCATTCTTAAATATTAAGGACTTTGACTTTCCCCTTATAGAATGTTTCTTTGAACATCGAAAGTGCCTTAATTGAGGAAGCCTACGGAAGATAAGAAGTATATCTCTCACACTCTCTGGGAAACTGTGTACGCTAACTATCTAGGTAAGATCTTAATTGAAGCCTAAAATAAAACCAATTACACGTAATAATTACTGCACTAAATGACTTCTGATTAATACATCATTAAAATGGTTGATTTCAGATGGAACCAAGATAGCCTCTTAGAAAACGTGGCCTTTACCTGCTGCATTGCATATAAAGAAAAATAAGAACATAAGGAGAACCATACATCTAACAGATTGAAAAATATTAACTCTTGTACAAACTAACCTATGATAGGGTAAGATGTCACTTGTCGCCCTTTTTAATATCAACTCTAAAAACACTAGGATCATAGACAGAATATAAAATCTCTTTTTTATCTCTAGCAACAGAGCCTAACCCAAAGAGCTTTTTCCATCATGCTGCAAGTTGATAAACGGATCAGTCTCTTTTGAACCAGAGAGTTTGCTTTGCTGCATTATACATGTAGGCAGTTTTATTTTAATATCCTTCCTCTCTTTCTGACTCTACACAACCTACATCTCTAGGAGTTATGGGTGTTTTTTCACTAAGCACTATATCTAAAGATTGACCTTTCACGTGGCAATTCTCTCTGTGAGAGCACATTCGGACTATTTAAAATCTTGGGTACTATCCCTTTTTCTTGGGTTTTTGAAATATTCTTACGGAAATAACTAAATGATGCAATTTATCTCCGCCTTTTTGGGCTGCAGGAGCTCTAATTTAGTAAGAGCACCAATAAAAAGTAAAATATTATATATTTTTCCCCAGATTTGCACTTACATATTCAATGTTGATTAATTGTTTTAGAGAGAACCCATCCTTACCGCCGTACAGACTATAAAGAACATCTTTTTAAAAATATATTGGTCCTGAAGAAGGAGACGGGAAATTCGCATACAGTCTCCGAAACGTGCGTAGACCGACCAGCGACCACATATCTGGGAGACCCATAGTAGAAACTTTGTGTTAATGCTTTAACCAAAATCTTTTGTGTTTCTCTCGAATCTTATTAATTCCTGAACTATAACTCAAACAGGATCTTACACCAGATGTGGTTTTTTAGTTTTATACATTTAAAAAAAAGGAAACCTTTTTGTGGTATGATTGATAGTATGCAAGGGTGGAGTGACAGGTGAGAATGACAGTGTGATGGTATGTTTTCGTGGGGTTTTTCTCTTAATGTTTTCTCATTTGTCTCTCTAAATTCAATTATTTGAACCAAAAAAGACTTTTGTCTCTATGTGCCTCTTCTTTTCTTATAAATTGTTGTCACCCGATTTAATGGAAAAATATTTGTATGGCAATGTTTATTTTGTACATAAACTATGTGTCAAATGAAATTTTATAAATGATGTGTTATAAAAATAAAAATCAATAAATAAGATTCAAGAGTAAGTTATCCTTGAAATGTTTTGTGGCTCTGGGGATTATCAAATGCATGAATAATTATCACTAACAATTAAAATAGGTTAGACAAGAGGTTGTTTTCTTTACATGTGCCCTTTCCCCTCCTCTTGAACCTAAAAGAAACTATTGGAACCCTTTCTTCCATATACAGTTACTCAGCGGTTTTTACCGCAGGTTTATTTGTGTTTTTTCAGTTGCATTATTGTTGTGATGCAGCCCAGCATCATCTACTTTTCCTGATTAGATAAGTAGACCTTGGTCCGTTGAGAATATTTCTCTCTTTAAATACTATTCACTCACTCCCTTTTCTCGCCCCCCTTTCCCTCCTTCCTACTACTCTCTCAATATGGAAGGTTTAAAGACTTTTGGTTTTTCTGATGACGACTTTGCTACCATGATTGGACAAATAGCAGGCAGCAATAACACTAACATAGGCTCCTTTGACAACAATAACAGTGAGTGGACAAAATTGCTAAACCTAAGAAAAAAAGCAAAATGAATGGAGTCCCATGCCTTCTTTATGTTAGAATACCTCAAAGCAGGCACAATACCATCTGGCCTAAGAGTAAGAAATGTACCGGCATTATTTGTGGAAGTACGAAAATTCCTGGAGCGTTGGTCACATATCGCTAACCGATGCTCCAGGGATTGGATGTTACTTATTGTCGAAACGGTACGAGAAATGATCCAGATCATCAACCAGGAGATTGTTGATCTAGAAGAGAAACTAAAAACAAATACAGCTTTAGATGATGCCAAGGCAAAGCTGCTCAACATAAATCAAGAGTTACAGGAATTTGAGGAATACCTCATAAAGAAAAAAACTGACAAGCTCAGAAAAGATATAAGGTGGTTCTCACAAGAAAAGATATACCCCTATCTGGTTAGCAACTACTACCAGGAAGGACCATCAGAACAAGACCAATACACCCCACGACCGGTGAGGCGAGGGAAAATAGTTACATTCTCAGACACTAACTCATCTGACTCAGATTTTGAAGGTCAAGAGATAGGTAATGGACCCAGTTATAATGAAAGGAACCAGAGAGGACATTTTGCCAATCAATATCAAAGAGCCCAACCCAACCCCTCTTTTTTATCCAGGGGCAGAGGGAGAGCCAGAATGAGATATTCGAGGCCAGACAGAAATTTTTACCAACCGACAGAGCCTCAACATCCACAGCCGTACATGCGTACGAGGAACCAGCAGTATTGGAAGGCCTAAGCATACCACCCAATGATGATGACCAGATACCTATTTTCAACTTATCTGAGCATAATCTCTCCTCGGATGAGATTAAACTTCTGAGCAGAGGACTCTCGTTTGTCCCAAGTTCCCAGCTCAACCGGTTTCGACTCAATCATGATGTTTTCTCCTTCTTTCGAAAAATTAGATTAGCAAAATATTTTTCCTCAACAGCAACGAATGAACAAGAGATGAACTACTCAGGTTGTAGACTTCCATCTACTTTCACACCAACCTTGGACATGGTTGGCCCCGAAGTCAACATTTTTGAAAAGACTGTTATTAAAGAACTTCAAAAGATAACTAGGTTCATTCCCAAACCACATCCTAATCTGACTATCCCTGAAAGGGAAGCTTTAAAAACCCTGCAGCACAACTCACATATCACAATTAAACCATGTGATAAAGCAGGAGGCATTGTGTTGATGGACACGGTTAAATATATTGACAAAATTAACTCCATGCTACAAACACCAGAACACTACCAACAATCTAACAAGAGAGCCCTAGACCAGTTAAAAATTCTCATTGATACCACAACGACAAAAGCCTTCGTCGATGGCTGTATATGCCAAAAAGAACTGGATTTTCTAAACAGAACCAACACAGTAACACCAGCGTTATATGGAGTTCCAAAAATCCATAAAAATACTTTGGATCCGCCACTCAAACCTATAGTATCATCTATTAATTCATGTACAGAACCATTGTCAAAATATGTCGACGCCTTTCTGTGTCCCCTTACTACCCAATATACTTCATATATTAAAGACACGGGCCACATGATCGCTACACTGGAGCACAAACCTTTCAACTGTCACACCCAACTACTTGTTACCCTTGACATAGAGTCTCTATATACCAACATTCCCCAGGACCTGGCTATTGAGGCGGTGGCAGCCCTCTTAGCCAGGACCCCTGGGGAGAGACCTGACAGGTTCATCTTAGACTGTCTCAAGATTGTCTTGCAACATAACTACTTCGAATTCAGACAGGATATGTTCCATCAGATCAAGGGTACAAGTATGGGAGCTTCTTGTGCTCCAAGTGTAGCCAACATTTTCATGAGGGAATTTGAGCGGAAGCATATATTCAACGAGCTTGCCCCTTTCTATGAAAACGTAACCCATTGGCATCGTTTCATAGACGATATATTCTTCATTTGGACAGGCTCTGAATCTGACCTTTTGGATTTTATTTCCTGGCTCAATCTAAATGATAACAATCTCAAATTTACTGGCAAGTACTCTGCGGACAAAGTGGAGTTCATGGATATATGGATCTTAAGAATACAAGGACATTTGGAAGTCAGCCTGTTTAGAAAACCTACAGCCAAAAACACCATCCTAGAACATAGCAGGTACCACCCACTATGTCAAAAAGACTCCATTCCCTTTGGAGAATTTTTAAGAATCAGGAGAAACTGCACCAACATCGCAGACTTCATGATACATGCCAAGGAACTCCAGGAACGCCTCTTACTTAGAGGCTATCCAAGGAGACTGATACGCCAGTCACTTAAACGGGCCAAATATTATAACAGAGACACCCTAATCAATAATGGGCCGAAGGAAACCACAGACAAACTTGTATGTGTGGTAGACCATTCCAGTATAAACTATAAAATCAAACAAATACTGGATAAAAATTGGAAAATTCTGAATACAAACGAAGACGCCAACTCCATACAAAAACCAATAGTTGCGTTCAGAAGGAACCCCAACCTAAAAGACAAACTAGTACACAGTAGGTTCCAACCACAGAACAAGAACAGACAAGCAACTATGGACGGGAGATCATTGCCCTTAGGCAATCACAGATGTGGGAACTGACTGCCATGCATGTGATCAGGCCATAGTCTCACAAACATGGACATACGGGGAAAAATCAGGAAAACTACAACAAATGACAAACTGCAGAAGTACCAATGTAATTTAACGGATTCTATGCCCTTGTGGCCTTGGTTACATAGGGGAAACTTCGAGAGAATTTCGGACGAGATTCTCAGAGCACAAATCAGCCATAAGAACTGGTAAACAACAAGCACCATTGGTCAAGCATTTCCAAGACCATCAACACAAGGAAACAGAAACAAAATGGCTTATCCTAGAAAAGGTCAAAGTAATACCAGGAAAAGATCCCATTAAAACCAGAAAACAACGGGAAACATTTTGGACATTCCATCTGGACACTGTACATCATGGACTTAATGAAGAGATCATCTGGTTAGTTACAGGATAACCCATATAGGATAATTCAGGCACCATATGTGATTTCACTGACCCCAGTCTAACTTATAAAGTCATGTTTTCTATCTCTACCTCGAGATAATAGCAGATAGTCAATGACTTTATCTTTACATAAAATCTGAGTAATCCTTATAGAAGATATATACCTCTAGCTAAATAGGAGCCTTACATCGATATAAAATGTCTATGGCGCCGTTTTGTTCCCTGATAGTGTTATATTTTTACTTTTCTACACATCTACGAACACCTCCTTATTTATATCAGCATGAAGCCCTACTATATCCATACTGTTGAACAAATTGATCATATCGCACGTGTACAGCTTTGAGCATTAGCTGTGACACACGATACACTCTGAGGATGACTGGGATTTGTTCCCATTCCAAGATGGCGACTACGGCAGCGCATTATGATACACTTCCTGTTTTTGGTAGTGAGAAGTGTATCTACAAGTATAGAAAAACTTTTTTAACCAACTCCATACTTAGAGATTTTTAAACACAACCTTCCTTTTCCTTGTCCTTAATTTGCGCCATGGAAATAAAATACACTAGCGCATGCCCTCAAGTTTAAAACACATGAACGCTAATAAATAGCTCATCAAAGTCGATCGGATTATAATAGCTACCCGCCATTCTCTTGGTATTTAACAGATAACATCTACCTGTAACACCCATACTAGGCACTCCTGCTAGCATCGCACAGACACACAGACCGGTATTTCGCACCACTCACTAATGGCGACTATTGTAACAACCTTCATTACCTTACGGCGGCTGTCTAGTGTATCCCCTGCCGTCCCGTAATTTTGACGTATAGGCACGTGATTTCAGCAAACAGAATAAATGACGTGGAGACCATGACCCCTAACCTTCCCCGGTTTGAGAAGAACGACATTGACACCAGCATTTTGAAAATTAGGAGGTAAGAGAATCGGCAGCGCAAGCGACTCATGTGTAATAACTGAGTCACATCCCCACTCCTACCCCTATATAGACCAGTACACTCTCTCTGATATAAGCAGGAGAACCCCGTATATAATGGTTTATCTTAGCAAATTAAGATCTGTATAAGGAGAATGAGAAGTGGCCTCTATACAGTAAACTAAAGCCTCCAGCATAGCACTAACCCCATGTGAAACACCATACCTAAAATTTGTATCAACAGCACATATGCACCTTAACACGGAGCATCTGGGGACATCTAACTCATTGATACCCATATGCTATTTTGACTGCGTATTTATACATGGCTGCCAATTTACCACCACCGTTCTTAAATATTAAGGACTTTGACTTTCCCCTTATAGAATGTTTCTTTGAACATCGAAAGTGCCTTTATTTTTTTTTTTATTTTTTTTTTTTTTAATAAAAAACCTTTATTTCGTCAAGAGTCTGGACACAGCTATTCAGCCGACAACCCGGAGGTTCGGCAGCTTCGACAGAGAAGGACAAAGAAGCGTCCGCATTGCATTAAAGGAGCAGTGAAAAGATTCCATTTTTAAATAAACACAAACACACAACAAACCCCAGCAAGGCAAAAAACACTGAGTGCCCATGGTGAAACCCCCCAGGGGAGGCCAGACCCCAATCATCTAACAGTCACAGTTCTATGATAAGGGAAAGAAGGGGGACAGCAGAGGCCCAAGCAGTCAATTAATCATCACATCTTATATACTGAGCCCTAAAGAATATCAAGAAGAAAGTTGTTCCTTGGGGGGATCCAAATCAGGGGCAAGACATATTCCCCCCCTATATTGATTCCACCTCCCCCAGATGGCGTGCCACTTCCGAGGGCGGCCTCTAGCGCAATACACAGTCTTCTCCCTGAGCATACTCCAATCCATATTTTCTTTCCCCGCGGTCAATGTGGGGGGCCCCACGGAGCCCCACAATCGCGCTATATCTCGCTTAGCGACCATGTTACCCAGAGTCACCCATTGGGTCTGCGCCGCATTGTGATCAGTGGGCCCCCAGACATTCAGGAGACAACACCGCGCTTCCGGCTGCATAGCAATGCCCGTCACCTCCCCCATCACTGCATGGACTCTCCTCCAGAATTCCGCGATGACACCACATTCCCAGATGATATGCAGGAAGGTACCCACCATACCGCATCCCCTCCTACATAGTCCTTCCTCAGAGAAACCCATATGAACCAGCCTTGGCCCCGTCACATACACTCGATGCAGTATTTTGAGCTGCACCAACCTCAGACGCGACGGGATCGCAACCTCCTTGGGAGAGGAAACAGCAGACTGCCAATCCTCATCATCCAGCTCGAGTCCATCCCTAGTCCACTGGTCCCGCAGCCCCAGAAGCGCATCCGCCCGGACGTTTATCAATTTCTTGTAGATGAGCGAGATCGTGCTCTCAGGCATATGGCCATCAAGGAGCCGGTCCTGCAAAGGAGAAAACTCAGGCACCTTCTCACCCTCCACGAGGACTGACCGGAGGGCATGACGCACCTGAACATAGCGGAAAAACTCGGAAGCCCCCAGCTCATACTCCTTCTGCAACTCTTCAAAGGACTTCACCCTCCCCTTAATCAGCACATCTCCAACCCTGGAGATGCCGATCAGGTCCCATTTGTCAAAACCTTTCGTATGCCAAAGCCTGCCCAATCTTTCAGATTCAAACAACGGGGTAGCGAGGGTGAGCCTATCCTTCCAGCCCAGCGAGTCAGTTGCCATCTTCCACACACACACCGCCACCCCAGTAGGCCCCGTGAGGGACGAGTCCAGAGACCGCGAGTACAACGCCCTGTGATAGTTACCACCACGCAGCAACCACCTATCCATGGCGTAACCAGGGCTGAGGGCAGGGCCATAGAGACCATGATTAATCGCGCTCAGCTGGGTGGCCCAATGGTAGCATCGGATGTCTGGAAGCGCAATACCCCCATCATACCATGGCAGCGTCAACTTAGCAATTGCTATTTGAGGCCGCCCATCCCACAACAACGTTCGTTGGAGGCTTTCGATCTCCCAAAAGTATTTGGCCGGTACCCAATCTAAAGTATTCTGCAATGCGTAGAGGAACCGGGGAAGAGACATCATTTTGAACAAGGCAGCGCGCCCAAAGAGGGAGAGCGGCAGCCTCCGCCAGCCCTCTACATCCCGCCGCAGTCGCGCCAAGGGAGGGAGCAGGTTCCTCTCATACCGCAAAGCGGAGTCCGTGGAGATAAAGATCCCCAAATACACGAAGCCCTGCTGAGCGATCTGGATTGAACAAGTTCGCGGGATCGGTGGAACCTCGCCACTCAGAACATATAAATACGATTTACTCCAGTTGATGACGAGACCCGAATTCCTACCGAAAGATGTAAGAACGTCACAGACCACTATCAGTGATTTCTTGGGCGAGGCAAGGTACAACAGGATGTCATCAGCATATAGCGAAATGCGGTCCTCGTGTTCGGGCGACCATCTAAGTCCCCGTATATCCGGGTTCCAGCGTATCCACGCCGCCAATGGCTCAAGGGCGAGGGCGAACAACAATGGCGACAGGGGGCAACCTTGCCGAGTGCCTGAAAGTGCCTTAATTGAGAAAGCCTACGGAAGATAAGAAGTATATCTCTCACACTCTCTGGGAAACTGTGTACGCTAACTATCTAGGTAAGATCTTAACTGAAGCCTAAAATAAAACCAATTACACGTAATAATTACTGCACTAAATGACTTCTGATAAATACATCATTAAAATGGTAGATTTCAGATGGAACCAAGATAGCCTCTTAGAAAACGTGGCCTTTACCTGCTGCATTGCATATAAAGAAAAATAAGAACATAAGGAGAACCATACATCTAACAGATTGAAAAATATTAACTCTTGTACAAACTAACCTATGATAGGGTAAGATGTCACTTGTCGCCCTTTTTAATATCAACTCTAAAAACACTAGGATCATAGACAGAATATTACATCTCTTTTTTATCTCTAGCAACAGAGCCTAACCCAAAGAGCTTTTTCCATCATGCTGCAAGTTGATAAACGGATCACTCTCTTTTGAACCAGAGAGTTTGCTTCGCTGCATTATACATGTAGGCAGTTTTATTCGAATATCCTTCCTCTCTTTCTGACTCTACACAACCTACATCTCTAGGAGTTATGGGTGTTTTTTCACTAAGCACTATATCTAAAGATTGACCTTTCACGTGGCAATTCTCTCTGTGAGAGCACATTCGGACTATTTAAAATCTTGGGTACTATCCCTTTTTCTTGGGTTTTTGAAATATTCTTACGGAAATAACTAAATGATGCAATTTATCTCCGCCTTTTTGGGCTGCAGGAGCTCTAATTTAGTAAGAGCACCAATAAAAAGTAAAATATTATATTTTTTTCCCCAGATTTGCACTTACATATACAATGTTGATGAATTGTTTTAGAGAGAACCCCTCCTTACCGCCGCACAGACTATAAAGAACATCTTTTTAAAAATATATTGGTCCTGAAGAAGGAGACGGGAAATTCGCATACAGTCTCCGAAACGTGCGTAGACCGACCAGCGACCACATATCTGGGAGACCCATAGTAGAAACTTTGTGTTAATGCTTTAACCAAAATCTTTTGTGTTTCTCTCGAATCTTTTTAATTCCTGAACTATAACTCAAACAGGATCTTACACCAGATGTGGTTTTTTAGTTTTATACACTAAAAAAAAGGAAACCTTTTTGTGGTATGATTGATAGTATGCAAGGGTGGAGTGACAGGTGAGAATGACAGTGTGATGGTATGTTTTCGTGGGGTTTTTCTCTTAATGTTTTCTCATTTGTCTCTCTAAATTCAATTATTTGAACCAAAAAAGACTTTTGTCTCTATGTGCCTCTTCTTTTCTTATAAATTGTTGTCACCCGATTTAATGGAAAAATATTTGTATGGCAATGTTTATTTTGTACATAAACTATGTGTCAAATGAAATTTTATAAATGATGTGTTATAAAAATAAAAATCAATAAATAAGATTCAAGAGTAAGTTATCTTTGAAATGTTTTGTGGCTCTGGGGATTATCAAATGCATGAATAATTATCACTAACAATTAAAATAGGTTAGACAAGAGGTTGTTTTCTTTACATGTGCCCTTTCCCCTCCTCTTGAACCTAAAAGAAACTATTGGAACCCTTTCTTCCATATACAGTTACTCAGCGGTTTTTACCGCAGGTTTATTTGTGTTTTTTCAGTTGCATTATTGTTGTGATGCAGCCCAGCATCATCTACTTTTCCTGATTAGATAAGTAGACCTTGGTCCGTTGAGAATATTTCTCTCTTTAAATACTATTCACTCACTCCCTTTTCTCGCCCCCCTTTCCCTCCTTCCTACTACTCTCTCAATATGGAAGGTTTAAAGACTTTTGGTTTTTCTGATGACGACTTTGCTACCATGATTGGACAAATAGCAGGCAGCAATAACACTAACATAGGCTCCTTTGCCAACAATAACAGTGATTGGACAAAATTGCTAAACCTAAGAAAAAAAGCAAAAAGAATGGAGTCCCATGCCTTCTTTATGTTAGAATACCTCAAAGCAGGCACGATACCATCTGGCCTAAGAGTAAGAAATGTACCGGCATTATTTGTGGAAGTACGAAAATTCCTGGAGCGTTGGTCACATATCGCTAACCGATGCTCCAGGGATTGGATGTTACTTATTGTCGAAACGGTACGAGAAATGATCCAGATCATCAACCAGGAGATTGTTTATCTAGAAGAGAAACTAAAAACAAATACAGCTTTAGATGATGCCAAGGCAAAGCTGCTCAACATAAATCAAGAGTTACAGGAATTTGAGGAATACCTCATAAAGAAAAAAACTGACAAGCTCAGAAAAGATATAAGGTGGTTCTCGCAAGAAAAGATATACCCCTATCTGGTTAGCAACTACTACCAGGAAGGACCATCAGAACAAGACCAATACACCCCACGACCGGTGAGGCGAGGGAAAATAGTTACATTCTCAGACACTAACTCATCTGACTCAGATTTTGAAGGTCAAGAGATAGGTAATAGACCCAGTTATAATGAAAGGAACCAGAGAGGACATTTTGCCAATCAATATCAAAGAGCCCAACCCAACCCCTCTTTTTTATCCAGGGGCAGAGGGGGAGCCAGAATGAGATATTCGAGGCCAGACAGAAATTTTTACCAACCGACAGAGCCTCAACATCCACAGCCGTACATGCGTTCGAGGAACCAGCAGTATTGGAAGGCCTAAGCATACCACCCAATGATGATGACCAGATACCTATTTTCAACTTATCTGAGCATAATCTCTCCTCGGATGAGATTAAACTTCTGAGCAGAGGACTCTCGTTTGTCCCAAGTGCCCAGCTCAACCGGTTTCGACTCAATCATGATATTTTCTCCTTCTTTCGAAAAATTAGATTGGCAAAATATTTTTCCTCAACAGCAACGAATGAACAAGAGATGAACTACTCAGGTTGTAGACTTCCATCTACTTTCACACCAACCTTGGACATGGTTGGCCCCGAAGTCAACATTTTTGAAAAGACTGCTATTAAAGAACTTCAAAAGATAACTAGGTTCATTCCCAAACCACATCCTAATCTGACTATCCCTGAAAGGGAAGCTTTAAAAACCCTGCAGCACAACTCACATATCACAACTAAACCATGTGATCAATCAGGAGGCATTGTGTTGATGGACACGGTTAAATATATTGACAAAATTAACTCCATGCTACAAACACCAGAACACTACCAACAATCTAACAAGAGAGCCCTAGACCAGTTAAAAATTCTCATTGATACCACAACGACTAAAGCCTTCGTCGATGGCTGTATATGCCAAAAAGAACTGGATTTTCTAAACAGAACCAACACAGTAACACCAGCGTTATATGGAGTTCCAACAATCCATAAAGATACTTTGGATCCGCCACTCAGACCTATAGTATCATCTATTAATTCATGTACAGAACCATTGTCAAAATATGTCGACGCCTTTCTGTGTCCCCTTACTACCCAATATACTTCATATATTAAAGACACGGGCCACATGATCGCTACACTGGAGCACAAACCTTTCAACTGTCACACCCAACTACTTGTTACCCTTGACATAGAGTCTCTATATACCAACATTCCCCAGGACCTGAGGCGGAGGCAGCCCTCTCAGCCAGGACCCCTGGGGAGAGACCTGACAGGTTCATCTTAGACTGTCTCAAGATTGTCTTGCAACATAACTACTTCGAATTCAGACAGGATATGTTCCATCAGATCAAGGGTACAAGTATGGGAGCTTCTTGTGCTCCAAGTGTAGCCAACATTTTCATGGGGGAATTTGAGCGGAAGCATATATTCAACGAGCTTGCCCCTTTCTATGAAAACGTAACCCAATGGCATTGTTTCATAGACGATATATTCTTCATTTGGACAGGCTCTGAATCTGACCTTTTGGATTTTATTTCCTGGCTCAATCTAAATGATAACAATCTCAAATTTACTGGCAAGTACTCTGCGGACAAAGTGGAGTTCTTGGATATATGGATCTTAGGAATACAAGGACATTTGGAAGTCAGCCTGTTTAGAAAACCTACAGCCAAAAACACCATCCTAGAACATAGCAGGTACCACCCACTATGTCAAAAAGACTCCATTCCCTTTGGAGAATTTTTAAGAATCAGGAGAAACTGCACCAACATCGCAGACTTCATGATACATGCCAAGGAACTCCAGGAACGCCTCTTACTTACAGGCTATCCAAGGAGACTGATACGCCAGTCACTTAAACGGGCCAAATATTATAACAGAGACACCCTAATCAATAATGGACCGAAGGAAACCACAGACAAACTTGTATGTGTGGTAGACCATTCCAGTATAAACTATAAAATCAAACAAATACTGGATAAAAATTGGAAAATTCTGAATACAAACGAAGACGCCAACCCCATACAAAAACCAATAGTTGCGTTCAGAAGGAACCCCAACCTAAAAGACAAACTAGTACACAGTAGGTTCCAACCACAGAACAAGAACAGACAAGCAACTATGGACGGGAGATCATTGCCCTTAGGCAATCACAGATGTGGGAACTGCCATGCATGTGATCAGGCCATAGTCTCACAAACATGGACATACAGGGAAAAATCAGGAAAACTACAACAAATGACAAACTGCAGGAGTACCAATGTAATTTACCTGATTCTATGCCCTTGTGGCCTTGGTTACATAGGGGAAACTTCGAGAGAATTTCGGACGAGATTCTCAGAGCACAAATCAGCCATAAGAACTGGTAAACAACAAGCACCATTGGTCAAGCATTTCCAAGACCATCAACACAAGGAAACAGAAACAAAATGGCTTATCCTAGAAAAGGTCAAAGTAATACCAGGAAAAGATCCCATTAAAACCAGAAAACAACGGGAAACATTTTGGACATTCCATCTGGACACTGTACATCATGGACTTAATGAAGAGATCATCTGGTTAGTTACAGGATAACCCATATAGGATAATTCAGGCACCATATGTGATTTCACTGACCCCAGTCTAACTTATAAAGTCATGTTTTCTATTTCTACCTCGAGATAATAGCAGATAGTCAATGACTTTATCTTTACATAAAATCTGAGTAATCCTTATAGAAGATAGATACCTCTAGCTAAATAGGAGCCTTACATCGATATAAAATGTCTATGGCGCCGTTTTGTTCCCTGATAGTGTTATATTTTTACTTTTCTACACATCTACGAACACCTCCTTATTTATATCAGCATGAAGCCCTACTATATCCATACTGTTGAACAAATTGATCATATCGCACGTGTACAGCTTTGAGCATTAGCTGTGACACACGATACACTCTGAGGATGACTGGGATTTGTTCCCATTCCAAGATGGCGACTACGGCAGCGCATTATGATACACTTCCTGTTTTTGGTAGTGAGAAGTGTATCTACAAGTATAGAAAAACTTTTTTAACCAACTCCATACTTAGAGATTTTTAAACACAACCTTCCTTTTCCTTGTCCTTAGTTTGCGCCATGGAAATAAAATACACTAGCGCATGCCCTCAAATTTAAAACACATGAACGCTAATAAATAGCTCATCAAAGTCGATCGGATTATAATAGCTACCCGCCATTCTCTTGGTATTTAACAGATAACATCTACCTGTAACACTCATACTAGGCACTCCTGCTAGCATCGCAGAGACACACAGACCGGTATTTCGCACCACTTACTAATGGCGACTATTGTAACAACCTTCATTACCTTACGGCGGCTGTCTAGTGTATCCTCTGCCGTCCCGTAATTTTGACGTATAGGCACGTGATTTCAGCAAACAGAATAAATGACGTGGAGACCATGACCCCTAACCTTCCCCGGTTTGAGAAGAACGACATTGACACCAGCATTTTGAAAATTAGGAGGTAAGAGAATCGGCAGCGCGAGCGACTCATGTGTAATAACTGAGTCACATCCCCACTCCTACCCCTATATAGAACAGTACACTCTCTCTGATATAAGCAGGAGAACCCCGTATATAATGGTTTATCTTAGCAAATTAAGATCTGTATAAGGAGAATGAGAAGTGGCCTCTATACAGTAAACTAAAGCCTCCAGCATAGCACTAACCCCATGTGAAACACCATACCTAATATTTGTATCAACAGCACATATGCACCTTAACACGGAGCATCTGGGGACATCTAACTCATTGATACCCATATGCTATTTTGACTGCGTATTTATACATGGCTGCCAATTTAACACCACCATTCTTAAATATTAAGGACTTTGACTTTCCCCTTATAGAATGTTTCTTTGAACATCGAAAGTGCCTTAATTGAGGAAGCCTACGGAAGATAAGAAGTATATCTCTCACACTCTCAAGAGTGTGAGAGATATATTCATGCATTTGATAATCCCCAGAGCCACAAAACATTTCAAAGACAACTTACTCTTGAACCTAAAAGAAACTAGGGGAACCCTTTCTTCCATATACAGGCACCATGTGATAGTCTCCTGATAACGTGACAAATGACCGCGTTAAAATCAACGCAATGCTGAAAAAATGCGAAACGCAGAAAAAGTTGCGATGTCCCAAATCCCGAAACAAAAATCTGTGATAACTAGCGACAGGCCTACAATTCCCACGTGTCATGCGGGAAAATGAACTATAAAGGCAGAGAAGAAACATCATAAAAAAATGTACCTGCGTAGCACCATGGATGCACCCGGACATAGTGCAGAGGACAACACGAACCCCCAAAGCCCTAAAGACGACCAGCAAGGAACCCCGGGGTCGGGGAAGGCCAAGGAGAAGAGGAAGAGGAAGACGCGGTTCAGTCCGCAGGAAAACAGGATCAACGTTACGGAGGTGATAGAACCCTACCAACAACTGTTCATCACCTCCAACGTGTCATTGGCAACAAAGACGCAAATATGGCAGACCATCTTGGACCATGTGAATGCAGTTGCAGCATTGAGGAGGACAATGGAAGAGGTCAAGAGGCGCTGGAATGATGTGACGGGCAAAACCAAGAAGAAACTCGATGCCAACATGAAAGCAGCAACCTAGATTGGAGTTGGGGATCCAGCAGCACACCAGGAGCTGGATGAAATGAATGAAATTAAATGAAATAAAATTTATAAAGAGCGATGGCTACCCGGAGGTCTCCCAGCGCTACAGACGGGTACAAGAGACAGAACAGTAGGGGTGACTACAAATCTAAAACAGCCAAGTTTTTAAGAGTTTTCGGAATGAGAGCAAATTAGGCTCGTTCTGCAGTAAAAGTGGGGGGGGCATTCCAACCGATGGCACCATTATATGAGAAGGAGCGTCCACCACATTTGGCTCTCCTTATTCTGGGTTGAAGGGCGAGGAAAGCGGTAGTTGACCGAAGGTCTCTCCTCGGTTTATAAGGAATGATCAGAGATTGGAGAATGGACGGGTCATTCTTCCAAAAGGCTTTATGGGCCAGGCAAATAGCCTTAAACGGAATCCTTTCCCTAATCGGCAGCCAGTGCAAGCTCCTTAGAGCTTGTTTAACGGGCTGCCTATGAGGAATATGCAGGAGCCTGCGGGCGGCGCAGTTCTGAATAATTTGGAGCTTGTTGATGGTATACTGTGGGGCTCCCAGGTATAAAGCATTCCCATAGTCCAAACGGGAGAGGATCAGCGCTTGAACCATGATTTTTCTGGCATGGAAAGGGAGAAGGGGGAGAACCTTTCGGAGCATCCTTAGTAGACCAAAGCACGTTACTGAAAGCTTAGTTACCTGTTAATTGAAGGTAAGAGAGCAATCCAGCCATACACCGAGGCTCTTAATCTGGTCTTTAGGGGCCGGGGCAGGGTCTAGGCAGTCTGGCCAGAGAGATGCCGGATTAAAGGAAGGGGAGTTGCCCAGGAGCATAAGCTCTGTCTTGTCCCCGTTAGGCTTGAGGCATGAGAGTTCCATCCATTTGGCCACCTCCTCTAGGCAACAGCCTAGGGTGCTAGATGACCCCTCGCGGTGGTTAAGTGCCACCATGAGCTGCGTATCATCTGCATAGGTGATGATTTCTATGCCAAATGGATGGACAATCTCTGCCAGGGGTCTCATATAAACATTAAACAGTGTGGGGCTCAGGGCAGAGCCCTGGGGAACCCCACAACTGAGATGCAACTGGTTGGAGAGAACATTTCCCTCAAAAACCCTAAAGGAGCGATCGCTGAGAAAAGACTGCAACCATGCTACTGCCGATCCGGGTACCCCTAGATTCCTGAGTCTAAGGATCAGAGTATTATGGTTAACAGTATCAAAAGTGGCACTGAGATCAAGGAGGATAATTGCCGCTGTGCCCCCTTGATCTAGAATCCTTCTTGCTTCCTCTGTCACTGAAAGAAGGGCAGTCTCAGTACCAAGCTGGGGACGAAACCCAGTCTGGGAAGGGTGAAGGAGATTATTAGACTCCAGAAAGGCTACAAGCATGGTATTTATGTGTCTCTCCAGAATCTTACACACCCAGGGCAGAAGGGACGGTAGTTAGCCAAGTTGGCCTGATCCAGATTAGGTTTTTTAAGAAGGGCCTTAACCATTGCACATTTCCAGGCCAATGGCAGTTCCCCTGTAGAGATAGAGGAATTCACCAGGTAAAGAATCGCAGGATGAATAGTCTCTGAGACCAAAGAGAGAGCCTGGGGGGGGGGGGCGGGGTCTATGGGAGAGCCCGATTTGATATTCGTCATAATTAGCTCCAATGAAGCAAGATCCAGCAGGGGATTGTGTGCTAGTAGGATTTGAGGTCCTACAATCGGCTCTGAAAGGGAAGTCCAGAGATTAATGGACTAAGGAGGTGAAAAAGTGAGATATATATCCTGAATTTTCTGTTGAAAAAACTCTGCCATATTATTACAGTCTGTAAGGACATTACCTAGCAGAGGAGGTTTCTGCGGCAGTTTGATTAAAGTTTTAGCGATTTAAAAAATTTCTTTGGGAGAGTTTGCAGCTTGAGTGACTTTGATTTCAGATTTGTAGGATCTAATAGAATCCCTATATTCAATTTTGCTAAGAGCTGAATAATTCACTCTGCATCTCCTTTCAAGCCTTCTGCAGCGTTGTTTAAGTTCCCTCAATTTAGGAGTGAACCAAGGGGCATTTTACAGTGTGTAAGTTATATGGGAGGATTTCTTAGGGAGTGCTATATCCAAGGAACCTTGGATCCGAGAGTTAAATGTTTCAATAGCATTGGCTAAATTAATGTTAAGGTCATGGGTAAGTCTAGTGGTTTCTAGAGCCAAGTTCCATTGATCAACAGGAAGCCTTCACCAGTTCCGCTCTCTTACCGGAATTATATTGGGGGGGCATACGGGTCCAGGAATTTCCCAAGTCATAGGGATCAGGAAGTGGTCAGTCCAAGGAAGAGGGACGGGGGTCCTACCATGAGTTTGCTACAATTGCTAAAAACTAGATCCAATAGATGACCTTTATTGTGAGTGGGTTTCAACACTTTCTCCGTAAACTGGAGAGCTAAAAGATTCTCAGTCAGTTCTTTAGCCAAATTATCAGCAGGATCATCTAGGTGTACGTTAAGGTCACCAACCACCGTGAAATTGGCTGGTCCCAGGGCTAAGTCAGCAATTGCGGTAGGGAATGTTTCAAAGAATTGTCTAGAACTGCCAGGAGGGCGATATACTAGGAGGACGGAAAAGGTGCTGGTAGGAGAGGCCTCTACGAAGAAAGCCAAGCTTTCACAATCTGTTACGGGGTCTGCAATAATACGACAGTTAAAAATCTTTTTAAATATAATGGCTATACACCCGCCTCTACCGGTCTTATGATCGGACCGACTTATGGAGTAGTCGGGAGGAAGGGTTTGCGCAAGAATGGGCTCAGGTTTATTATGTAGCCACGTCTCTGTTAAAAAAGGACGTCGGGCTTTAAATCGTCCAACAACATCGAAAGTTCTGTGGAGTGCTTAGTGAAAGATCTGCAATTAAGGGAAAACATCTTTAGAGTGGAAGGGCAGTCAGTGTTTACTAAAATTTTAGTGGGGGACGAGAATGCAAAGTCACAATAGTTACATTGCACATTACCATTCATCGCGTTCATGGAATTCCGGCATGCTTCCATGATATCTGTCCGAAGCTCATGGAGGTATAATGGACTATATGATATGGCTTCGGCCGAAAAACCGACAGGCCCCTGGTCCCGGCCGGGCGCGGACGGGCGCAGACGGGCTTGCCTTTGCCGCGCAGCTGGCGCGCCTGCTGCACGCGTCCGCTGGGCGTCGGGTAAAGCATCCGGTTATATAGAGGAGGAGCGCGAATGCTAGAGCGCTAACCTCCTTTGGACCGGAAGTCGCCTTTCCTCTCTCCACACAATCGGGACGACACCTGTGGTGGACCGGGGAGGGGCGACCAGGAAGAGAACAACGGAAGACAGGGCGCAAATCAGTGCAAAAAGGTGCCAATAAAGTGCATACACATAAAACAAAGTTAAATGACGTTTTTAAAAGGCAGCGCTAAATCAGGTTAAAATAGTTTACATTTGCTTAAAACAGGAAATAATAGAGCTTCTGCCATACCTATACACGTCCGCTGCGCGTCGGGTAAAGCATCCGGTTATATAGAGGAGGAGCGCGAATGCTAGAGCGCTAACCTCCCTTAGACCGGAAGTCTCCTTTCCTCCCTCCACGCAATCGGGACGACACCCGTGGATGACATGGAGGAAATGGCGGCCACAGTCATCGGGATACGGTGCCAGGAGTTGGGGATCCAGACACTGCTCAACATGACCTGACACAACATCAACAGGGTGAGTACCGACCAGGGACTGGGGGGACAGGGGGAGATGGGCACAATGGCATACATGCACAAGTGAGTAAAGTACACTGCACACCCACTATTACTCTGGATCATGTCCCTGATCCCCTTGGCACACTGCAGCACACATACAAACAGCAAGTAGGACCCCGTTCACTATGGGCAAAAAGGGGAACCTCCCCACACAGCACCAATCTCACAACCAACCCATGCACACGTGTCAAAACCAGCAAAGCTGCATGTCTGTGAGCCACACTGACAATGCAAGTGACACTGCATGACAAATAGCATGGCTGCTGTCCAATTATCATGACATGGTGCACGCCACGACGAGGGGCGTGGCTTGGTTGCCGATGAGGACGGTCGCGTGAGCCAAGAGCTCCACGCCGACCTCACCGTTTATCCTGCACGGAGAGCCGAGCAGGCTCTTCTGTGACTCTGGGAGGGTTCCTCCAGCTGCGGGAGCCTGCACAGCACGGAATTGGGTGCTTTAATTCTGCCTGAGACCGAGCCGAGCAGCGAAACGAAGAGGAGGAAGAACCGGCCTGCATGGAAAGAAAATGGCGCCCGACTCCATGGCTCGAGTTCTAGGGAGTGCCGGAGGGGAGGCGTAGTTTGGAGCCCTAGAGGGACGAGGGCTCTCCCCCCTTATGAGCGGTGAATTCCGGACGCCGGCAGTGAGATCATGGGCCCCCCGTGCACCGTGAGGAGAGTGAGGTGGTTGCCGGTAGCGTGGCCCCTAGGGGGTCGTAGGAGTGTCTGACTGCAATGTCGCAGTGAGTTACTGGCAGAAGAGGAGCGGGGAGGACTGCGCCTTGCCCGGCGTATCGTTGGAGAAGACGGTCAGGGGTCCCGACACCGATGGCCTGTGAGCGGTGGCTGTGCTTACATCGGGGGTGAGACGGGCCTCCGTGCTCGGCCGTAGCGGGCGGACTCAGCCACTATCTGTTTGTTGGGCCGCGAGAGGGAACCCGGCCCTGCCTACGGCGAGGCCCTGTTCTACCCCGAGATCTGAGGCGGGAGCTTGTAGCGGGATCCTGGCCCCCCCTGAGTGGTGCAAGGAGGAAGCGGTCTCCTGACGGTGCGGCCCCGGAGGGGGATATTGGAGACACCCGGCCGCCAAAGCGAAGTGCATTGCCGGTTGCAGAGAGACGGGGAGGACTATACAGTGCCAGGGGAGTTACCAGAGACGACATGTGGAGACCCTGGCTCTGGCGGCCCGCGAGCAACTCCTGCACTAGCGGTGGGGGCGAGATGGTCTCCCGCTCTTGACTGTCGCGGGCGGAGTTAGCTGCTGCCTACTTACTGGACCGCGAGTGGGGGTTTAGCCCTGCCTGCTGTGGGGGCCCGCTCTACCCCGCTAACTGGAGTAAGCAGAGGGAGCTGTGACGTGACACTGGGGGGGGCCCTGACCTCGTCAAATTCGGGGCGAAGTGGAGCTGCCCACAATTTGGCCAGCGGGCAGAGGAGTGAGCTTGCCATTCATTCCAGTGTGGGTGGGCTGCTGCGGTAGAGCTGTTTGGAGGCTGCGGGTGGACCTCCGGAGCCAGCGGCGGGGGCTGGATGTGGCGTGGCCCCCAGCTGGCAGTGCATGAGTGGACTGAAGTGAACTGTGGCACCCTGGACTGGAGGAGTGACTGGCAGGGTGCTCCGTGGTGCTTGCGGGAGTGACGATGCTAGTGGGCAGAAGTAATTGCCCCCTGCGGCTTGCAGCAGCATCTGGCCCTGGATTGGGATACTTGCTTGGTGGCGGACTGTTGGATCTCCCTCCTGTGGAGGCTGGCTCTGTAGGCTGGGGAACCCCGCTGGATTATCTCAAGCGTGGGGGGATCCTTAGGAGGCCGCGGTGGTCCTGCTGGGTCTGATGCACCCTTGCCTGGCGGCTAGGGGTTTTGCCTGAGAGTGGATTGTCCTGTCGGGATGCTTGCAGGAAGTGGAGACGGGTGAGGACACCGGGAGCGTTGTGGATGGAGGGGGCCGACTAACGGGGGGACCTACGTCACCAGATTATAGGAGGAACTGGATGGTGAGACCAGGACTGGGGGCCAAGTCATCTGACACCCATGGGGGAAGCCGCGGGGCCGACAGGGGGGGCTCCCCCGGAGCCTGAGGAGGAGGCAGTGGAGGAGCGGAAGCGAGATGTGGTTGAGCCGGCCCCAGAAGGGCTGATGCAACAGCAGGTGGATCAAATCCTCCGAGCAATTACGGATACAAAGGAGGCGCTCCAACAAGACATTGCTCAAGTGACACTGGGACTGGGACTCCTCTGGGCAGATCATGTAAAGCTGACTGACCGAGTGAAGCAAGCTGAGGCTACCTTGGAGGTCTTAAAACCGGCTCAGAAGGCAATGGATGCTAAAATGGGAGAAGTCACTCGCAGGCTCCAAGTGCTGGACAAGAGGGCCGGAGATGCATAAGGGCGTAATAGATGGAACAACATCAGGGTAGTGGGCCTTCCGGAAGGAGCGGAAGGGGACTGCATGATAGACTATCTGGAACAGTGGCTGCACACTGAGGTTCCCCTGAGGGCCTGACACCATTTTACACCTTGGAGAGAGCGCACAGGGTGCCTGCCCGCTCGTTGGCACCTGGGAGACCGTCTAGACCTGTGGTGGCCCGCTTGCTTCATTATAAGGACAGGGATCTACTGCTTCATAAAGCACGCACCGCAGGCCCATACAGAGTGGACAATAATAATGTGTCACTGTTCCCGGATTATACTTTTTATGTACAGCGACATCGAGCCTCGTTACTGGCGATCAAGAAGGCCCTCCGAGACGAAGGCATTCAATACTCCCTGATGTTCCCGGCGCGCCTGCGAGTGACTTTGGATGACAAAACGTTCTTTTATAATGACCCCGATGAAGCATGGAGCGGGTTGGAAACCTACCAGGCAGGGACGGATGGCGCAGAAGGGTCAGGAAGTTGGACAGCAGAGGCACCACAACCACGCCGCACAAGGCGTACCAGACGACGGCATCCTGGGACACAGAAATCTTCCACGACACAGACGGAGAAAGAGAGGTCGGCGGCCCTGCAAGCTGTGACAGAGATCTCACAGGCGAGCGGCACAACACTGCTGAGAGTGACCGACTCAGAAAAGGGATCGGCGGAGACGGATTCTGACGGGACAGACGCGAGGAGTGTCACTCTACCACATGTCACTCCAGGGACGGTGGACGAGATCGCTGATGCCTGACTTTATGCACTGTCTCAAGTGGCTAGTAAGAGGGGTCAAATGGTCCAGGCACTGTTGCTTTTGTGCAGGAGTGATTGGGTGAGGCTCAGAGGTTCGGTGGGCTTGGGCGAGGTGACATATGGCCTGTGCGGTTGGCCGTCTGTCTGTGGGCCCTCCCGGGGTTGAGGGGAATTCTTTATTGTTATAGTGAGGTTGGTGTCGGGATGCAGTGAAGCAGCGGGCCAGATCTTCTTGGCGTTTAAGCTCCCCCCTAGTTTCACTCTTAGAGTGAATCCCTGGTAGCTACCATTGGGACTGTTTGTGGTTAGTTTGGATGGGTACTAGCTGTTTAGAGCCTGTTCTGGGGAGGGGAGGGGGGAACATTTTGGGGTTGTTTTTGGGATTGTTAGAGCCACCGGTGTGTCAATGCAAGGAGTGCAGTTGTGGAACAGAGATAATCCGCATTATGGGGACATCACCTGAATTCAAATATATCATGTGGAATGTATGGGGAATGCATACGATGTTGAGACGCCACAGGGTCCATGCTTATTTGGTGCGGTACAGATAGCTTTCCTCCTGGAAACCCATATTGATCGAGTTGAAGGCCAGGCTTTGCAGCGCCGGTGGAGGGGGCAGCTTTTTTACACAACGTATTCTGCTTTTGCTAGGGGCGCACTGATTTGGGTGAGGGTGGGGGTTCCCTTCCAGCCGACTGAGCAGACAGATCCTGAAGGGAGGTTCGTGGCTGTTCAGGGGAGGTTAGATGGGGGAGATGTGGCATTGTGCAGTGTGTATGCCCCTACTGTGGAACAGAAGGATTTTTTGCTCGGCTATCAGGGAGACTGGCTTCATTCCTGACCAGTTCTGTGATCCTGGGGGGCGATTTCAACTGAGATGGATAGGTCACATTCACCGCTACCCCAGGCACCCATACATAAGCTCTCGAAACTCCGGAGGGATTGGCAGTCAGAGTGGGGGCTGATAGATACGTGGCGGGCGCAGCATATGGGCGAGCGGGACTATTTTTATTAATCTGCTGTACATGCCTTGCATGTGCGGCTGGATGCAGTGTTGTGCTCCCCGGACGTCCACGCGCTGGTCCGCCATAGTGAGTACCTGGCAAGGACAATCTCGGATCATAATCCGATACTTTTGGCACTGAGGTGGTCTCGGGAACGGCCTGCAATCCCTTCCTGGCGATTGCGCCCAGAGGCTTTGGAAGACCCGTTGTTTCGCACAGAAGTACAAGAGGGTATTGAGCATTATTTCCTCGAGAATGAAGGGACGGTGTCGACCCTAGCCCTAGAGTGGGATGCCTTTAAGGTAGTGGTGCAGGGCTTCTGTATTGCTAAAACGGCAGGAGTGTAGAGGATGCTTTTGCAGGACATAGAGAGGGAGGAACAGCGGCTGCGTCGAGCAGAGAGGGCCCACTCTGAGGACCCGGGGGCACAGGCCGAAGTCCTAACTGCAAGAGAGGGAGTGGCGACGCAGGTAGAAAGGTTGCGCTGCTTTGACCACAAGGAGTATTTAGTGCAGGCACACGCGGATAGAGTTAAGGTGGGTTCCCTCTTGGCGTGGCTGGCTAATCCAGCCCGAAGGGCACGCCCATTCTGGCTTTAACCACTGGAAAATACCCAACAAGGGATTAACGAGATGTTCTTGACGTTCTATGTGGACCTATACGGGAGTAGATTGCAGGGTGTATGTGATGGATTAGATGAGTTCTTGGCTAAGATACGACTGCCACGTCTCGAGGACGATCAGAGAGATACGTTGCGACAGGAAATTTCAGTGGGGGAAATACGTAGTGCAATAAAACATATGGCGCGTAAGAAAACCACGGGAGCAGATGGTCTATTGATTGAATTTTACTCGACATATGTCGATATCCTTGCCCCCAAAATACTGGTGGTCTATCAGGAAACCTGGGACTTGGGGAGATTGCCAGATTCCACTCGCGAGGCCATCATTATCCCGTTGCTGAAACCGGGTAAGGACTCATTGTCTAGGTCAGCCTACCGTCCACTATCGATGTTAACAACCAACTACAAGATTTTGAGTAGGATTCTGGCGACCCGGCTTATTCCTTATATGACGCAGCTGGTCCATTCTGACCAGGCGGGCTTTATTCCAAAGCGTAATACTGCGACTAATGTGCGACGCCTTTTGCGGATTTTGGGCGAGGACCATAGTGAGACCCCTGCTGCGGCGGTTCTCTCAGTTGACATCGAGAAGGTGTTCGACAGCCTAGAGTGGCCATATTTATATCGGATCCTGCGCGAATTTGGACTGGGGGACACCTTTGTAGGGTGGACGGAACTTCTCTATAGGTCAGCGACGGCTCGGGTGCAGACGGGTGGGACGATCTCATCGGCCTGCCAAGTGGGACGGGGCACGCAACAGGGATGTCCGCTCTCTCCATTGTTATTTGCCCTAGCCATTGAGCCTCTGGCTTCACATGCCCGATTGGGGACGCATTATCCAGGTTTGTACCTCCATGGGGACATGCAGTTTATCTCCCTTTATGCGGATGACTTGTTGATCTTTCTCGCAGACATGGCTACGGCTTTAGAGGGCGCGCAACACTTGCTACAGGTGTTTGGGCGGTACTCGGGGCTGAGGATGAACTGGGCAAAGACCTACTTGTTCCATGTGGCGCCGGCTGTGCTGAACCCGTCGCAGGCATCCGTTGGGAGCCCCACTGTTTACCTTATTTAGGCACCAACGTTTATCATACCTCCGAGGATTTGTTGGAGGGTAATTTGGGTCGGGCCATGCACTAACTTAGGGGCAGTTTTGGGTTTTGGAGTATGTTGCCGCTATCGGTAGCGGGTCGGGTGGCGCTCCTGAAGATGGTGGCGCTCCCGCGCTTTTTGTATTATTTTCAGACGTTGCCGGTCTGGGTGGCGGCCTCCATCTTCCGACAGCTCCGCTCTATGGCTGTAGGATTTATCTGGGGGTCGGGCAGACGGTGGGTTGCAATGGCTACAATGATATGCCCGAGAGCTGATGGGGGGCTGGCAGTGCCAGACTTGGAATGGTACTATTTAGCAGCGCAATTGCAGTGGCTCACCCAGGCTGTTGCTCAGGAGTTCCGGGGTCCGGATGGTCCTGAGGGGCGATAGATCCCACGGTACATCTTGTCCTTTATAGTGCTTCAGCAGAAGATGCGTCCTAAACCGCTTACTGCGGAAGAGAGGACGCTGCGGCTGTGCTGGAATCGGATCCAATGTCAGGCCGGATTCACTCGCCCGTATGCTCCGGAGATACTGCTGGGTATGTGCACGGCCTTCCCACATGGTGGGGATTGGACGGCACTGGCTAACTGGAAAGACATGGGAATACAAATGCTAGGAGACCTCTATGAGAATGAAACCCTGTTGACATTTCAGGCCCTTCAGCATAAATACGATCTCCCGCGAGGGGATTATTTGCTGCATTCAGCGCTTATTTTGGCAATACAGCGCTATTGGGGGACGGGTCTGTCGGAACCACTGGCCTCAATGGTGTGCCAATATGTGGTAATGGTGGCGGGAACTCTTAAGGCTATTACGTGCCTTTACAGACGCATGATTACAGAGGCTCTGGAGCCATTGAGCGCGTTGCAGGAGAAGTGGGAAGCGGACCTTGGCAGGGAAATCCCAGAAAAAACGTGGGCCCAGTTGGTCAGAAGAGCTTGGAAGAGCACGAGGAATGCTAGATTTCAATTGGTACAGTTCTATGTCCTGCACAGGGTGTACTTGACACCAGCCAAGCTTAATCAATATTTCAGTGCGGCGTCCGCTCAATGTCCGAGATGTAGTTTGGAGGGAGCCGACTTCCAGCATATGATGTGGGGATGTATGAGTTTGGGAACATATTGGAAAGAGGTGCTGGAACTACTGTGTAATATAACTGATCGTATAATAGAACTGGACCTGGGCGCTTGTTTGTTGCATTGGTTCCCGCATACAGCTAAAAAAAAGTGACAAGTACATTTATAGATCTGGGCCTCGTATTAGCCAAGAGGGAAATCACTATGCATTGGAAGTCAGCGAGGGGGCCAGGTGTGGGGAGATGGCTGGCGGAACTACTCAAGTGGGCACGGAGCGAGGGTACGCTTCGGCTACAGCAGGCCCTACGTACTAATAATGACAAGGCGCAGGAGGCGGCAAGGGCGTGGGAGGCCTTAGTTGCAATATTACAGGCTCCAGAGCCAGGTTTGGAGGAGAGCTCGGACTTGGAGGACCGACAGGATCCAGCTGGCACTTTAGCACAAGGAGAATGACCCAGGGTGCGATCAATGGGACAAATGGTGATCTTTAAGGTATATGTAAGCCCTGTACTGTATTACTGTTGTTCACGACTGCTATTGTATTGGATTCTGATGCACCTTAATGGCTTAACGACCATGCTCTTGAGGTACACCGGTGGAGGGAGAGGGATGTGGGCGGGGGACACACTGAGAAGCGACTTGTGATATATCATTTTGTCATTTATCCGCATATTACTGTATTGCTTCTCAATGCTCACAGCACAAATCCTCTCTGGGTTTGTCGGCTTGTATGGGCAGAGTTTTCTGGACTTGCAGTCTAAATGTACTCACTGCTAGGGATTGTTTTAAGATTCCTGGATGCCAGCTACACCCACCTGGGTTTATATATTTGCAGAACTTCAACTTCCAGAAGGCACTTTGGTACACGCCCATGGGGGCGGGATGTTGGTGAATTCAAATAACTGCTCTGCAATACTGTGGCGGCTCCGCTTGGGATGTGCCTATGATTAAGAACGAGGATGTTCGAAACGCGTCAGGCTTCCCAGAGAGGATTTGTGCTGTGAGCCTGTATAACCTGCCAAGTCTTCAATAAAGTGGTCTACTCACCGTGTGTGCGGTCTCAAGCAGGGCAACCCTTTCTTTCATATATAGCGGCTGGGCTCAGTCGCGAGACCGCACTGCTGCGAGGAAATGCAGATCGACGGAAACTTTGTAACGAGGTTACCGATAGAGCGGTGAGGTTCCCTGTTTGTCGGCTTGTATGGGCAGAGTTTTCGGGACTTGCAGTCTAAATGTACTCACTGCTGGGGATTGTTTTAAGATTCCAGGATGCCAGCTACACCCACCTGGGTTTATATATTTGCAGAACTTCAACTTCCAGAACGCACTTTGGTACACGCCCATGGGGGCGGGTTGTTGGTGAATTCAAATAACTGCTCTGCAATACTGTGGCGGCTCCGCTTGGGATGTGCCTATGATTAAGAACGAGGATGTTCGAAACGCGTCAGGCTTCCCAGAGAGGATTTGTGCTGTGAGCCTGTATAACCTGCCAAGTCTTCAATACAGTGGTCTACTCACCGTGTGTGCGGTCTCAAGCAGGGCAACCCTTTCTTTCATATATATATATATATATCACCCCCGAAGTCTGACCTGTTCTCTTTGTGGATCAAGAGCCTTGCTTCACTGGGACTGGTCTAAGAAGGCAGGCCAACTGTGGCCGCATCTTATAAGTTATTTATATATATATAGTTGCCAGTAGGTAGTTATAGTTAGGATCTAGTTTCCATAGGAAAAGAGTTTATTGTATTGCTAATAACTTTGGCAAAGTTTGATGAATCGCCACAAAATTTAAAAAACAAGGGTCCCATTCACTTTAGCTGCTGTCTTAAAAGTTTTGGGGTGATCTGTCAAGTGAGGGCTGTAGGAGGCTGGCTTAGTATGTGATGCCCACTTATTTAAGTGAAGCACCCTGCACTAATCCAGACAACCCTTATGGTGATTTTAGTGGTCTTAGACAACCACAGAAAGCTCTCTAAGTGGTAGCTGTGGAGAGCAGCCTCCAGGCTTAGGCTCCAGGCTTAGGCCAGAAGAAGTTTAAAGCAGCTGGTATTACCAGTACTAATCAAGTAGAGTAGGTTAAGCGAAAAAGAACCACACAGTGTAGTTATAAAAATAGTTATATTTATTATACACACTCACTAACACATTGGTATATCTGCTACCCGTATATATCAACACAATACATACAATATTTCAAAAGGAGAACAGGTAAGTAGCACAAGTACACAGAGGTCTCCAGGGGGAGACCAAACCGTATACTAATAAAGTGGAATACAAACTGCGACAGAAGTTGAGAATTGACCCAGAAGACTTAGAAGAGCTGGGGACCCAAGAAACCATCCGAGGTGTAAGTACCCAGGAACCGCATGGAGGCTGTGTGCAGAGTGGAAACACAGCCATGTACTCAATGGGAAAGTCGCAATTGCAGTATTCAAGAAGAAGGACCCTTCCTAGAGGACCCTGAAGAAACCACGTGGAAGATGGAAGGATGGAGAGTCACCCCACCGATGGATACCCCAGGAACCAGGATACCTACACCAGGGAAGCCGGGAGCATAGGTGCAAAGTGACGTCGGAAACCGCTGTAGACCACAATGGAGGACTTCAGGGAAGATGCCACTGGCAAAGAAGGTGAAAGAGTCCGGTGTAATCCAAAGGTGGATTCTTGATTAGGAGTACCTGCAAGCAGAGTGGACAGAGTCTATGCCACTTGGGAGTGATCAGGAGGCACGGAAGACCAATGACCACAGATGACGAACGGTGACCTTATCACTGCAGTGTCAGGACCAGCAAGGCCCAAGGGACTCACCAAGTGCAGGAGAGTCAGAGCAGGCCCGAGCAAATTGGGAAGCCCACTGGAGCCAAAGAAGACCCTCAAGAGGACTTACAGGCTCAAGGCACAGGAGTCACATGAGGACCTCGAGTAGCTCACCAAAGATACAGGCCCACGGTGCAGAAGATACAGTGAGGACAAAGATCTTAGCAGGAAGAGACTCTGGGGGCTGGAGCTTTCTGGAGACCGAAGATCTCTGGAGAAGAGAGTCAACAAGCCTTGGCAAGGGCAAGCCAAAGCAGTGCACAGGGGTACTGTTCCAGCGGGTCCGACAAGGGATACTGGCCTCAAACTTGCTGAGAAGACAGTGCAGCCATTGAGGGAGTTGCAGAACCACCACCTGTGTTAGGCCTTTTGAAGTCTAGAGGATGTCAGGAGAAGCAGACCGATCAGCTTAGTTGCGGTGCCTGCAGATGCAGGGGAGTGACTCCTTCACTCCAAGGGAGATTCCGTTGGTGTCTTTGATGCCCACGGCCTTAGAGAAGAAACTGGATGAAGCACAGGCACAGACAACGCAGAAGGCTGGCAGGAGGATGAGACCAGGAGCAGCAGCATTCTTCACAGATGCAATCTCGGTTCCCAAAGCGAAGTCCAGAGAAGTCCATGGTGCCCAGACAGTAGAAGTAGAAGTCTTTTCAGATCTGAATCTTGTCCCATGACAAATCGAAGAGCCACCACAGGTAAGCCCTTAAGTACCCCAAAGAAAGGGTTGGGACCTTTCAGGGGTCCCTCCCAGATGAGGGGCTGGACAGAGGGGAGGATATTCCCATGTCCTTTGTCCAGTTTCACACCAGAGCAGGAGCCAACAGCTTCCTTAACTGGTTTCAACTGGAGTATGAAAGGAGGGCACCAAATGTGCCCTTCAAAGCAGTCTGGTTGTGCTGGCATGCGCCCCCAGCCCAATACACTAAGTCTTGTCTGGGAGGTGGTCACACCTCCCTGTGACAGAAAGACTATTGTTCTACCTTTCCCTGCTCGAGCTCAGCTCAGCACAGGAGGGCAGAATAGTGTCTGTGGTCAGCAGCAGCACTAACTGTATGTATATGTATAAAATGGCTGAGCATACTTACAAAGCCTTGAATCGACTCCTGGGTTTGGTGGGGGTGTCCTGCTCTTGCAGGGCACCCTCACTCTTATAACCAAGCACCCTGCCTTCAGGAGCGATAGGTCTGCCTTAGTGGTGACTAATAGGTTTTAAGTGCAGTGACCTCAGATATAAGGAAACTTATATATTTTGTGATTGGTGTTAGCACTAGCCCACACAGGCTGCAATGGCAGGCCTGTAATCACATTTTGAGTGGTCTCTCATGGGTGGGACAATACATGCTGCTGCCCATGGGAGGCCTCTAGTGTACCTATGACCAGAGTAACTTAGCACCATATACAAGGGATGTAGAAGGGTTCACCAGTAGCTAAATAGGAAGGTACCAAAGTACTTACCATAGGCCAGTTTAGGGAGAGAGCACAGTGACTGGGGTCCTGATTATCAGGATCCCAGTCAGACTAGTCAGAAAACAGGATGAAACAGCAAAAAGTAGGGGTAACCATGAAAGCAAGTTCTGCTTTCCTACACAACCCCCACAATTGAAAAGAGATGAGACTAACTTTGCCCAGTTGAGTCTTCATTTTCTAGATGGAAATATCTGGAGAGTCCACCTGCGTTGGCATGACAAACCATGTTTAATAATTAGTGGAGAAGTGTGGCTCAATGGTTAGAGCGGCAGACCCTGATGCAGAGGTCTGGCCCGAGACCAGGGTTCAATTCCCGCTTCGGCTGGTCTTGGGCTTAAGTTCCTCGGACCTGATATTTCTCGCCTCGGGGCCTATTCTAATCATGGGTCCCACTCTGCAACTCTGGGCAATAGCTTGCTTAATCTCCACAACGGCCCCAACAGCGCAGGGGATGCCTGGCTGCACTTTCGGGGTGCCCAGGAGTGGACACTTCACAGGGAAAGCCAGGATGGGTTCCTCTGTGGTATAAGTACAGCGCCGGGACACTCCGTTGGTAGGTAGCTGCGCGCTTTACAAATGCCAGATTATTATTATTATTATTACTCTCAGGTCTAAGTTCCACTGAAAAGTCAACACCTGTAGGGAAATGGACCACCTCAAAAGTTTGGGGTTCTCACCCTTCATCTGTTTAAGCCATAAGAGGGCCTTATGAAGTGAGTACCAACCAGGTCTGGCCACAGCTTCTTCAAGGCCCAGACCACAGGAAAGGCCTCCCTTTCAATAACTGACCAACGTTTCTCCCTGGGGGTCAACCTTTTGCTTATAAAAGCTACTGGTTGGTCCTGGCACTCTGCATTAAGTTGTGACAACATAGCTCCTACCCCTATCACAGAAGCATCTGTCTGGACAATGAAGGGTTTGGGGTAATCAGGACTTTGCAGAATGTGAGCAGTACACATGGCCTGCTTCAGGTCATCAAGTGCCTTTTGGCAGCTAACTGTCCATTGAACTTTCTTAGGAATTCTTTTGGAGGTGAGATCATTAGGGGAGTCACAATGGACCCATACCTCTTAACAAACCTCATGTAGTACCCAGTCAGGCCCAAGAAAGCTCTGACCTGAGTCTGGGTAGTTGGGGCAACCCAGTCCATTATGGCCTGGATTTTGCTCTCCAGTGGGTGAACTTGGCCTCCACCTACCAGGTGACTCAAGTATACAACCTTACTCTGCCCTATCTTGTCACTTTGTGGCCTTGATAGTAAGTCCATCCTTCTGCAGGTCCTCTAGAACATTGTTGAGGTGGACCAGGTGATCCTCCCAGGCGGAAGTAAAGACAGAAATATCATCTAGATATCCTGCACTATAGGCCTCCTGACCTGTTAGGACTTTGTTCACCAACCTCCAAAATGTGGCAGGTTCCTTTTTCAGACCAAAAGGCATGACAATAAATTGATAATGCTCACTAGGGGTTGAAATTGTTGTTTTTGGCTTGGCATCCTCAAAGAGTCTGATTTGTCAGTAGCCAGCAGTCAGGTCAAATGAACTCAGATACTTGGCCAAAGTATCAATAAGATCATCGGCCCTTGGAATTGGATGGGCATCAGTCCTAGTGACTGGATTGAGACCACTGTAATCCACACAAAACCTCATCTCTCTCTTACCATCTTTGGTGTGAGGTTTTGGCACAAGGACTACTGGACTAGCCCAAAGGCTATCCAAAGGCTTAATGACCCCCAACTTCAGCATCTTTTGGACCTCAGTCCTGATGCAGTCTCTGACATGGTCAGGATATCTGTAAATGTTATTCTTCACAGGCAAAATATCACCTGTGTCCACTTCATGGGTACAAGAGGTGGTTTGACTGGGAGTCAGAGAAAACATGTGGGAAAACGAATTGAGGACTTTCCTGCAATCTGGTTGCTGCTGGTCAGTAAGGCTGCTTGCCAAGGCTACTCCATCAGCTGATATGAGAGACACTTAGAGCATCATTTCCCAAACTGTGGTTCGGGACCCACCGATTTTTGGTGGGTTGGGAAAGTCCAAGCAATAAATAAAGATGCCTTTAAATTCTGTGTTTATCATGTCACATTTGCTGTGCTTCAAACACAAAGATCAAATGTCAGGTTATGTCACCTGTTTCCACTTCATGTATACACCAGGTGGTTTGACTGGGAGTCAGAGAAAACATGTGGGAAAACGAATTGAGGACTTTCCTGCAATCAGGTTGCTGCTGGTCAGTAAGGCTGCTTGCCAAGGCTTCTCCATCAGCTGATACATCAACAGGGGTCCTGATAGAGGAGATCGGGGATAGGGTCTCTCTCTTCCTGCTGTCCCTCATCAGTGGCCATGAGCAAGCTCATGTCATCCCTGTCAACAAAAGGGTTTAGGCGGTTCACATGAAGTACCCTGGGGGGACTTCTAGGAGTACCTAGGTCAACTAAATAGGTGACCTCACCTTTTTTCTCAAGAATGGTGGGGGTGGGGGGCACTTGATTTGTCTTGGAGAGATACTTGGGCCACAGGCTCCAACACCCACACTTTTTGTCCTGGCTGGTAAACAGTCAGTATAGCCATTTGGTCATGCCAGGCTTTCTGTAGCTCCTCTCTGGCATCAAGGTTTTTGCTGGCCGTCTTCATATACCCAGTCATACACGAATGCAGGCCATAGACATAGTCCTCAATATCCTGTTTAGGAGGTTTGAGAGGCTGCTCACAGCTCTCCTTAACCAGCACAATGGACCCCTAACTAGATGCCCAAACAGAAGTTCAAATGGGCTGTAACCAACCCATTTCTGTGGAACCTCTCTGTAGGCAAAGAGAATGCAGGGTAGTAAGATATCCCATTTTTGCCTGAACTCTTCTGGGAGTCCCATGATCATACCCTTAAGGGTCTTGTTGAACCTTTCAACAAGCCCATTGCACTATGGATGATAGGGTGTGGATAACTTGTAGTTCACTCCACACTCTTTCCAAATTGCAGTGCTATAACTAGAAAGGAAGTTTGTACCTCTGTTTGTTAAGACCTCCTTAGGGTAACCCACTCCGGAAAAGACTCTGAGAAGGGCCCTAGCCAGTACAGGAGCTGTAGTGGTCCTTAGGGGAATAGCCTCTGGATACCTAGTAGCATGGTCAACCACCACTAGGATGTAATTGTGTCCAGATGCTGTTGGGGGGTTTAAGGGACTAACAATGTCTATCCCTACCCTCTCAAAGGGAACCCCAGGCACTGTAAGTGGAATTACATGGGACTTTGTAGTGCCACCTGACTTACCACTGGCTTGGCAAGTAACACAGGAGCGACAAAACTACTTGGTGTCTTCAGACATACAGGGCCAGTGAAAATGAGGGACAAGCCTGCCCCAAGTCAGCCCCTGAACGTTTAAATTGTTACCAACCTCATTTTGGCACGAGGCTTGGGATCTCTACACTCAGAGAACAGGAGCCAATCTTCCCAGTAGATCCTATGGGAGCCACTGACATTCCCTGCCTGCTCAGCAGCAGCTTGCTGTCCCAGCTGTTCAAGAGGGGGGCAGGATTACTGCTCCAAACTCAAGTCTGCCCTGGAAGGGCCCCCTGCCCCCAAGAACTCTGCCTGGTCAGGCCCAAGTTTCTCTGGGACAGTTCCTTCACAGGGACTGAGGTCCTCATCTCCAACTGCCAATAAGTGATCAGTCCTGACATTGCTAGCATTGATCATTTGGAACAACAGACCAAGTATGATCTGTTCAGGGGACACAAGTTGCTCTGCCACCATTGTGACACTGGCCCACCTGTCCCTGTAATTCACAGCTTCTTTTCCATTAATCAAAGGCTGTTGCCAGTACTTGCCCAAATTAGAGGGACTTTTTTTTAAACCTTTATTTATAATGTTGACATTCGTGTACATTAATACATATCGTTTATTATGATAATGCGATTTCACAGTTGGCATCTCTTATATTTACAACACCTTGTACAACATGAGTTTATACACAACGGACATCCACTCTCTGAATCACGCAGCCAAGGGGAATCTTATGGGTTGGTGTTCGGTTCTTGTTGACGCTTATAACTGATAAAAGCTTCCCAAATGTCACAGGGTCGAGATCTCAGAGGCATTAAGTCCCAGTAATTAGACAGCTGTTCATGGCAGTAAGCAATGTCTTTTATCCAGTCTCTTGTTTTGAGCGCCAGGGTCCCACCCCAGCACATTGCGACCCTACGTCTTGCGAGGAGTAATAGCAAGGCGGTGAGTTTGCGAGAGCTATTGGGTATCTGTGCCACGTGCCCCAGTAGTCCAGTTAAGGGAGAGGGGGACAACTGTAATTGTATAATTTCTCCTACCACCCGAAGACCTCCACCCAGCATGCTGCAACCGCAAGGCACTGCCAGGCAAGATGAATGAAATCTGCTGCAACTGCATGGCATTGTGTACATTGGGAGTCTGAAGATAAACCCATTCTATGTAGCAGTACTGGAGTGCGGTAAGTGCACTGTAAACATTTTTAATAAATGAGGCACAACCTGTAGTTCGGGAACAGTAATTGGAACTGGCTGCAACAAAACGACCACAGTGCGTATGTGAGTGGGAGAGCGAGGTCTTCCCCCCAGGCCTCTCGAGCTGGTGTTTGCGTTGCGAGCCAGGTGCGTTACACACTTTGGTATAGTAACGTGATAGGTTTCCAGGGTAAGGCGGTGGTGTAGGTATATTCTAGTACCGGAAGGGTCTCTCGGGGGTACTGGGAACATTGGGAAGAGCTCTCGGCATGTCGCTCGCAATTTGTAATATAAACATATGTTTAACGGTGTGTTAGTTGCATGGTGCGGGGTCGGAGGACCGCAGAAGTGATCTCCTGGAAAAAGATCTGCAAAAGTGTGCATGTTGAGCCTGTCTACGCGGCTACAAGAGCCGCCATCTTGTAGAGAGGGTATTAATGGATGTTTCTTCATCGGGACTGATGGGGCATAAAGGAGAGGAACACTTGCGTGCCGCGCCAGCCCAATTCATGCCCATCGCATACATTGTGGGGTCTCTATTTTTGAAACGGGCCTTTTATATGGGGCAAACAGGGCTGTTGAGAGAGGCCAAGGTGAGACTGCGTCTATCTCTATAGCGCTGCGCGGTTGAAATAGTGTGGGATATGTCCATTAATGTAGTAAGTGTGCTGGCGGTGAACTTAGCTCCGTTCGCGGAGTTTGTAGAGTTTTCTGCTTCGCGATGTGCAGCGGAGTTTTTCCCCCGCTTGCGATAGTGAGCAGTAAGTTTGCGATCGCGAATGGTAAGTGGTCGAGCGCGAGCTGCCATTCGGGTAGAATTTCTACCCGAGTAGCAGGAATACCAGCACAAACTGCAGTTCGCACTGCACTCCGCCACTTGAGGAACTTCGCAGAGTTTTTTTGTAACTTCGCGGAGTAATGCGTAGCAGGTAACCCTCCAGTAACTGGGGAACTAGAATGTCAGAGTATTCTTTGTAAAAGGATGCAATCAGTCCATCCATGCCAGGGACCTTGTCCGGGAAGAGACCAGCAATGGCCTGTTGTACCCCCTGAGTGGTAATAGGGGAGTCCAGAAAGTCTTGGTGTGAGTTGGAGAGCCACACTAGTTCAATGACATCAAAGTATGTTTGCAATACCAAAGGGGGTATCGCTCGGGAAGTAGATTGTAATTGAGTAAAGAAGTCCACCATGATGTGTATTAGATCGGGGGTATGAGAGTGACGTTTGCCCTTTGAGTCCACCAGGTCTGTAATGTAAGAGGACGCACTTGGTTTCTGAAGTAACCTGGCTAGTGTCCTGCCTGGGCGGTCACCCTCGCCATATCTGTGTGCTTTTATTTCTTTGCATAGGAATTTAACTTCCCTAGGTTCATATTAACAAGGCGGCGATATGAAATTATCGCCGCTTTTGCGTCTGTTTTCGGGCAAAAAGCGGCGATAATTTAATCGCCTTATCAGCAAAGACTTGTCTTGCTGACTTAGCGCCCGTTTCCAGCACGCCTAACTTTGCATCGCTAATGAGATTTAAAATAGGCGTGGCTGTGAAACCAACCAAGGAAAATATTGCGAAGGCAGCTTTGTGAAATTAACAAGGAAGGGTAGCGATTTTCTAAATCGCGTTGAGTATGCCTTAACGCAGGGATTTAACATCTGTTAAATTCCTGACTAAGGCATACCTAACATGGGGGGTGAAATCTGTGGCTAAGACCACAGGCCCTATCATCTAGGATATCGCCGTTTTCCACCATGGAAAACGGCGATATCCACACTATCTATGGAATTTTTATCGCCTCGGGCGATAAATTCCAGAGATAGCCGGCGATAAATATGCAAGCGCTAAGCACGCTTTGCGATATTTATCGCCGGCACTTGTTGATATGACCCCTAGTTGCTTCCTCCTGATGCGCCGTCAGTTTACTACAGATGTCAGCTAATATCTTAGGGTCGTTAGAGTGGTGAAACTGAGTTCCGAGTGCGGAAATGTCTGTTTCAAGTGTTGAGAGTGTTCTTCGGATGGCTTTGAGCACCCCATGCTGCTTGGCTATGCAGACGCCGCGGATAACCACCTTAAAGACATCCCAAAGTGTGTTGGGGGAGCTTACTGATCCAGTATTCTGCATAAAGTATTCCTCGATGGCAGCGCGCACCTCTAAACACCTGATCTCTGAGCGCATTCGGGGGCAATCGCCAGGAGAACTCGCCTGCTGCTGCATGTGGGGGGTTGAGGGTCAGTAGGATCGGTGCTTGATCAGAGAGGGTGTGGGGTAGATGAGATACTGTGGGGCTCCAGGGGAGCATAGTTTTGGACGTTAGCCAATAGTCAATTCTTGACCATGCTTTGTGTTGTACAGAAAAACAGGTACCTTTGCATGCATCAGGGTGCACATCACACCATATATCTAAGAGTTGGTTGTCTGTGATGATCGTCGTGAGTGTGGATGCTGCTTGTGGGTGAGGCTGTCTGGAGCTCCCTTCCTTGTCATCTATCAGTGGGACGTTAAAATCTCCGCAACAGAGTACCGTTTGTGGGGTGGTGTTAGCGGTCCGTTGCCAGACATTTGGAAAAAATGCCGGATCATCTGTGTTTGGTCCGTAAATAGTGGATAAGGTTACGGAAGGGTTATGCAGTTTGCCTGCTAGAATGATGTAGCGTCCGTCAGTGTCACATATGTATTGATCTGTGGTCCAGGCCAGGTCTTTGCATATTAAAATGCACACCCCCCTGCAAAGTTAGATTAGGAGGAGACGTATGTGGACCCCCATCCACAAGTGAGTAGGGTTGGTAGTGTATTGCATGAGAGATGGGTTTCTTGGAATAGGCAAATATCTATGGCATGTCTGTTTAGATAGGCATGCACAAGGCGTCTCTTTCTGGCATCGTTAAGCTCCATTATGTTCCAGGAGAGTAGTTTGACAGTGGCCCTCTCATCCATCTGCACTGAAAGGAGTCATGGTGTTGTAGTTATACTTGTGGTGTGTAATAAACACAGGGATCCACCCTTGTAACATATGGCAAAGGTGTTCTTCCAACAAAAGGTGTGGCTCCTAAGTTCTGGGAAAGCACACAGCTTTGTTAAAATAACCCTCACCCACCAAAAGGACCCTTGGTGGCATGCTTCATCATCGGGGTCTTCCCGCCCGCTGCGGGGCGGGGCGTGCTGCAACCTACGACTACGCGCGAGCACTGATTTTGACAATACTATGTGTGTGTTGGAGTGCGGGTAGAAGGGTGAGGAGTGACTAAGTGAAGTGAAGAATTAATTAAAAGATACCTGTCTAGGTGGAAAAAAACACTTTAATGTTCCGAAAAGCTGGTATTGTTAAAAGTGGGGAATAAGTGGAGGTACTTTGCTTTAAGGGGCAGTACTTCCTTTGTCAACATGTTTCTAGACCTTCCCCTGGCTTCTCATCAGGACCTAGACAGATCCCTTCTACACTGAAAATACTAATGATAATAAATGGATTCTTTACAGGATAATCACTACGTGGTGCATACTCTAATCAACATGCACTTTATACTGTACCCTAATAGGTATTCCTCTTGTATTGGGTCTGGAAGAACAGGATCACGATTAAAATATTACATAACACAGTCCCCATACCCTCTGTGGTGCCAACCTGTAAAAAAGGTGATATATTTTTGCAGGCGTGATATATTTTTCTTGTGCCTTTACGTGTTGTGAAAAGTAACTGTGCTATGCCGGCGATGTGGACAATATATGACCAAACAAACATATAACATAAACCACACACTCTATAGGTGGGGACCGAATTATTAGCGAGCCCTCAGTAAATGCATTCATGCAACTCCTCTTAGGTGCAGTCTCTATGTGAAATATCAGTTGTGATTAGGCTTTTTCACGTACTTTTAAATAGCCCATCTAGTGCTCCATGAGCCTGTAGAACAGGAGGGAAGGAGCACCGGTAGTCAAACACTGTCATGGGAAAAACAAAATACCACTGTAGGTTTCAAAGTCGGTACCCCTTTAGAAAAAAAACATCAGTTTTCTGCTGTTGTGCAGCTATGCCGTACTTACATCATCAAGGTGGTTTTGCCAACCCTGTGTGAAACTGTGCGAGAGTGTGCTGGTGTGCTAACAGTTTTTGTGCTAACAATAAACTTGAGGTAATAAACCCTCAACAACTCCCCGCAATTCCCCGCTCCCACTCCAACCCCCCAATTAGCATGAGACAATCCCCCCCCCCGATAAACACAACTTCTGGGAGTCATCCAAGGGGGTAGTGGAGTCACCGTGGGGTCTACCTGTCTTGAGGCTGGGTGGCTGAGCATAAATGTGGAGTGGAAGCTTTACCCACCCCATCCACTGTTATGCCACAACGTACTCATAGGTCACTTAGCTGAGTCAACAGCTTCATGAAGATTTGGTGATGTTGGTTATAGCAGAGGCTGGCTGTTCTAGCAGTCACCCCATAGATATGCGTGGGTTGCGGTTAGTCGTTATCACTGAGCCACGCTGCTGCCGAAGAGGAGCTTGTGTGGTCTTCCCGGGAACGTTCTCTTTGGGCCTGCAGCTTGGCAAATTTAAGAGACAGTTTCGGGTCTGTGAAGTGGGTTGCCTTACCGTCTAGGGTGATTTTGAGCTTAGCGGGCTAAAGCATTGCATATTTGATATTGGCTTTTGCTGAAGTTGTTTTGCCGGCAAGAACTCACTACTAGCGGCCTGCACCGCTAAGGTGAAATCTGGGAAGAAAGATATGGCATCTCCTTTGTATTGAATGTAGCCTAGCTCGCTGGCCTTTCGCAAGATAGTGTTGAGGTCTTTAAAGTTCAGCAGGTGCGCCACGATAGGGTGTGGGGGGGTGCCCTGGTGGAGGCCGCGTCCCCAGCAAACTGTGAGCTCTTTCGACAATGAAGACCGGCGACAGATCTCAGCTGAAGAGGTCTCGCAGCATTGTTTCGACAAATTCCTCAATTCTGGAGATGAGATAGCTGTGGACTCGCAAATGCCCGTCACGTGGAGATTGTTGCATCTTAAGCGGGCTTCAAGATCTTAATTTCTTTTGTTTTATTAGCTCCCATACTTTGTCCATTTGTAGCATACGTTCAGTGGTGGCTGCTTGGTTATCTTCAGTTTCAGAGACTCTGGTTTCCACGTGGATATTGTGTGCGTCCACCCTGCTTTTAATTCTGTCCAGGTGGGAAGAGATCAGGTCTAATTTGGCATCAATGTTCCTCAAACTGGATTTTACAACCAATAATACGGCTCTCAGGTCCTGTTCTTGGTCCTCTGGGGCATTGTTGTCTGGGGGGTGCAGTGAGGCGTTTTTCTCCGCTTAAGATTCAGTTTACTTAGCACTGCGTGTTTTTTCAAAGCTGATCCTGGACCGCCTGCCCTCTGTTTTCCCCATGTTCGCAGTTGTGCAGGCCAGCCGGGTGCCGGTTTTCAGAAGCTTTGGGGGGGGGGGGGGGGGTGGGTATCTTGCTGTCCCATCTCACCCTTAACATCCAGCACCCCCCAGCACCTCTTCGTTGTCTTGAGGTGCGCAACAAACGGCATGTGGACGAGAGTCGGGATCACGGGTTGCACTGTGGGCTGCCGGTCTAGTGTCCCGGCGTTCCTGGGCACGAGGCCGGACTGCCTAGTGGCTCGAGGTGGCTGGGCCAAGCAGTGGATTCAAGCTGGCCGAGGTCAAGGGCACAGTGGTTATGGGCAAGTGACGTGCTCCAGATTCATGTGCGGGCCCAGATGAATTATGGCGCGCAGCACCAGTGCCTTTGGATATGTTCTCAGAATGGGGACGTGGGCTTTATGTAGTGGCGGTCGCGGGTTGGAGGCCCCCTCCCTTTTTTTAAAACTCCCTTTCTTCCTTAAACCTTGGTGGGTGGTAGCTGAGCCACTCGCAGTTGTGACATCCGTGCCTACGGTGCCCGCACAGACCAGAGTCAGGCACACCAATCGCGCGGCAGCTGCTGGTTCACAGGCCGCCGCACACCTCAATGCTATCGAGTCACCCGGGTCCACTCCGATGGGGTGCAGCGGGAGCTCTGCAGGCCCACCAGGCACCTGGGCACCCACAAGTCGGAGCGTCGCAACAGGAGTCCAGAAGCCGCAGCACCGGGGAGAGGGAAGGTAAGGCCGGCCCGCCCGCAACCACAGTGAGCCCCGCAGGCCCTCCACTCACCGCCCTCTGCAGCCCTGCGCCCTTGTATGCATTGCTGGTAGGCCCAGTTTTGCCACGTCACCTGAAGCGACCAGGCCTGAGCAGCGTCACGAGTCCTCGGTCCTCCGGCCCCATGTCGGGGCACTCCGGTTCAGCATATTTGCGTGGGTGGTGCAGCCAAGGCCCCAGCGCCACACAGTCTCTGGTCTTGATGCCTCCTCTTGGTGCACGGGCCACCTGTAGAGGCCTAAGCTCTCTCCGGGCCTTGCACAGTCAGCGGCCGCGCCCGATGATGCTGGGAGGCAGGATCGATGCTGCCTGGCCAATGCCACTAGGGCTCACAGGACACTGCGGGTCAGTGGCGGGGATGGATGGCCTCCGTTACGGCTGGCTCATGTCGGATGTTTAGCTTAGGCAGCAGTGCTCGCCTAGAGGGCGGCCATCTTGCACCGTGGCATAGCCACGCCCCCCAAGTTAGAGGAACTTACTAGCAAAGTGTCAAGATCCATGCCACTGTCACAGACAAGACAGCCTGACTGGGAGTTCTGAATAGGCCAGAACCCACTTCAGAACCAAAGTTTAACCCAACTAATCTATTGGGAGCTGTACTACCACTTGTACAGGTGCTAGGGGCAGCAGTTACCTTAGGGGCAGTGTGGTTGTAGCTTCCTTGGTGTTGGCCTTAGGACAATTAGCATTCCTTGGCCTAAGGCCCTTTTCCTTGTACAGGTAGCACCAAGATTTCTTTTTGGAGTTGTTGGAGTTTTGGGACTCACCCTCAGAGGCAGGTTTTAGGGGACCCTGTGAAGGCTCTCTTTTGTCTTTACCCTTCACCCACCCTTAGGCCTTAGAAGAATCTTGCTTCTTTTTGTCAGCTCCACCACCATCGCTTTTCTGCTTAACCCTGGTGTGGACACATTTTTCTGCCTTCTTTCCCAATTCTTGGGGAGAGGTCAGATCAGAGTCTACGAGGCACCGGTGCAGTTGTCGATTCTGATGATTATTAAGGATGTGCTCCCTCATAAACAAATTGTACAATCCCTCATAGTTCTGTACCTTGCTTCCATGAAGCCAGCCTTCCAGAACCTTAATAGCATTGTCTATGAAATCAACCCAGTCTTGAGTATGTGCCTTCTGGGTATTCCTAAACTTAACTCTGTACTGTTCAGTAGTTAAGCCAAACCCATCTATGAGGGCACTCTTTAAGACTGAGTAACTGTCAGCATCCTCTTCTCTAACAGTGAGGAGCTTGTCTCTACCTTTTTAAGCAAAGGAGAGCCACAGGATAGCTGCCCACTGCCCTTGAGGTACCGTCTAAACTTTACAGGCCGTCTCTAAAGCAGTAATCTATTTGTGGATATCATCCCCCTCCTGGTAAGGAGGGACTATCCTGCTCAGGTTCCTAGTAACAAAAGATGATTTCCTGACTCTAGGTACACTAGTGCCGCCACCATGGGGCTCTAGTCCCGAATTCTTCCTAGCCCTCTGGACTTCCAGGGTCTCTTTTTCAACTGCCACTGTTCTTGCTTGAGCTTGAGTTTAACTCTCTCAAGTTTGATCAGGTGGTATTCACTCTCTAAAGAGTCCTCCCTCTTGCTAGCGATGGAAGTCCCTGTGGAACTAACAGAAGCATTGGAATGAACAGAGGAGGATTTAGACCTCCCCTGTATTCTCTGCACCCTCCCAGGAGGAACAAAAGTGGACCTACCTCTAGGGACATCCTCTGTACCATCAGTACTATTCCCTGGGGGATCAGAGTTCACCAGGGTGGAGTCATCAGACTCCTCCTGGTCATGCTCAGAATTAAGGCCACTAGGTACAACCCCTACTGGCCCATCTTCTGGAGCATCCCCACCCACTTTGTCCTGCTCTTCTGACCTATCAGGATTCTGGAGGTCATCTAGGATAAGCAGCTCTAAGAGGTGCTTAGTGGTGGGGTTACTACTTTTCTTTAACTTTCTAGCGGTACACAGGGTCCTTAGTTCTTGGAACTTACGACCACTGTATCTCGAGTTTTGGGACCCACTGGGTTCCATAACTAAAGACATGGGGGGGTCATTATGATAGCGGAAGGCCCACCACCACCAGCCATGCGGTGGTGCGCCTTCCACCATCAGACCGCGATTTTGCCCCCTGACAAATTAGGATGGCGGGGTGAATCCAACCGCAACCGTGGCGGGTGCAAAGACCACCCGCCACAGATCCGCCACATGCAATCTGTCCGATTGCCTGGCAGAGCGGTCAGCATCCGTAAAATGGTGGCGGTGCCTAGCAGGCACCATTCGCCAAATTACAATGCTGCATCTCCACCAGCCGGTGTATGGGGGGATTGTATTTGGGGGCCCGTTGCGGGCCCCCCTGGGGTGAGGGGGTGGGGTGCACTGGGGGTACACCCTCTACATGTCCCTGCACTAAGTGGCAGGCACCGTGTGGTGCCTGCCACGTAGTGCTGGGAAATGCACAGCATGGCACTTTAACATTGCAGAGGGTGCGGCAGCCAGCAGCACCCGCCGCAATGTTAGAGATACATGTTGCAACCGCCACGGTGGCAGGCACATTGTAATATCATGTGTGGGATGTCCACCTTACAGGCAGCCGGTCCCAAGCCCGGCAATGATGGCGGTCGGACTAAAGTTAACCGCCATCATAATGACCCCCATGGTGTCTAGGTATAGTGTGGTATAGCACCTACCTACCCTAGTGGAAATTAAAATTGCACAGACTGGAGAAAGGGTTGTACTGGACCCCTAACAACCAATCTAAACGTTCAGTAGAATGTACTGGTCTACAAAAATATTTTATATGTGCCTAATGCTAGTGAGCGTTTTTCACCTAATCGACACCTAGATTAGCTGGTAAAACAGTGCCGGCTTAAATCCCCACCGTTGCATGCACACCAATGTAGGAGGGTGGCATAGTATATGGTGCACACTTATTCAAGTTAAGCACCCTGCACTAATCCAGGCAACCCTATGGTGATTTTAGTGGTCTTAGACAACCATAGAAAGCTCTCTAAGTGGTAGCTGTGGAGATCAGCATTCAGGCTTAGTCCAGAAGGAGTGTTAAGCAACTTGTTTTACCAGGACTAATCATGTAGTGTAGGTTAAACGAAAAAGAACCAAACTGTGTGGTTATAAAAATCGTTATATTTATTATACAGACTCACTAACACATTGGTAAACTCCTACCCGAATATATCAACACAGTACACACAATATTTCAAAAGGAGAACAGGTAAGTAGCACAAATTCACAGTGGTCTCCAGGGAGAGACCAAGCCATATGCTAATAAAGTGGAATGCGAACTGTGATCAGAGTCGAGACTTGACTCAGGAGACTTAGAAGAGCTGCAGACCCAAGGAACCCCCGAGGTAAGTGCCCAGGAACCCCACAAAGGCTGTGTGCAGAGTGGAAACAGCTGTGTACTCAATGCAAGTCAATAGGAAAGTCACGGTTGCAGTTTTCGAGAAGACGGACCCTTACCAGAGGACCCTGAAGAATCCCCGTGGAAGATGGAAGCTTGGTGAGTTACCCCACCCATGGATACCCCAGGAACCAGGATACCTACACCAGGGAAGCCGGGGGCATAGGTGCGAAGTGACGTCGGAAACCGCCATAGACCACAATGGAGGACTTCAGTTAAGATGAGACATGCGAAGGTGAAAGTGTCCAGTGGAATCCAGGGGTGGATTCTTGAAGAGGAGTACCTGCAAGCAGAGGGGACAGAGTCTATGCTACTCAGGAGTGACCAGGATGCACAGAAGATCAATGACCACAGATGACGGAAAATGCAGGAGAGTTGACAGTGGCCGTGTCACTGGAGCTGTGATGACCAGGCAACACTGTGGAAGACCAGGAGCCATTCACGAGCTGTCCCACGCCCCTGAGATATACATATAGGAGAGCCGGGGGGAGGCGGGACCCTGCTTGACAATGTGGAGACTATGTGATTTCTCTTTTGCATTTTGTATCCCACTGCATTGGAGTGTCGGCAGCTGGCATAAGCGATGTTCGGCTAATCAGTACTTTCTTTCTTGCCTACTGCTTGCCTACTGGCTTTACAGAAGGGCGGCTAATTCGAGGCATCTGCCTGTATTGCTGTGACTCACTAGGGCTTGGATGGTATACTTGGCAATCTGAGTTGAACGGATCAGGCTCCACTCAGATGTTAAGTAGGTGGCTACAGTCTCCACATCTTTGGCGATTGTGCAAATAATCCTGATAACAAACATGGACAAAACGGATAGAAAACAACAAAAGCTGTTGTTGGAACCACACAGGAGAGCAAGGAGGTTGATGGTAGACAAGGTCCTATTAAGAGACCAAACTCAGTTAGCCAAGGTGAAGACATGAAAACACTCCTTAAGGCCTTGCAAGCAAATCTGAAGTCCATAGATCACCAAACAGATACGCTTAACACAAGCATAGATACCATCTCCCGGAATTTTTGAGAGGCATGATGGCAGACTTACAGAGCAGGAACAACAAATTTCAGCTGTAGAATATACTCTGGCTGCTATTACAGATATGCTCTCTAACATTGAAAAAATCCTCCATGTTATAGCTGCTAATAATTTTAGATTTAGAGACCGGGTCTTGTCAGAACAACATTCGAAGAATGTATGATGGTATTCCACATGCGTTTAGCACGCATGCCTTCTGAACGCCGTCATTAGAACGAACATGTCTTAATTGTATTGTATTGTAATTGCATTTATATAGCTCTTCCTACCCCTGATGAGGCGTCAAAGCGATTTTTCGGTGAGTAGTACGCTACTACGGAACCCTAAAGGCTTAGTGTTAAATTATTATAGTGAAATATGAAAGTAATTTGAGTGGTGGATATGTTAGTCAGTTATTTTGATTGAGAAGGGTAGCTGAGGGATGGAAGAGGGGAAAAAGGGTTGCATTTAAATAGTGCTTGTTACCCCTGATGGAGTGTTGAAGCGCTTTTTGGCGAGTAGAACGCTACTCCGGAATCCATAAAGGATTAGTGTTGAATTAGTATAGTGAAATATGCAAGTAATTTGAGTGGTGGATAGGTTAGTCAGTTATTTGGATTCAGAAGGATAGCGGAGGGGTAGTAGAGGGAAAAAGGTTTGCATTTATATAGCGCTTATTACCCCTGATGGTGTGTTGAGGCGCTTTTTTGGCGAGTAGCACGCTACTATGGAGCCCATAAAGGATTAGTGGTGAATTAGTATAGTGAAATATGAAAGTAATTTGAGTCGTGGATATGTTTGTCAGTTATTTTGATCAAGAAGGGTAGCGGAGGGATGGAAGAGGGGAAAAGGTTTGCATTTATATAGCGCTTGTTACCCCTGATGGGGAGTTGAAGCACTTTTTTGGTGAGTAGCACGCTACTCCAGAACCCATAAAGAATTAGTGGTGAATTAGTATAGTGAAATGTGAAAGTAATGTGAGTGGTGGATAGTAGTCGGTAATTTGAATTGAGAGGGATAGCGGACAGATGAAAGAGGGAAAAGGTTTGCATTTATATAGCGCTTGCTGCCCCTGATGGGGTGTTGAAGCGCTTTATTGGCGAGTAGCCCGCTACTCCGGAACCCATAATGGATTAATGTTGAATTAGTATAGTGAAATATGAAACTAATTTGAGTGGTGAATCAGTTATTTGGATTGAGAAGGGTAGCGAAGAGATAGGAGAGGGAAAAAGGTTTGCATTTATATAGTGCTTGCTACCCCTGATGAGGTGTTGAATTGCTTTCTCAGCGAGTAGCATGCTACTCTGGGACCCAGAGAGGATTAGTGGTGAATTAGTATAGTAAAATATGAAATTTGAGAAGTGGCCATGTTAGTCTGTTATTTTGATTGAAAGGATAGTGGAGGGATAGAAGAGTGAAGGAGTGTATTTTTTTATTTTTATTTTGGAGGTCATAGCCATAGGAGGAGGATTGGGATAAGTAAAAAGGGAAGTGGAGGGAAAGAGTCAGAGGGAAGAGTTTAGAAAGGCTTGTTTTGGGGGATCGGTATAGTAAAGAGGTGTCAGATGATGCAAGGAGGGTTGAGTAGGGGTGAGTCTAGAAAGGTTACGAATTTTGTAGCGCGCGCTGCATCGCAAAATGCGATGCAGCGCGCACTACGAAATTCGTTTTATTTATTTAAATGTGTACTTACCTGCAATTATCCATATTCCGGTTTTTAGAACCCCCCACCCTGTCCCTCCCCCGCCCCGCCTCACCGCCCCACGGACCTCCCTCCACGGGCCGCGGCTAGTTATTTTGGGGATCATAGTAGCGGTATGGGGTTTGGGATGAACGAGATAGTGGCTGCAGAGGATATATTGTTAGAGGTATAGGGTGAGAGATAGGGTAGTGCATTGGAAAGATTAGTAGAAAGAGGTTAGAGATGAGCCACAGTTGAGGTAGAAGATATATTGAGAGAGACATAGGGTAAGAATAGGGTAGTGCATAGAATATGCTGAATTAGAAGAAAGTAATAAATATATAGATCCATAAGTACATTGAAAGAATATAGATGCATAAAAAAAGTAAGTATATGTGGATTAAAGATTTTGAAAGAGGTGTAGGGTGAGAAATAGGGTAGTGCATTAGAAAGAGTTTGAGATGAGTCAAAGAGTTGAGGTAGAGGATATATTGAGAGAGGTGTAGAGTGAGAAATAGGGTATTGCATTGTATGCTTTTTTATGAGAAAGGTAATACATTTATAGATCCAAGAACATGGAAGGTATACAATTGCATAAAGTAGGTAAGCATATGTAGATTAACGATGCATTAGATAAACTCTGGTTTTCAAGTGTTGTTGTACTTAAAACATTTTTTATTTTTTTAAAACATAATTATTCTACATGTTTATACAAAGCAATGCACATATATAGGCACATCTTTATAATACAAATAACTGCTCATACACAGAGTGATAAGCTGTATATTTCTGTTTGCGTATGGTGCTTATGTGGGGAAGAGCTAATTCTTGAGTAGTTTTCTGAAGATAAGGTGGTTGTCCGTGGATCTTATGTTGGGGGGTAAAGAGTTCCATAGTTTGGCTGCTTGAACAGATAAGGATGTGCCACCCATGGTTTTTTCTTGTATCTTGGGATTTTGAGGTGAGGTGCCACTCTCGACCGGAGGTTCCTTTGTTGAATGTGTTTGGTGATTTTATTCCTGATGAACAGCGGTCCCATTACATATATCGCTTTGTGGGTGATACAAAGCAGCTTGAACATGGATCTTCTGGCAACTGGTAACCAATGCAGGGCTTTCAAGGCAGGTGAGATGTGGTCTCGCGGTTTGATATTCAAGAGTAGTCTGGCAGCCGAGTTCTGAATCTGTTGTAGTCTTTTCATGGTCGTTAAAGGTGATCCGTGGTAGAGGCTATTGGTGTAAGCGAGTTTGGACAGAACAAGGGAGATGGTAGCTTGTATAGAAAGCACAAATGGGGAAAGATTTGTCACAAAGTTTTTATAGTAGCAAAGCTTGCTCTTGCTAGTTTGTCCACTTGGGCATTCATCGATAGCTTGGAGTCCATGGTCATTCCGAGGTTTCTTACTTCATTTGTTACTTTAGGTGGTGATCCCAGTTCATCAGGCCAGACGGCAAGCAGGTCATAATGTTTCCAATCGTCACATGTGATATTTCCATTTTGGAAGCATTCAATTTGAGATGGCCCCAAGTCATTTATTGATCCATGGCTCTGAGACAACTGAAAATTGGTGAGTTTCCAATTTCTTTGGGGTATTCCAGTTGAAGGAGTGTTTGTGTGTCATCTGCACAGTTATAGCATGTAAGGTGAAATTGATTGACCAGTACCGCTAATGACTTCATATAGATGTTGAAAAGCATGGGCGAGATGATAGAGCCTTGAGGGACTCCTGCTTTTGTGGAGAATGGTTTGGACGAGAAAGGTGGGGTATGGATGACATTAGTTCTATTTTGAAGGTAGGACGTGATCCAGTCTAGAGCAGTCTCCTCTATGCCGGCTTCGTAGAGCCTTTGTATCAGAGTGTCATGGTCAACTGTGTCAAAGGCAGCCGACAGATCCAAAAGGAGTAGCGCAGCAACCCTGTTGCGGTCAACTGTGTTCTTCAGGTCATCTCAGATGGTAAAGAGGGCAGATTCTGTGCCTCTTCCTGGACATAATCCTGTCTGGAAGTCTGAAAGTATGGCATTCTCTTCTATGAATTGTGACATATAGGCGAATACTGCTCTTTCTATTAGTCTACCCAGGAAAGGTCCATTTGTAATGGGTTTGTACTTGTCAGGGTTCAGCGGGTCCAAGTTTGTTTTCTTCAGTAAAGGGCTTATGTATTACTTTTTTTTAGTTCTTCTGGAAATATTCCGGTAGTTAAGGAATCATTGATGATCCTTATTACTGGAGTGGCAGCAGAGGTTGTTAGAAGAATTGTCTTGAAAATTTGGGGGAGACACAGGTCAGAAGGCCTGCCGGCAGGCCTGCTTGCTTTGACCAGGTCCATGAATTCATTGTGTGAAATGTGTTGGAAGGAACAGAGAGGCTGGGTTCGGGTATTCTTGGATTTTCTTTTGTAAAAAGGTTAGTGCTGGTGCTTTGACCCTGTTTTAAGTATGACTCCAGTGTGTCTGCTTTGTCTGTGTAATGATTTGCCAGTTCGTCTGTGAAATCTTGAGTAACGGAATGAGTTTCTTCTAGGAAATTTGGTTTACAAAATTCATTGAGTATTTTATAGAATTCTTTATTTGCACATTTAGCATTTGGAATTCTGTCTGAATAGTACCCTTTTTTGCTTTTTTGATAGCTGACTTGTATGATCTGTTAAGTTTCTGTAGGCGAAGTTTGTCTTGTTTGGCTTTTGTTTTGAGCCAGGCGCGTTGCAGATTTCTAATTTGTTGTTTTATTTCTTTTATCTCTGTATTTCTCAAAGGTGCTTGTTTTCTTTTGTTGTGTTGTTTGGTTTTGAGTGGTATCAGGATATCAAAAGCTTCCTGTAGCCACTCATATAGTTTTTGAACAGAATTTATTGTTTCCAGATCTGTACTGGATGTTAGTTGTGTTTCTAAGTGTTCCAAATTGAATTTGTTCCATGGTCGATAGGTGGATGGATGTAAGGAGGTTTTAGGTGAGTTGCTATGTGTTGTTTTATGTTGGAAAGCAAGCAAGTGGTGGTCTGACCATGTGACTGGAGTTATAGTTTGAAAGGTAACTAGTTCAGTATTAGCAAAAATGACATCTAGGAGGTGTCCAGCGATGTGTGTAGGTTTGTGGACGATCTGATGCAGGTTCAGTGCGCCTAGACCAGTGATGACAGTTTTCGGATGGGACATCTGGGGTCTGTAAAGGAGCAGGAAGTTACAGGAGGAAGACGGTGTAGAATTGCATCTGGTGAGCAGAGCCTCACAATTCTTTATGGAGATGTCGTCCACTTTAGTGATATGTAATGTTTGCCTGAACATAACAGCTAGCAAAAGACACAAAATTGATGGACGGAATGCAGAACAAATCAAAACATTCACCCCCAGTCAAGAGATCTGGGTTAAATCTATCATTCTTTTGCTCACCATGCCAACCCAGTTTAGACCTGGCCATATGCAAATCAGTCTTGAACCTGTGCCTCATGGGAACAGTCTAGCCCAAACTGCCAAACCAGGTCCTCCCTAGACCGGAAACAAGCATCCTAGGACCTGTTTCGGGGTTTCACCCCTCTTTAGCCAGGATAGCCTGATTCCAGTAGCACAGTGAGCCCAGGACCCACGTCTGGGCATACCTGGCGCACTTAGGGCAGGAAAGCAAAAGACACACAATTGATGGACGTAATGCAGAACAAATCAAAACATTCTCCCCCAGTCAAGAGATCTGGGTTAAATCCATCATTCTTTTGCTCACCATGCTACCCCAGTTTAGACCTGGCCATATGCAAATCAGTCTTGGCCCTATGCCTCATGGGAACAGTCCAGCCTGAACTGCCAAGCCAGGTCCTCCCTGGACCGGAAACAACCATCTTAGGACCGGTTTCGGGGTTTCACCCCTCTTCAGCCAGGATAGCTTGATTCCAGTGGCACAGTGAGCCCAGGACCCATGTCTGGCCATACCTGGCGCACTTAGGGCAAGAAAGCAAAAGACACACAATTGATGAACAGAATGCAGAACAAATCACAACATTCACCCCACTCAAGAGATCTGGGTTAAATCCATCATTCTTTTGCTCACCAAGGCCCAGATCTTTGTACTGGGGTGAATATATGACATTGTTCTTCATTCTGTCCCTCAATTGTTCTTTTTGAATTTGTCACCCCGAGTGGGACGGGTATGCTCAGATGTGGGTCCCCGGCTCTCCATGCCACTGGAGTCAAGCTATCCTGGCTGATGAGGGCTGAAACTGGTCCTAGGATGCTTGTTTCCAGTCCAGGGAGTACCTGGCCTGGCAGTTCGGGCTGGACTGTTCCTATTGGGCGCAGGGTCAAGACTGATTTGCATATGGCTGGGTCCAAACTGAAATAGCATGGTGAGCAAAGAAACGATGAATTTAGGCCCAGATCTTTGTACTGGGGTGAATGTATGACATTGGTCTGCATTCTGTCCATCAATTGTTCGTTTTGAATTTTTCACCCCAAGTGGGATGGGTATTGCCAGACGTGGGTGCCGTGCTCTCCATGCCACTGGAGTCAAGCTATCCTGGCTGATGAGGGCTGAAACTGGTCCTAGGATGCTTGTTTCCAGTCCAGGGAGTACCTGGCCTGGCAGTTCGGGCTGGACTGTTCCTATTGGGCGCAGGGTCAAGACTGATTTGCATACGGCTGGGTCCAAACTGGAATGGCATGGTGAGTGAAAAACGATGGATTTAGGCCCAGATCTTTGTACTGGGGTGAATGTATGACATTGTTCTGCATTCTGCCCATCAATTGTTCGTTTTGAATTTTTCACCCCGAGTGGGATGGGTATTGCCAGACGTGGGTCCCGTGCTCTCCATGCCACTGGAGTCAAGCTATCCTGGCTGATGAGGGCTGAAACTGGTCCTAAGATGCTTGTTTCCAGTCCAGGGAGTGCCTGGCCTGGCAGTTCGGGCTGGACTGTTCCTATTGGGCGCAGGGTCAAGACTGATTTGCATATGGCTGGGTCCAAACTGAAATAGCATGGTGAGCAAAGAAACGATGGATTTAGGCCCAGATCTTTGTACTGGGGTGAATGTATGACATTGTTCTGCATTCTGTCTATCAATTGTTCGTTTTGAATTTTTCAACCCGAGTGGGATGGGTATTGCCAGACGTGGGTCCCGTGCTTTCCATGCCACTGGAGTCAAGCTATCCTGGCTGATGAGGGCTGAAAGCCCAAAACCAGTCCTAGAATGCTTGTTTCCAGTCCAGGGAGGACCTGGCCGGGCAGTTCGGGCTGGACTGATCCCATTGGGCGCAGGGTCCAGACTGATTTGCATATGGCTGGGTCCAAACTGGAATGGCATGGTGAGTGAAAAACGATGGATTTAGGCCCAGATCTTTGTACTGGGGTGAATGTATGACATTGTTCTGCATTCTGTCCATCAATTGTTCTTTTTGCATTTGTCACCACGAGTGGGACGGGTATGCTCAGACGTGGGTCCCGTGCTCTCCATGCCACTGGAGTCAGGCTATCCTGGCTGATGAGGGCTGAAAGCCCAAAACCAGTCCTAGGATGCTTGTTTCCAGTCCAGGGAGGACCTGGCCTGGCAGTTCGGGCTGGACTGTACCCATTGAGCGCAGGGTTAAGACTGATTTGCATATGGCAGGGTCCAAACTGGAATGGCATAGTAAGCAAAAAAAGATGGATTTAGACCCAGATACTTTACACATTGCCTTTGGGATAAGCCAGTCTGCTCGTGCCAAGCTACCAAGGGGGTGAGCAGGGGTTATCTAAAGTGTGTATCCCCCTTGCCCTGACTAGAGTCAAGAGTCCCTATTTGGTCAAAGGTACCTACCTCTGCCAACTAGAGACCCCCCTTTTCTAACATTGGTGGTCAGTGGTGTGGATTTGAACTTGTATTTGTACTTGACCCACAGTGATTGGTGTACATCACTAGATTAGTGCAGACCACTACGCAACCACATACTGGGCCTCATGTAGGTGGCCTGGCATTTACCACTTCACAAATACCGAATCATACCGATTCGGTATTTATGAAGTGGTAAATGCTATGTAGGTATTAATGCGGTAAAAATTACCGATTCGTAGCACTTCGGTAATTACCGAATCAGTATTTACCGATTCGGTAATGAGGCATACCTTCCCATTGATGGGAAGGTATGCCTCATTACCGATTCGGTAAATACCGATTCGGTAATGGGGGGAGCACATGCAAGGGTGGCAGGGTGTCACATTGACACCCTGTTGCACCCCTGATTCGGCCATGTGTGCACATGTGGCGCACATACATGCCCTAAGGGCATGTATGTCTGCCACATTGCACACTTAAACGTGCACAAAAATGCTTTTTTACACCTATTCGTTATTTACCACCAACCTTTAGTTGGTGGTAAATAACGAATCCCCACACCCACCACACACTCCCCCTACATCTCATTTCATGATTCGGTATTTACCGAATCGGTAAAATTACCGATTCGGTAATTTTACCGATTCGGTAATTTTACCGATTCGGTAAATACCGAATCATGAAATGATCCCCCTACATCTCAAAAGCCTAAATACCGGTCGGTAACGGTATATTTACCGAAAATCGGCCGTTACCGACCGGTATTAGGCTTCCTACATGAGGCCCACTGTGTTTTATTTTTGGTTCTTTTTTTTATCTGATCCTTGAGTCATCAATGCATCATGTCTCAAAATGGCAAAGTAGCAAGTGAGAAGGCAGAATTGGAGTTTCACATTGAGGATTTGTATTCCTACAAAGTAGATCAAGTCAAACAATTTTACAAGGATTTGGGATCTCCCATGAGGATAGCTCTAAGAAGGATGAGCTACGGAAGGCCTTAAAAGCCTGGTGGGAGGCCAAAGGAGCTGTGGAGCCAGAGAATGGAGAAGTGGATGAGGATGCACAAGGGGATGGTTTCGGGTCACAGGATCTGCCTGTGCCAAGGGCAGCCTCAAGGGCTGCCAGTGTCCATTCCGCAGGAAGTCTCTCCCAAGAGGAGCGGGAGGAGAACCAGAGGGTCAGCGAGCATGAGCTGGAGATCATGAGGCTCAAGGAGAAGGCAGAAGAAAGGGCTCATGCCTTGGAAGAAAGGAAATTGCTTTTGGCTCATGAGTTGAGCATGAGGCAACTGGACATCAAGGCCAAGCAACTGGAGTCCAGTTCAAATGGTGGCAGCGCACAGATAGTGCAAGGGGGTAAGCTGTACATACCCAAAAATTTAGAGCAGAATTTCCAGAAGGAAGAGGATATTTATGCATGGTTTGAATCGTATGAGCTTTCATTGAGGATGCCTGAAAAGAAGTGGTGGGCGGACCTATAGAAACACTTTGAGGTTTATGGGAGGGCTGTTTTACCACCTTTAGAGAAGGCGGGTACTCTGACCTACGTCAACATGAAGGAGGCCTTATGCCTTAAGTATGGGCTCACCACAGAACAGTACAGAGTGAGGTTCAGGAACTTCAAGAAGCATGATTCAGACACTTGGGTTGAATGTGTGAGAGTGTACACGTGTGCACTGGAAGGTTGGATAAAGGGCAGCAAAGTTACTGATTATGAGGGGTTGTGCCATCTAATTAGTTGGGAGCACTTGAGCAGGCTATGTGTTTCAGAGCTGCGACAGCATCTTTTGGACAGTAAGTTAACTGATCCCAGTGAGCTTGCTAAGGAGGTGGACCGCTTGCTCAGCACCAGGGTCCACAAGGGGATTGTGGGTACCACAGCCAAAGGTGGGCAGGGTCCCCAGCAGAAGAGTGGGGGGGACAAAGGTAACCAAAAGGAGTTCTCTAAAGGGCCCCAAAACAGTTCAGAGGCAAAGGAGTCCCAGCCCCCCCAGCCTAAGATGCGCAGCCCCCTAAGAGCAGGGTAACTTCCAGGGTCCTACCAGGTGTTACAACTGTGGTGAGAAGGGCCACATTGCCCCCAAGGAGCCCCAAGAAATCCCAAGCACCCACTAGTGCTCAGACACCGAGTTTTGTGAGCGTAGCTTTGGGGGAGGAATTAGTTTCCAGTGAAAGGGAAGAGCAAGCAGTTATGACCCTTGTCTCTTTAGGAGAAAGAGATATGGTCCAGGAGACCTACCTGCCTGAGAACACTAAAAAATACAGGCAGTGGGTGACCATCAATGGGAGGAGGGTGGAGGCTCTGAGAGACACAGGAGCCAGTGTGACATCTGTGAGCGGTCAGTGGGTGTCTGAGGAGCAGGTAATTCCCAATGCACTTCACCCTGTAGTTGCAGCAGACAACTCTGTGCGCCTCTGCAAAGTGGCGCTAGTTCTCTTTGAGTGGGGGGTCTCAGGTTCCTTGAAGGTTGTTGTCAGTCCATCCATGCCTGTAGACTGTCTGCTGGGTAATGACCTGGAGAGTTCCCCATGGAGAGAGGTGGAACGCCAGGCTCATTTGGAGATGTTGGGTCTGCCTGAGTGGGTCTGTGTGACCACTCGGTCAACGGCAGCCAGTAGGGGTAATCAAGCGGACCTGGAGCCTGAAACAGTCGCCCAGGTGCCTGCCAGGAAGAGAAGGGGCAGGGGGCGTGGGAAACCAGCCCCAGCCGTTCCCATGGTCCAGGAGGAAGCAGAACCTGAGGGGGATACCCTGGAACCTACAGGGGAACAGGTGGTTGAACTGTGAGACCTTCCTGAGCTGACCCATTGGCAGCAGGAAGGAGGTCCCTCCAGGGAGGAGTTCTGGCAGGTCCAGATGGAATGCCCTTCTCTCATTTGTATGCGGCAACAGGCTGCAGTGCAGACCAAGCGGCAGGTGGCGAGTCCAAGACTTATCTAATTTACTGGGAAGATGGATTACTCCATTGTGAGCCTTGGGTCGCTGAGCCCGGTGCAGCCCGTGTTCTGGTGGTACCCGAGCGCTTCAGGGCCTTCCTACTTGGTTTGGCTCATGACGTGCCTCTAGCAGGACATTTGGTGTGTGACAAGACCTTTCAGAGGCTTGCCACCCACTTTTTCTGGCCCCAAATGAGGAAGCACGTCAGTACCCACTGCAGGATTTGCCAGACTTGCCAGGCAAGTGGCAAGAGTGGAGGAAAGTGTAAGGCTCCCCTCCTTTCCTGTGGTGAGCACCCCTTTTGAACAGGTGGGCATTGATATTGTGGGGCCACTGGAACCCAAGACAGCCTTAGACAACAAGTTTATCTTGGTCTTGGTGGACCATGCCACCAGGTACCCGGAAGCTGTACCTCTCTGGACAATCACAGCCCCTGTGGTGGGCCATGCATTGATGGGTATCTTTTCCCATTTGGGGTTCCCCAGAGAGGTGGTCTCCGACCGGGATACCAACTTCATCTCGAAGTGCATGAAGTCTTTGTGGGAGTAGTGTGGGGTAACTTACAAGTTCACCACTCCTTACCATCCTAAAGGGAATGGGTTGGTTGACAGATTCAACCGAACCCTGAAAGGCATGATAATTAGGCCTGGGCAAAAATTTCCGTTGAGCGGAAGGTGCAAGTTTTGGCATATCTGCGTTCCGCGTAGAACGCGGAGATGTGGAAACTTGCGCGAGCCACTGCAAAAGCGGAAGTATTTTCTTGTTTGTGCTTTAAAAATGCATTCTCCCGCGCGTGGTAGTGACTTACTGGATCCCTGCGTTCGCCAACAAGTTTTCCTATCCGATCGCGTGCGCCATGAGAGGTTGGATTGTTGATAGCTGGTCGCGCTATCCCTTGAGAGTTTGAGATCGGGAACACGTCATTCGACCCGGAACAGGAAATAAGCATCGCGAGCAAGATGGCCACGCCCATTAGCACCCGCATGGGCAAGTTAGAGATATATTTCCCCGCGAGCACGCAAAAACACATCGCGAACGGGCGGGAAAAGCAATCTCTGCGTCTTCGCGAAAGTTCTGCGTGCTCGCAGAGATTTGGAGCAATTTCGCAATAACTTGCGTAGGGCAACTATGCAAATTCTGCCCACCCCAAATGATAATGAGCCTTGCGGAACCCATGAGAAGGAAGTGGGACGTATTTTTGCCATGTCTGTTGTTTGCCTACAGGGAGGTCCCTCAGAAGTCCTTAGGGCTCAGCCCCTTTGAACTCCTGTACCTTCACCCTGTGAGAGGACCTCTGAGTCTGGTGAAGGAGGGTTGGGAAAGGTCCCCTGGTAAGACCCCCCAAGATGTGTTCAGGTATATGCTGGCCCTCCGCAACCAGACTCAACGCTTCAGGAAACTCGCTCAGGTGAACCTGGAAGCTAGCCAGGAGGAAAGGAAAAGATGGTTTGACCAGAATGCGACTCTGGTCGAATTTCAACCTGGACTGAAGGTGTGGATGATGGCGCCGGTGGAGCCCTGTGTGCTCCAAGACAAGAGAACTGGGCCATATGAGGTGGTGGAGCGCAAGAGCGAATTAACCTATCTGGTTGACTTGAAATCACCCAGGAACCCTTTGAGGGTCCTACATGTGAACCGCCTCAAGCCACACTTTGAGAGGTCTGATGTGATAATGCTCCTGGCTACAGACGATGGGATGGAGGAGGAAAGTGACCCTCTGCCTGACCTCCTGTCAGCAGAGGAGCAGGATGGGTCAGTGGATGGGGTTAACCTCTCGCCTACCCTGACCCCAGAGCAGTAGAGGGACTGTCACCACGTGTTGGGTCAGTTCGCCTCCCTCTTCTCCCTGACGCCAGGAGTCACTGGTTGGTGCATCCAAGATGTGGACACTGGGGACAGTCTACCTGTGAAACAGAAATTGTACAGGGTAGCTGACAAGGTCAGGGCCAGCATCAAGGAAGAAGTTTCCAAGACGTTGGCGCTAGGTGTAATTGAGCCCTCCAGCAGACCGTGGGCTAGCCCAGTGGTCTTAGTACCAAAAGCTGCTGCACCCGGTGCCACTCCAGAACTGCAGTTTTGTGTGGACTACCGTGGGATCAATGCGGTCACCAAGACTGACGCACACCCCATCCCCAGATCTGATGAGCTTGTGGATCGGTTAGGCGAAGCCCAGTACCTCAGTATGTTTGATTTAACATCTGGGTACTGGCAGATTGCCTTAACTGAGGGGGCCAAAGAGAGGTCAGTGTTTCCAACACCAAAGGGGCACTTCCAGTTCCTTGTCATGCCCTTTGGGTTGAAGAACGCCCCTACCGCCTTTCAGAGAAAGGGCAACCGGGTACTGTCCGGGCTGGAGGAATTCAGCGCTGCTTACCTGGATGACATTGCTGTGTTCAGCTCCAGTTGGGAAGAACATTTGCAACACCTCTGTGAAGTGTTGAAGGCTCTGCAAAGGTCAGGCCTCACTATCAAGGCCAGTAAGTGCCAGATAGGGCAGGGATCTGTGGTGTACTTGGGACACCAGGTAGGGAGCAGCCAGGTGGCGCCCCAAAAAGCAAAGATTGATACCATTCTGGCTTGGGAGCCCCCCAAGACCCAGACAGAGGTGAGAGCCTTCTTAGGTCTCACCGGGTATTACAGACGGTTTGTCAAGGGGTATGACACCATTGATGCCCCCTTGACAGAGCTGACTTCAAGGAAGCAGCCCAGGAAGGTGATTTGGACCGATGCCTGCCAGACCGCGTTTGATGGCCTGGAAGCTGCCGTGTGCACGGCACCCGTGCTCAAGGTGCCTGATTTCTCCAAAGAGTTTGTGGTGCAGACAGATGCTTCAGAGCATGGAGTGGGAGCAGTACTCTCAAAATTAAATGACAAGGGCTTTGAGCAATCCGTAGCTTTCATTAGCAGGAGGCTACTTCCCAGGGAACAGAGGTGGAGTGCAATTGAAAGGGAAGCTTTTGCTGTGGTCTGGGCGCTGAAGAAGCTAAGGCCCTACTTGTTTCGGACTCACTTCCGGGTTCAGACAGACCACAGGCCCCTCAGATGGTTAATGCAAATAAGGTGTGAGAACCCAAAACTGTTGTGGTGGTTCATCTCCCTACAGGGAATGGACCTTACGGTGGATCACCGCCCTGGTACAGAACATACCAATGCTGATGGTCTGTCCAGGTTCTTCCGCCTTAGTGATGACAACTCCCAAGAGGGTGGGTAGTTCTCCCCACTTTTCAGCTGGAGGGGATATGTGTTAGACTGGCATCCTTGGCGTGGTTTCCTATGACTTTTTGCCTTTCCCTCCTGTATTTTTGATATTGTGCTGGATTTCGTTTTTGCTGGTTTAGATGCTTTGGGCACTTTGCCACTGCTGATCAGTGTCAAAGTGCAAGTGCTCCCTGTGTAAATTGTCATTGTGATTGGTTATCCATGACTGGCTTATTTGTTTTACCAGTAGGTCTCTAGTAAAGTGCACTGAGTGTGCCAGGGCTGGTATTTCAAATGCTACTAGTGGGCTGCAGCACTGATTGTTCCACCCACATGAGTAGCGCTGTAAAGAGGTCTCAGGCCTGCCACCGCAGTGCCTGTGCGCAGTTTGTTAACTGCCCTGTTGACCTGGCCAAGGGTACCCACTTGGCAGGCCTGACCCTTTCCTTTTATTACACATTGGACTCCCCTATGGTAGGCCCAAGGTACCCCCCCTGGGCAGGGTGTGTGTATGTGAAAGGTAGGACTTGTACTAGTGTGGGTAACGTGTCCTGATAGTAAAATACTGCCAATTTCGTTTTTCACTATTGAAAGGCTATCTTCCCAATACGACAGAATGGGGAATACTGTGTAACATGTTTACCTACATATCTTCCCATAGGAGCAAGATGGAAAATTGGGGTCTGGTATCCCTGAACTCAGAATTTAATAACATCTTTTAGTAAAGATGTTTTTTAAATACTGTGTTTGAAAATAGCACTTTTAGAAAGTGGCTATTTTCTTGTTCAACCTTTCTGTGTGCCTCTGCTGTTAGTGGATTGATGTCTGATTTGTGAGTGACAGGGGCTGGGGTGGCTCCAGGAGTCTGGGTGAGTCAGCACTAAGCTGAATAGACCTATCAGCATTTGGAGTGGTGGGAGGAGTAGCACCTGGGCCTGAATAGGGCTGTGCCTGCCTTCCACAATGCTAGTTCCACCTCCTGTGGTGTGTCTGATGGCCCTGGCCCACACTCACAAAGGAAGAAGATGTGCACTGGCAGAGTGCCCCCAGAACTGGTTTGGACTGGGTCCAGAACCCCTCACACATGGATAACAAAGAATTTTGGGGTATAAATATGATAGCTGAAACCCCTGAAAGTTAGACTACTTCGTGATCAAGAGGAATCCCTGCCAAAGAAGATCAGCTGAAGAGACTGAGGACAAGTACCTCCCTTGCTGTGTGTCTGGGGTTGGCCTGCGGTTTGCTGTTTCTACTGAGGAGAGGACCAAGGGACTTTGCTGTGTGCTGTGTCCCCTTCTTGAAGAAGGACTTTGCTGTGTGCTGTGTCCATCTGAAGAAAAGTCTCCAAGGGCCTGAGAAGAGCTGGCCTCCTGTTCCTGAAGTCCCAGGCACAAATGCACTTCACCCACAGCTTCCCTGAACTTCCTTGCCGGGAGTTCCAGTCTGCTAGGAGGGCCTGTAACTGTGTGTGAGGCTTTTTTGCTGTTGGGAGCTGGAAGCATGACGCAGCGAGAGAGAAGCGTGATGCCGCCGCAGCAGCCGCTTTTGCATCATCAAGGAAGTGTGTCGCAGCTGCCGCTGTTCGCCGTCGCATCACCGGAGAAGCGTGCCGCCACCACAGAGGGTGCCGTCGCATCACCAGGGAAGCGTGTCCCAGGGCCTGTCACGGCAGCCGTCTGGCGTGCACGCATCACCTCCATGTCGCATCGCAGTAAAGACGCCATTTTGTCGCACCGGATCGTCGAAAAGCATTGAGGCGCCATCTTTTTGCATCGAACCGGAGCACAGGAAGAATCGACGCATCGCCTGCTCTGCGCCCCTTTTGTTTGTTTTGCGTTACGCATCCCAGGTACTTTGAGACTAAAGTGTCACATTAATCATCTACAAGTTTATTTTTGCAACAACCCTTTTAAAAGATATTCTACTGAGTTCCTGTATGTTGGATTTTTGTTGTTTTGGTCTTGTTTAGTTTAGATAAAGATATTGTATTTTTCTAAACTTGTGTGATGTCCATTTGTGGTGTTTTCACTGTGTTACCGTGAGTGTTGGTACAAATACTTTACACGTTGCTCTTAGGATAAGCATGTCTGCTCGTGCCAAGCTACCAAGGGGGTGGGCAGGGTTTATCTAAAGTGTGTATCCCCCTTGTCCTGACTAGAGGAGGGGCCCCATTTGGTCAAAGGTACCTACCTCTGCCAACTAGAGACCCCCATTTCCAACTCAAGTGCTTAATTTGTAAAAAGTAAAAAAAAAAAAAAAATGCCAGGCCTCTAGTCAGCAGGACACTTCCACTTGCACTGCCCATTGCCGCATAAGTAATAAGGCACACTCCTACAAGTATGAGAATTCTGACTATTTCAGGCCCCCAAAGTTAAAAGAATGGCTTTGGCAGCATGCACTGCTCATTGTTAATTTATACTGAATTAATAAACAACAGTTGTTGTGCTCATCTCTGAATTTAAAAAAACAGTGCCACTGTGTCGCAGACAGTCATAGGTGCTGGTGCTGACAATTAAGTGCTGGTGCTGAGCACCGGAAACCATCTGCTCAAATTAAGCACTGGAAAGTCCAAGGCTCTATAGGCCCACACTTGCAGCGAGACACCAAAGGTATAACCTCTGGGGCTCTGATTATGATTTGCATGCTGTGGAAGAAGATTTACTGCACAGTCAATTTGCATGAAAATTTACTTGTGGCATAATCGCCCTTGTACAGTGGGTGGAGTAGGGAAGTAAAAGGAAGGTTTTTTTTCCAGCTGGCGGAAGCATTGTATTCTTACTCCATTAAAAAAAGCAGGATGTAACTTGGCTCTGCTGCAGCAAAATACTCAGGTAATTTTTCCAGATGGTTTTACCTGCCGGAGAAATTGGGTCAGGTTCTTTCACAACCAGTAAAACCAAGGAAAACGTAAACAGTAGTAATCAGGCGGAGCTAAATTCATGCATAAAACCATACATCAATTTCGCTCGCTTGACTGTTAATTGGACCATGGATGATGTCATACTCTCAGCAGGACTCAGTGATTGGCCTTTGTGATTAATCTGTATTTTCAATAAGGAGCTATAGAGGGAATTAATGTGCCAGGTCACCCTCTAATCAACATTAAATCAAACAACAAAGACCTGTAGCTAATAGGCAACCTCATCCATTTTATAAGTATCTTGGATTGATATGGGGTGATACTCATCATTTCCCACATTAAGATGCTATTGTATGCACTCTGACCTAATCCGCTATGCCTGGTTGATAAATAATTTAAAACAACCCACAATGAGAAAACCAGTCGTCTGTCAGATCACTTGGAAGACAACACTCACAAAATTAAGTGTATATCCACAAAGAAAAAGTGTGGAGAAAAGGAGAAAGTGTCTCACGTATGCACCAGCAAACAGGCAGGTACACACATACTTATAGCTTTTAATCCAGCACGTGAGTTCGCCCAATATTAAAAACACGGCATGTTGTGAACCACTTAAAGGACGGCCAACATGTTTCATTGTCAATTCAATAGTAGCGCCAAATTCGTCAGGGCAACCGAGGTCACACGTCACCTCCGTGGACGTCTACTGTAATATCAAAAGCGACTACTGAGAGCCATGGGCCCACATACCAGCTCTCAAAAATCACAGGGGTGTATACCATATATACCGTTCTCCCCTTTCCTGTCAGCACTTTAGTTGCTCACAGAATAATCGCTTTGTGTAAAGATCCTCTCGGTCAATCGTCCCGGCGTCCTTCGTGATTAATCAACAGTTGCCCCGTACTTTTGAGGAGCTGATTCAGTTGTTTGATAAAGGAAAATTGGCGAGGGAAGGAAGTCATCTAGGAACCTAGCCCAGGGCAGATCCTGCAGATGCCTTTGCTGAAATTGCCTGCATGAATATTGAGTGAATGCAGTTGAAAAGTGCAAACAAAGAGTGAATACAGTTGAAAAGTTTACAGACGTTCTTCTCTGCTTAATCGCACAGACATCCTTGCACCATCTCTTCTCCTGGCATGATGTCATCTTGAGGCCACAGAGCAAATCCTGGGTTCAAAGGAAGTGTTCATTTCAAGTAACAGCTGTTTTTGGCACGTGCCACTGTTTGGAGACTGCAATCAACCCCACAAGCACTATAGACATATACATCACAAATAGGTCTCTTCTACAGTGTACATTGGTAGGCGGACACAGCAGCGACGGCTCCTCCGTAATGGTAGAGGAGCGTCGCCCCACCTGCCAGCAGCTGAAAAAATGAAAAGTAAAACAATAATAAACCTTTGTTTACTATTATTTAATTTTTCTCTCGGAGCTGAGGCTTGGGGGCGGGGCCAGGGTGATGACAGGCTGGAGAGGGTGTATTGGGCACTGCTACTCAAGTGTGCATGGCATCGGCACTGCTACTCAAGTGTGCATGGCATCGTCTGCAGTGGTTGCAGAGTTCGTTTTAAAGCACTCTGTATGACGCATAAAATATTCTTACAGGCATCGGCCCAGGAATCCTGAGTGATCTATGCGCCCATTACGTACCCTTACGAGCGCTGCGCTCGGCGGATCTGTTCCTGGCAAGAATTCCACGAATACGAAGGACCGGATCGGGTGGTCGATCTTTTAAACGGCTGGCTCCCGCTTTATGGAACTCCCTCCCTCTACATATCCGTAGCAATCCTGATCACCCGGTCTTCAGAAGGCTTGTAAAGACCTGGCTTTTCTACCACTGCTAATTCTCTGCCTGGCTTCCTTATTCTGTGCTCTGCTTCAGCGCCGGGACGCCTCGTTGCTGGGGCAGCCATGCGCTATACAAGTATTCTAATCTAATCTAATCATGGCATGCGCACTGAAGCTCTCTTCAACCCCAGGTGCGTTGCCGGGATGGAGAGAGAAGGCACAGGCTACCAGTCTAACTGAGAGCACAAATCATCAGCACTCAGGCCAATTCTGACGCTGCTTTCAGCAGCATGAAAGCAGCAACAGGATTGGCCGCAGTGCACTCTGGGAGTTTGTGCCTGAAAAATCGAGGGGTGCGATGTGGCGAGCAGGTAAGTGCTTTTTTTATATTATTTGTCTCCCCCTATGTCCGTTGTACCCCTCTGCCCCCACCTGTTCTCCACCTCTTCCCTGCCCTGAAACTCTGTTAACACCCAGGCAGCTACTGGGACACTGATGAGCTGTGCAGGGAACTCCGGGTAACCTTTAGGGGGCGCAGGGCATGTGACAGAAACTAAACCCAACATGGTTTGCAGACTACACTCCAGACGTGGTGCACATGAGTGTTTGGTGAAATAACTGAGATATCATTTTTTTCAGGTGAGCAACGCTCAATGGGCTGTAAGGGCTGCAGCCCTCCTCCCCTATGTGTTCTGTAGCCTGGGCTGCAGGCCTGCAGCTGTGTGGGTGTCTGTCCCAGGGAAAGTCTGGGCAAACTACAGCTGATGAACAGAGTGTTTGAACAAACATTTTCTCCAACAGACACCTTCAGCTTATCTTGCTTCTGCAGTGTCCTTTTACGGAGGTGAGAAGGGTCACAGATGAACCACCACACCCAGGACAAAAACCTCACAGTGGGGGTTCAAATGTGTAAGGCAGTGTGCTTTACTTATCACCATCGTTTTAAACAGAGACAATGCGTGCTCTTTAACGCTCTATTTAAGGGACTGCGTCTACACTTCAAAAGCAGTTTCTGCCGTCCTCCTCTGCTTTCAAGCAAACAAGGCAGAAATAGCAAATTGGCTTGCTTTGGAATTGCATTTGTAAAGTGCTTACTACCCATATATGATGAGTAATAAGCAATAAATAAATGCTAAAAAGGTAAAGAAAGACATTTTGTTTTTTAAATGCAGCGACCAGACTCTTCTGCCAATAGCGCTTTCATGATGGGGGACTGGGGCTCAAAGGCATCATGGCGCTTTACACAAGCACCAGATTAAATACCACAAAATCAGATAATTTCTTTTAAGCACAGGGAGAATAAGTGATCTGCCCAGGATCACAGGACACTGAGCTGACACTGGGATTCAAACTACCCAGTTCCAGAGTCAGCAGCTCAGGCTGTTAGGCCACATCTCGCCGATTGGAATTGGCATGAGTGGCTGCTGATCTTTGAAAGTGGTGGGGTGCAATACTCCCCAGGAGTTCAGCCCATCTTTTTCAAAATTTGCCTCACTCATACTTACTCCCTCTCACATTTAGACCAAGATTAAAAAACATTTTGGGATGGGTTTGCATCTCAAAAGGGACGCACACCTACTCAAAATGTGTTTTAATTTACTTTCCAGCACAAAACCTGTTTTGCACTGGAAAGTTGCCTGAAAGTAATGCAAAGCAGTGCAAATAGCTGCTTTGCTTTATTCTGTGTCAAGGGGGCGTTCTATGGGTGGAACATGGGTGTTACTGTGCAACCACCTATGGTTTTTGATGCAAACCCCTATCTACTAACAACAATTGAAAGGGTTTGCAGCAAAATATAAACACCACTTGAAAACAGGCATTAAAAAGGAGTAACACCTTTATTTCTCATAACTTTTCCCGCTTTGAAACTGTACTACACTGTACAGCACACATCCAAAGCAGGAAAAGTTGTATTGTTAGACAAAGCATAGTATTTAGTGCTGGAAGGGCACCCTTCCAGTACAGAAGCTATGCTACAATTTAAACAGACATCTTTGCACTACAGTGCAAAGGTGTCTGTATGACGCTTGGCCGCCTTATTGTACACCAGTGATGCAGAGAGGGCAGGATAGTACCACATCTTTGCAGCTATGGTGCTTTCCAGCTCTCTCATGCAACACAGCAATGTTGGGTGCTGTTCTGCATTGTGTGAAAGTATTGATAATCTGTGCCTTAGTCTCTTCCCCTCACTCACTCCAACTCACATTCTCTCACTTGCTCATTTCTTCCCACTCAACGTTACTCATACACAAACATACTCCCAATCACTGGTTCTCATTCTCACTTGCTAACACACTTATACACACTCCACACACAGGTCCTCATACCCAGTGGTGGCTGGACAGAGTGCAACCTGAATCCCCCTGCCAAAAAAATAATCTTCACCCTCTCGGTCTCAGTAATTATTGGCCTTTCTCCTTGTTACCTGGAGTCTACAAACTCTCAGAAAAACATGTTAATGAAATCTCTCCCCTGTCCTCGAATCCAAGGAAGTGCTTCATCCAACTCAAATGGCCATCCGCCCACAGCACTGAAACAGCTCTGTTGGTGGTGGACCAGGAACTGAGACATCTCCTTGATCAAGGAGGATCTGCAGCCATTATTCTCTTAGATCTCAGTGCTGCCTTTGACACCGTGGACCATCTAACTCTCACTAAGAGGGGCATATTAGCAAGGGCGGTATCGCCGCTTTAGCTGCACTTTTTGCCGCTAAAGCGGCGATATTTCTATTGCCCTATTAGCAAGCTGTCGCTAACAGCCGTTAGCGACAGCTTTATGGCTCGACTCTTTTCTGGAGAACCAAACTTTTCAGGTCTCGGATCAGTCCTATAACTCAGCCAGACTCCCCCTTAGCTGTGAGGTTCCTTAGGGCTCCTCCCTGAGCCCCAACCTTTTTAATCATTATATGCTCCTCCTTACCGACATCGTGCGCACACTTGGGCTGTCATTGGTCTCAAATGCCGATCACACCCAGTTGGTCATGTCAGTTTCCCCCAACCCCAACTCCAGACACCTGTCTTTGATTCCATGTCTCCAGGAAGCAGCCAGTTAGATGGCTGGTTGTAAATTTAAACTCAATGAGGAAGAAGTGAAACGCGATGTTCAGGAAATAGGCAACCGTGTAGCGACCCTTGAAAACCATGAAAACAGAAGGGATGAGGAACTGAATATGATGCAGCAAGAAATCCTCCGGCTCAAAGAGCAGAATATTGAGCAACAGGGACACACAGAAGATCTGGAAAACCGCTCCTGCTAAAACTATGTGTGCATCAGAGGTGTTAAATCAGGTGCAGATGAAGAGGACATTAGGGAGTTTGTTGTGGCCCTCTTTCAAAAGATGTTGGGTGACAACCACACGGCCGACATCCAGATTGACCGGGCCCATCGGGTGGGGTTGCCGAGAAGTGGTAAGGCTCCACCGTCGGACATTCTGGTTTGTGTAAACGACTTTCAGCTGAAGGAACTGATTATTAAGAAGGCGAGCGCCGCTCACCCCTTGCAGTTCCGTGGTCACTCGCCTACATTTTTCTAAGATCTGTCGACTGCCACCCTGTTCAAGCAACGTAAATTTCAGCTAATTACGATGCACCTGAAAGAGAAAGGAATCACATACTCCTGGGGTCAGCCCGTCCGTAATATCTTCTGCTATGAGGGTAAGCTGCGACAGATACGTTCACTTGAGGTCAGGGATGACCTGGGAATTACGAAGCCCATGTCCCCGGAAATGCAACGTAAATCCCTGGAGGGATCAAGGCATACTCAACCTCATTGCAGACGGTGGGGAGGACCCCCTCCTTCCACAAACCAGACACAGCGACTATAGTGAAGGGACAAGAAGCAGTCATTTCTTCGCTGGCCACTAGCCCGGGGCCATTCGTCCCCCAGCTGAACGCTTAGAGAAAGCACGATGAGCACAACTAAGTGGCAGAGTCAGAGACCGCCCTCACCTTCCCTTGAAGCTCGGCCGTGGGCACCTGCCCCTTTACCCAGTTCTACCTAGACAAACTTTTGTCTCCAAGAATGCTTGCTCTTGTTCCACCCAGTCTGATGGGAAAGTTTATGTTTTCTTGCATGGGGTCTATTTTTTTTTGTGTGACCTGCACCGGTCATAGGGAGGCCAGATATGCGAGGATAGCGCCGCACACTCCCTGGCCCACCCCACTTCACCCATCCTACTATGCGTACACCTCCATATATCACTTAACATCTGATACACCACATGGGTAAGGATCAAAAGATCGTATCCCTCAATGTACGGGGCCCTCAACCACCCTGTGAAATGCGCTGCCATCCTCTCGCTGCTGGGGAATGTAGACGATTACATTTGCATGTTACAAGAAACCCACTTATTATCTAGAGACACGGCCCGCATGCATACATGCCGATTTCCACACCAGGACTGGTCCTCGAGTGCCACTAAAAAAAATGGAGTGCTATCCTGTATAGAGCAAAATTCGAAGGGAAAGTTCTCTCTACCCTATATGAGGTGAAGGGGAGGGTTCTCGCACTTAGAATTTAATGGGGCTCCACTCCTTTCACCTTAATTAATATCTACACACCAAACACGCACCAAGAACCCTTCATTATGAGGACCCTCTCAGAAGGTCTAGCATCTCCTGACGCAGCGATCCTGGTGGGAGGCAACTTCAACTTAGTAATGGATAATGCCAAGGACCATTCCAACCAGCGGTCAGCTCAGATAGGGGCACTCTCCCCAGTGGGTAAACAATGGTTCAAAGATAATGGGCTGCATAAAGTCTGGCGCAACCACCACCCAGAGACAATGGGACTACACACAATACTCAGCTACACACAAATCTTATGTGCGCCTAGACCACTTACTAGCCTCCACAGCGCTTCTGCATAGGGTGCGTGAAGCAACTATAGAGCCACAGTCCCAGTCGGAACATGCGCTGATCACTGTCACCATTCAACCAGATGAGGCCAGCCACAAATACACAAGATGGCACCTGCGGGAGGGCCTGTTGCAGTCACCGGAGACGGTGAAGGTGATCTGGGCCAAAATTGTAGAATACATACAACACAATGATGGGGAGGACTCTTCGCTAGCGGAGATATGGCTGGCCCTGAAATTAGTAATGAGGGGGAAATTTGTGGCTGTCTCTTCCGCTGACAATAGAAAGCGTCAGGAGATCCATCAGAACAAAGAACAAGAGGTGAGAGAGCTGGAAACTATACATAAGCGCACAGGTGCACCATGGGTATGGAGAGAACTAGAGAACAAAACGTCTCCTCCTAAAGCACCTAGACCTGGATAGGGTGGAATACGCCCTACTCCGTCTCCGCCATATGTTCTACCTGTGCAGTGACAAATGCGTGAGGTTGCTTGCTCAGAGGCTTAGAGCTTAAACTCTGGCGGCGGCTATACCGTCGATTAAGAAGCCCTCAGGTGAGGAGGTGAACTCGGACTCTCAAATAACGGCGACCTTTGGTCAATTCTACCGGTCTCTGTATACCGAGGAGGAGGCAGGGCAGCCGGTAGCCCATGCGTACCTGGAGGCAAGTAATTTCATGCGACTACCCGGGGCCCTGGCCAGCCAACTGGACGAGCCCAAATGCCCGGAAGAAATCATCTCAGCCATCGCTAGGCTGAAATTAAATGAAGCCCCTGGACCCGACGAGTTTCCCGCTCTGTTTTATAAAACCTTCTGCGTGGAACTGGCGCCTTTGTTGATGTGGCTTTTCAACTCCTTTTTGGAGAGCGGTGCGGTGACTGACTCCATGGCAGAAGCTGCGATCTCAGTAATCCTCAAACCTCACAAGGATCACAATGTATGCGGCTCTGATCGACCCAGACCAGGTGGAGTTCATCCCCACACGACAGGAGATTGATAATACAAAGTGACTCCTACACATTTTGGATAGTATACATAGATCCCTTAAGGAAGCCTTACTTCTGTCAATCGATGCGGAGAAAGCATTTGACAGAGTGCGATGGAACTACTTGTTTGACACACTTCATTGCTGTGGCTTCGGCGAGCGCTTTATAAAATGGGTTTGATGTATCTATCAGCCCCCCCGTGCATTTGTCAGGGTGACTGGAGTGTCTTCGGAACCCTTCCCAATATCACAGGGCACGAGGCATGGGTGTCCACTTTCACCCCTCCTCTTCGCTCTGTACATGGAGCCCCTTGCCCAACGGATTCGGGACCACCCGCAGATACAGGGACTACGATTTGTAGGCGATGTCTATAAGATAAGCCTTTATGCGGACAACGTAATTCTATCCCTAGTGGAGCCACTCACCTCTCTGCCCGTCCTCGTGGCCGAACTGGAGGTTTTTTTGAGGAAGTGTCGGGATTTTTAGGTGAACCTAAGGATGTCACAGATTCTTAACCTTTCCACCCCCCAGGCACATGAAGAGATTTTAAGGGAGTGATTCCCCCTACAATGGTTCAAGCAACCGATAACTTACCTGGGCATCCGCCTGGCTCCAATGATAGCGAAAACCCTGGGTATAAACAACTCAGCAATGGTGGAACAAACGACTAAGCCCTGGATGGGTGGTCGAGACTAAAACTAGCCTGGTTTGGGCGAATAGCCGCGGTAAAGATGATGGTGCTACAGCAGATTCTATCAGTTTTCCAGAATCTACACCTGCCCACCCCCCTCCAAAAGATATACGCGCTGTGCAACTAGCCATTAACAAATTTGTCTGGGGAGGGAAGAAGGCGCAATTACCCATTTCCCAAATGACGCAACCTAAGCAGGACGGAGGGGTGGGTCTCCCGCTGGTGCATAGATATCTTCAAGCCTCCCACCTTCGGTATATTCTGGAGTGGAATCGTCCGCTGTCTGAAAAACACTTGTCCTTTATGGACCAGGCGGTAGCTGGAGCAAATATATGGAGGGAGGCATGGCTCCCGCATAATTTAAGGGCCTGGGGTCTCTACTCTTTCCCTGTCACTGTGGCGATGCTAAAGGTACGGGATGCCGCGGCATTAAGGAGAAGCCTGACGACATTCCCCATGCCGATGTCCCCAATAGTGGACAACCCAGACTTCCCACCAGGCTGCAAATCGGAGGTCTTTCAGAGATGGAGAGAAGCGGGGTGTAAAAGGGTGGGTTCGCTGTTTGATGTACAGGGCATACTTTCCTATGAACAACTGCGATTGGATTATGGTCTGCCCAAGTCGGACCACTTCCACTACCTGGAACATAGGCATTGGGTCACTTCACTGACCTATCTAGTGAAGGCCTCTCAGCCACTTACCCCTTTCGAGAGTGGCTAACGTGCAAAAAGGATGATAAGCATATGATCTCAGAACTGTATGCTATGCTTGCCACAGGGCAGAGGGGGGGGGGGCGTACAGAGGGTCAACTACGATGGAAGGAGGAGCTGGGCAGGGCCCCCTCCGACAAAGACTGAGAGAACATCCATTACAGGGCACACCATACAGCCTATAATACTGCAGGGGCCGAATCAGCATACAAAGTCACATCCTATTGGTATTTCACTCCAGCCCGCATTCATAGCTGGGACAAAAATCATACTGAGAAATGTTGGAGGGGGTGTGGCCTTTACGGCTCTTTAGTGCACTTACTCTGGCACTACCCAAGGCTGGAGCGCTTCTGGCAGGGGGTGTTGAATGATATTGACAAAGCCTTTGAAACTGAGATCCCACGCTTCCCGGCATTCACACTACTGGGGCTATCAAATGCGCTGACATTTCCCCTTCGCTCACTGAGGGGTAGGCAGATGGCACTGGCATTGCTAGCAGCGCGCCAAACGATCCTTGCACAATGGGGCTCCATGAATGTCCCTGACCACACGGCCTGGCTGCATAGACTTTGGCTGACTCTCACCATGGACCACCTCTCACCAGTTAAAGATCACAAGGGCGAGACCCTATGCCGAATTATGGGCCCCATTCATCCAGCTTCTGTCGAAGGAGTTTAGGGAGGTAACATGCCCCAAATATCTCCAAATATTGCATTTGATTCCTGAGGTAGAAGGGGCGAAGACGTCCCGCATGTAGTGGGGCACACCTTGTAAGAAGACTAGGAGCTTATGGTGGGCGGTATCAACGCTAATGAATCCACGAACGGTGCAGGTCTTTTTTCTTTGAGGGGTGGGAGGGAGGGACTTTTGCTTATCTCTTCATTCAGTCCTGTGCTGTTTCTAGATTTGTTCTCATCATTGTAGCTAGGTTTTCTACACAATCCAGACGTCGCTGCCAGCCCTCGGGTTGCAGGCACTGAAGCTGTGTAAATTTAACTTGCTCTTTGACCCCACGCTGTCAGCCATTATGGTTGTAGGCACACAGCTGTGTATTGCCTCAGGATTGTTGCCTAATATTAATAAAAAGATTGGTTCCATAAATTTAATGAGGATAATATGAAAGGTATGCTGCTGGGTAATAACTTCTGCAGTAATGCCCCAAGCCCCTTACCAGACTGGTAAGTTGCCTGCTCCAAAAAGCTCAATAAAGAGCTTTGGGATGTGGCTGGACCCCAATCTCAAGATGGACATCAAGTTAAAAAGCTTGCTGCCAGCTGCTATAGCATCTTTACATGATTGAGGAAGGTTTTTAACCTTCTTTCATTTACAGCCAGAAGAGTGATCATACAGGCCATTGTCCTATCAGGCCTTGATTACGGGAATGCCCTGTATCTTGGTTCACCCAGTTACGTTGTCAGAAGGTTGCAGATTGTACAAAATTCTGCTGCCCGACTTCTAATGAACATACCCAAACATCAGTCTGCTGCTAAGGCTCTAAAAGACCTCCACTGGCTTCCGATGGAACACCAAGTTCAGTTCAAGTGCCACTGCATTATGCATAGGGCAATTGATAGGGAAAGCCCTTTATTGTTAAGACCATTGGCCTCCCAATATCTGCCTGGGAGACTTCTTCGATCTTCCTCATTTATTGAAGGTTCCCTGGATTCGTAGACCTGGTTGGGGTGGATGCTCCACCTCTTTTCTGGCATCCAGACTTTGGAATACCGTGCCTCTTGAACTGCGTCTACTGAAGCACCAATTGACCTTCTGTAAAGCCTTGAAGACCTGGCTGTTTAGGGATTAATCCTTTGCAGCCCACGATGATCTACGGTTTCTGTTGCAGCACTGGAAGGGCCCCCGGGCAGCCATGCACAATATAAAAACTGCAGAATAGAATAGCTGTGGAAAATCACTTAATCAAAATCTGCCTAAAATGTAAATGTGTGAGATACTACTGTAAGTATGTGCAACAAGAAGATTTAAGCTACCACTTGAAGAATACAATCCAGCATCATTTTCCATCACTTCCCATAATGTGCAACGTTCTGTTGCTCTGAGGCTAGGTTCATGCTATAGGAATACCAACACATGCGTGCTTTTACTTTGTGAACAGGTAATTAGCTTATTATTCTCTGTGGCTACTCCTTCCTTTTGAGCTGTTGTGAGCCCCTCTCATGTTGTGACAGCCAGATAGAAGGTCCCTACAATTGACTTTATTCCAGTTTATTCTTCACACCTCAAGTCTACTTCTCGATGTGTGTGGGAGCACTTTCGTGGGCACATTGGGAGATTCTTCCCACACTCATCTTCTTGTTCCTTGGAAGCATTTTATCATTATGCAGTTCATGCTTCTTTTAATCAGATAAGACACTTTTCTTTTCTGTGTCTCGGACAGGGGGCGTAGCTATCACTGGTGCAGCAGGTGTAGTGGCACTGGGGCTCAGAGCCCTGAGGGGCCTGTTGAACCCTGACTATTGCTGTATTTACTACCACACCAGCATTCAAAGTGGCCATTTCTTCTGCTTGCACCAGGGCCTATGGCATCCTTGCTAAGCTGCTTCCTCAGACATGCATAGGACCTGCTTGCTAGCAACCATCTTGCAGAAATCTGATGCTCGCAGGTCTGGTGTACACACTCTGCGCTCCAGCAGCGCTCGGTGTCTCAGAGGAATGCTTTGGTGAAGATAAAAGATCTGGCTTTAATGTGCTTACATTATGATAGAACAGGCATGCACACATGCCTTTTCCATGCATTAACACATTAAACCTGGACCTATTGGCCTTCCAAACGTGTCTGGTTCCCAGTGTGCGAAATTGTGGCCCCACCATCACTTTTAAAAGTACTAGTAGCCACCCCCCCCCCGCCCACCCCTAAGTTCAGGTCTAGTTGTGCCCCTGATTGACATCATAGCTAGCTGCATCACAGTGAGTTTTAGTGCATTCATTAGCATATATTGTAGGACCCGCTGCGTTTCTGCTTAGCGATTTATTGTCTGCTAAAATACATGGAAGAACGACAGAAACTTAGAACCCAAGATGGCGGCCGTGAAGAGTGCTAAATTAGGAACTCTACTCCATAAGCCACACTACTTGGAATGTTCGTCTCTTGCAAAAATCGTCTACCCCAAATCTAAACGCCAACAGAAAGCATAAGAGAAACTAGAAACTAGTGCTGCACTACCAATAAACAGTCCATTTAAGAGATCTTGGCTCCTTCTCTGGACATATTCTCCCCACTGGCTCACCCTGATCCACCAGTGATATATGTGCTGACTGGGACTATGAGAATGTTTTTTTTTTCATGTGAACTTCACATATTTCCCAATAAAACTATGAAAAATGTGCAGTGGCTGTGAACTTCTAAACAAGTTATGCACTTGTGCACAAAATCCATGCAAGTTACTGGTACGAATATGTTGAAGGCGCTCATGAGAAAGAGCCAATCAGCATATGCACTCCCATAAAAAATGACTACAAGTTACTCATGTGACAATGTTTCTGAGTACTCGAAGAATAAGCTGAGCAAGGTATGCACTAGCAAACATGATGCTTACGAGCTCCTGGTACCAGCTAATGTTCAAGGCAGGAGAATGGCAATCAGGAAAATCTGCAAACACCTTGCAAGCCCGTAATTTCAAACTATGCAAAACTATATTTTGCAATGAAAACTGCACATCCTGGTGTGGTGTATTCTGGCGCTGTTATAGATTAACATATGTAGATGACTTTAACATAATGTTTATTTACCATGAGTTTTGCTCGTTCAGACTCTGCAGAATAATCTCTTTTTTATGTGCATATTGCCACATGCCTCCTGCTCAACCACACTCGGCTTCAAGCGCACGTTACACTTCTGCACTGATAAATATTAAACGCATCAAGGAGGGAGAACTTTACTTGCAGAACAATCTTATGAGGTCGCCAGTTTCCGGAATAATGGGGGTCCAAACTGTGGGATTCAAGTCAATATGTGAAGTTAGCATAATGTATCTTGGGCTGTATCTCTACTCTATATGCATCGAGAACTACCTTATAAAGTAACCCGTTTGGTCTCCGTGTCCTGCATGATAGAAAGGGCCGAAAAGCCATACTGCGGCCATCTTGGATCATGACCATTCGTGCCTCAGATCACGTGGCTCTCTCTGAACACCGTCTGTATGATTTAGCTCGTACCAGCCTGAAGACAGGGTGAATTGTATTTACGGCTGAGGCCCAAGGTCACATCTGCAGTAGGGAGTATTAAGCGAAATTCCTCTGTGCCCGAGACGAAAGGGAGTCACCCGGCCGACCTTCTCTGAAGAAGATAGTAACCTTATGTGTGCAGATGGTATGAGCTCATTTAGGAGCTCTAGGGCTAACTGGTGTTTTTCCACTTACAATGCTTTGTATGTTGAGTCTGTTATGTATATAAGTGTGATCTTGTCAAGGGGCCAACAGTCTTCCTCGGCACACCTGATGGGTGAGGTTCGATGAGGCTCCTCTATGTAGAGTTCTGTTGTGGCCAATAAACGCTTGAACCTTCTACGTTGCCAACTGCTTATTATTGACTTAGTATTGCGGGCCACTGGTAAGTGTGGCCCTTGGGATTACTATTTAGATTACTACAAAACTTACAAGAGCACTTCTGATGCTTCGAAGGATAGTTTTGTGTCCATCAATATCTGGCTATTGCCCAACATGGGGTTCTCAGTTCGAGAGGTGCCCTCACCAGCTCCGCAGAGCCGCTATAGAATGAAGTCTAGACAGGATCCCCTCTATTAGAGAAGAGGGAGAGAGATTGTTGTAGGAGTCACCAGTTATTCTGGGGGTGTGTGTGTGTGTGTGTGTGTGCGCGTGCATGCGTGCGTGCATGTGTCTGTGAGAGAGAGAGCATGATGAAGGTGTGACACAAGAAATCACAGAATCACAGACAGAAAGACAGTGAAAAGAGTGGTGAAGAAGGTGATGTATGAGATAATGCAGATGAAGGAATTCGGAAACATTTGAGGAGAAAAGGGATGTTTAGTGGCTAACACAGTGACAAATTGCAGAGGAAAATGGTGTGAAGGTGAGAACCACTACCCATTTTACAGATGTAGAATTTTTCAATACACAGTCTAATATTTTCAGAATTAAAACATTTTCAATTCTAATTATCAACCAAATCCTAGTTGTTATTCATTGATCAGATTCTGCTAATAAGCATTGGCAACACCAATAGCTCTGTCTTATTGTCTGTTCTGTTAATTTCTGTCTGATATGTCTGGATACAGTTACTGAAAACTCACAGAGAATCACTCAAATGCTGGTCATTGCTTTGATTTACTCAAAGAACCTCTCACTTCAAGTGTCACACATTTGAAAGTAGACTTTTACTCATAGGCAGACTGAAACGATAGAAATGACACATATCAGCGTTCTGAAAACTTGGCAAATTTGCAAAGTAAACCCAGTTTTTGAAGAGCAGCAGGAACTTAACAGTTCATACAGAACATACTGTAACTAAGGTTTTAACAATGTTTCAACTCCAGTGGCAGAATGGGTAGGTCCTTCCTAACAACAGCAGTAACGCAAAATCTTGGGGACACTTATCAAAGGTGAAACAAATAGTTCTGTGTCATTATTTCCTAACAAGAGGCACAAAAGCATGAATACATGATTCAGTAAACACACCCTGGTGATGATTCAGAGGCCTAGTTTATGAGTCAGGCAAGGCAGAATTACCATATGGAATTCTACTAACCCTGGATCTGAGTGCTTTTCCTTGAGGGTTTCTTGGGTGTTGGCACACAACCCGCTCAGAGCTGGTTGTAAAGGTATGTGTAACACCCAATAGAATTGGGAATTAATTACATGTGGTTTTATGACCAGTAAATCCGATCTCACACTGAAATTCTCATTCCATAGTGTTGTTGCTCGGTACGGGTGTGTTGTCTTCACATAGTAAGGTTATTTTCGCATGCAGATTTACCACCCAGCCAGTATTATGCATTTCAAAATCAGATCCATAGCATGCTTATTGTGTGTTTTCCAACTCCTTTGTTAGGTAATGGAAGCTCCTTGCAAGATTTCAAGATTAAGGCTTTGGGGTGAAAGACTATGGAAGATATCTCATAATCATAATTATGGGCCAGATGTTCAACCCGCCAATTAGGGAGTCGCAAATTGCGTCGCATTTGCGACTCGCAATGTGCAACTTGCTAATTGGGATGCACAACAGTGTCTGAGACACTGTTTGCGATTCCCAATGGGGTCGCAAATTGCATGCCTCATGCATATTAATGAGGCTGTCGCAATTTGCGACCCCATTGGGAATGGCTGGCACTCCCAGCGATGGTGGCCTGCTGGGGTTAGCAGACCTCCATGTCTGGGATTGCTTTTAAATAAAGCAGTTTAAAAAAAAAAATACAGTCCGTTTTCCTTAAAGGAAAACGGGATGCATTTAAAAAATAAAATGAAACTTTTCAGTTTCATTTTTTAAGGGCAGGCAGTTGTGCCTGCCCTTAAAAGATATTTGTGCATGCATTCACAAACCCCTTACCGTTTGCGCGTGCTTTACCACCCTTCTGCAAACGGTGGTAAACTGCGAGTGTTTTGTGGCCGCAATTGCGGTCGCAAAACATTCTTACATAGCTTAAGGAGTCGTTATTAGGAAGAGATGCCTTTGGAAAGCCCCTTCCTCATAGCAAGTCGCTAATCCTATTTGATTTGCGACTCGCAAAATAGGATTAGTACATGGGCCACAGGTTTGCACCCAAAAAAAACCTTTGTACAGCTGGCCCTATATTCATTATCATCATCCAAATGAAGGGTGCTAAATTCCATGGTTTAAATTAAGCATCTCTGACTACATAGGCTTATAAAAATGTTTGGATTAGGGCGCGTGGCCTAGTGGTTCATCTTGGCGGACTCGTGTTAGACGAGCTCTCTGCAGCCGACTCAACATCCTCCAATATCTTGTCTACATTACGCCTAAATTTGCCTCATCCACACCCTGGGTGCTGGAGCACAGTGAGGGATGGTCCAGCAGCAGTGGAGAGATGCGTATCTGATGGGGCTGTGAACTCTGGACGTGTGGCGCATAGCAGGGCTGGCCTCAGAGCGGTGTCCTGCCCTGCCCTGTGACTGGCCGTGGGGGTGGACTCGATGATGTGTCAGCCCGCTGTGGCAGATGAGGGTGTGACTAAGACGCCCCTCAATCTGGTGGCGGCTGGCGGGGCCTTGTTTTGGGCTAACTGCAGAGACCGTGATTGACTGGCGGAGAGTGCTGGTGCAGGGCTGTCTCCGGGAGGCTCTGCTGGGGTGGTCCCGTGCTCTCCTCTGCCTGCCAGGTGCAGCGCTGCAGCTTTGTGGGCCATGCAACATGGTACTGTGGCCTGGTCCTAGGTGGCGGCTGCTTGCAGCAGTCGGCACCCTGGGTGGTCCCAAGCCCCCGGCGGTGACAGGCTATCCTATATTTCACCTGCTACACAGAGAACTTTACTAAGTGGCCTGTAGGGATAAACACACCGAACTGGGCAGCGGAGGAGGTTTCAGTTAGCCCCACTAGGTCCTGCCTCATCTGCATGACTCAATAACTCCCCCATGCCATAAAAATATGCTGAATTGACAGGTACAAATTTTGTCTGCTGGGCCTGGGGGTGCCCTATCACTGGGAACTGGTTGTAGCTGAGGCTGCTGCAAGGTTGAGTATACTTCTACCTGTTCGCAGTGGTATGGCCTACGACCTACACATCATATTGACTCACACAAGATCTATTGAGTCCACTCATTAAGAGACTGTGTGTCAGGCGGACCCATTGTCTTGGAGGCAGCTGAGCTAAGCCTTGGTGCGCCTTTTGATAAGGGGTGGTACTGCTATTGTAATTCCACATACCCAGGAATTCCTTAGTATGATTTTATTGGCTTCTCTGTTTGACCACACACTCTAGTGATACTACAGGCCACTCTCTTTTACTGACTGCCTGTGCCGCCTCCTTCCATCCGCAATCTGGGATGTCTGGTGGGTCAGAGGGTCTGAAATGCCAGAAAGACAGTCTATCTGAATTGGACGTTTGAAGCAGTCTCACATGACAAAGGATAAGCTACCAAGCGCCATAGCCAGAGTACCACGGGTAAATTCGTCGGGGTCATGACAATTGACTCCGGTGGGGGGACTGTTGCTGATCCTGATAACTCGGCAATCCTGGCAGTCATTACCCAGTCATGCGACTCTTGGTTGTCAGTGGGATATGAGGATATGGGGATCCATTGGATGGGTCCATTATTCGGCCTCCATTGGGGTCAGACATGGGTCTTTTCTGCGACAGATACTTCAATGTTTGTGAAGTATAGGGGAGGAGGGAGGGAAGGGAAGGTTTGTTCTAATGTTTTGTTAGATGTTGTAATGCACAGGCCTGGAGCCCACATGACCGCAACTCCTTATGCAGTTGTCCCTGCTATCTCTACCCCAGATCCGGATGGCTGATGCAGACCTCACTGGCCCCATCGGGCAAGTCTGTGTATTAACATGGAATGTCCATGGAGTCTTAGACAAGATCAGGTGCGAAGCAGTGCTTAGACAGGCTAAAATGTTACAAGTTGAAATTCTCCTTCTACAGGAGGTGCACCTCTAGAGGTCCAAAGTCCTGGGTTTGGCTAGATTTGAGCACACACAAACATTTAATTCTGGGTTTGTGAGGGGATCACGGGGTGCTGCTGTCCTTATCCACCGTAGGGTTCCCTTTAGGTCCATTAGAACATGGGTGGATACACAGAGCAGATATGTATTCATGGAGGGTACAATACACAGGAAATTCCTTGTCATTGGCAGTGTCTACACCCCTCCACCACTACCGAAATCCTTTGTGGACCGCATCTTTGGCATGTGGGGAGAATTGCCAGGTGGGCTGGCTGTAATTGGTGGTGACTGGAATGATGTCATGTCCCCAGAGGTAGATAGATGGTGCGTGGAGGAATGTGGGGTAGAAGCCCTGGGATCCAGACTGCTGGTCTCTTGCGGCTGTGCTGCGAGGGGCAGATGCTTGGAGAGCCTATTATCCCTCTAACACTGGCTACTAATATTATTCTGCAGTCCATTGCTCCTTCCCCTGGCTAGACTATCGGATGGTGCCCGCTGGCCTCAAACATCGTGTATCTGGGGTAGACATTCTGATTAGAGGGCTATCTGATAATTCCCCAGTGGCTTCACGTGGATCCACAACGCCCTCCCTTTAGATGGTGGCTCTTGCCCTGGCACTTCAGAAACCCGTCCTACAGGGCACTGTTATATTGCGTTATATCAGAATATTTCTCCCTTAACGCTGAGTCTGTCTCCCAGCCACGGCCCGTGGAGGGAGACAAAATGCGATGCAGCGCGCGCTACGAAATTCGTTTTATTTATTTAATTGTTTACTTACCTCCAATTATCCATATTCCGGTGTTTAGTACCCCCACCCTGGCCCTCCCCGCCCCGCCTTTCCGCCCCACGGAACTCCCTCCACAGGCCGCGGCTGCTGTCTCCTCTAAGATAGTTCTTTTGGAGGCCATGAAGCCTTCACTTAGGGGTGTTGATATAAGTTTTTGTGTTGTCAAGTGCAGGTGTAGGACACAGGAGTTGTCTCAACTGCAGATGTTTGACCTGGAGGAACATGCTGTGGAGAGGGTGGCAGAATGGGGCAACGTCAACTATGTCTGACCCAAATACCAAAAATTGCTTGTAGAGGAGACCAAGCACACCTGGCAGGCGTCTCAGAGCCGCATATACGAATGGGGTGATAAATCCAGTGCAATGCTCCACAAGCTATGTCAGGAATCCCGTGCGGTCGCACCAGTGCTGTTGGGCCCCAGAGAGATGGCTCAGAGTTTCGCTGAGTATTCTGAGTATTATAAAGACCTATATGCCCAGAGAGAGGTTGTGAACGTAAACCAAATAGTAGAATGTATCGGAATCCTGCCCCAAATCCCTGTCTATGTTCGCTAGCACACAGCTGGATGAGCCTCTTACAGAGGAGGAGCTACCCTCAGCTATTGCGGAGTTGCGGCCCGGTAAGGCCACCGGACCTAATGGTTTTCCCAGAAAATTCCTCAAAGTCTATCTACCGCAACTAGGGGCAGACCTGCTGGGGTGATCCGACCGGGGCTTAAAGAGATGCTGCTCCCCCTGGATTGGAGACATGCTGAAATTGTCTTGTTCCCTAAGCCGGGGCACCATCCGGAAGCTCATTCCCCATACTGACCAATTTCCTGTCTTAACATTGAGGTCAAGCTTCTTGGTAAGGCCCTGGCAAATATATTGATGGTGCACATGCCTGACTTGGCTCATCAGGACCAGGCCAGTTTCATGCCCCGTCAATCAACTTGTCATCATATACGATAGGCCTACAAAGCCATGCCCTTGGCGGACCGATTGCTTAGACCTGCATCGTGATAATTGACTTACATCGATAAGACCTATGAGTTTGGAGTACTTATGTGCGCTTCTGCAGCGACTTAATTTTAGTCCTTGATTCTTCTCATATATACTACTACTTTACACTGATTTGACCGCCTTGGTTCTAGTGGCAGGTGCGGTATCAGGACCTCGAATTCTACAAATCATGCAGGTCTTCGGCGAGACCTCCTGATTGTATGTGAACATTGGCATGTCCGTGCTGTTTCCATTGGGTGGTTCACCAAATGATACGACGTGGGCGATGAGACTGACATTGACGGTTGGAGGGTTTAAATATCTTGGAGTGTTCTTTTCACCCGTTCTCACACCATATCCTGGAACCACAACATGACCCCATTGCTTTTACGTGAAAAGGAGGAGATTAAGCCTGGTCCCCGGTGCTTCTATCTCTACTTGGCATATCCGCCATTTTTAAGATGGTTTCAGTTCCTGCCTCCTATATCAACTCCAGAACTACCCATATACTGTCCTTCCCTCATGGTTCTGACAGATCAATGCACTCCTGCGTCAGTTCTTGTGGGGCGGAGGCACCTTCCGCATAGCCCTTTGAACTTGCCTCCAGTCTACAATTTGCGGTAGCATCGCTGCCCCAGATGTTCAATCATATTATGCTGCCTCTCACTTGCAGATTTTTAATGACTGATGCTATGGTCCATAGGATGACCCAGCATACGCCATAGAGAGGTGGGTGATGGGTGACGCCTCTGTGATCGACCTGCTTTACAGCGGAATGGATATGGGTGCCCTCCCCATAGCGACTAGAATATTGGTGCAGGTATGGAGACAATGCCTTCGCAGAATGGGCTAGTAGGGACGGCTGACGCGGAGAACGCCACTGTGGCAGGGCACCCTCCTTCCACAGGTAGATCAGCTGAGGGGATTTCGGGGGTGGGATCATATTGGCATCTCTACACTAGGCGACATTATGCATTCCATCACACTTAAATCATTTCAGGAGCTCCAATCTGAATACATGATGCCTCACATTTTTATAAATATCTGCAGCTGTGCCATGCTATTTCCTTGCACCTGCGCAACCTTTCAGATCACCCAGAATTCAGTCTGCAAGAGGGCAAGCTACTAATGGGTGATATAGCTGGTCATAACATTTTCAAAATCTATCAATCCCTTGTCACTAACAACTTCACTACACAACCCGCCCTCCGAGCAGTGGGCAAGGTAACATTGACAACATAGACAAAGATTAATTAACAGAATCCCTTGAGGCCCTTCCTGGAGCAGCGATACCCCCCACACCCCTCCCCAAGACTGATCCAATTTAAATAATATTATGCAGAGCGCCTTATATGAGAAGCACCCTATGGCATATGGGTCTCATAGAATCTCCCACGTATCTACTTTGCGAGTCTGAGGAAGGCACTTTCATGCATACTGTGTGGTGCTGCAATGCATTGACAAGTTTCTGGAAGGGGGTGGTGTCCTGTCTGGTTGAGGTTCTTGCATGGGCCATTCCATTTATCCCAAAACTGCTTCTCCTCCACAGCACTGTGGGAATAAGCACGAACCAATAGAAATGTAATTTATTATTTATTGGGCTCACACTAGGTAAAGGGAAATTGCTCGACAGTGGAAAGCCAGTGTACCACTGGCCATGGGGGCATGGAAGCATGAGATCGACTTCTGTATTCCAGGCTAGGGGATGCCCCCAGAAACATCAAAAGATCTGGCGGAGGTGGGCAGATTATCGGGGCTTGTTCTTGGAGCTGGTTCGAACTGCTGAACTGCAACTGGGCGTTGAAGTCAGACACTCTGGCCAAGATACACAGGAAAATGCGACAAGATCAGGATCTGCAACTGTATAAGATTTTAGACACTGTTTTAGGGTGGGAGGGATGGCCAGGAGCATTTTGTGCATCTGTTAGTGTTTTACATAACTTTGGGGTCTCATCCTGCAGAGTCCCATGTATGTACTTGGACTATCTGGGTCCCTTTGTTTCAAAATTCACATAGTATTGCAGTAATACTCCTGTAAGCTGTGGCCAATATAGTTTTCCAGGTGTAGTCTGCAATTCTTTAGTGAATTTCATATTTCTCATATGCAAAAGAATATTTGTGTGCATAAGTGTAACAAGTGTAAATTTGTGTACGCAGACACGTTTTTCAAAGGTGCATTTGCACTTTAAAACACTTTTCTTCTATTACTACACTTGGAAATATGTTTTCCTATGAACAAATGCCAACCATTCTGTACGTTTTGCATTCTCTCTCATTCCCAACCTACATATAGATTTACCCCTTGAATGGCATAAACCTGTTCACAGAGGTTGAACGTCCTTTGTAAATGCTTAAGAATTCCTTCAGTGTTGTATGTATGGGTGTTTACCTACTATCCGAGACACCCCCAGCCTGGCATGCCAAAATCCTTCTCCTATAAATTGATTTTCTTACACTTAAAATTATACTAGAGTGGTGTTATATTATGTGTCATTAAATTACTTAGCAACAGTAAACTCATGTTTTGTAAATACAAAACATGTACTTACACTCATAAAACAAGTAATTTATGTACCCAGGGCCTTATTATTGAAAATGTCCCAAAGGGTGCAACTGGTGTGTGTTCCCACTTTTTGAATCCCTGGGGCACTTTGATATTACAGAACGGGCAACAGATGCTCACCACCACCGGTGCCAAAAGTACACCAGTGCATTCTCAAGGGTTATTCTCTCACTTGCATGGGGGATGTGACCCCATTCAAATGAGAGAATCATTTTCCTTTGCACCCACACTGCATTACAGACATGGCACGAGAGCAAAGAGTTCGTCAGGCGGTGCACTGACAGAGAACCACATAGAGGTAGGGCACAGTCGGTGCTTATCAAAATGGTGCCCTTGAACGGTAGGAAAGGCAATCCAGTGCCCCCCCCCCCCCTCCCAGGCATCTCCTTGCAGGTGGGTGCACGCAGTCATCAGGTAGATCTCTGCCATACATATGAAATGTAGGCTGGTAGCACCTGCTGAGTGAGGGTGGGTTCGCTAAGTCAAACTGCAGGTCTGTCTTTCATGTATGTGCTATTCCAGTACATCCGTGGGCTTGCACTGTACTGGGAACTGTGCATTTTCACTGTCCCAGTTTGCACCAAGTGTTCAGACTCATGGCTGGACTGGCTGCAGGCGTTTCAGTGAGCTGGCAGGGTAGGAGCCGGTTTCACTGCCCTCGGGGTCGTTTTTGTTGCTGGGCACCTATCGGCCACATTCCTTCTTGCAATGCTTCTAATAGGCAATTAAAAAACAAATGGTTTTAAAGCTTTCTTTAAAACCATTTGTTTTTTGCATTGTTTATTTAGAACTGGTGTAAGTAGGAACGTGGCCGGCATGTTCCCAGCAACAAAACCGGCCCTCACCTGCAGTGAAACTCGCCCCCACTCTGCCAGTCCACCGAAATACCTGGTGCCTGGTAGGCCAGTCTGGCTTAAAGTGTCCACCATGGTGCAGAGTGGGACAGTGCACTGTATCCATTATACAACTACTTGTGTCAATGTATGCTGAGATATGGTATGTTACTGTCAGCAGTGGACTGACATGGTGCCTGGTTTTATTGCATGTATGATTGCAGCTTTGTTCATGTGTACAACTGTATATACATTCCGGTGTCAGCATTTGATCATTGGACTTTGTCTTATCATATCCGTCTGCTTACGTGCATCCTTCTTCGTAATGTGCACATATGTAGCGTTGTATTTCTGTTGGCAGGTTACTTGGTTTAGGACTCTGATACTTCTACTTGGTTACAGGGCCAGACTGGGAACCAAAACCGGCCCTAGCAAAGAGCTCGGCCAGCCCTGGGGGTGTGGGGGGGTGCTAGGGATCGAAAACGTTGTGCCGCTTTTCTTGCTGGGGGGCAAATTTGCAGCTATGCTGCAAAACTGGCCCCGGTAACAAAAGCAGCCCCAGGGGTCTAAATCCGTCCCCCACCCTGGCGGCACACTGGGGAAACGCCTGGTGCCTGCTACGGCCAGTCCGGCCCAGCTTGGTTGGAAATGTAGGTAATCATGCTCTACTGTGAATCTTGTTTGGGCTCTTTCTTGATATACGAACGGGAATGACAGAGTGCACACCAATCTTTCCAAGTTTAGTCAAAAATTCTTTTGTATTCATTTGTAAGCGTGCTCGCCCAGTATCGTGGACTGCCCGTACCACGTGTTTAGAATAAATCACTGAAAAAAATGGGGCGAAGTGACACCCCACTCCAGATGCACAGCTTTCCATCGTGCATAGCCAATATGCCACAATTATTCCAGTTAAACCAAAGATTTTATTTCAATATCATCAATGCTTTGTTCAATGTTTTCCATAATCGTCCTGTCACATGAAAGACACTCCATGTTACCAAGCCCTGCTTGGTTGGAAATGTAGGTTATCATGCTCTACTGTGAATCTTGTTTGGGCTCTTTCATGATATGCCATTTATACTGTAGTTGTCTATTAGAAGTGCTGCTTCCTCGGATTTCCCAGAGGATTCTGATTCCACTGAACCACCGACTCCTCTTCTACAAGCACAAAAAATAAACGTTTCTTTTTGGATGCAGAACGGTTTCCATTTAAGCCAAAAGGTTTGCTTTATTAAAAATCTATCAAAGACATTGTGGTCTGCTGATGACAACAGGCCACTATCCCTGTGATGACAGCAAATCATAGGGGGTCTCAATTTGCAAACAACCTCATTAATATTCATGAGGTAGGTTGAATTGCGACCCACTACGACCTATTTTTTGGCAAACTGATGTATTAGTACATAGGTGAGTTTGCAAAATACCACGCTGGTCGCAAAAATTCTGGCCGCAAATTATGACTAGTATTTGCAATCAGTGTTTAGCAAATCTGGCCCATGGTTATAAAGTCAGCTGACAGAGGAGGAATAACTGTACTCAGATCAAGGATGCATGCCATGTGGAATGCCTCAGGTTACAGATAGATGTAACGATTAGATACTAAGCATTGATACTACAAAGGAACCTTTTATGAAAATAAAACCCCTTATTGAAGAGACGAGTCATAATTGGCAGCATTTAAGATGAGTTCCTTGTACTGGAGAAACCTAGAATTCTTTATTTTTACACTATAAAGAAATAATTCACAAAAGACAAAATCCTCCACAGGTCGTCCTATTGTATCAGGAATAGAATCGACTTTGGAAGCTCTGTTTGTATTTGTTGAATGATTCCTACACCCACCTGTGTGCCATTTTACATACAAGATACCAAACATGTGCTAAGGGTATTAAAAGACATGGATTTCAATCTAGAAACAGATATAATGTTAAGCCTTGATGTGGAGGTGCTGTATACCAATAACACACAAGACGAAAGCTTGGGAGTCACTGAAAAACTATTACACAACACAGAGCACGCAAACACTTTACCAGAATTGGCATTGACTAGGATATAATTTTAATTTGAATGGAGGATTTACCTCCAACAGCATTGGACATCCATGGTGGCTCATTTGAACTCAGTCTAGCATGCTGTATACTGATTAAAAATGGAATCTATATGGCCCAATAAACATATACAACTCTGGCATTGTTACATTGATGTTCTTTTACTCTTATTTGGTAATGTGTATATTTATATTTTTATTGGAAATACATCTTGGCTACTGCTCATCACATAAATTCAAATCCACACTGAGAGTTTTTTGGTACCAGGCCATCATAGTATGTCATGGGCTGAATAGAAAGGGTACTTTTTAAATTATATTGATATGCTTGAAGATGAGGAGTTGGCTTTATCATCAGAAAGAAAAACATCTACTACTGTATATATTGTGCACTGAAAGAATAAGAATTTATAATCAGATGCAAAAGAAAGAGATCCTGGTAACATGGTTGTTTTTGCCAAATCCCTCAGTAACTTAGGTTAATACTTTCCCCATCTATATTGTTAAAATATAACACAACCCGTTGGGAGACCTAGAAGTCTAACATGCTGTTAGAAATTGGGTTACTGGTTGAGGGGGCGGAAACCCCATTCAGGCAACAGCCACAGTCCTTGCAAGGGCAAACCACAAATTCACTAAATTAACCTGTGCTTAATCTCCTGGTAGTTTGGCACAAAAGCAGAGAGGATTCGTTTTGAGACAAGGTCTAAAGTATGCATGCAACACACAAACAGTTATAAAGTGAAAACACAATGCAAGCTCATACAGGAGGTCTGTCAGCTGACCCTTGGTGTCATTCTGGGTCGCTTGGGATGGAGGCAAGCAGGTCCAATCTTCCTTTTCAGACAGCCAAGCAGTGCCCCAGCAGCAGGGCAGTCATTCTTCTGTAACTTCCACAGGTCCAGGAGAGTTTTGAAGCATGGCTCTAGAGGTCCAATATCTGTACCTGGTGCCAGCCTTTGTGTGGAGGGATTTGTCTCCTACTCACACCTCTGGTTCTGGAAAGTTCTTCCCCTGTCAAGGCTCCAAACTGTCTTGGGTGGCAAAAGAAATGCCAGGCCTGGTGTCAGATTACTTTGTGTGTGCAGGAGGCAAAGCCCTTTAAAATATACGTGGGGTTGGATACAGCCACTCCCAGTCATCCTGCCAGGATAGCCCATCCTGTCAATCAGTCAATCAATCCAGGATTTATAGAGCACAGCAAATCACCCATGATGGTCTCAAGGCGCTGGAGATTGCTACCCGTTTCGTGGCCGGACCTAAGTGCCTTTTGTGTTAGTCCCAAGGCAATAGACAAACCCCAACAGCAGATCCATGCAAAGTCATGTTAGCCAGGGCACTGGCAGAAGGCACAAATGGTTAGGACATGAAAATGGCAAATTTCTAAAAGTGGCATTTTCAAAATTGTGACTTAAAATCCAACTTTACCATTAAAGAAGATTTAAAATTACAAGTACAATTCATTTGAGTGTAACCAGTATATTTCTCTGTTATCCCAATCCAAAGCTCCCATTTATGAAATGTAATAAGGTAACTTTGTGTTAGTCAATGGGAGAAAGAGGCTTTACAGCAGTAAAAAACAATATTAGGAGTTTTTATTCACAGAACATGTAAACCTACTTAAATAGCATGCAACCTTCACTTTGAGCCTTTACGGCCTACTTATAAGTATTAAGACGAATGTTTAGGCATAGCAAAAGATTTATTTTGAAGGATCGAAATGGCAGTTTTAAAACTGTACTATAGGCTGCAGTACCATTTACGATTTAGAGCCCTGAAGAAGTCCCTTTGGGACGAAACACGTCGGCTACTGGATTTTATCTGCCTGACTTGTCTTTATGTGAAAGAGAAACTAATAAAAAAACGTATTTGACTTGGACATTTTTCTACGAATATATAAAGACTACTCTCCAATTGAATCCTAGAGACTTTACTGTTGAGTGCGGAACTTTGTGTTCTAGATATGTGCATCACTTTGAATCCCAATGCACCTAAGAGGGTTTTACTGCTTCCAAAAGACCAATTACCCCACGATGTGTGTTCACAATTTCCTAAGGTGTTTAGTGACAATGTTGGGTTTGTGTGTTCACAATTTCCTACAGTGTTTAGTGACAATGTTGGCTTGTTGAGAGATTTTGAACACAAAATTGTTTTTAAAGATGTAGCACAACCGTTTTTTAAGCAAAGTAAGGAAAGTGCCTCATCTGATGATGGAATTCCTGGAATAGGAGTGAAAGAAGCTTTTGGAGGCAGGAGTAAGTGAAGCGATCGAATGTTCTGAATGGATGGCTCCGGTTGTTTTATCTCCTAAAGATGGTGGGAAAGAGATTAGAAAGTGTGTAGACTTGAATTGACTACACAAACACATTTGGGTAGACAGGTAGCCACTACCAAATATCTCAGAGACAGTAGCTTTGATCAAGGATGCCAAGTTCTTCAGTGTTATGGACTTGTCCTCTGCTTACCACCAGGTGTTACTTCATCTGAATTCTAGGTATCTGACATAATTTGTAACTCCTCTAGGTGCCTATAGGTTTATTTGAATGCCCATTTGGCCTAGCTTATGCAGCTGCTTGTTTCCAAAGGATCATGAATATAGTTCTGGAAGGTTTGCATAAAGTACTGTTTTTCCAGGATAATACTCTGGTTTACGGCAAGAATCAACAAGAACATGATAAGCAATTGTGGGAAATTTTAGATTGATTGTAAAAGGCTGGACTAGTGATGCAGAAGGAACAAATTTAATTTCGTGTGACTTTGGTTAATTATCTTGGACATACAATCTCTTCAGAGGGAAAAAGTCCAAAGTTAGATTTAGTTGAGAGTACTGTGAATGCACCCACACCTGCGTACAGGGACCAAGTACGATATTTACTGTGGTTGGCGGTGTTTTGCTCCAACTTTATTCCTAATTTGGCCAGTTTTGTCATTCCCTTATGGCTGTTGTTGAAGAAGAACTCCAAGTTTCTGTGGTCGGAGGAGTGTGCACATGCTTTCACTACTATCAAGGACATTATAGGTAAATTGCCTAGCCTAGGGCATTTTGATGCCTGCAAGAAGCACAACACAATGTAACATCCTCTGGGCTGTGGCAATGTTTTGAATCCTGAGTCAGTTGAGCCCAGTTGTCTGTAACGGTTGGTGGTCTTTAACTTTTAATCTGAATAAAGACCTGAAGAATCGTACTTACAGTATGTGTGATATTTACAAGGTAACACCCACCTTCGCTATGAAGGGTGATCACCAATGTGTCTCATTGCAGGAATGACATATCCCGAATAACAGGTCCCAGTCCTGTTTAGGGGTAGCCATGGATAGTCTCGGGATCTGCTGATGAAATGTGCATAGCCTTCTTGCCGAAGGCGTTCATGAAAAAACAGTCTAGTGGGGACACGGATGGGGTAATTTGAAATTAATGTTCTCTACAACTCAGTCTTTCCAACAAAAGCACTAGAGATGTCCTCCCTGCAGTGCTCACAGATGAATCCTGGGCCATTAATTGCAAAATGCTGTCCGGCTTGCTCCATCCCAAAGGATGAGAAGTGAGGGATATGCTGGCGAACTCCAGCAGTCGGTGCCCATGGTAGCAGGGATCAAAGCAAGTGTCTTTATGACTGACAGGCACACCAATCAAGGGGCTACTACCTCTACATCAACAGGGACATGCGCGGAAATCCAGCAAGGAGGAAGATGAATCAATTGTATTTTTTCAGCAGCAGCACTTAGGAGTTACTTCCATAAGCATACCGGTGACTCTGCCGAAACCTGGGCTCAGTATAGTTAGGCCTTTAATTTAATCTCCATTCTATAGTAAAGATATATCCTACTACCAACCAGACACTCAAGGCCGAAGGAGAGAGAGCAAGCCAGACCAAAAAAGAGATCCAATATCTGGGATAGGGCTGCTTGCCTCGCCCAGAGATAGTAACTATATAGGGGTGGGATCAGACAGAGGAAGTCATAACAATTATTAGTCTTTTGTGATTTATTTTCTGAAATATAGTCAGATTGTAAAGTTTGCAGTATAAACTGCAATAAACAATAAAGCATGCAAAACTTCACTTATCGTTTGGGTAACCAAGTCTTTTTTTTTTTTAGTATGGCCGCCGCCATACCCTCCAGGCGTCGCCCCTCACGAGAACAGGTAAGTACAAGGGAACAAGAAAGAAGTGCTAATAAAATGTTTTCATTGTCTCTTTTAGGCGACTTTCTTTTGGGTCGTTTCAGATTTCTCTTCTTTTTGTTGGTAGAGAACATTTTAGGGCTAAATAAAAAAAATAACAAAATAAAGAATCCCCTTCCTAATAACACAGTATCAGGCCTTTGATTTGTGGCTAGGATTGTTGTGGTTTGGAAGCCCACCCCTGGGACCATAGCTATTTATATATATCCATTGCTTTCCAGACCTTACCCCAAAATATAATCGGTCAGAGATACTCTGTCAGTTTAGGAGGCTCAAATTTGCCCTCTGCATTCTTCACCTTCCAAAATTCCCTCCAGCTTCCCTTCTGGTACACAAAACCCATCTGGCTTCGCCACTGTCCTCCAGGATTGTGGCACGCTCTTTCACATCCCCCACTTTTTTGACCGCCCTATGTGGCATGTTGCTCCTGTGTCTTCCTCGGCTGAACCGCTGTCTGCATCGGGCCCCTCTGTGGGCCTTCTGATCCCGCCTCCAGTGTTTCCACCTTTGCACTCCTAATGTCCTGCGTATCTCCCAGTCCCTCCCTCATTCTGCCTGCTGCTCTGTGATTCTGTCCTCTTTCTGATTCTGAGTGGCTTCTCCTGCTCTGCTTCTCATAACTGCCCCCTGTTTGTGGAGAGCAAACACTTGTAGTTCTTCCACTCGCCCCGTTTTTCTTCTTTCCTTGTTTCTATCTGTCAGTAATTCCTCTCCATTTATCCCTGACTGTTATCTCTTTTCATTTTTTTAGCATTTCTCACTGGACTGGGCCCTGCTGCCATGAAGCTCCTCCTATCAGTTAGTGTGTTTCCTTCTGATCCACCCCCTTACAGTAACAATGACAGGCTGTAGGGGCAGCATTGGGGGGTAGTGGGTAAGCAGATAGAAAGGGGGCCTGGAGGGTCTACTCATTGGCAGACAGCAAGATAGCAACAGAAGCAGTCCCAGCAGGGAAACTGGGGCCAGGCAAAAGTCCAGAAGCAAAAGCAGGAATGCTGTTGTTTCCAGGAGGAACAGCTCACTTGTGTTGAGATGAGTGGATGCACGTCGCCAGTCCATGCTATTTTGGGGCTGTGTTGGTAATAAGCAGAATCTAATGGGGTCCTCAACAGACAGCTGCAATGGGGTATTCCTTTGGTGTACGTATATATACATCCAATCACCAGGCTGAAGGCAGTAGACGGCCTTGGTCAGACACTCAGGTAAGGATGCTTGAATCTGAGAACAAACTGTATAGATTTCGTATAAGCTTTCTCCAATATTGTAAGACTGCATCATCATTTAGTTGTAAATCTAACTTTTCAGCTGAGACTGGAAGATTTGAGGGCAGCATCATGAGCCAGCCCATAACCATTCATAAGGGCTTAATTTTCTTTTCTCTGAGGGAATTGCTTCAAGGGATCATAGCGCTAGTGGCAGTGCATCAGGTCATTTCAGTTCGCTTTCTGAGCACATTTTTGCTATCTTGTTCTTAAAGGTGCTATTTTTCCTTTCTACTTTCTACGCTGATTCTGTGTTATATGCACAATGGAAATGCTGGTCTATACCTAGAGCCTTGCAAACTGCCTGAACGACTACTGACACGAAGTGTGCTCCATTGTCACTCAAGAGCTGGTTCAGGAGCCCAAACCAAGGGATAAAATCTCTGAGCTATTGTTTAGCTACTATGATGGCATTGCACAGACACTTGCACCCATCCTGAAACAAATAAACATAAAAACCAAAACATACGAGTAGGCAGCACTCCTCGGCATCTGGATAAAATCCATTTGAGGGTGTATGAAGTGGCTCCAAGGGAGAAGCAGGGTTTTCTTGATACCTTTTTGGGCATTATAGGATAGACAGATGGAAGAGGCTGACAATAGTCTGGGTTATGGAAGAAAATAAGGGCACATACCAGTGGGGTTGGACATTATGGGATAGACAGATGGAAAAGGCTAACAATAGTCTGGGTTATGGAAGAAAAGAAAGGCACATACCAGTGGGGTTGGACATTATGGGATAGACAGATGGAAAAGGCTAACAATAGTCTGGGTTATGGAAGAAAAGAAAGGCACATACCAGTGGGGTTGGACATTATGGGATAGACAGATGGAAAAGGCTGACAATAGTCTGGGTTATGGAAGAAAAGAAGGGCACATACCAGTGGGGTGCTGCGTCATGTATCCTATTGTCCCTTCCGTAATAGGCGCTCCATGGTACAAAATTGCAAGGTTGGAGAGTAGACATTTCAGTGTGACAACAGACCCAGTGCTGTCTCTCAACACCCCCTCTGGGTCTCTTTTACATTTTTGCTTGGCTGTTTCTTACTTTCAGCGGTTTCCTCGTGCAATTAAGACAAATCTTTCAATAAAGACACAGAAAATAAATCAGTTCTTACAACATACTTAACAACATCAGCTGTTTTAAAAAGAGCAGGATTTTTAGTGGCTGAATCAACTAAGGTATTACCCCTTGCGACATGATTGTGAGGATGCTAGCACATGGCACCCTTTACCACTGCCACTTTCTTGGGTAGATGTAGTGCATTTGGAAGGTTTAGAACATCCTGCCCATTTTTAATGGGCATTCCAACAGATGCTAACAACCCCCTGCTGTATCCAGAGGAGCCAAAAGTTGTGCTTCACTTCAACGCATACTCTGAGTCCATGTACACAATCTATTCTTTGGCTAGAATGCATGCTCCAGCATGAGCAAATTGAGCAGACTTCCTAATTGGCAAAGAACAACGTTCCCACAATTTGATAAATTGTACATACAGCAAAACCAGCAACTAGGACACCATCATTATTTCAGAGGCGTGATCCATCAACAAAATACATCAATTTTCATTTAGGAATAGGGACATCCACTAAACCAACAGAGGATTTGTTTACATGTGAAGTTACAAGAATATAGTTTTGGGACTCCCCCTCCTCACAAGAGGGTGTTAAAGAGGCAAGTCTCAAGGCTGGACACCCGATCAGGGTGGTATGAGAAGCAGACAACAGTAACATCTCATACCGGGATAAGCAGGCTATAGATAGGTGCTCGGTTTTCATAGTGAGAAGAAGTGGACCACAAAGTGGGGCACAACAATAGTTGGAGTAGAATTCAACACAATATTTTCAGACACTTCAGCACGATTTGTGGCCGCGCCACGACCCATAAACATGGTGGAAGTCCAGCCAAATAAAGAATAATAGACTATGTAATTTTTCTGATTCTCATGACTCTGAATTAATATTCCAAGCGCAAATCTGTTACGCTCATGACATTACAAAGTAAAAGGTTTTAAATAGTGAGTGAGCCTTAGAGAGACGGCAAAAGCTGACACTTGATTCATTTTTACAAAGGGATTTTCAGCTTGGTTTGATCCCTGCAAGGGTTCTGGGGTACCTTTTCTGACATAATCTTGATTTTTGTTTTCAAATTTGGCCAACCCACAACCCATCATCTACAATATCCAGCAATGTCCAGATAAATATGTACCCAGAAGTCAGTTACTGGGCTGGACAACTTAAGAATGGGTTCACCTTAATCAGAGGATAGGTGGCACAAACATTTCATGACCAAGATTTTCCACTCAGTGGAGGTAGAACTGCAGTTTTTCCTTTGAAGTCTTATGCCCTTTATGAGCCACTTCAGTTCAGTGAGGAGGTAGCTAGAGTCCACCGTGCAGTGATTTAGGATAATAGATGCCAAAAGAAAATCATCAACATATTGACCAATCTTGCCTTGCATATCAGCAGAATTGAGTAATTACATCTACTGACAATCAGCACTAAAACTCCTTGCTTAATCATGTTAGCTCTCACAGGGCGGATTCTTTCCTCCGCCTCAAATTTCAAAGGGTTCTGGGGTGTCCTGGATTGTGTCTTCTAAGGATCGACTTTTACCTTTACTGAGTCCATTGATAATATGAACCCATCATCTTTGGACCCTGTGGACCACAGCATGGCCAGTACCTTGGAAAGCAATTCAGTGAAGTCGGGAGACATGGCAATTTTTGCATACTTTTGTCAATTTGTGCTCTCACACAGTAATGCAAGCACTTCATTTTCTTTCTGTGCGAGTTATTTAGGAACACACTATCCACAGTACAAAATACAGTACAGTTTAATTTGCAGAGAATAGCCCTGCTTAGCAAGTTTTCTATGGAAGATGGGTAGGCAAAAAGGATTTTAAATCGCTAATTTATCCGAGGGAAATGAACATGGGGTAAGAATTATGGTGAGAAACGTGTTGGTTAGCAATACCAACTGTGCCAACAGTTTAATTTGCAGAGAATATCTCTGCTTAGCAAGTTTGCTTTGGAAGTTGGGCTAAGCAAAAATGAATTTGTATTTCTAATGTATCCCAGGGAGAAGAATATGGGCTCAGAAATATGGTGAGGAACTCGTTGGTTAGCAATACCAGCTGTGCCCATGGACAGGCCAGAGAAAGGTAAAGTGGGAGATTCAGAGATTTTTAACACTGTGCAAATAGCAGCTATGTTAATTAGGCAGGTAGTATGCTTTCCATTAATGACATAACCTACATAAGGGCCCTTTTGATCTCATGGGATTAGGGTGTTCATTACACAGTCAGAACCTCTCAAGCTTTCCTAAAACTGGCTATAGCTGTGGACAGGTAAAACATGAACCTTCTGCTCCGGGGACTCTCCACTGCCCTTTCCATTCCTTCTCCCAGCTCTCCAACCACCCTGTCTTCCCCTTCCCTGCCCTACTCGTTGGTCTTCCCTTTGTGGAGTGTCATGTCTTGTTTTCTTGACTGTTCTCTGCATGTTCTACAACTTCAATGGCATCAACTTCAATTCAACATTCACTTTCTTTTGTTTCCCGTTAGGCTACACAGTGGTTGGCAAATGTCACAAATTCAGCTGGCTTCTTTATCTGCCATCCAATGCAGATGGCCATCAACTGGTATAAAACATTCAGTAACAATCCTTGTACACACAGCTTCCTGAGCCATCTCCTTCAGAAAGGCTATGCCCGAGTTCCTTTCAAATGCATTCTTAAGTCTATTCAAGTAGTCAGTTGGGGCTTTACCCTTATTTCATTAACAACCCCAATTTGGTCTGTATACTTCCTCTTGGAACTGTGTGGTGTTCTCTCTAATGTTAGGGAATGGTTTCTTAATGCTCACCTTATGAGATGGGATTCATGGAACAAGGGTGACAAGTCTACCTTAGCCTCCAGATAGATCCTTAAGGGAAAAAGAGCATAAACATACATTCAACAGCTGGTGGGGCGCCTGGACGTGCCAGGATAGCTGGTTTTGAGTTTTTCTTTCTCTCACACTTTCATCCTTCAAGGTTCTGTGCTTTGAGTCCTGCCGCTCCTTCCTATCCTCCCTATTACCGCACTTCTTCTACAGTTCACTTGCTCTAAACCATGGATTCACTCTCACATTGCGCTGTTCAGTAGACTCCTCCCAATCCTACCTACCCAACCAACTTATTTTTCCCACTGTCTCCTACTTGGGTGACATTTGTGCACACCGTTTATAACAATACCTTGACAACCATTAAACAATGCAGGCCATGCAAAGATAGCAAACAAATATACAGTAGGTATAGTTAGACTTAATCTAGAAATTTGGTATAACGTGCTCACATTCTTTTGTCAATTCACCTGGTCCAGTGCTGGGCCATGCTCCACACTGGTCCCCTTTGAAAAACGTCTTACTTATATCAGTTGTTTGGGGTCATCGATGGAGTCTTTGTGGACTATGAACTTCTTACATTGTGCAAAAATAATTTTTGACTGAAGTTTGTAGGTTCCATTATTGAGGGTAAATATTAAAAACAACAGCAAAATAGCATTCTGCATTCAAGCCACCTGAAAATTTGCCTCTATAAATACTTTTTGCCTTCTTTGGTGGTCTGTATATTTATTTTTTTGTCATTAAAAGTAGTGCATGGCAGAGCCATGGCTACTGCTCATCATATAAATTTAAACCAGAGAGAGAGTTTCTTATTGTACCTAGGCAATCTAGCCTTACATGGACTGAATGGAAAAAGCACTCTTTCAAATATGTTGGAGCAACTGAAGATGAAGGCCTAGTGTTATATTATAAAAGAAAACAACAGGTGGCCAAGATGGCGAACGGGTAAGACGTGAATTCTTCATATCCCCATTCCCGATTGCCTGCCACACCTGAAGCCCACTCTGAGACTGGCCAAAAGATTGGCGAACAACAGAGGGAGAGCAAGCTGATCACTGGAGCCTCAGTTGGTGTGGGATTTCCTCCCCCTGGAGCCTGACAGCCAGCAAAGAAGCAACGGACCCGGCCATGCATAATGGTGGCTGTGGCCCGGAGTGCTCCTTGAAAGGACCGCCCAGCTGCGGGATAACTGGGGCGGATTGAGCACCCAGACACCATCCAGGAGATGCAGTGCTCGTATGTGGAGGCAGCACCAGGCAGTTAAACATTGAACACCCGCCAAGCAGATAGACGACGGAGGTCAGTGGGGAGAGTGAGAAGAGGTGGGGCCTGGGAATGGAAACGCGACGCGGTGGCTCCTCCGACTCTGCGCAGCTGTAGAGAAGAGGGTAGGCATCGGCACACAGGAGGTGACGGGAATGATTTCGGAGAGCGGTCGATCTGGCAGTCTCTAGAGAATAATGCTGTGCCTGCCCTGTGCTACCAAGAAATTCCAACTATAACACTGAGGGGGATTTTTGAAAGACGCAGGCCCCAGACAGCTCAGAAGGGAGCCTGGAGGGAAGCGGTCCTTGGAGGAGTGGCTCCCAAGGGAGCACTGAAATAAAAGAAGCTCTGGACGATCAGCCTGAAATGAGAGGAAAAGTTTGTGTGGAGTGCGCTCAGGAACAGCGGTCCCATTTCAGAGGTGAATCACTAGTAGAAGAATGCCCGATTGGACCCCCCCAAGCAACGGCCTACCAGCGCGGGCATGATCGAGGCTGAGGAAGCCTGCCCAAGAACGGCACAGAAACGAGCTGAGCGGCAGCCCACAGAGGAAATAGCCACAGCAGAGCTGGGTGTGGCGTGCAAATGAGGTACGGTAGCCCCTATTGAACTCCAGAAGACAGTCGGGGTACCCCCTGGGGTGTGAGACTGGTGGGTATTCAAGAGTGCCTGTTAAGAGAAATGAGAAGACAGGAGAGCCTCGCAACAGCAACGAATTAGGGTAAAGAGCCCTAAATGAGAGGAGAGCCTCAAGAAAGTTGCTAAAGGAAGTCCCAAACTTACCGAAACCTGGGAGAGGAGATACACTGGACCTCTGAGAGTGGGTTGCCTAGTGCAAGCACACATTGGACCCTCCACACACGTTTATCTGGAACACAGAACCCTGATTGAGAGTGAGAGTCCCTCACTACAACAGAGGCCCTCTCAAGGAAGAGAAGTAACCCACATCCTCCGACATGTCTTCTGCAAGGGGAAAGAAGGGTAAGACACTGAAAGACATGCTGACCAAACCCCCGGCCGCGGAAATGGGCAGGTGTCACCCACCACCCATTCAGGTTAAGAGACAGAAAATGCAGAAGAGCCAGTCACACACTTCTACTTAGAGAAGCTGTTCTCCACACAACGTGAAGATCTACAGACTCTCAAAGGGGAATTGTCCAATGATATTAAAGCGATTCAATACAATTTAGATTCGATATGGGAATGGGTGGTGATCATAGAAGACCAGAAGCACACTCGCGATGAGGAAGTAGAGGAGTTACAGCAAGAGGTGATTCGGCTACGTGAACGACAGATAGAGCTCCAAGCACATGCCGAGAACCTTGAAAATCGTTCTCGGAGGAACAATATTCGCATTAAGGAGGTGTCATCCCAGGCGGAGGGTTCGGACATCAATCGATACTTGAGAGACCTGTTCAGCTATATTTTGGAGGCCCCACCAGAAACAGAGATAAAAATAGACTGTGAACATAGAGTTGGCCTCCAAAGGCACCCCTCAGCGCCGCCTTACTGGTTTCCCCTCCAAAAGGAAAACTGCTAACATTGCAGAAAGAGTTACATCAGTTCGTGTGGGCGAGAGCTCGACTTCGTATGAGACGGGAATTGACCTATTTAGGTCCAGATGAAGGGGGATTGGGAATCCCAAATCTACAATGTTATTTTCAAGTGGCGCAGGTGCGCTATCTAGTAGAATGGAGTAGAGAGGGATACAAAAAAAACTGGTTATTCCAAGATAGGGCGATCGTGAGGCTTCTCCTATGTAAAGTACCATAGCTTAAGAAGGCTGGCAGGCCACAAAGCCTACAAAAGTCCCCCATTACGAAGACAGTGATGGAGGCATGGGACAGTGTGGCTTTTCGTAGAGGGATCACTACATTCCCTTCCCCTATGACACCTCTGCTCGAGAATAGGGATTTTACTCCGGGCCTTGAAGGGTAAGCATTTGCGGCATGGCACCAGACCCCATGTCGGCTGCAGGTCACATGTTTGATGAAGAGGGTATAGTTTTCTTCCCACAAATGTGAATACAATATAACCTGCCAGAGACCAAAAGGTTACTCTACCTCTAGGTGCGGCACTGGGTGCTACATCCCTCTAATCTTCCCACAGGGAACAGACGGCTCACAAAATAATTGGCTGGTTACAAAAACCACAGATAAATGATTGATCTCCACAATTATATACACTGCTGCGTCAACCTGCCCCTACACAGCATACACCCAGTCAAAAACATTGGGCGACGGAATTGGGGAGAGAATTATCCAATAGGGAGTGAGTGGAGATTTATTGTAGATCCAGACATACAGCTCGGAATACATCCAGTTTTGAGACAGCTACCAAGATAGCCACCTATTGGTACTTGACCCTAGTACACCTTAACCAAGGAAACCTGGAGCATAGCTCCAACTGCTGGCGCGGGTGCGGAGCAGCAGGCACACTTTTACAATTGCTATGAGACTGTCCAAGCCTGACATCATATTGGACTCAGATCTTAGATGAAGTGGACGCACACTTTGACACACAGATACCCTGGTTCCCCACATACATGGTTCTGGGCTTGTCTAACCCCCTAACCTATCCACTCAAATCTCGCAAAGGGAGGCAGATGGGGTTAGCGTCGGAGCTACGCTCCAGAACATACTTGAAATTGCGGAACCTCTACACAAAATTTGGTTCATACAATGGATGGAAAGGATGTTGGCCACCCTCACGACTACTAAAGCCACTTTCAGCAAGGTCTGGCACCCGTTTCTCGCCCTTCTATCTATTGAATTTAGAGAGCTCACGTGCCCCAAATATCTACAAATCCTCAGACTATCAGAGATGGAATAGACCTTGAGATAAGCAGAGGTCACATAGATCAGACCCACCTCACCACAGCTGACATACTTTAGGCCTGTCGAAGGAGTACTAGGGGAGGGAGGGAGGAGAGTTTGAGTATGTTTCCCATTACTTTATTTTGTATTCAAAATTCACATGATAAGTGATATGGTGATATGCTGAGATAGGCAATATATTGACAACAGTGAGTAAGTTACACTTAACTGTATTCTTATGCTGTTGACATATGTGAATAAAAAGATTTAGGGGAACATGCACCAAGCATTTTACCGGTCGCAAATGGGCCGATTCGCAGAATCAGTCCGTTTGCGACCGTTAATTTCATATATTTCCGATGCATCAAGCCAAAGGCATTCGCAATTAAGGTAATTGCAATTTTTTGCGATTTCCTTATTTGGAAATGCAGTTAGATAAGGCCCATAGGAATGAATGGAAGGCCATTCCTTAATAACGAGTCGCAATTTGCAAGTCACTATTAAGGAATTTGTAGGAATCGCAGTTTTTTTGCGATTCCTACATGTATAAGGAATTGCGGTTCCTAAATAGCGATTCCCTAAAAAGCGCCATTTAGGAATCGCAATTCCATTCTTTGATGCATGTGGCACTAAAACCATAAAAGAAAACAACATCCACTATTGCATACTTTATGGGCCAGATGTACAGAGCCATTTAGCATTTCTTATGGGGCTGAATCACTATTTCGGCCCTTTAAATGCTAAATGGCCTTTTCAGATGTGCAAAGGCCCATTCACAATCATAATTTGCTATTTCTACCCGGTAGAAATCGCAAATTGCGACTGCAATTTAGGAATCGCAAATAGGGATTCCCTATTTGCGATTCCTAAAGCACATGTATATAGCATTTCTTACATGTAAATTGAGCATTTGGGAAATGCTATTACCATCGACTTGAAGTTGATGGTAACCTTGTGCAAAATGAATTCCTATTAGGAAATCGCAATATAAGAAGTGCAAATCATTTCCTATTTTACCCATAGGTGGGAATGCAATGGCATTCCCTATTTGCGATTCCCTAATAGCGATTCCTACTTTGTAGGAATTGCTCTTTGGAAATTGCAAAATTAGTACATATCATTTTTCATTTCCTAAAATAGCTATTCCTCCAGAATTGCTATTTAAGAAATGCAACACACCATCTTCGTACTTCTGGCCCCACGTCCTGCAGGACTAGGAATTTATAATCTGGTGCAAAAGAAGGAACAAAATGCTGGAGACATGCATTTTGCATGTCAAGGCTGCTGCAGCTCTTCACAGAGCGCGCCATCCTAGCTGTGACCAAAAGACAAGCCGTCCCACAGGACGCAGTCTAGTCTTCATCATCATGTTCTGTGCGCCGGATAGCAAAGCCAATCCTGGAAGACCGCAGTCCATGCAGTTCTGGTGTTTGGGTGTGGCTCGGATAAAAGCTGCACCCGGAGGCCAGCACCTTGACAGCAATACACAGACACTTACCAGTTGTACTTACCTTGCTGATGGCTACCTGTTGAATCCTGTCCTCCTGAAGTTCTGTCTCACTTTGAACCCGACCTGGGCCTTGGGTGCTTGACTGAAGTCCCTGACTCCTGCCTGTTTCCTGCCACTTGGGGAGCCCTGAGGCTTGTCCATTTCTTCATGCTGCTTCACTGCTCGGTAGAAACAACTTGAAGATCTGTAAAAGCAAGTAAAAAGACTTTACCAACGGAGGACAGTTGCTACAAAGTGGAAAAGGATTTATCATCATGGATGTCGGTTCTTGCAAATCTTCACTTGTCGATTTTCCTGAAGTCTCTGAAAATAAGCCAAGACTCTATTCGAGCAATAGGAAAGTACTTATTTTTGTTCTTTTACCGAGACTGTGGTGCTAAAGTCTATTTTGTGACATATGGAGTTCCAGTATAGATTTCTACCTAGGCATAATGAGGGAATGAGGTGATAATTCTCTGGATGTTTCTAGAGTGATACTTGTCCTCCCTATGTGGTTAGACAAGTAATGGGAGGGTTTCAATAAAGAAGCCATATTATTGCATTCCATCAGAATCATTTAGTTATGGTATTATTTGTGTTTTTCTAGGGACCATCACACACATACTGTTTGCCAAAAAGACTAAGGGCCATATTTATAGCCTAGTCATGCAGTGCAGCGCAGCAAGTCACCTTACTGCACTGCGGGACAGGGAAAGGGCAGGAATGCACCATATCTAAGGCAATACAGCACATTCATGTCCTTTCCCTAACGCTGGTGTCCTTTTGGCAGCCTAGCATCAACACAGGAGTGTATGCAAGATTGTTTTTGTGCAGGAAGGGTCACATTCCTGCACAAAAACAGTCCTGGGAGGCCAATTCCTCTTTGTGTGTGTGCTGCAGAATGCACTCAAAGAAAGAGGAAGAAACAAGGAGAAATAGAGATATTTCTCCTCGTTATACCTCCCCTGGGAAGGTATAAGATTCTGGCGCATCCCTAGATTTACAAGTTCTTGAAAATCTGGGGATGAGTCAAAATACATGGGGGTTCCTTGGGAAAACCCAGACAACGCCCATGGAATGCCTTCCCAGGGCAGAGTAACGCAACACAGCGATTTGCCCTGCGTTGCATTACTCCAGATATTTAGAGCCACGCAAAAATCTGTCTTAAGGTTTGCGACTCAAACGGCCTCATAAATAGGCCCCTAAAAATATAGCAGGAAAGTGAGATGAATTTGGTCTTCTGCATTGGAGAGAGAACTAAATTATTTTATAGACTTTGTATCAAGTACATTATAGTTATAATTTCTCTTTATTTTGTTAGACACATGCAGACATATTCCCTAAGAGGCAGAAAGAGAACAGTAAGATGTGCCTGTACACAGAAGGACCAGGCTAGCGGCAGGGGCGTAATGGACACCCTGGCAGTGCGGGGGTGGGGCAGCAACCAGCATTCTAAATTCAGTGGGGGCCCCCTCGCCCTGTATGAGCCATGTGCCTGTGTATGTTTAGATTCCTTTCTAATGATGATCCTCCATGTGTAGCAAGCTGGCGTCGCGGAGAAGCTGCCTACAGAGAAACTGAATAATTTCTCTTAGGGGCAGAGCTGGGTGTGGGTGGAAGAAGCCCCTTTGTAGAGTGGGATTTCCCCATCAACAGAGACATTATCAAAAGCAGGAAGCAAGAGGTCAAAGCACACATAACTTGGCATGTACACTCTGGGGGCTAAAATGTTTTCCTTCTGTTAAGTACCTTGGCTTCGGTGGGGCACATTCATGAGATTTCTTCTTTTACAGGCCGAACTCGCACTGTGATGTGCTTTACCAAGAATGTCCGAAAATCTGTATTTTAAAGAGAGTGCCAAAACAAGACTTCAAAGAGCATCATCCAGCCGCATAGCTGCCAGCTTTTACATTTGTTAATGCGTGATATTTCTAAGTATTCATTGTTATTATGTGTGACATTTAGGGCTTTATGAGTGTCACTACCAGTGAGAAAGATGATGAAAAACAGTAACGTAATTAGAAAAATCCCCTTTTATTCAAACGAATGGTAAAGAAACTACTTTGAAACAGTCCAGAATGTACGAAGTTTACTGCAAAAGCCACAACTGGCCAAATATATGAGTTCCACAGATTAGTGGATGCATGTCTACCCCCTCAATGTAAGACCTGTATGTATTAATATCTTTACAACTCTCAATGAAATGATCTGGAAACTAATTAAAAACATTAATTTCCTTTTCGTCAGATGGATGGAATGCGATAGGCCCTGCCAATATGCTAACTAGAACACATAGAAAAAGCAACAATCATTTGCAATGCAATAGGTCTCACATTAGGAAAGTTTGAGCTATTGGTATTGTAAATGCCAAATTTTGTATTTATGTGTTGGTTTTGAAAATAGCTAAATTAATAGCTTTGTCATTTACAATTCTAATAGTTGTAACTTTCACAAATGTGACACCTATAGCATTTGTAAGGCAATATGTGTTGTATTTACGTGACTTAGATGTATTGATATTACAAATAACAATGGCTTTTAATTTTTTTAAATAATTAATCTTAAATAAAAGTTATTGTAATTTATAATGGCAATAGCTTAAACTTTTGTAAATAACTTTTGTGAAGATTATGTTTAGTGTATTTTATTGTGACGAAAATCCAAGAACAGAAGTGAAATATTAACATATTTTTGTAACATTTGTAATAAAGCTTGAAACATTGAGAGAACATATCTGAACCAGTTGTTGTTGAATGGTTGCACAGATTGATGCCGTGGCGTTCAGTGATGCTGTGGTAGCGCATTGTGATGTTGTTGTGCCCCTGGGTGATGCTGTGGTGGTGCTGATGTGTGTAGGGCAGTGTGTGAGTTGGCATTTTGTGGGGTCTAATGTGTGTAGGGTAGTGTTTGAAGTGGCAGTTTGGGGGGTCTAATGTGTGTAGGACAGTGTGTGAGGTGGCATTTTGTGTGGTCTAATGTGTGTAGGGAATAAAAGGATAAAAGTGCTGTTTGTAGAGAGAGTGATTTTTTGTTTGTTTTGCATGAGAATGTAAGCAGGAAACTCAGACAAAAGCATACGTGTTTGGATGCGTAAAGCGGAACACAGAGGCTGGAAACTATTGAAGTCGAGGGCAAACAGCAAAACACAGAGAGGCGAGACAGGATAAAAGTGCTGTTTGTGGAGAGAGTGATTTTTTTTTTCCGCAGAAGAATGTAAGAAGGAAAGGAAACAATGAACATGTTTGGGTGCGTAAAGTTAAATAAAAATAAAACATTCAAAGTAAATAAATATAATAGACGCATGCAAAACTCATAGGCACGAGGTGCAGTAGTGAGTCACACAAAGCCGAAAATCAGAAAAAGATGCGAGAAAGAAAAGGCGGAGGGGAACTACATGGAAGAGAAGAGACGTGTGGGCGGTTAAAACAAAAAAAACATTCAAAGTAAATGAATATAATAGACGCCTGCAAAACTCATAGGCACGAGGACAAGTAGTCACACAAATCCCCAAATGAAAAAAAATGCGAGAAAGAAAAGGCGGGGCAGAACTACATGGAAGAGGAGAGATGCGTGGGCGGAGAGCAGTGCTGTTTGTAGAGAGAGTGACTTTTTGTTTGTTTTGCATGAGAATGTAAGCAGGAAAATCAGACAAAAGCATACGTGTTTGGATGCGTAAAGCAGAACATAGAGGCTGGAAACTATTGAAAACGAGGGCAGACAGCAAAACACAGAGAGGCGAGACACGATAAAAGTGCTGTTTGTGGAGAGAGTGATTTTTTTTTCCGCATAAGAATGTAAGAAGGAAAGGAAACAATGAACGTGTTTGGGTGCGTAAAGTTCAATTAAAAAAAACATTCAAAGTAAATAAATATAAAAGACGCATGCAAAACTCATAGGCACGAGGTCAAGTAGTCAGTCGCACAAAGCCGAATATCAAAAAAAGATGCGAGAAAGAAAAGGTGGAGGGGAACTACATGGAAGAGAAGAGACGTGTGGGCGGTTAAAAAAAAACATTCAAAGCAAATAAATATAATAGACGCATGCAAAACTCATAGGCATGAGGTCAAGTAGTCAGTCACACAAAACCCCCCAAAAAAAAAAAATGAGAGAAAGAGAAGGCGGGGCAGAACTACACGGAAGGGGAGAGACGCGTGGGCGGAGAGGAGCCTGTGAGAACGCGCGGCGGAGATCACAGAAAAGGCGTGCGACCATATGGAGAGTGAGGGGGTGTGCAGCCTGGTGAGCGATGTGTCTGGTAGAAAATGGAAGCTGTAAAGAATGCGCGTGGTTGTGGCAGTAGCATTCGTAGCTTGAAGCTGCGGATTCAAGAACATGTGCGAGCAATAAGAAATTGTGACACAAAATATCCTATGGCTCAGCATATACACCAGGATCATCCAGGTGATAAGAACATCACCTACTGTGGCATTGATCATGTTAAGATGCCAGAGAGCGGAGGAAATAGAGAACTATTGCCTAGACAGCGGGAGGCAACTTGGATATGCCGTCTTAGGACAAATAAGTGATGCTGTGGTGATGCAATAGATAGAGTGAGTGCGATAGATAGAGGGAGGGCAATAGATATATAGAGGGAGGGAGGGCGATAGATTGATAGAGGGAGGGCGATAGAGGGAGGGCGATAGATAGATAGAGGGAGGGTGATAGATAGAGGGAGGGATGGCGATAGATAGAGTGAGGGAGGGCGATAGAGTGAGGGCGATAGATAGATAGATAGAGGGAGGGCGATAGATAGAGGGAGGGGGATAGATAGAGTGAGGGAGGGTGATAGATAGAGTGAGGGAGGGCGATAGATAGATAGAGTGAGGGAGGGCGATAGAGAGATAGAGTGAGGGCGATATATAGATAGAGGGTGATAGATAGCTAGAGGGCGATTGATAGAGTGAGGGCGATAGATAGATAGATCGATAGATATATAGATAGATAGATAGAGTGAGGTTGATATCTAGATAGAGAGATAGAGTGAGTGTGATAGATAGATAGAGTGATGGCGATAGATCGAGTGAGTGCGATAGATAGATAGTGTGAGGGCGATAGAGAGATAGATAGATTTCGTGTGATAGATAGATAAGTATTTAGAGTGATGGTGATAGATAGATAGCTAGAGGGCGATCGATAGATATATAGAGTGCGATAGATAGATAGCTAGAGGGCGATAGATAGATAGAGCGTTGGCGATAGATAGATAGATAGAGTGTGGGCGATAGATAGATAGTTAGATAGCTAGATAGATAGATGTGTGGTCTGTGTGAGAGGGGGCAGTGTTTGTGATCTGTGTGAGAGGGGGTTAGTGTGCACTTTGTTCATTTGTTAACTAAAGTTATACAATAATTCTAATTTAAGCACAAAACACCTAGCGCCAATAGACATTAACCGCCGAAAAAACCCCAAAATCTACTGATGCGTTTTAGAAAGTGTGTGTGGTCTGTGTGCGAGGGGCCAGTGTATGTGAAGGACCAGTTTCAGGCGACTTGCGAGGGCAGACCTCAAGACACAGAGAGGCGCAACAGAATAAAAGTGCTGTTAGTGGAGAGAGTGATCTTCATCAGAATGTAAGCAGGAAAGCAAAGAATGAAAGTCATACAAAAGCATGCGTGTTTGGGTGCGTAAAGTAAAATAATGAAACACACATTTAAAAGTAAATAAATATAAGAGATGAATGCAAAGCACAGAGGCAGGAGCTCAAGTAGTAAGTCACACGAGTCCGGCGAGATTCCGGAAAAGTTGCGAGAAAGAGAAGGCGGGGCGGAACTACACGGAAGGGGAGAGACGCGTGGGCGGAGAGGAGCCTGTGAGAACGCGCTGCGGAGATCAAAGAAAAGGTTTGCGACCATATGGAGAGTGAGCAGGTGTGCAGCCTGGGGAGCTGAATGCGTGTGGCAACAGAGGGAGAGCGCGGCGCGCGCGCGCCACAACATTTTCAGACCGCAACGTCCACGTGAACTTTGTTCATTTGTTAAATAAAGTTAAACAATAATTCTAATTTAAGCACAAAACACCTAGCACCAATAGACATTAACCAACGGAAAAAAACAAAAATCTACTGATGCAGTTTAGAAACGCTTTGATCCTGTAACGTTTTTGTTAAAATTTAGAGAAGGCACCTACTGACATCGTACGAACCAGGGGGCAGTGTGTAAGAGGGCAGTGTGTGAGGCGGAATTGTATGAGGGCACAGTGTGAGTGTGTAAGGGTGTGGGCTGTGTGTGTGTGCGGGGTGTAAGGGTGCAGTGTGTGTGACCTAAAGTACTGTGAGTGGGTAATGTGTGAGAGCAGTGTATGTGGGGGCAGTGTGTCAAGGTGTCAGTGTGTGAGGAGGGGTCAGTGTGTGTGGTTTGTGTGAGAGGGGGCAGTGTGTGTAGTCTGTGTGAGAGGGGGCAGTGTGTGTAGTCTGTGTGAGGGGGGCAGTGTGTGTGGTCTGTGTGAGGGGGCAGTGTGTGTGGTTTGTGTGAGGGGGCAGTGTGTGTAGTCAGTGTGAGGGGGCAGTGTGTGTGGTCTGTGTGGAGGAGTAAGTGTGAGTGGTCTGTGTGGAGGGGTAAGTGTGAGTGGGGTGTGTGAGGGGGCAGTGTTTGTGGTCTGTGTGAGAGGGGGGCAGTGTGTGTGGTCTGTGTGAGGGGGCATTGTGTGTGGTCTGTGTGAGAGGGGGCAGTGTTGGTTGGTGATTTGTCAGTAAACTGTATTTCTATTATCGTTAAAGGCTGTATTAGTATTGGAAAAAAATACACAATCTGACAGTGGCTCACGTAAATGACTGCAGTGCCTTGGAAGTAAACTGTATTCTTATTTATTTGAGGGTGAGGGGGTGCAGAGTGTGAGGGGGCTAATGTGTGTAGGGCAGTGTGTGAGTTGGCATTTTGTGGGGTCTAATGTGTGTAGGGTAGTGTTTGAAGTGGCAGTTTGGGGGGTCTAATGTGTGTAGGACAGTGTGTGAGGTGGCATTTTGTGTGGTCTAATGTGTGTAGGGAATAAAAGGATAAAAGTGCTGTTTGTAGAGAGAGTGATTTTTTGTTTGTTTTGCATGAGAATGTAAGCAGGAAACTCAGACAAAAGCATACGTGTTTGGATGCGTAAAGCGGAACACAGAGGCTGGAAACTATTGAAGTCGAGGGCAAACAGCAAAACACAGAGAGGCGAGACAGGATAAAAGTGCTGTTTGTGGAGAGAGTGATTTTTTTTTTCCGCAGAAGAATGTAAGAAGGAAAGGAAACAATGAACATGTTTGGGTGCGTAAAGTTAAATAAAAATAAAACATTCAAAGTAAATAAATATAATAGACGCATGCAAAACTCATAGGCACGAGGTGCAGTAGTGAGTCACACAAAGCCGAAAATCAGAAAAAGATGCGAGAAAGAAAAGGCGGAGGGGAACTACATGGAAGAGAAGAGACGTGTGGGCGGTTAAAACAAAAAAAACATTCAAAGTAAATGAATATAATAGACGCATGCAAAACTCATAGGCACGAGGACAAGTAGTCACACAAATCCCCAAATGAAAAAAAATGCGAGAAAGAAAAGGCGGGGCAGAACTACATGGAAGAGGAGAGATGCGTGGGCGGAGAGCAGTGCTGTTTGTAGAGAGAGTGACTTTTTGTTTGTTTTGCATGAGAATGTAAGCAGGAAAATCAGACAAAAGCATACGTGTTTGGATGCGTAAAGCAGAACATAGAGGCTGGAAACTATTGAAAACGAGGGCAGACAGCAAAACACAGAGAGGCGAGACACGATAAAAGTGCTGTTTGTGGAGAGAGTGATTTTTTTTTCCGCATAAGAATGTAAGAAGGAAAGGAAACAATGAACGTGTTTGGGTGCGTAAAGTTCAATTCAAAAAAACATTCAAAGTAAATAAATATAAAAGACGCATGCAAAACTCATAGGCACGAGGTCAAGTAGTCAGTCGCACAAAGCCGAATATCAAAAAAAGATGCGAGAAAGAAAAGGTGGAGGGGAACTACATGGAAGAGAAGAGACGTGTGGGCGGTTAAAAAAAAACATTCAAAGCAAATAAATATAATAGACGCATGCAAAACTCATAGGCATGAGGTCAAGTAGTCAGTCACACAAAACCCCCAAAAAAAAAAAAATGAGAGAAAGAGAAGGCGGGGCGGAACTACACGGAAGGGGAGAGACGCGTGGGCGGAGAGGAGCCTGTGAGAACGCGCGGCGGAGATCACAGAAAAGGCGTGCGACCATATGGAGAGTGAGGGGGTGTGCAGCCTGGTGAGCGATGTGTCTGGTAGAAAATGGAAGCTGTAAAGAATGCGCGTGGTTGTGGCAGTAGCATTCGTAGCTTGAAGCTGCGGATTCAAGAACATGTGCGAGCAATAAGAAATTGTGACACAAAATATCCTATGGCTCAGCATATACACCAGGATCATCCAGGTGATAAGAACATCACCTACTGTGGCATTGATCATGTTAAGATGCCAGAGAGCGGAGGAAATAGAGAACTATTGCCTAGACAGCGGGAGGCAACTTGGATATGCCGTCTTAGGACAAATAAGTTTGGTCTTAACATCAATGATGAGCTACATCACTTTTTATAAGCCAATTGCAATATACGTGCTCACAGTGATGATTTACTAGAAATGGTCAAATGATGTTAATATAAATACTTTGTCCATAATGTCCAGCTATATAACATCTATAACCGATGGTTAGTTTCTGTTAAACATGTTGTATTGAAACATCTTACTCGCTAAATTTAGAATGCATTTTGTACTTTCTGTGTATTAGAGTATTTCATTTATTAACACTTAATACTGTGTTCATTGATACTAATGTGCTGACAATCCATCTCAACCTTTGACTTTTGGTTTATCATCTTTTGACTCCTGCGTACATGAGACCATTTGCTTGATCTATTTATAAGAGCCAATGTTCATGCAAAAATTCCTTTGTTAACTATTGTGGAATGACTAACTACATATAAGGTTAGCTTTGAGGTCACTACTGTTGTTAATAGTAACATTTCTGTTACTAGTGCATTTGTATTTGGCATCATATCGAGTGGCAGATGCTCACCATTCTAAGATGGCCGTCGTATTAGTAGCAGGTCTTTAGTCCTACAAATATTTGGAAATTATTGATTTATATACGCACATGCACTTGTGAGACACATCATGCAATTAAGGTCTTGCGATTTAGATACTGTGCTTGTGCCTTACATCATTCCGTTTTTTGACCATTGCTTTGATATTTTCTGAACTTTCTTGATGTATATTGTACCCGTTTTTAACATCCAAAGATGGCGGAAGTATTCCCATGTGGTGCTTTGAACTTGCATCATTAAAGGTGGGACTACTGATCGGTACTACATGATGGTGTGATTCAATATATTCTTTTAGATCAGACGTTTTTGAAATACGATGTTAATTATACATTTTGACTGCAACTCTGGTCTATAATTATTGATACAAATAAATTATTTTTTCCTTATAATGTTGTAGTTTGAATTGGGAACTGCCGATGCTATTAGTTTTAACTTTGCTGGTTCACCTTTTAAAAATGGCCGACACATCTACGTTCAATCCTTGGCCCTTGAGGTCGTCGTTGATGTTTATCTCCGTACAGGTGAAACGCATCACTGAGCGGATGATTTAAATACGCTCACTTCTGGTTACTCGGTTTTCTTACTGAAAACAACGAGACCAGAAGACACGAGTTACCATACCTGCATCAGTGAGTTCATTGGAATGGTAGCAAGTTATTTGCTTGCTGCTCAAGTATGTTTGCTCTACTGACAGGAATGGAACGTTAGAATGTCTAGTAATTCAGTTTAATAAGAATGTTTTTTTTAAAAAAAAAATCGTGTAGTATTACTAGGCACGGCTTATATCTTTAAAATGATTCCATAACCATGTGAATCTCAACTAATTCTCGTTATTCATATTCACATTACGGCTCTTAGTAACACAACAGGATATATAAATTCCTAATTACGACCACAACAAGCCGTTATATTTATTGTAACATTGTTCGGTCGATTATACTTGTTTAAATGTTAAAAAACATTTTTGCTTGTTGGTTGGTTGTGCTGGACATTTTAACTTTTTCTAGAAGATTATTTGTCTCGAGGTCACTGAATTTTCTCAGTCCGCTTTGAGGTAATATAGTTTCACATGCTGATGCGTCTATAATTTTGGACGTTGTTCCTGTAGAGGGAATTCTTCATGGTATAAATACACAAATTGACATTTATGGATAGGTTTGGTTCTCTTCTGTTGTTTATAAATTTCACCTGAATACATTAAACATGTTTTTTCTGGTTGAATAGGTGGGACATGCAAAAATGCTAATCTCTCATTACTATTGATTTTTACACAGATACTTAACTGTTGGATCTTATGATCTTGGTATGTATGACTATATTATTAACGTTTACTTGAAGATTAATTATAATATTACGTTTTTAAACTTGATGAATCTTTAGGAATTTTTGCGGAACATTGCTCTTAATATCGAACTTTTTGATGATCAATACTTATCCATTCTGATTGGTTGGCAGCAACGGTCACTTTATTGGTAGCATGGAGTTGCGGTTTGCTTTGCCATCCTAGGTTGTTTAATATCCAATGTGATTCACTTAGCTTTTGCTCTCATTCCTTTATATTTCTCTAAATTTCTTTTACCAAGCAATGAGTAATTCTTTCTTACTGATTCAATTACAATGATGTATATCGATATTGTTTGTACCTGCAATGTTTGTTTTTAACTGAGTTTTAGGACTTACCGTAATGCAGTTACCTATATTGTGTATTACAAAAGATGGTATATGAATATATAGCCATACCTTACAGACATTTATATATGTTACCTTATTTGTCCTATATTGATTTCCATAGATAAACAATCATCATTAAAGAAATCTTTTTGTCAATTTGGAATTCACGGTTGCTGGTTCAATTCACAGAACCATCATTTTGAACAATTCTTATTATTTCAAGAAGGTATGAAGTCTAATACTCATTTGATAAATTGTATCATTTTGTGTTTAATAAGTAAACATTTCATAATGTACAAATCATATATGAGTTTGACTTATCACATGTGTTTAAAGAAAATGTACTTTGACTTGAGATCTCCAGTATGCAGGCCCTGCTATTTTGCAAAGACAATTGTTACGGATATTTTCTGTTTTTTGTATTGGAATTTGTTTCATTAGCTGTGTTGTTCCCGTATATATATTTTCTTGTCTGTAATTGTATATATGTTGATATTCCTCAATAAGTTAATTATATTTTATGTATGTTTTTTCATTAGCCCTGAAGAAGTCTCTTTATAGAGACGAAACGCGTCGGCTAAGATTCTTCATGTCTATGTGACCATGACTCTTCATGCTTATGTGATCATGCAGGACTTTTTCAAGAAAAGCATATTGACGCCTTGGATATTCTTTTATACTTATTGATTTCTTTGAACAGTGCTGAACCCTTTTGTATGCAATTTTGTGACAGGACTTGTTCCTGGTGAGGAACATAGAGGGGAGTGTTCCTTGGTTCTTTGCACTGTAAGAATCTTATATAAAAAACACTATTCATTTGTAAAGTGCAGTATCTATAGCCTCTACCCTCATATTGTGTGTACTAAAAAGTAAACAATGTTAGTTTCCTGAGAAAATATGAGGTTATTTGTTTTTATTAACTAGCTAGACATAAAATATGAGGTTATTTGTTTTTATTAACTAGCTAGACATTTTTTTCTGATTGAGTGCCTTAACTTTGTTATGTTGCAGCACCTTTTCTTTTATAAAGCTGACCTTATGCGGGAACCATGGGAAAAGGGGAGTGAGAAAAACTGTTGTGCATGGGAGCATGAACCACAGCATGGTACATAGGTAACCTCTGAGGCTTGAGTAGGGCGGACAGACTTGACACTGTCTCGAGGATAGAGTATTTGAAACTACATAGCATTATTGCAGTCTTTTAGGTAATCACTTACCAACCCACAACAAAGTCCAACCAGCATCTATTAAAGTTGCTCCTCTCACCTAGTTGCTATGTGGTCATTCCCATCGCTTATTACCTACGTGTGTTCATGGTCAGAGTGTAACATTTGGGAAGGGATGAGCTGCACCCCCAGTGTCTTGTATGTTTTTGTTGTTCTCCATATGTCATCCTCCTTCTGTTTCATGCTGTTGTTTGGTAGCACCATTTATCCTGAGGGACAACAGGTGTAATCATTCTTTGGGACCACCATGCCTGGAGTCCCTTTGTCCTTACTGTCCTTTGGTCATTGTTCCGGGAGAGGGACCAGCTCCCAACAGACCACATCATCTTCTTGAGACTTAATAAATGTTTTTGGGCCACAAAGTGCAAATGTACCACCATGACAGTTGGTACTACACGGCATTGTGCCAAAAATAGAAGGGTTGGCAGCATAGTCTGAATGATAAAAGAACACCGCTAAGAGGGCAGAACAAGTTTTCTTTGTAATTCAGACATCACCTATAAGCAGCAGAGAAACATAAACTGGCCCACACACAGTCTGCTTTATTTGCACAATGGAGTCACGCCCTACCCGGTGCCACACAGATGTGACAATCTACTGGTAATGCAAGATAAACTCAACAACGCTCCTCAATTGTACATGAGATGCATGCCACCTGGCAAGGCTACAGCTGCAAGGCATGCTCTCTGAGTCTAATTGTATCACTTCGGAAGATGAACTTGTGGTGTCTGGCATGTGTTTTTGTACCGGAATGGTACCCTTCCAATACAAAATACCATGGTTAGACATGCTTCTCTCTTACGGTATGCCTGCCTCGAGAAGGTGCACATTTTGGGCCGAAGCCCTGTGTACCTTTTCTATTAAATAGGGCTTTGCGATCAAAAATCCATGTGTTTCTTTGTGGAAATGTCCACGTGTCACCCATAGGACACACCCTTCATTCATAGTAGTGCAAAGCAGTACTTATCTTTACTTTAGAGCTACCTTCCAAGGCAAGTCAAGATTTGTTTTGGAAAGTAAATGCCAGTTCAAGACTCTGTGCCAGTTTCATCACGTTTTATGGCACTGCACCAGTCATAGCTTCTGAGCAAAAATTACTCTGCAAACTAGGACTGATAGTTTAGATTTTAAAATTATGTGATTAATAATACCGGTCTGAACTACGGTTACGCATTTCCACCCAATGATGGGTGTTCGCTGACCTTCATTCTTTATAGATACTTTAGAAGGTGAATCCACATGGGGAAGTCAGGAGTGGGAAACATTTCTGGGTTTATGGGGTTATCTATGACCAGCGTGATCTGTCAGGCTTTTAGGGAAACACAATTTTGATCTTACATGTCTGTTGGTGCAGCAGTGATTGTGGAGCTGAAATGCCTTACACCACAAGTCCCAGTTATTTGTGGTTAGCATAGCATGAGTTAGAAGAGCTAAGTACCAGATATCAAGCTCAGCACCAAAGCCAGCAGGCGAGGTTCCAGCCATGGGCCTTTCAACAAAGTTCAGCACAAGGCATGGCGTCACTCCTCCTTCATTGGGGCACTATCTCCGTGCACAAGAGCTCCACATAACATAGGTCTCCCTTTCCTTCTTTTCTTTCTTTCTTTCTTTCTTTCTTTCTTTCTTTCTTTCTTTCTTTCTTTCTTTCTTTCTTTCTTTCTTTCTCTCTTTCTTTCTTTCTTTCTTTCTTTCCTTCTATCTTTCTTTCCCTCTCTCTCCACCGCTCTCATGGAATAGAGAGAGATTACCACTATCATGGTGTGCTTCATCTCTTTCTTTCTTTCTTTCTTTTCTTTGTTTCTTTGTTTCTTTGTTTCTTTCTTCTTTCTTTCTTTCCTTCTATCTTTCTTTCCCTCTTTCTCCACCGCTCTCAAGGAATAGAGAGAGATTACCACTATCATGGTGTGCTGCATCTTGTGAGCAGCTGGGCAGTGATATGAACAAACCAGCCTTGAGCAGGTTCCACTCTCTTTAGGCAGAAGTCTATCTCTCACCACCTGGGCTTCTGCTGTTCTGTAGGTGAGTCAGTCAGGCTCTCAGTTAACAAAGCCATATACTTACTTCTCTTCAGATACAAGTACAACAGGACATTCTTGTTGAGCCCTGGAGTATGTCCCCTACTTCTTTAGGTGGAAGAGCTGAACTGTTCCTGATTCAGCATTTCGTTTGTCATGTGTACAGAGATCTTTGACCCCAAAAGATGAACTTGGATATCTGCCAACGGGCCAAATTATGTTCAAAATAATTTCAGATGGTGTCAGACAAACCAGCCATTCAGATTAAAGCACACTTGAAATTTGAAAAGGGTCTACTAATTCCAAGTACATCTTCCTGTGGATATTAGCCTCTTGCAGAACAATATTTCACCATATCCACAGTTATTCTGACTCCTTGTTATTGGTAGATGCTTGTTTATTTGATTATTTATTCAGACGTAACAAGTAGCACAAATGTGGATAATTCTTACTCCACCATAATTGTTAATTTCTCTTGAAAGATGAGTTCACTGTGAACCTTGTTTTCCGAATTTCAGTTGATCACCCACGGTTACGGATTGGCATGCTGGGTATTCCTTGTTGTTTTCGAACTATTCCACGTAAATTCTAAACGTCCCCTAAGGCTTACAGTGTTTTATATCATACCCAGACACTCTTGCAGGCAATCAGTGACAGGTGCTTGGCTTAACTGACCTTGCCAGAGCTGGATACATGACAGGGCGTTTTGGAGACAACCCATTTTATTTATTGAGCTGTTTAGAAATGGTCATGCCCTTGCCTACAGTTTGTTGTTCAGGTTTCCCTTCTCTAAGGCAGACCAGCTGAATCTGACTTGATCAAAGGAAAGTAAAAAATCTTCCTTCTCCATTGAGGTGTATGTGGATCTAGAACCAGACACACAATACCTGGCTTGCCATGGCTGTTTGTGTGGGGGGGGGGGCGAGGAGAGGGAGCAGTGCATGGGGACATGTAGGGAAAGAGAAACAGATTGCTGCTTTGAACTATAGCTCCAAAGATATCCCCAATAATTTCAGCAATACTAATTCCTCTCCTTAAATGTGTATTTTTCCTTTCATTGGTTCCACTCTTTTTGTTTACATGTTTCATTTTTGGAAAACTATTCCCACAACACCCAACCAATGTTTTGGTAATTTATGATAAGCATTTTTCCCACAGACAAAATATACTCCCGGAAATACAGGATGTAATCCTGCTAAGTATCTTCCCCATCCTCCTACAAGTAGGAAGGTATGCTCACATTCACTGGAACCAATTAACTTTATTATTGTGATCGGTTTTGCTTCTCAATATGCAAAGCTTTCTTTTATGTTGCCAATCCAGAGTCATTGCAGCATATGCCTCTCCCTTTTTGTATTCACCCTCCCTATGTGCCCATGGAGGTATCTTCATTTGTGTTTCAGTTTTTTAGGCTCGAAGAGACATTTTATATGTGGGATTTTCAAAGTGCTACCCACAGTCTTTTGGCTGGCCTAAACCTTGAGTGCACGATCACATGCACGTGCACAGCTGCTCCTCTGCTCATTGCATTCCCCCCTCCCTTCTCACCCAGCCCTTTGATGCTCTGCTCGATTACTTTCACTTTCGCCGCTTTGACCCTTGCATTCCCCCCTCCCTTCTCACCCAGCCCTTTGATGCTCTGCTCGCATCTCCCTCCTCCCTGGGCGTGAAGGGACACAGAGCCATCCTGCTTGATTAATGGCTTTGCATTCCCATGTGTTCCCGTAGTAAACATGCCCGAGGCGCCAGCCGAGCACAAGGCTCACAGAGACATTCTCTTTACCCTCGTTTATGGATAGCAACCGTGGAAGTCTAGCCTGTGCCGCATTTGTGATTACCTTTTATGGGATCACCACCTGTGATTGGCTTTTGGCAAAAGTTACTCTTTTCTGCTCTTTTGGCTCTCACCAACAGGTTCCGTTAGTTGTTATTTCTCCTGAAGGCAATTAATGGTCTAGTGAGCCTACCGGAGGATGACGGCGGGACAACAGGTACAAGGCAGACACTGACCAGAAAGACTGGTCATCCCCTTACCGCTTCCCTCCAGGAAGCCTTGGCTAATAACCCAAAGCGTATGCATGAGAAGGGAATCCCCCTCTCACATATAGAAAAACGCCTTAGTGAGTGTATCACATAGTCTGTACCACAACACTAAGGTGCCAATTACGATCCGGTAAAAAATGTCCCCGTCCGACTCGTATCCGGTCTTTTTACCGTACGATTCGTACAAGTGCCGTACAAACTGCCAAGTACGATTCGCATGGGAAAAAGTCCATACGAATGTCATTGGGAATAATTCCCCACATGTCCTCGGGTCGGAAAATGTGTCCGACACGTCCCCGGACGATTCACCGTACAAACGTGAAAAGTGAAGTCCGACCGCGCAAGTACGATCCATCCCGTGCGTCCGATGTCACAACCGTATGGAAAAAACACCGTCCGCACCGAACTCCCATAGCAACCATGGAGACATGTGCCCGCATACGCGCCGACCCCCCCAGCCCCCGTGAGTACGCGCCGTACCCCCCCAGCCCCTGTGAGTACGCGCCGTACCCACCCAGCCCCCGTGAGTATGCGCCGTACCCCCCCCAGCCCCCGTGAGTACGCACCGACCCCCCGTGTATGAATGGAGCGTACCCCCCGTGTATGCATGGAGCGTACCCCCGTGTACGTACGAGCCGTACCCCCGTGTATGTACGGTGCGTACCCCCAGCGCGTAGCTATGGGGGTACGCACTGTACATACACGGGGGTACGACTCGTACGTACACGGGGGGTACGCTCCATGCATACACAGGGGGCACGCTCCATACATACATGGGGAGTACGCACCGTACATACACGGGGGTATGACTCGTACGTACACGGGGGGTACGCTCCATGCATACACGGGGGGAACGCTCCATACATACACGGGGGTACGCACCGTACATACACGGGGGGGGTCGGCGCGTACTCACAGGGGCTGGGGGGTACAGCGCGTACTCACGGGGGCCGGGGGGGGTGTTCGGCGCGTACCGGGCCCCCAATTCCACTCGCATAGCGGCGTACTTCGCTTTTCCGGCACTTTTTGGGTGCCGTAAAAATATTGCCGTCCGGACCGCTGTCGGTTCGAATCGTACTTCCTGGTTCGTGAAACGCTGCCTGAGAGCGTCCCGACGTCACGTCGGCGCTTTCCCCGGATCACATTTGTAAGTATCTTTTCGTCGGTCGGTGTTTTGTACGACTCGTACGGAAATGGTGTTTCCGTGCGAATCGTACTTGCATGTTTGTAATGTTTTACGACCGGGTACGAGTCGGACGGAAAAAAGCCTCCGTCCGACGGTTCGAACCCAGTTTTTACAGGATCGTAATTGGCACCATAGTCTGTTTTATTTCACCACACCTTTTTAACAAAACGGTCCTGAGGAAAGCCAGAATACTCTAAGGCACTGGCTGAAACATGTCGACCATCTGAAGGACGCAGGGGGCAGTAACTCGCCACCTGTCAGGTCCCCAACAAAGAGGTCACATGTCAAGAAAGGTATCCAGTACAAGAAGAAAGGAATGATGGTGGCCGTGTTGTCAAAACTGTGTAAACAGCATTTGGTGCAAGGTCGAATGCAATATGGCGGCAGAGCGTTCCTTAATCAGAAACGGGTTAGCGCTCTAGTTGATTTGGCAGATTTGCGTGATACAGGTGAGGCGCGCGGAGAGCTGCGCACTTCACCTGAACTGTGAGAGGAGTAGGAGGTTACTTCAACGCGTCGCGTTAGTCAGGGAAAAGAAGCTACGCGTCGCGAGAATTCTGAGGAGAATTTTAGAGTTAGAAGGCAGCCAGCAACCCCAAGTAAGACTGTTCCAATTTCTACCAGAGAAAACGTTCCGAATTTTAGCAACAGTGTGAGTTTGGCAGAAGCACCGGTTCTAGTGAACGAGTGCGCAGCGTTCAAAGAAGAAGTCAGCACAAGTACAAGAGTAGCGCCAGCTATTAGTACGAGTTAGAGACAGCTCAAGTCTAGTATATAAAAGGTATAAGGTACACTATAGCAGTTCCAAGTGAATTCCGATTCCTGACAATAAAATACCTTAGGGAGTGAAACTCTTGAGGGCAGAATACAAATGACACAGAATAGTATGGGACAAAAACTACAGTGAAGCAACAGTAGTTAGAGAATAAGAAAATACTTATAAAGGTGAAGAAGAATAAGAAAATTAACCAAGGCTTCCGTTCTCTGTCCTTGAAAAAACATTAAGAACAGAAGAACGAGTAGCTTAGAAGAGAAGCAAAGGCACACAGCACCAGGCTCACGAGCAACAGCAAGAGCCAGAGAAAAGATAGACTACATAAGAAGAAGAAGAAAGGAAGACCACCAGTGTGTGCATTCTCTTCTCTGTCCAATTCCCCTTTCCCCCTTGGGGCTCTTCTGGCTACGCATTTAGATTGTGTGGAGGCCGGGGAGTTCGGAGGAGGAATTGGGAGCTTGCGTCATTCTGCTCCTGTGTCAACGGCCAGCAAGAGAAGAGCTGGTTCTGACAGAGTGAAGTGCCCACGAGGTATAAGGCACCTGAGCAGAATGGCGGAAGGTTTGGATTTAAAGAAGCTGGGGAACATTTTGGATGAGATACAAAGAGAATTAATTACCGTTAGAGAAGAAAACAGGGAACTCAAAAAGGACACCACAGAATTGGCGCAAAGAATAGGGAGTTTGGTTGCGGGAGATGAGTATAAGATATCTTCCCCAGTTTTGGGTTCATTTGAGGAAGCAGCTCCGTCCCAGTCAAGGGTAAACACACAAGTAATACATTCTTTATCCCCGGTGATTCCCCTAGCACCCCCAGAACGCTTTAGTGGAGACCCCCAGAAGGCCCAAGTCTTTTTAACACAATGTTCCTTGCACTTTATGTGCAGACCAGCATTGTTTCCTGATGCGCAGTCTCGAGTGGCATTTATCGTATCCTACCTAAGTGGGGATGCCGCAGCTTGGTCAATGCCTTTGGTCACCAGAAACGACCCTGTGCTATTCAATTTGGAAGACTTCAAGAAAGAGTTCATCCGAATTTTTGACCGTCGGAAGGTGTCTCAAGCTACCGACAACGAACTTTTAGAGATCCGACAAGGAAACAGAGAGTCAGTTGCATACTTGGCACAATTCAACAAGTTGGTGTTAGAGACGGAATGGCCAGAGAACAAACGAGCAGCAGTATTTTATCGGGGGCTAAAGGATGAATTAAAAGATGACTTAGCGCAAGTTCCCAATCGTCCAACAGACATCTCCGCTTTGGTGGATCTAGTGTTGGAGATTGATTTTCGCCAGAGCGAGAGAAGGGGCGAGAAGAAACGAGATTTTCGACCCAGTGTACCGCGTTTTGATAGAGCCAGATATGAGCCTCACAAGGAACATGATACAAATCGCGGAATTGAGCCCATGCAAATAGGAACTATCCGTGGACCTCTTACAAAGGAGGAGAAGGAGAAAAGGCGAAACAATAAATTGTGTCTCTATTGTGGAAGAAGTGGGCATTTTGTTCGAGATTGCCCCAAAAAGCCCAAGACGCAGTCGGCGGAAAACGCCACACGCCACCAGTAGCTGGAGTTGGACTGGTGGTTGCAGAAACGAATTCAGCTCCAAAGAATCATGCTTTGGCAAATACTTTGCAAGCAGCCGCTCCTCATTTGGTGATATCTGTCACTCTGAGCTATCGAGAACAAAAAAGGAATCAGATAGCTGTGATGATAGACTCGGGAGCGACAGGTAATTTCTGCGATTTACAATTCGCAAGGAGAATTGGATTACTAGCAATCCAAAAGGAGAAGAGTGAGCCCGTCAGAGCAGTAGACGGTACCAATCTGTCATCAGGCCCCATTTTGAGTCACACAGAACCAGTGCATCTAGAAACCACAGAAGGTCATCGTGAAATATTACAATTCAATCTAATAGACGCCCCACAGTTCCAATTGATCTTAGGGTTACCTTGGCTCACGGAGCATAACCCCACCATAGATTGGGCAGCAAGAACGATAACCTTGAACTCGGATTACTGCAAGGAAAATTGTTTCAAAGACTGCAAAAGTAGAATAAAAAAATCTCCTGCTTATCATTTAAGTGAAAACGAAAATTCAGTTTGTTTGATAGACACGGTAGCCTTACCCGAAAAATATAGAGAATATCAGGATGTCTTTAATGAAGTTGAAGCAAAGAAATTACCTCCTCACAGGGAGTATGATTGTAAAATAGACTTGGAACCTGGAGTGAACTTACCCTGCAGTAGAATTTATGCCTTGACCGAACAAGAAGATAAACATTTAAAGAAGTATCTGGCGGAATACCTAGAGAATGGATTCATTCGACCTTCGCAGTCTCCAGTATCTTCCCCTTTGTTTTTCATTCCAAAAAAAATGGAGAATTACGCACGTGCATAGACTACAGGGCAATAAATCGAATAACAATCAAGAACCGTTACCCTTTACCTCTGATTTCCACTCTTCTGGACCAGGTGAAAGAAGCTAAAATCTATACCAAGCTTGATCTGCGAGGAGCTTATCACCTGGTCCGAATCAGAGAAGGTGATGAGTGGAAGACGGCATTTAGAACTAAACAAGGTTTATTCGAATACCAGGTGATGCCATATGGGCTATGCAACGCGCCAGCTGCATTTCAACATTTTATAAATGATGTTTTGAAGGATTGCATAGATCAAATTGCAATCGTATATATTGACGACATACTGATTTACTCGACAGAAGTAGAGACACATGAAGAACATGTCAAGAAGGTACTACAAAGACTTTGTGAGAATGGGTTATTTGTCAAATTGGACAAATGTGCATTTGATGTAACCACAGTCGAGTTCTTGGGATTTGTACTTGCTCCTGGAGGAATCACCATGGATGACCATAAGATAAAGGCTGTGACTGAGTGGAAATCCCCTACCTCAGTTAAAGAAATCCAAAGTTTCATAGGATTTGCCAACTTCTATAGAAGATTTATTCAGGATTTCTCAAAAAAGTTAATCCCAATCACACGTTTATTGAAGAAGGGAGTTCCTTTCCAGTGGGATGCTGAAGCAGAGGCAGCATTTGTACAATTAAAGTAGGATTTCACCACAGCGCCTATTTTGTTGCATCCAGATCCTGCAGAACCATTCTGTGTTGAAACGGATGCGTCGAATCTGGCCTTGGGAGGAGTGTTATCGCAGAGACACAAAACTACGGGCCAGCTCCATCCAGTGGCCTTCCGCTCTCGAAAATTAACACCTCCAGAAATCAATTATACAATCACTGAAAAAGAATTACTGGCCATTAAGGATGCTTTCAAGGAGTGGAGGCATTATTTGATGGGAGCTCGGCATGTAGTAACAGTGTATACAGATGACCGAAATTTGAAGTTTTTAAAATCAGCCCGAACTTTAACTCCCAGACAGCTACGCTGGTCCTTGTATTTCTCTGAATATGATTTTGTAATTACCTTTCGACCTGGAACCCAGAATGGAAAGGCGGATGCCCTATCTAGATTAGAGACGGAAGGAGTCACGGAAAAGGTTTTGGATCAGGCAATAATTCCAGCGGAAAAAGTGATCAATGCCGTTTTACAAGAAACCGTTGAGAATCAAGAGAAAGAAGATCCTTTGAGTTGCGAAGAGATGAGGAGTTGGTTACAAGAAGATTCCAAAAGAGAAATTCGAGAAGGACTACCCTATCACCATGGAGCATTATACTTGCCCACTCCAGAGATGCAATTAAAGGCTTTAAAAGAATGTCATGATAGCATCTTATCAGGACACAAGGAAATTAACAAGACTAAAGAATTGGTGCGCAGACGATTCTGGTGGCCAAACATGATCAAGGATATACATCAGTATGTAGCGACTTGTGAGACTTGTGCAAGAGGAAAATCAGAAAGGAAACGTCCACAAGGCCTGTTACAGCCCTTGCCCACCCCTCCTTTTCCCTGGCACACTGTGACCTTAGATCTCATAGTAGATTTACCCTCTAGTCATGGTTATGATTCCATTATAGTGTGTGTGGACGCCTTTACAAAAATGGCGCATTTTGTGCCCTTAAAGGGGGTACCATCTGCCAAGGTTTTAGCGGATGCTTTCAGCCAGCATGTAGTTTGTGCACATGGCATACCTAAGATTTTGGTGTCAGATAGGGGCTCTCAGTTTCTGTCTCATTTCTGGAAGGCATTCACCAAGCGTTTAAACATAGAGAATCGATACACCACTAGTTTCCACCCAGAGTCAGATGGACAAACAGAACGCACGAATCAGGAACTGGAGCAATATCTGAGATTGTGTCTTTTAGAACAGTAGGGAGACTGGCCCGATTATTTATGGGCAGCAGAATTTGCACATAATAACACTACAAATGCTTCGACTGGTTACACTCCATTCTTTCTGAATACTGGTAGACATCCACAACATTCCTTAAACTTCCAAGAAGTGGGTGGTCCGGCAGTATCCAATTGGGTAGAAGAACTGACACAAGTCCATAGTAGAGCTATCAAAAATCTAACAGTAGCGAAGGCAAAATACAAACACTACGCAGACAAAAAGAGAAGAAAAGAACCAGAATTGTTAGTGGGAGACAAGGTTTGGTTAAATACAAAAAATATCAGATTAAAAGGGGTTAGGAAGTTCCAACCACGATATATTGGACCTTATCCAATTGCGAAAAAACTCAGCACCTTAAATTATCAGCTAAAATTACCTAAGAGGTTACGTATACACCCAGTCTTTCATGTTTCTTTATTAAAGAAGGCAGAACCAGAAGTTAGATTGAGTAAGACCCCAAAGCCAATTCAAACTGAGAAGGGAGATGAGTTTGAAGTTCAACAGATTTTAGACTCTAAACTGCAAAATGGAAAGTTGTATTACTTACTAGATTGGAAGGGTTATGGTCCGGAGGAAAGATCCTGGGAGCCAGAGTCTGAAGTTAATGCTCCACGACTAGTAGCTGAATTCCACAGAAGATTTCCAAACAAGATCCAGAAGGAAGGAAGATCTTTGAGGGAGGGTACTGTCAGGTCCCCAACAAAGAGGTCACATGTCAAGAAAGGTATCCAGTACAAGAAGAAAGGAATGATGGTGGCCGTGTTGTCAAAACTGTGTAAACAGCATTTGGTGCAAGGTCGAATGCAATATGGCGGCAGAGCGTTCCTTAATCAGAAACGGGTTAGCGCTCTAGTTGATTTGGCAGATTTGCGTGATACAGGTGAGGCGCGCGGAGAGCTGCGCACTTCACCTGAACTGTGAGAGGAGTAGGAGGTTACTTCAACGCGTCGCGTTAGTCAGGGAAAAGAAGCTACGCGTCGCGAGAATTCTGAGGAGAATTTTAGAGTTAGAAGGCAGCCAGCAACCCCAAGTAAGACTGTTCCAATTTCTACCAGAGAAAACGTTCCGAATTTTAGCAACAGCGTGAGTTTGGCAGAAGCACCGGTTCTAGTGAACGAGTGCGCAGCGTTCAAAGAAGAAGTCAGCACAAGTACAAGAGTAGCGCCAGCTATTAGTACGAGTTAGAGACAGCTCAAGTCTAGTATATAAAAGGTATAAGGTACACTATAGCAGTTCCAAGTGAATTCCGATTCCTGACAATAAAATACCTTAGGGAGTGAAACTCTTGAGGGCAGAATACAAATGACACAGAATAGTATGGGACAAAAACTACAGTGAAGCACAGTAGTTAGAGAATAAGAAAATACTTATAAAGGTGAAGAAGAATAAGAAAATTAACCAAGGCTTCCGTTCTCTGTCCTTGAAAAAACATTAAGAACAGAAGAACGAGTAGCTTAGAAGAGAAGCAAAGGCACACAGCACCAGGCTCACGAGCAACAGCAAGAGCCAGAGAAAAGATAGACTACATAAGAAGAAGAAGAAAGGAAGACCACCAGTGTGTGCATTCTCTTCTCTGTCCAATTCCCCTTTCCCCCTTGGGGCTCTTCTGGCTACGCATTTAGATTGTGTGGAGGCCGGGGAGTTCGGAGGAGGAATTGGGAGCTTGCTTCATTCTGCTCCTGTGTCAACGGCCAGCAAGAGAAGAGCTGGTTCTGACACCACCCTCGCGCGTCCTGTAGCCTAACTTTTAACCGCTGGTGACGGCCCAGTTATTAAAATTTCATTTACCCTCGGGTACTGGGACCACCACCAAGCCGTTTTAAATCACAACTCACCCAACCTCACTGCACTCTCAGCAATATACCAGCTCCGCTGTAATCAGGCGTCGTAGCACACCCGGGACATACTAGGTGTCACTGGGTGGGCCCGATGATGAAGCATGCCACCAACTAGGTTGGTGGGTGAGGGCTTCATGAATACACCAACAAGGTTCCCGTGACAGAACTAATTTGAGTACTGTAACACCTTGGTCAACTTAAGCTAGTCCTCTTTGTTTAATCACTAGTGAGCCTATTCTCATCTCTGTTGATGTTTAAAAGATCCCATTGGGTGTTGACAATTTTTTTTATTGTGGCTTGCATGCTTGTAATGGCTGCTTGGGCAGCCTCTCCTCGCTTCAGTCCCCCAGCCTCTGAGCACACGTCCGCTTGGAGAGCTTCATCTCACTTCAGCCCCCCCGCCTCGGAGCCCCCCCGTACCCCTCCCCCGCCAGCACACGTCTGCTCAGGCATCCTCTCCTCGCTTCAGCCCCCCGCCTTGGAGCACACGTCCGCTCGGGGAGCTAGGACTGGGACTTCTAGGCATAGTGAGCCTTTGGGACACTCAGATACGCGACAACATACCGCCATGTGGCATCACCCTGTCTGGTGATTAGCGTCTATACACCGACTGCTAATAATGACTAGTGTGATACTAAACGAGGGAGAGCACTACTTGTGTAAAACATTTATTTTACATTCAATCTTATCAAAATAATAGAGGAAGGTGGCTTCTTCTTTTATGGATGTGGCCTGTATTTTGCGTGGTTATGTCCACAATATGTACACGCGGTAAAGCTTTTCAAATACAGATTTTTGGGCAGTCTTAGCACACGCACTTTGTGGTCAAGAAACGCACTTCAAGTTCTCTGATAGCAATGTAGGCTTCACAATGGTTACCTTTCCCGTAGCCTTGTGATCTGCCTTCGAGTGACATAGCTCGCCACCCGCGCCTGAAGCAGATGGGTACACGGGTGTCATCACCTATGGCTGCAGTGTACCCGATGTGTGAACAAGGTAAGCCGTGCTTCTCAACAGAGCGATGAGGTAACAAAGAGGGCAGGGCCAACAGGGACAGACCGCTCGAGCTCAGCAGTCACGTACCCCCAAACTGCAGCTCAGTGACTAAACACCAGCACCTCAGTTGTGCTGTTTAATTAGTAGGGAAACATTTCCCTCCCAATGCTATCATTATGCTTCATTATCAGGGAACTTCGCTTACAAAGTTCTGATTTTTTGCCTACAAGAAACATGAGTGTAAGTATGGTACTGATAGCTATAAAATATACACGAAGATGGCACCTCAGGGCGACGCAGACAGACTCCATGCGACAAGAGCTGTCTACAGCAAAATGAAAAGCTAACAAGCCATCAGTGACACTGGTAATACGAGGAGTGGTGCAACAAATGCTTTCTTCTCATGATGCGAAAACACTACACTTGGGGACATTGCTCCTCACTTCAGCCCCATTCCCCCACCCTCCCCCCCCCACACACACACCGCCTCGGAGAACACGTAACTAATTAATTATCTGGCACGGTTCATATGTTATGTGCTACTTTCCCCAATTCGCAGGCGCACCAACTCCAGTTTAATTTATTAATTTATTAGCCCTCCGGCCCTTGTTGCCAGCATCCCACTCGATTCCAGCTGGAACAGACCCGGAGCTTTCATTTATCCTTGACCGCTCGTTGCATCTGTCTGGTGAGTTTAATTAGTAGGGAAACATTTCCCTCCCAATGCTATCATTATGCTTCATTATCAGGGAACTTCGCTTACAAAGTTCTGATTTTTACGAATACAGTATTTGCCTACAAGAAACATGAGTGTAAGTATGGTACTGATAGCTATAAAATATACACGAAGATGGCCCCTCAGGGCGACGCAGACAGACTCCATGCGACAAGAGCTGTCTACAGCAAAATGAAAAGCTAACAAGCCATCAGTGACACTGGTAATACGAGGAGTGGTGCAACAAATGCTTTCTTCTCATGATGCGAAAACACTACACTTGGGGACATTGCTCCTCACTTCAGCCCCATCCCCCCACCCTCCCCCCCCACACACACACCGCCTCGGAGAACACGTAACTAATTAATTATCTGGCACGGTTCATATGTTATGTGCTACTTTCCCCAATTCGCAGGCGCACCAACTCCAGTTTAATTTATTAATTTATTAGCCCTCCGGCCCTTGTTGCCAGCATCCCACTCGATTCCAGCTGGAACAGACCCGGAGCTTTCATTTATCCTTGACCGCTCGTTGCATCTGTCTGGTGAGTGCCTGCCACTCCCCCCCCCCCCCCCCCCAGTTATACTTTTGTGATGCACACTTATTAAGTGCGTGAGTCTGCAGGTTCTCTCTCTTACCCTTTTGCCAACCATTCACCCTCTGCCCACTGTCTGTTCTGTTTTGCCAACCCTCCACTCTCCTCACTTTATCCATTCTTTTTTGCCAACCCTACGCCCTCCTCCCGCTGTCCATTCTGTTTACCACCCTCCTCCCACTTTCCGTTCTCTTTACCACCATCCGCCCTCTTTCAGCGGTCTGTTCTGTTTAACATCCTCCTCCCGCTGTCCGTTGTTTGTCCCCCCACCCATCCTCCCTCATGTAGCTTGTTTGTACAAGTTACTGCTTCTGATATTTCTTTGTGGAAAAAAGGCTGCATTGCAATATGGGCAGCTTGTGTTGGAAGATGCTTTACTGTCGGTTGGTTCAATGTGTAATTGGGCGCAGGCAGCGGGAAAGACATTGCAGGCGAGTCCACAAGAGACACACTGCAGGCACACTGGGCCCCATTCATTCACCCCCCTGAACGCATGGTATGATTCCCTTGAATGTCATCATACTTCTTTTCAACAATCCTTCCCTAGCCTTTCTTTTCCTTCGAGCTCATCACCTAAGCGTAGCGTTTTTCTCTCGCCCTTTCCTTTTCCTAACTCCATTCGCACCGCCAGTCACCCTCCCCACCCTTTGCTTTCTGTTGGTATTCAGAGCATTCAGGTTCCCATGTATCTTTCCGTGCCCCTCCCCCACAGGTTCATCCTACCCCACTCTCTTTCTGTACCTAGGTCTTGTTAATCTCTTGCTGTCTTCACTCACTCTACCCCCATGATTTCTCCTTTACCTGCCCTATCCTTTCCTATCTGTACCTCTCCGCCCCTTCTCTTTTTCTCAATTTTCCATTCTCTCTCTCTCTCTCTCTCATTCTCTCTCTCTCTCTCTCTCTCTCTTCTGTGCACCCCATCTTTATCCTTTCCTCTGCCATTTGTCTACCCCCTCCTTGCCTCTATACTCTCCTCTACTCTCTGACAGAGTCTCTCTGCCAATGCTGCAGCCTCCATGTTCTCCCCCTCCCTGCCCTAGCAGCACATGTCATTCACAGTAACAATCCTAGCAGCCCTTCAAACATAGCTCCTGGGCAGCGATTTATAGCGTACTTTACTGTAATGTACAAAGAAACAAGCTAAACTGGCCACAGTAATGAGCGTGCGGCACTAACTGTGTGCAGGAACGCCACCTCTTTCTTGATCACTTATAAACTTGTATACAGCATGTGACTCACATGAGCGTTTGCTTTTCCTGTGTGCGTGCCTGTATACAGTCCCTTTCGTTCATGCTGATTCATTGCAACAGCAGTGGTGGTTTCTGCACCAAACTGCAGTAAACTACCCGCTTCCCTATTGCTATTGGAGCGATTCCCGATTCGCACTAGAGGTTTCTATTGGAAAATGGCAGTTGCTTAGCAGTATGAAAGATGACACTGGTAACCGCTTCTGCTCCAAAATCTATCTAAAAAGGTTATTTCAGGGAGCTTACTGAAGATGTGGCGTCTTTGGAGACGTGCATTGTTCTATGCCTTGTTTTTTTACTGTGAGCGTAACTCTTTTCATATAAAAAGGCAAAGCGAATAACAACAGTATACCATGCACTCCTGTTACAATACATCTGGAGGGAGAAACCGCATTGATTAGCTGTCCTAAATAAGTATGGTGGGAGACCTAGTAAGATACATCAAGAACTGCAATCAGAGTGGAATAAAAGGGTCTGGAACCACAGGAGTGTAACATGGCAAATTAAGCGGCTCATAGGGAGAGAATTTGTGGTCTGTCGGCTAGACTGCCGACTTTGGTAGTAGAAACCAGGGTTCGAGCCTCCAGGTCGCGTCCACATCCTGATTCTGGGCAAATCACTTAATCTCCCCATGCCTGAATGTGTAATGTAAATATGGTGCTCATGTAAAGCGCTCAAATATCTTCTGGTCGAGTTCGCGCTATATAAATATGCAACAACACCTATAAAAAAACAGCATTTGCAATACAATAGGTCTCACAGTTATGCCAGCTTGAGCTATTGCAAATAACAATGCCGTATATTTTTGTTTTTGTTTTGAAAACATAAATAAAAGGCATTGTCATTTACTATGCCAATAGCTTAAACTTGCGTAACTGCGAGACCTATTGCATTGCAAATGCTTGTTCTTTATTGCCTCCCATCGATCTTCTACTGAGTTAATACAATCTTTTTCGACACTATGCAAAGCACAAGTTAGGTCATGTCGATGCGCAAATACTGTATCTATAGGTGATGTAGGATGGAAAAATTATCCCATTGCCTCAATCTTGTGCATCTGGTACTCCATTTAAGTTCCTCTTGACCGGAACATCTGAGAAAATCAAATTATGATTCGAATAATAATATTCAAACTGTCCCTTACAATAGAACAAACTTGTTAGTAGACTACAGGATATACCATAGGTTAAAGGCAAGTGTTGGTACGTCACTCCCTCAGACACAGAAGCAGGTAGTTGCATGCACACATAACAGTCTCTTGCATCCATAGTGTTCACGTACTCATAGAGGAGCTGAGTGAACACATTTAGTGAGAAATCATTAATAGATTGATCAGGATGTAAGTCAGTATTTCTTAAATCATTAGTCACAAACATTTCCTTCTGTAACTTAGTCATTCCAACGGTTGTAGTCACGTGATAATTAGTATTTGAATAAACATGATGAGGTATTCCTACCAATATCAAGACAAGAATTAGAACAAAAGCAGCTAAAAAGCAAGCACATAGAGGTTTATGCCTTATGAAAACTGATTTGGATTTTCTAACTCAAATCTAGAGGTACTCATGTTTTTTATATATATATATATATATATATATATATATATATATATATATATATATATATATATATATATATATATATATGATGGTTTGGTTGTATGATGGAACCACACATGCCGGTTTCACATAGGCTGAACAACAAAATTCCTAACCATGAATATGCCTTTACCACGCATGCCTTAACAACAAATCATACGTTGTTAAGGCATATATGGTAAAGACATATCCAAGGTTAAGACTTTTCAGGTAAGTCTTAACCCCCCGGCCACAGTTCCTAAACTTCACCGCTATCCCACCCTCTCCATATCCCTTAAAACTACCCCTTAAGCGCAGTCACCTCCACCTGCTTCAACTCCCTTCGCAACCCCCGCAAGACCTTCAAGGGGATCCCCCGAAGCCAGAAAGGCAGTCACCCACGCAGTCATAACCAACAGACTGGACTACGGTAACGCCCTCTATGCTGGAATCAACAAATCCGTGCTACAGAAACTCCAGACCATCCAGAACACCGCAGCCAGATTCGTCCTCGGCACCCCACGACATGAGCACATGACCCAGCACCTGAGAGACCTCCACTGGCTCACTGTCGAGAAGAGAGTAATCTTCAAGCTACTCACCCACACCTACAAATCCCTCCACAACATCGAACCCAATTACCTTAACAAGTGAGTCTCTTTCCACGTACCCAAAAGAAACCTCCGTTCTGCCGACCTTGCTCTAGCAGAGACCCCACACATCTGCAGATCCAGAGCAGGTGGGAGAGCCTTTTCCCACGTTGCAGCCAAGGCCTGGAATGAGCTCCTTGTCAACATCAGACTCTCCCCCACCCTGCACACCTTCAGGGAGAGCCTCAAGACCTGGCTTTTTGGCTGACACAGAGCTGCACCCACCACCCCCAGCATCTTGAGACCCTCACGGGTGAGTAGCGCGCTTTAAAAGCACCCTGATTGATTGATTGATTAAGCCCTTAAAATCTACCTGCCTCCATAAGTCCTAAGAAGTATTACCATCCCTGCCCACAGCCCTGCGCCCTAAATTTGTCCTCCAAGCCCTGAAAACTACCCTGAACCCCCCCAGCTCTGAATACTTCCCTGAACCCCCTCAGACCTGAATACTATCCCAAACCCCCGCAGACCTGAAAACGACCCCGAACTCCCCAAGCCCTGAAAACGTCCTCAACCCGCCCCCAGCTGAGAAAACTACTCCCGATTCACCCGCCAACCCAGAAATCTACCCCCAACCTACCCTCGACCCACAAAATAACCCTGACTCACCCCTAATTAGAATTACCCTCACCCACCTCCAGCCCACAAAACAGTCCCACCAACCACCAGCCCACAAAACAACCCCTGACCCACATAGCCCACAAAACTACCCTGACCCTGCCCAACTTTAAATAACCCAGACCCACCCCCTAGCCCCACTTAAATCGACCCCGACCCACCCTCAGCCCACAAAACAACCCCGACCCCCTCAGCCCCACTTAAAATAACCCCGACTCCCCCGCCCCACTTACCTCTCCGCGATCTCTCCCTGCTTCCGCCCATCTGCAAGCCCTCCTGCGCATATGCCTTAACCACGCACATGCGTGGTTAAGGTATATGCACGGTGGGACTTGCGCAGTTCAGTCTTCATTGTTAAGGCTGTTCGTTTTTCAGCCTCAGTGGTAAAGTCTGTTTCCCAATGCTTTGTATTGTCAGGTTCATGAAGAAGTATTTTTTTCAGCACCTCGTCACGTTGCTTTTATCCCTTCAATTTCTTTTGCCCTATATTTCTCCAGCACTTTTCACAACAGTTCTTTCAAAGGTGATTTTTGTGAGTTGCAATCCTTGGAGCAAAAGGCGTAATATTCTTTTTCCCAGTCGTTTGCAGCTGCTAAATACGTCCACTCTGGAGCTGTATATCTTTGACTTGGTATTCTTGCTCTCTATGTTCTGCACACTGCAGATTCCTCTCCGTCTGTGTCACTTTGCTCAGACTGACTAGAAACTTCAATCACAGTTGAAGGTATTTTTCCTGCAGTCAATATGTCTCTCTTTCTTTTAGATTTTCTGGGTCAACGGCACTTGTTTTTCTGACACACTGTTCACATCATCTGAGTCAGATCCCCCCAATTTGACCGTCATTACCAACCGGGACCAAAATCTCCTTGACTCTCCTCTAAACCAGTGTTTCGAGACCCAGTAGCTGGCGCCCCCTGTACTCTGTGATCAGTCTGAATGGGACGTATCTCTGTCACCACTGATTCGTCCACTACAGACCCTACACTTTCAAGACGACATGCGACTCGACGAGAGTGGGCTGCATGCACCCAATTAAGCAGACCACTACATTGCACAGTAGTTGTGGTTACGAGTATCACTTAATAAGGCCCACGCCAACGAGATTCCAAGCAGGATTTTCGCATGTGCTTCTTTACCAGTACCCAGTCACCTGGGTACAGGTGATGGCACTGCTCCTGTTGAACTGTAGTTGTGACTTCTCTAAACTGGTGAGACACAGAATGCACCACACCAGCCAACCCTTTACAATAATCGAGTACCAGAGCATCAGAATTATTCACCAGCTGATTTGCTGGGACTGTAGGCAGCCTCATAGCCCTTCCTATAATTATATCATGAGGGGACAGTCCTGTTCTTCTGTCTGGGATGCTTCACAAGCTTATCAACACCAAAGGCAGTGCATCAGGCCATTTCAGAGATGTGAACTCGCACATGTTTGCCAATTGGGACTTTAGAGTTCCATTCTCTTGTTCAAACACTCCAGATGCCTCAGGCCGATATGTACAATGCAGCTTTTCTTCAATTTGCAAGTCAGCACAAAGCATTCGTATTACCTTGTTATTAAAATGGGTAACTCTATCCGATTCCAATGAGCCTGGAAATCTAAATTTCTGAATCAGTTCTCTTAGAAGCAGTTTAGCTACTGTTAAGCTATTATTTCGTCTGGTGGGGTAAGCTTCCACCCAATGAGAAAACAGACACACAATCACAAGGACATATTTTAATCCATTGGAAGGGGGCATTTCAATAAAATCAAGCTGCATGAGGGTAAATACACCTCCTGATTTTCCAATATGACTTGTATTGACCAGTGACTTTCCTCCTGCATATGTTGTTGACATTTAATTGAAAATTGAAGGACTCTCTGTAAACCCTTGTGGAACTCGGCACCATGCCAAAACACGGTTTCCGAACTGGAACTCAAATAAATATTGACTATCCGGATGCAAGAGGATGGAGAAAAAGGCTTGGCACAAATCAGTCATTGAAAACCATTCAGCCTCACAAGGAATCTGATATAGAATCACAGTAGAATTGGGTACTGTTGGACAACAAGGTATCACAATTTGATTGATTTTCCTTAAATCCTGCACAATCCTATATTTCCCGTTTGTTTTTTGAATACCCATGATAGGTAAATTACACGGGCTTCCCAAAATCTCTCTCGAAATTCCTTGTTCAATCAGGTTGCCAATCAAAGGGGTTATTCCAGCAATGGTTTCTGGGCTTGAATTATGCGTTGGAGTTCTGGGGTACTCTGCATTTGGCTTAACCGTGATTTGAATTGGAGCTACTCCTCTCATTAGCTCAATATCCTTTCCTGTAAAATCCCACACTTCAGGCAAAACTGTATCTCATAACACAAGAGGAAAATCATTCTCAGTAAGGAAGGGATACAGAGCCTCTACTTCTGTCTTTTGTCCGGACATTTTAAACACCACATCTTCATCCTTGGTGTGAAATTCTATTCCTTCTGGGGTACAATAGATGGAGCAATTCATTTTGCACAATAAGGTTCGTCCTAATAGATTTACCGGACTAGAATCACACACCACAAACTTATGTAATTCTTCAAAGGTTCCAATCTGTACTTGTACAGGTTCTGTCACTGGGGTTGAAATCAATTGATCAATTGATTAGATACTCCTACAACTTGGATTCTTTCTCCTGAGAGGGGTAGGTTGGGAATTTCCACAGTTCTCACAGTGGATCGGGTAGCACCAGTATCTACAAGGAATGAAATAGGTGTTCCATTTACCTTGCCATTGACATAGGGACCATTCTGATCCACCTCTAAGGAAGCGCCAAGCACGCATCCTTCCTCCCCTCCCAGGCATCGTCATTGGGACATATCTGAATTACTGTCATCAGCCTGCAACAAGTACTGTAATGCCAGTTGCACATTTGAATGTATCTGATCATTAGTATGAAAACCTATATTATCATTGTATCTTTGCACCTGTCCATTCAAATGAGGCATAGGAGCTTGAGGCATATTTTGATTCTGACCTCTCAAACCTGACATTGACTAATTCGACATATCATTATCCACCTTTGGCTGTACCATTCCATTTGCAAATGTTGCAGCTGTCTGTCCACCTGCCTGATTAGCTAAGTTAGATTTACACTTGTGTTTCCAATGCCCGAACTTGCCATGTTCAATATGGAATCTGGCCAAGCCTGAACTGCAGCACAACATGCCATAGAAGGAGTCAGCTAACCCTTCAGCTCACAGGTTATTTCCTGCTCACTTTACCAGTCGGTAAAGTACAGGTTTCAGGATCGAAGATAGGAATATTTCAGTTCAAAGGAAAATCAATCCAACAACATTTCAGGCAGGGAAATTGAAATTGACAGTCAGCCCTTACTCCTCTTCTGATGGGGCAGTTATACCTCAAAACGTTCCTGGTTTATACCCCTTAACGTATTAATTTCATCAGTCCATGGGGTTCTCATTGGTCACTCACAGTGGGCCATTTGTGGGGTGATCGGTGATTCTCAAAAAATCCGGAAGAATTAATTAATCCTTTTGCGTATTTCATTAGAGTCATAAAGTTAAATTGTATTACTCTTCCGTCACTTTCACGGAAGTAGATGGAACTCTACTTTGCTCATAGTCCATCCGTTCCCTAACGCCTTTTCTGGGTTTTGTAATAATAGTGTTACATTTCTAGCAAGTATGTTTCTGATCAAGACACGAGTCCATTGTTAACCAATGCAGAAAAGAAACTTCACCAAAAGCTCTCACAGTGGCTAAAGTGACTGCTTCGTATGGTTTTACATTTGCACAGGAAAGAAAAAGCATTTGAGGCCTTCATGAAAATTTGCAAAGTCACTGTTGTTTAGTTTTATTATAAATCACACATTCACAATAAATTTCGACTTTTCTCAATTCAATTATTATTTTCTTCAAAGACTACATTGTCAATAATAGGTACTACTAAAAAAGAAACTCTTTTTAGACATTATTTGCACGTTATCATTCATTTTTTTTTTTTTTTTTTGAAACCGTTTATTACAAAACTCAAAAAATATACAAAGATGGGCCTACAACCTTCCGGCCGGCCGCTAGTAGACAAAAGGAGCATATGATACACATTGTAGAGCGTGCGTTGCGGCCGAGGAAGATGCACAGGAGTTAGCAGCGTTGATAGCCACCCCATCCGGACCCCACTGTACGGTTTCATTTTAAACTGAAAAAACAACCAGAAAAAACAAACCCACAAGGCAATCCACAATCCAAAATAGCAGCATGTGCTCCCCTGAGAGGGGGACCCTACCAGTCCATAGGAGTATCAAGAAGGGGAAGAGATCAGGACCAGGGCTAGGTAAATTCAATGTCCGGAACAAGGAAGACGGGTCGGCTAAGGGGATGGGGCAGGCGACGGATCGGGCAATAACGGCGGAGCACAAATTCCCCCTCGGTAGGCGTTCCAGGGGCCCCATACTTTCACCCATGTCCCAGGATTACCTCTCGCCACATACACCACCTTTTCCAGAAACATGCACCAATCCATATGTTCCTTCCAGGCCGAGACAGTCGGGGACCTCTGGGATCCCCACAGTTGAGCAATATCACGCTTGGCCACCATATATCCCAGAGTCACCCACCACGTCTGTGGCGCCGAGTAGTCGGCAGGTTCCCACACATTCAACAGGCATCTCCTCGCTTCGGGTAGCAGCACCACATGCGTAACCACACGCAAGACCTCATGCACACCACGCCAGAATCGCTCCACCTCCGGGCATTCCCACAGTATATGTAGAAAGGTCCCCAAAGCGCCACACCCACGCTTACACAACCCGTCCACAGCATAACCCATACGCAGGAGCCTTGGCCCCGTCATGTAGACTCTGTGGAGTATCTTGAGCTGGACGAAGCGAAGGCGGGCCGGTATGGCCACCTCTTTCGGGGAGGCCACCGCAGAGGTCCAGTCCTCGTCGTCCAGCTCCAGTCCATCGGCAACCCAAGCCTCACGAAGGGCAGTCAGCAATCCCGAGCGGTCATTGATCAGTTTTTTGTAGATCAGTGAGATCGTGCTGTCCGGAACGTGTCCATCCAGCACTCTATCCTCCAGGGGGGAATACTCCGGGATGGATGCAACGTCCGGGAAGACGGAGCCCAGTGCATGACGGATCTGCAAATACCGAAAGTACTCCCTGTCATGCAACTGGAATTCCGTCTGCAGCATCTCGAACGTTTTAAATCCTCCCCTCGTCCAGAGATCCCCCACTTTGCTGATGCCTATCATGTCCCACTTCTCAAAGCCCTTCGAGGTCCACAGGGAGCCCAGCTGCTCGGACGCGTATAGTGGCGATGCCCGGGTCAAACGGTCCTTCCACCCCATCGCCACATTGGCCGCGTGCCACACTCGCACCATGACACGCGTGGGGCCGGTCAGCCGAGCGTCGGGCGCGCTGGAGTAGAGCGCTCGATTATAGTCCCCACCCGGGAGTAGCATCTTATCCATTGCGAATGCCGGGTTTAAGGCGGGCCCGTACAGGCCGTGATTAATAGCAGCCAGCTGGGAGGCCCAATAGTACCGTTTGATATCCGGGAGGGCGACCCCTCCGTCATACCATGGGAGCGTCAGCTTCGCCAGCGCGATACGCGGCCTCCCGTCCCAGAACAGGCGGCGCTGCAAACTCTCCACCTCACGGAAGTAGCGCGCTGGGACGAGGTCCATGGTGTTCTGCAAGGCGTACAGGAAACGCGGCAGAGACATCATCTTAAACAATGCCGCCCGGCCGAGCGGCGAGAGCGGTAAGCGCGGCCAGCGCGTGACATCTTCCTTCAGGCGCAGGAGGGGGGAAAGCAAGTTCCGATCATACCGGGCCTCCGGGTCCAGAGTAATGAAGACACCCAGGTACCGAAATCCCCGCGGGGCGATCTGGATCGGACAGCCCCGCGGGAGAATAGGAGCCTCCCCAGAGAGAACATACACACACGATTTAGCTCAGTTGATGACAAGGCCGGAGTTACGACCAAATGAATGCAAAACATCAACCAGTACTATCAGTGATTTACGTGGGGAAGCTAGGTACAGAAGGATGTCATCAGCGTATAGGGATACGCGGTCCTCATACTCAGGGGACCAACGGAGACCACGGATGGAAGGCTCCCACCGCAGCCACTCCGCCAGGGGCTCCAAGGCAAGCGCAAAAAGGAGCGGCGATAAGGGGCAACCCTGCCTCGTGCCCCGGCCCAGCTCGAACGGAGCCGATACTCTACCGTTCACCACCACCTGCGCCAATGGGCCCGAATACAGCAATTTGACCCAACTGATGAACCCAGCGCCAAAGCCAAACTTTGCAAGCATCGCCCAGATGTATGGCCATTCAAGCGTGTCAAACGCCATGGTGGCGTCCAAGGACGCCAAAATGGCCGGCTCCCGGATGTACTGAACACGTGCGAGCACCCCATGCAAACGCCGCAAGTTAAGGGCCGTGCTACGATGGGGAATAAAGCCGGACTGATCCTGGTGGACCAGTTCGCCCACCACGCCGACCAGCCTATTGGCCAGGACCTTGGCGAGAATTTTGGGCTCCGCGTTCAGTAGCGAAATGGGCCGATAGGATGTAACCCGGTCCCGAGGTCTCCCCTCCTTGTGGATAACCACGATTGTAGCCAGACGCTGGTCCAGCGGGAGGGAGCCCACCGAATGAGCCTCCAGGAACATCGATCGGAGATGTGGAGCCAGCGTATCCGGTCGCAACTTGTACAACTCGATGGGGAGACCATTAGGACCCATGGCCTTGCCGGAAGCGACCGAACGTATGGCGAGGGCGATTTCGTCGGAGGTTGGAGCGGCGTCCAACGACACTCTGTCCTCCTCCGAAAGGGAAGGCAGTGTGATATCCCTGAGCAGAGCACGGGAATCCTCTTCAGAGCGGGAAGACACCGGGGAATACACCCCACGGAAATAGTCCGCGAAGCAGGAGACAATTTCTTCCGGCTCAGTAACACACACACCATCTGTTTTCTCAATCAGCGGGACTACACGACTCGCTCTCTCCCTTTTGTCCAGCCACGCAATCAATTTACCAGCCTTATCACCCACATCATACAGTCTCCCCTGTTGCTCTCTACTGAGGCCCCTGGCCGCCTCCGTGACGAGGGCCCTATAGGCCGCTTGCTTGAGTTGGAGGACATGTAATACGGCATCCGTCACCCCACATTCTAGGTTACCCTCCAACTCGGCTATCTCAGCTTCCACCCGGGTCACCTCCTCCCGCTCGCGCCTCCGGGTGTGGGAAATGAGGGACAGGGCCTCTCCTCGTAGTACTGTCTTGAATGCCTCCCACAGTGAGACAGCCGACGGCACGGACCCCACATTCTCGTCAAAATAGCGCTGGAGGGATTTAATCAATTCAGCGCGAATGGTGGGGTCGCGCAGGTACCAGGGATTTATCGGGACCACCCTACCCTCACCCCTCGGAAAAAGATCCAGGTGTAACAGGAGCGGGGAATGGTCCGAGATACCCCGTGCCAAATGACGCACCTCTCCCACCCTCCCAACATATGCCGCCGGGACCAGGACATAATCTAGTCATGAGAGACTACCATGGGCCCCCGAATGGAAGGTATACTGTAACTGCGTGGGATGTTTTAAACGCCAGCAATCCACCAATCCCAAGGTGTCCAATAGACCAGATAGCCACGCTTGGGCCCGGGGGAGGTCCCTAGGGGGGTGACGATCCAGAGTCCCGGAAACCACCGCATTGAAATCCCCCCCCACCACCAGAATCCCCTCCGGAAGGTCAAGGAGGAGGCGCCCCAGGTCCGCAAAGGTAGTCGACTGCAGCCCCGGCGGGACGTATACTGATACAAAAACGACCACTTTGCCCTCCATCCTTCCCACCAAGACCGCATAACGTCCCCTGTCGTCATGGAGCACCTCATCAATCTCCAACGGGAGCGAGTTCTTAACCATGATGCCCACACCCCTTGAGCCAGACGTGAAGCCCGAATGGGCCACTATGCGATAGCCACGCCGATTCATGGCGCAGAAGGAATTGCCAATGAGGTGTGTCTCCTGCAGAAAAACTACATCGGGCGAGATTCGCTTCAAGAACTGCAGGACCACACATCGTTTTATCCTGTCCCCCAGTCCATTCACGTTCCAGGACAACAAAGTTAGTTCCCTACCCCCCATCGTAGACAGAAGCCACCATTTGTCCCCCGGAGAGCACTATAGAGCTAGCACAATAATACGTTTGCCTTGTGGTAAAAACGAACAACACCCCCCCATCCCTGCCCACCCGCCCCAACAAAACTCCCCCCTCCCTGCACCCCTGCATGAGCCCGAACAGCCCCCCCAACGTGCAGTGTGCCTGTCGCCCCATATATGTAGTAAAAAACTAGCTAAACCCCCTAGAGGAGGAAGGAGAACCCCCAGTAGACCCCACACAACCTCCATAGGAGGGGAAATTATACAGACAAACGCTTAATCGAGAGCGGCATCATTTTTGTCCAGAGTGAAGCAGAATATTACTCCCTCAGTCCCTATCCAGTGTGCCGTCTCCCCCCGCCGCCCCCCCCCCGCCCCCCAGATCACGATCTCCAGACAGAGTGTCCAGCCAGTCTCCGGCCGCTTCGGGACGGTCAAAAAAGTGCGTGCGACCCTCTACCTCCACTCGCAGCTTGGCGGGGAAGAGCATAGCGTATTTAAGGTTCAGGTCCCGAAGACGGCGCTTGACGCCTTGGAAGCTCAGTCTCTGCTTCTGGACCGCTGGGGTGAAATCAGGATAAAAGTTCACCTCCATGTTGTCAAGTTTAACCGGCCCATGCAGTCTGGAGGCTTGCAGGATAGCGTCTCTGTCCCGAAAGTTGAAAATCCGGGCAATGAGAGGCCGCGGGGGGGCTCCGACCTTCGGCCTTCCCCCGGGAACCCTGTGGGCCCGCTCCACCGCGAAGAATTTACTCAGCCCCCATGGCTGGAGATGGGTAGCGATCAGGTCCTCCACAAATAGGTCCGCCGCCGCTTCCTCCCGTCCCTCGGGCACCCCGATGATGCGAATGTTGTTCCTCCGGGCCCGACTCTCGGAGTCCTCCAGGCGCCGATCCATGAGGGCGCTCGCCTGACTAAGCCGGCGCACCTCCTTTTGTAGTGCCGCCACCTCAGTAGTGAGGCCCGATGCGGTGTGGGCCAAAGAATCAACTCGGTCGTTGGTCTTGGAAAGATCGGCCCTCACCAGGCCAACATCCACGAGGACCGAGTCAATCTTCTGTGCCAGTGTGTCGAACCGCTGGCCCACCGAGGCCTTCATCTCGGCAATGGCGCCCATGACATCACGCAGAGTCAGATCCGTGGGCAGGTCCGGGGCATCAGGAGGGCCCTCAGGGGATTTGTGCGGTCCGCCAGGAGATCCCTTCTGGAGGGTATAGCGGTCCATACTGTTGGCCTGATGGGTGGTGCCACGCCGGGTCGATTTGGTCTTTGCCCGGTCTCCATCTTGTTTCGTGGCCATGGCCACCAGTCCCCCGATCGCACCAGCCACGACGTGAAGAGCAGGCAATCCGGGCCACAAGCTCCGGGGGGGGCCACCTCAGATCGGCGGGGTGGGTCACAGCCGGCGGGCAGGCCGAGTCTCCCCGCGAGACCACACCAACACAAAGAGCCCCGTGACCCAACCCTGCAGAGACAGCAAGGGGGTGCGAAAGTGAAAGCGAAAGTGCGGGGTACGCGACTCGCCAGGCCCGGCCCGCCGCTGTTGTTCACTTTGTCACTGGGTCACCCCTCAGCGCAAATCCGGGGTCTGGCGAGGAGAAGGCCGCAGACTTCAATCGGTGCTCACTCCGGTGTCCGAGGTCCGATTTGACAACGGGAAACGGGTGCCACCTCAGCTCAGGCTCACCAACACATTCCCCTCGTCTGAGACAGGATAAATTCAGGATAGTCGTAGGAGGTTGCGGAGGTCCTCGGGAGCCTCGCACCTACGCGGCCATCTTGGTTGCGCGCTAGGCTCCTCCCCGTTATCATTCTTAAAGCACATTATTTCATGTCATTTGAAATACACCGGCTACCACATGAACGTTACAGAAAACTTAGTTTGGGACTATATTGATTCTTTCTAAATAAGCATTTTGAGCATTTCTAGAACCTCATTATGCAGGTATTTAACTCATATTCAAAGCACATTTGAATATTAGTGTCACAAACTCTCTATGTTAGCTGTATTTTATTTACTCACAATTATGTAAATATGTTCATGTGCAGTTATCATTGTTTTCTCTCTTTGTTTACGTTTTCGTATCATCATTTTAGAACACTACATGCTTTTACGATGCAGTATGAAATCTCACATTTTTCCACTTGGCCACTTAATGTGTCTCCATCAAGATTTCTTGTCACAATGATCCTTTAATGGTGAGAATTGATAGAGGCAAATTTCAGTTATCATTTACACTCTATCACAATAATTTTATTGATGATTTAGTCTTAACTTGGAGAAAGAACTGACATCTAGCTTCATGAAACTAATGGGGTTTTTAATAGAAAATGCTGAGAGCTAGGTTGCCAAATTATTGACTGAGATCCAGACACTGGAGAAGGAAATTAAGGATTTAAATTTGCCAGAGCCCACAAAGAAAAATTTGATATTTTGAATGAGATATTGGGTAAACATCAGTAAGACACAAAACAGAAGAAGGCCAAAAAAATTAAGAGAGATGAGGAGGACTATTGTAACGGTAGGGTCTTTCCTTTTTCCCAAAAATACAATCATCTTGTGAAAAATTATGTGGGTAACACGCCACAGGACCTTTCCTCAATAAGCCGTAGTTCCACCTCTTTGAGCATCCCCTCTGGCAGTAATGGAGCGATTGATGCAGAAGAAGGAACATCTAATCAGAACATAAGTGGGAATACTTTTTTAAGAGAAGTGCAGAGGATAAAGATAGGGAATCGAGAACAATCGGAAAGAACAGATGTGAGAAAACTAGAAGGGGGAAAAGAGGGGGAAGACTACGAAGGAGAACGGAGAGGGATGCAGACCAGATCTTGAGACAAGAAGAAGTAGAAAATGATTCTAATCAGGATGTATATATTATAAATTTGTCAGATGAAATATTAACCCCAGATATGCAATCACTTGTTAAAAGGGGGGTTGGGATTTTGTCCTGGGATGACAATTGATATCTGTAAACTTAAGACTGACCTTTAGAAATATGTAAGGAGTTTGAAACTGAAGAAATATTTTCAGATGAATCCACAGACCAATAAAGGAATGCAGACAAATATAATAAGTACTAGCTTTAGTGAGTCATCTATACAGGATATACATGATACAGTTACTCTTATGTCCATCTCAGATCTAGACGACAACCTAGTAACAATAGCCAGGGTTCTTGACGAACTGAATGTACAAATGGATCTTAGTATACATAGTGACCTAAACAACAAATCACTGTGTACGCTACAACTAACGAGTGGCAATAATATAGATATGTTTTACAGACTAGTTTGTGGGGATCTGGATAGGTTCAGTAAAAAAATTGGACATGTCAGGACAGGAGTAAGGATAATCTTGGCCCAGGAGAGAGAGTGGCTCTTAAAACCCTTCATGATAATTGACAATAAAGGAGGCCGATAAGGCAGGAAATATTGTAGTTGTGAACCGTCAGGACTATGAACCTGAAATATATTCACTGTTGAATGATGAGACTTGCTATGAGAAAGTAACCCCACATTTGAATTGACCAAAAGGATTATTCTGGCTTTGAAGAAATGTCATGACAATTATATACGTAACGATGATGAATATGTGTATTTATGTGTGGATCACCCCAGGTATCCATTTATTTATACTCTCCTGAAGGTGCATAAAGATCAGCCATTTCTACCAGGGACACCGATAATGTCAGGGAATGGGGGGCCAACAGAATATCTGTTGGAGTTTGTGGGTGGTTTTTTGCAACCCTTTGTTACGAATTTACCCTCACAGATTCAAAATACAAAGCATATACTTAGTATATTAAATTACATTATCTGGGAGCCAGGAATGCTGATGGTAACACTGGATGTCATGTCCTTAACTATGAGTATAAAACATAATAAAGGGATGACTGCATTACGTCACACTTTGAGTAATAGATCAGCAAGCTTATGGGAACATACTGAGATGTTGTTGTTGTTATCTATGACAGAACTGATGCTGAATAATAATATATTTTTGTTCAAAGATGAGTGGTACAGAAAATTGCAGGTAACGGCAATGGGTTTCAGAACCTCTGTCTGGGTGGATGGAGAAGGAGTGGATATGGGGCCAATGCCGAGTGGACTGGGGGTGCTTCATAGATGACTGTTCTATGATCTGGTGGGGGACTGTGGAACAACTAGAGTGCTTTTGCTTATATTTTAGTGATAATGATTCGAACATACATTTTACCCGTCAGTACAGTGAAGAGAAAATAGTGTTTTTGGATGTGGAACTTTACATCAAGCACAACAGCTTATAGAGTAGACTTTATCAAAAACCAATATCTTGTAATTCTATTTTACATGTCTCTTACGCATATCCCGAATTCCAGATTAATACTATCCCTTATGGGGAGATGATACGAGCGGGAAGGAATTGTAGTGATGAACTGGACTTTCAAATGTGTTACGAGATATGGAAATGAGATTACCAAGGAGAGGATATGACACATATGATATCAGAACTGCTAGAAATAAGATTGGGAGTGTGAGTTAGGAGAGTACTTTGAGTAGGACTAGACATGATTGGAGAAGTCCAGAAAGGTGAGGTTGATTACTGACTTTAGCTGGATCTTATTTTCATTTTGCAAGTGCCTTCAGAAACATTACCATCTTCTTCAAGCAGATAAGATGTAGCAGGATTGTATTTCTAACAGACGAGATATTACATTTCGAAAGGCTAAAACTCTTAAGAACCTAGGGGCATATTTACAAGGGCTTTATCTCCGCTTTTTTGGCTTAAAAAGCCAAGAAAGCGGAGATAAAAATATCGCCCTATTTACAAGAAGGTGCTAACATGCATAATCGCATGTTAGCACCCTTTTTCCCAACGCCTCCCTTTGCATCTCTAATGAGATGCAAAGTGGGCGTCACAGGGCGTTCCCCGGAAGGACTACCTTGCATATATTGCTGATGTTCACATCGCGATGTTTACAAGGCTGCCCACAGGATTTTAGCATGGGTTAGATTTTGGCGAAAACTGCGGTTTTCGCCAAAAACTAACATCTGCTAAAATCCAGACTTACCTATGCTTTACATAGGGGGTGGATTATGCTGATACAACCACAGGGTCGTATCAGCAAGGTTATCGCCGTTTTGCAGGGAACATCGCTGGAAAACCAGCGAAGTTCCCTGCAAAACGGCGATAACCTCGCTATATCTGGAATTTGTATCGCCCTGGAGAAACGCGCTGTTAATAACGCGCTATCAGGGCGATACATTCCAGAGATAGCCTGCAATAATACATTTATCGCTAAGCACGGCCAGCGATAATGGCCGTTGATAATATGCACCCTACTGTGCCCAATCTATCCTTCGCACAAATTGAGAAACAATGGATAACAGCACACAGTGGGTTTTTGCAAATGTGGCCACTGCGGTATGTGTCGACGGGCTCTAGATAAAACCAAGAAATTTAGCAATGGTGATACAGAGGAATATGATATACGATGCAATATAATTGTAATACTAAGTTTCTAGAATACATCATTGTTTGTAAGTGTGATTGTATATATGTTGGGAGCTCGATAAGGTACCTTGGAGAGAGGGTTGGAGAGCATGAGGGCATTGAAAATGAATGATGTAAGGTATCCAATTGCGGATGATGCTATGGAATTTACAGCACAGACACAACATTAGAACTTTTTTTTAAACTTGTTTTTATTGCAACGCTGCACAGATATCACATTACTTGTTAGCCATGCAATTTACAATTTATCAGCGGTAGGCTAATTATCAGGGTGTTATGTCACAGCGGTCTACTTGGGTGCCCATATGCTCCGCTCCGTAGCTTCATTGTTGGGCGCATAATAACTGTAAGGTATACAGGGCCGTTCTCGCAATGGAGAAATGTGCGCAGCAATACCTAATATAACTTGTAATAAGGAAATAAAAATAAAGACAAAGAGAACCCTGGCAGCGATTGGTGGCGGGAACCTATCCCTATCCTAAAGCAGGACTATCTAGCGGCAGGCAGAGATTTCAGAGGATACAGGGGTAGGCCCCTCAGCCCTCTTTAACTTTAAGTGTTTTGGAATAGACCATGTGATCAGGGACCCCAGAGGGGGTAACATAGAATTGAGCCTTAGACATAAGAAAGCAATGTGGCTCATGTGATTGAAGGAGGTCGAAAAGGGTTTAAACAAATATCACGAATTGCAATATTTCTTGGGGGATTGATATTGTATGTAACATTATATGTAACATGTCAGTGGCATATTGCTACCCCATCACGAGGTCAGAATGGGGTTGTGTATTATGGTGAATGTGGTTATAACTACACTTGTCAGAAATCATGATGATTATTGTCCACCCTATGACTAAAACAGTTTGGAGATTGTACTTATGTAAGTGTCTGGAGTACAGAGGAACTGTGGACTTAATGAAGAAGGTATACATTTCTGAATGGCTGAGTTTTTAGTGTTTTTTAAGATATAACAGCCCTAATGAAGTCATGAATACGTGTTGGCTAAACTGAAAGGAGTCAAGATGATACATTAATAACTATCAAGACTGAAAACAGTGATTGAAGACTGATTACATTACTTTTTGTTTATATTCTTGTGTGTGCTAAAGGCTATATTATGTTAGAAAGAAGTCATTAGCAAAGTTTTCGATTGACAAGGATACGATCCTGGTGCAGACATTTTTGTGATTACTAAGGTCTAGGGTCAGTATTTACCCACGATACTTAGGAGGTAGCGTTCACTTATGCATCACCCACTTTATCTCCTACTGAAGAGAAGTACTCTGCGATTGCGAATGAGGCACTATCTTTTGTATATGCACTAGAATATTTCTGAAAATATATTAGATGAGATGATTCACTCTTGGAAGTGTTCTCAAACCACTGACGAGATTACTCACTAATAGATTCATTATGGCATCAGTCAAAATTACTAGGTTATTAATGCATCTTCAGGCTTTGTAATATTTAGTAAAATATGTCCCTGGAGCTACATAACTGCTGATTTATTTTCAGTAGGATGTCACTGCCTATTGTAGAAGCAGATGAGGATGTATGCACGTACTTTAGCATCGAACAAAGCAAACACAAGGAGATGATGGACGGAGCGCTGAAACTTTTCAGACACTCACCCCAGTCACTGATCTGGGTTGAATCCATCATCAGTCTTTAGCTCACTTCGCCACCTCAGTTCAGAGCCAGCTATATGCAAATCAGTATTGACCCTGTGCCTCATGGGAACAGTCCAGCCCGAACTGCCAAGCCAGGTCTTCTCTGAACCGGAAACAAGCATCCTGGGACTGGTTTCTGGGTAACACCCTTCATCAGCTAGGCTAGCTTGAATCCAGTGGCAAAGTGAGCAAGGGACCCAAGTTTGGGCATACCCTGACCACTTAGGGTGAACAAAGCAAACACAAGGAGATGATGGATGGAGCGCTGAAACTTTTCAGACACTCACCCCAGTCACAGATCTGGGTTGAATCCATCATCATTCTTTAGCTCACTTTGCCACCTCAGTTCAGACCCAGCTATATGCAAATCAGTCTTGACCCTCTGCCTCATGGGAACAGTCCAGCCCGAACTACCAAGCCATGTCTTCGCTGAACCAGAAACAAGCATCCTGGGGCCAGTTTCTGGGTAACACCCTTCATCAGCCAGGCTAGCTTGAATCCCGTGGCAAAGTGAGCAAGGGACTGGTTTCTGGGTAACACCCTTCATCAGCCAGGCTAGCTTGAATCCAGTGACAAAGTGAGCAAGGGACCCACATCTGGGCATACCCTGCCAACTTAGGGCAAACATAAGCAAGCACAGGGAAATGATGGACGGAGCGCTGAAACCTTTCGGACACTCACCCCCAGTCAAAGATCTGGGTTGAATCCATCATCATTCTTTAGCTCACTTCGCCACCTCAGTTCAGACCCAGCTATATGCAAATCAGTCTTGACCCTTAGCCTCATGGGAACAGTCCAGCTCGAACTGCCGGACTCCCAGACTTTAGTATCACCTTGTTAGAGAAAAAATATTGATTTTCCTTACTGAGGCAAACCTACAGAAAATGACAACAAAATTTCATCGTGCACCTTGCACATGTGTATAAAAACAATACCAAGAACAAGTTAAGTTGAACCATGCAGCACCGTGAATATGTGAAGAATGGTAGAATCAATAAACAGTGATTTTGAGATGAATTTTATAACTAATTACTTATGTTTCTAACAAAGATGTCGTGAAAATGAAACATGAAAACTTAGCATTTCTTGCAGACTGACTTGATAACATATATCTGTGCAAAAATCTTAGGTTACATGTTAGAGCTTTGACATTTATAATATAAAAGCCTAATATTATGTAGATTCGAGATTTATGAAATTGATTTTGGTCAAATGACTTTAAAAAATATTTTACGTTACTACTTTGAGAATGCAGTAGAAGGCCATAATGACAATGGCATATTTATGTGTATTAATCATTGACAAACATTACATAACGCTTATATATGATATATTAGAGTGATTTTATAATGCTTTTTAACATTAACTAGGGGTTTTACACTAAATGAAGTATGAGTTTAAAAGATGTTTGTATTAACTTTCTCTTTAGGCTGTGTCATTTCTATGGCCTGATGCAATGAACTTTGACATGTTTGCTTATTTGTTCTGATCATGCCAAATTCCATAAAGAACAAACTGGACACCTCTCCTTAATTCTTCTGAGTGTGGATTTCATGAGAACCTAACTTTTTGACCGTGTCCATGGACAAGCCACAATGTTAAAGCTTTTTGTTGACAAATCTGTGAGGATGCAATGTACTGTTCTTCTCTTGATTCATATGGGAAAATATCCTGGCTTATCAATTTGTACCTGCTAAACGAAAGAGTGATCACATGGGATCATTCCACAGTGGACTTACAACAACGACATGATGACAAATTTGTACAATAAAGACTATTGGATTTAGCAGGAGTGGACTCCCTTGCTTCTTCGTATTCTCTTGACATTATCGGTTTTGGTTTTCTAAGGACTCAGCGATTCTCTTGAGAACTGTAGTTGTTGGCATTGTTCCATCACTTCCTTGACTCTATCCTGCCTGCTGAACTATATAGTTTTTGCTATTGCCTTATGCTAATGAACTTAACTGCTGGTCTATTTGGAGCTGTCTGGTGAGAAGCCAAACTTGAACTAAATGCTCCATTTCCCTATGCCTATACTTAAGGACTTTCCTCTAGCAAACTTTCATTTGAATCCTGTGTCCACTTTAAGAGATTTCTAATTGAACCATCCTTTACCTTGAAAACCATCCTTTGCATTCTTTGATTTGATTGAATAAATATTTAGATTTTTTCTGCATGCATTAGTATGCATGACAGAATTTCTAAAGATGTTACTTGTATTAATTTTTAATCTCTAATACAATAATTCATTCATTTCAAAGATCTGTTGTGAGTAATTTATTTGAGATTCAATGTTCTTTCTTTCAAACTGTGCTTGGAAGTTTGCTAGCCATTAATGGCTCTCATTATGTAGACCAGCAGTGGGTTACCCTGATTCCCCCCTTTACTAAGATGAAGAAATGTCAATCAGGGGACCAATGCTTCTGTGGTAAAGTATAGCAAGAAGATTGTGAAAATTTAGCACTCCTATGGTCCAGTGCTGGATGACTGTTTTATTTAACAAGTGCTTGTGCTCCCACAACATATACATCTAATATTCAGGAAGGTGAGTAAGCCATTTCTGAAGTTGAGTGGTGTGGGGTGTATGAAACTAACAACCTGATAAAGGCGGGGAAAAGTTGCCTGGAAGGTGGATGAAGTGGAATATGAAGATTGAATTCTAATTTCAGAAGGTATTGAGAAGTCAGAAATTAACTGGGTGAGGATGGCTGTTTTTTTATTGAGAAGCAATAGAATAATTTCACCAACAAAATAGAGATGAAATCATAGCTTTATGTCATGAGGGTCATATGTGATTCGTCAGAATGAAGAGGAGAACTGAAGAGTTATATTGGTGGCCTAATATTCATGTGGAAGCAGAGAGGATGGTGAGAAATTGTGTGGAGTGTGAAAATGTTGAAAAACCCCAGAAAATCTTGAGGCCTCCTCTTTAGCCCTTAGATTTTTTTGCTGTCCCATAGGAAGATGAAACTTTGGACTTGATGGGGCACATATATTTTGTGAAAATGATACATACAGATACATAATTGTGTTGACTGACTTATTTTCTAAGTGGGTTGAAATTGAGATGTTTGACGAAATCAGCACAAAAAACATTATACATTTCTTAATGGAATTTTTATCAGAAAGGGGCTACCCAATTTAACTGATAATGGTGTACAATTTAAAGCCCATGAGATCCTGGAATTTTGATGTCCATTGCATAGACAGATGGGAAGGTGGTGGATGAACCGGGCGGCAACAGGTAGCTGCTCCTGTGACCACACACTGTTCGGTTGAATAAAATCTATTTCTACACATTTATGTGGAGGGGTAATCATTATACCCATTCCAGATCTTTCACTGTTTCCCCTCTTGCTAGGTTTGTGATTTGTCTGATGAAGACTTGCACAGCTGGTGCTTGTGCGCTGCTCCTTATCTGAATTGTGCAAGGTTACACTGAGCATTAGTTTTACAATGGATCGTCGCCATCTTCTTTTGTGTATGTGGCACTTAATTGTACAAATGCGAAAACTCCCGATACAAATGCTAGCAGACTGATTATACAGAGACTGGCAATGCCAGCAGTAAAAGAGCTTCACGAAACAACACCGCCGTATGACTGTTGCCATAAAAGAAACATCCTGATATATAACACTCGCTGGCACAGCCATATGCCATCACAGCCCAGTAAACTCTTTAATGTCGCAATTTCTAGACAATGCAGGAATGAAAGCCAGGGTGAGTTCATCTGGGCAGTTAATATGTAACTTGCAGGCTGTACCCTTATATGAATGCAAGATCACAAGTCGCATTAACTCTCTGGGCATCTTGCCAGATTGCCTTGTGGCTCTTGTTCAAACATGATTCAGAAAGGTCAGAATGCGGAACACAGTTGGCCTGTTATATAATGTGATTTTAAAACCCTGTTTTACTTGAAAAGGAGGACAAGGAGCTTCCAGCAGGTGATTTGCTGCTGCCCTGATCAGACAAAGTCTCTCTTTTGTTAGTGACTTCGCTCCAGCACTTCTCACCCGTAGTAAAATGTTTTATGTTCATGGCTGTGCTTGTGCCCATGGATGGGCTTACGTAACTGTCAATATGACATTACACAATTTAACAGTTCGTAATGTTGACCAACAAGGGAAACTGGCTGACCTTTTGCTAACTGCTGCAGCCAAGAGGGTCCCGTTGAAAGCAGGTGAGCGATGACGTGTAGAGCTGACTTCGAAATGACCATTTTAACCTGTGTCGTCCCGGTTCAGTGAACAATCTTTGGTAAAATAAGCCCGAGTTCATACTGTAAAAGGTGTACGTTGATTTTATTAATTTTTAAATGTAACCTATGGGCTATGCACAGTAGAATGCACTTGTCACAGCCCATTTTAGGAATGTTTAGCAGTCAGAGTAGAGTGCTGAATGGTCTGCATTTTCAGCGTTAGGCTGTCAAAGAGAACTGGTACTACATAAGACAAACAAAAGTACGGATTTCTTAAAGTGTTAGTACTATACATAGTCTTTCGACATATTGTATTTTAGAGTGGCACATTTCCTACCTATATTTTCATCTGATAGTGTTCAAACCCATCTCATTACTGCACAGCTTATCAGAATATATTGTTATGCATGGGACAGAGCTCTGTTTTAGCTTGTTTACCTCATCCAAACAGGGCGCCTTTAGGAGTGGGCCAGAAAAAGTAATAATATTTTCTCCCACCATTAACGTGGGTCTCAGCAGTTACAAGAGGGAAGGAAAACTTTAATCTTAATATACTTTTTTGTTTTGTTTTGTTTTTTTACAACATATAACATATAACATGTGATCGTCAACGCTTTGTTCTTATAGGGCAGCCAACACTGGCTGTGTTATCTGTAGTACATTTTCGGTAGCTTGGCTGCCCCCCATCCACTGTCACCGTATGGGAAAGAGAGAGGGAAAAGGGCAAAGATAGGAGTTAGGGTAGAGAGAGAAATAGATAGCATGCCAGAAGTTTCCTATTTTCCTCGCTAGTGTCTTGATCTCGTGAGGGTGTGCCTTTGGGACAGTGATAGATAAACTTTAGATGAAAAAGTTACTTGCCTTCAGTTCAACTATTTCTGGTGGGCATATAATCTTCTTGCAAATTCCTCAACATATGAACTCAGATTGATCAGGAAAACATTTACCCAGCAATATCTCTCTGGCACTGCCAAGTGACTCCATGGGGCTTCAGCTATGAATCTGCTTCCAGATATGATAACAGTAGTGGATATAAAGCACCATTCAGCATGCTGGTGTCAGTTTCAGAAACTATTTCCATGAGGACTAGAACCATGAGAGTATTAATGACTGTAACAAACGCAGCACATAATATGTTGGCATAACTTGGGTTCTTATTAAATGTGGCACTAACTCACAGAGCAGGAGAGAGGTGTGAAGAATCTTTGGGAATATTGTGTATCCACCAGAAATACCATTACTGAAGAAAGTCAGGTATCCTTTTCTTGTGATAATTACATCTTCCCACAGATTCATCACCTTATGAATAAGTCCCAAAGCAATATCTCCCTGTGACGTGGGATTGAGTAGTGGCATTTAACCAAGTCATGCAACAAGTATCTGTCATGGCATGCCTGAGACCTGAGACAGTAGTGCTTAGTGCACATATGTAATAATGACCACCTCATGACTGCAACAAGGACTTCTTGAGAGGTGTGGAGGCAACTATCCATTGTCCTGGTAGAATGGGCATGAATGCTCCCATGGCAAACATTTTTAGCCATGGCAGATCTTCATACAGAGGATGATGCAAATCTAGCTTTGGGTCACCACATTTTCTTTCTAAGCTCTGGCGAAGCCTGCAAAGGGGTGCTTATTCACTGTCACATGCAGTCAATGTAGTTGATAGTGCATCTCTGAGGTCCATTCTAGGCAGCCATTCTTCCTCCCTATTTGGATGAAAAGGAGGGAAGAAAGACGGAATGTTAATATAGTGGCACATATTAAAATGCAGATACCACCTTAGGTAACAAGAATGAGTAGGTACAAGGCCGGCTTTAGTACTGGTGGCGCCCTGTACGACACTGTTTGTTGGCACGCCCCCAACTACCACCTCCGCCACAGATTCCCTCACTACCACCATTTGATAGTGACCCTCAAGTCTCCATAACCACTGTCTCTTAGATTAATTTAGTTTTATAGCGCCACTCATAACAGTTTTAGATGTCAGAACACTTTGCATCACACACACATTGCACAGAGACAATCATACATGTGTAAATGAGTGTATAGGAAATGTTACATAAGACAGAGTCCTACAAGGTTTAGGAGTCAAATGTCATCCATTCTGGTAGGCAGTATAGTTTAAGAGTCCTTGGTCTGGGAAAACACAGATTCAGAATTTAAAATGTTACACCAATGTTAGGGGTTTTCTTTATTAACAAGAATTGATTTCTACCTAAATGAACCCTTTTTACAATATTAGGATAACGAAAGACTGGGCAAAAAAACACATAGCTCTAATACATTCCTTGCAGTCTGCATGCAGCTCTTTGATTGCAGTTAATATATTAGGATTTTAACTGCAAGTCACAAAAGGATCTCTCCAACAAACCCGTTGACCAATTTACATTATATGCACTTTGTGATCTGAATGGGACACGTTCTTTGCAGCAGGGTTAACTCTGCACTGCGAGTCAACATTTCTTTGAAAAAACTCCGGTCTCTCTCCAGGAAGAACATTAATCAAATTAGTTATCTTGACATTTTTATTGCTGGAACTAGGAAGGTGGCATCAGGTGCTTTTAAAACAATAAACATGGTGCCCCCACCCCAAGTCAGCGTCCGGTGCGATGGCACAGGTCGCACCTCCCTAGAGCATACCCAGAGTAGGTACAGCTTATCTGGGTAGACAAATGGGAAAAGTGAAAAAACTGAAGCAGCCCAAAGTTCTCTGACACCATTCTCAGAAGTTGTTATTGTCATCAACAAAATCAAAATCAATTTTTGCGTGTTGTAATTCTTTATTAACAATTCTTTAAGAGATAACATCTTGAGAGCAACAGCATCGGCCACACAAATAGAATGGCCGCAGGAAATAGTTCAACGAGAACTTGTATGGCGTGTGCCTCTTGGGAACTGAAACAAGTATCTAAAGGGTAATGGGGTGGGGAAGTCACTGAGGAGGCAGGCATGCCTGTGTCATGGGAGGCATGTCGGTTTTAGCGTTTCAGGTGGTGGCGTACTCTGGTCTGGCGCGGCGTGGGTAGGAGTGGAGGAGGGGGAGTTCTGAAATATTGGCAGCAGCATAAGTCGCCCTGAAGACTGTGATTTCTTACATAATGCTACGGCCGGACCAGCCCCTAAGTACAGAGGGGTTGTATGTGAGAAGTGATGGAGGAGAATGCCCCTTCTATGTGCCAGTTTGTAGCATGAGGGGGGACTCACCGCTGCTCTAAAGTGGCGTAGGCAGTACTTGGGGGGGGCAGGGATATGGGGGGAGGGTGTTGTATGTCGTCTTCTTCTGGGGATTCCCATCCTGGTACCCGGATGGAGCTTAGTTAATATTCGCCTGTGCCAGAAGGGGAGGTTAGTGGGGGAGGGGGAAGTCGGGTTGCGGGAGGTACGGTCGCAGGGAAGAATGAGGGTAGGGAAGGGTGGAGGGATAGTGGGGCCAACAAAATCATTTTTAAGGTAAGAAGTAAAACCAGACTCCTTTTCATCTGCTCAAATTGAGTTGCCAATAAGAACGTTAACACAATATTAAAATCTCAATGAGGATCAATAAACTGGGACTGGGAAGAAAAGAGTAAACCAAACATTATAGAAAAAGCACCAATAGTAGCGACCTAACCATTAACTGCAATCATTGCCCAATGCTGCTGTGCAAAGGAGTACCCAAATGGTAGGGCGTCACCAGCGGCGGCTCCTCCACTATGGCGGAGGAGCATGCCCCCCCCCAAAAACAGCAGAAAAGGAAAAAAGAAATGACTCTCTTTTTATTTCTCCTTTCCTGCCGAGTCTTGAGGCGGCGCCTGGGGGTAACTACACTGAGGGGAGCGGTAGTGCACTCCCTTCGCTGCACATGATGGTTTGGCTGGCCTGAGATGGCCGGTCAAATCTTCATGTGCAGTGAAGGGAGTGCACACCCCACTCCCCTCATTGCCTGTCCTCTCTGGCCCCACCCCCAAGACTTGGCACAAGGAAACTAAAACCATAATAAAATGGGATTTAAACCCATTTTATTATCGTTTTATTTTTCATGTTTTGGAGGGTGCTGGTGGGGGGCGATGCTCCTCCTCTGCCTTAGCGGATGAGCTGAACCTACAATCTGAGCCCAAAATAACTAAGATTTTGTATTCTGGTTGTGGCACATTTTGGCACAGCCACAATGCAAAATGCTGCTAGACATTTACAATGCCACGCAAGGGCTGATTTGCGTAGCTTAGCATGCCATTGTGTAAAAAAAGTAACACAATGCAGCACTTTGCTCTCTGTTGCGTTATATTGCAACTATCACAACAGACCCTTTTGAACAAACCAACATAACCAAGTAAAAATTAAAAACAAATGCAATGGCATGTATTGATTAAAAACAGAAGTTAGTGCTTATTCCTGTGAAGTGTTAATGATTAGTGCAACAGCTCAGTAAATTATGCAGGAAACTGTTCACCGGCCAATCATGGAAATCAACAAATTCACTCCACCCTGCCAAGAGTACTCTCTTTCCGAATCTCCTTGCAAGCTGATGATTCAGGTCGGTCCCCTTGTTGACTGCTTCATTTTTACAGTGACATAAGCTGGATCCAACGTAGGTTGTTTAGTTTGGGCACCATGAGTCCATGGAAGTGGGTCACAGGAGCATAATGGTATCCAGCTCAGCAAAGAAGGAGCATACATGATTCAAGGTGTCCCTACACTCCAATCGACTAAAAAGAGCTCACTAACTATGCAAGTATCTAATGTGTGTGTGTGTGTGTGTGCGTGTGCGTGTACGTGTGTGTGTGTGTGTGAAATAGCAGTTAGACACAATGAAGTTTATGTTTGCTATATTCACAAAACAGGCATAAACATATAAGAACTACATGATATCCCACAGTGCAGCGGAAGCAGTGTAGAACAGTGTCCCATAGCGACACTCGAAGTGAAGTTATACCACCAAGGTTAAATTGTAAGTGGATTAATAATTAATTACAATTAAGAGAGGAATATAATGTATGACTCACCCCAGCGGCCACTTCCTGTCCCTCCACATCTGCTGGTTGTTGATTTTGTTCTGCTCCTATTATAAAGAAAATACATACATTTGTAGTACCACTCAAAAATTCAAAGTGGTTGTTGGGTGGGATATGTTGGAGAACGGTAATTTCATTTCTAGTATGTGTTCTGTTGGATTTGGAGAGTAGCTGGGTGTGTTGTGGGTGATGTGGATGCGATTTGTTGGGGAAGGGTTATAACTGTGTTTTTGTTGGACTTAGAGAGGGGTGTGGCCATTTAGGATGGTGCGGTTTAGATGTTGTGTGTTAGTCTTAAATACATATATTGCTGTCTACATAATGGACTCTTTGTTTATATTTAGTGTTAGGGATCTGCTTGAAGTTAATATTTGTTAAGCAATAGCATTAAGAGTGAAGTAGGGAAGGTCCACCTAAAGAAAAGAGGACCCAACCTGGCCCATTAGAAAAGAACAAAGATGTTTGTTTACTCCAACCCTACACTTGAGTTCCCTTCACAGGCCACTCTCAATGCGTTTTTTAAAATGTATTTATCTTTTAACGAAACACCATACATCCATAGACACATTCTGTTTTCACATGATTTGGGTTCTGATATTGTACATTATTCTCTAAGGTGCTGTCATATACCTCCTTTTCAGTAACATACATTTCTGGGGACCGTTATACATTATAATTCTAAATTACTTCCTGCAGCTTACTTCTTTTTCACCTACGCGTCTTCATCCTACATAGTATGTTGATGTCATGTGTGGAACTCAATTGCTTTCACCATGATCTTTTAATCTCCCATCCGTTCCTTGTTTTCATGTTTTACTTTGCTTCTCTTCCCTTCCCACTCAAGGATCCCCATCGCCTGCTTGGTGTATTACATTCTCCCATTCTCCCACCGCTTCCCCTGTGTCCTTCCCCATCATGTACTTTTGATATGGTCCCCAGAAATATTTTGGGCAGGTTTGAGGTGGTAATAGCTCACTGTACACATCTGACTGCATATTGTAGTACATCATGTCTGCATGTCACTCTACTATTGTAGGGTCTGGGCCCCTCGCCCAACGCATAGATATCCTGCATTTGGCCAGAAGCAGACCAATGGATACCAGTTTCCTATTAACTGTGTCCAACCCCTTGTCATATCCCAGTAGAGCAAGCATTGGGTCTATTGCTAGAGCGGAGCCAATACTGTTCTCTAGTTCTCTGAGTACTGTACCCCAAAAAACAGCTATTTCCGGACAGTGCCACGTCACATGTATAAAGTCAGCCACGTGTTCTCTGCACCTGGGGCAATCTGCTGTTTTATTTCCGGAGAGTAGTATACTCTGTTGATGTATTTAAAATCTAAAAGCCCGTGTCTTCCATTTAGCGATACTGCCTTGGTCACTTAGCAGCAATATCTCCAACACTTATCATCCATTGTTCCATTTAGATCCCTCTGCCACTCTAGGTGTGCCTTTGTGACCCCGGGTCCACGTGCCTCCTGTGCAAGTGCATAAAACCGGGCTAATAATCTTGAGGGGGAACTTGCCTGTATCACAGCCGTTAGTGTTGCAACATCCGGGGGCTCCTGCATTTCCTCCCCCATAAGCTCCTGCAGTGCGTTCCGTACTCTGTAGTATTGGAAGCGTGCTAGGGGTCCCCGTGATGTTTCAATATCTTGCATAGAGTACCATTGTCTTAGTACACCCATTCCGGAATAGTTCATCTGTTTTGGTGATCCGCAAGTCTCGGAGTGTTTGTACTACACCTTTCTCTTGGCTCAACGGGAACCAAGTGCACCATTCTATCGATATGTGTGGGGTGTATAGTATGGAGCCAGCCTGATACTCTAGTAATTGTCGCCAAGAGTGAATTATGGTGTTTAGTGAGTCATGTACTCCATGGCACCGAGATGGATTGCGAAACTAAGTGCGGGGAAGTGTATGCAGTATTTCTCTTTCTGTGTGTAAATGAGGTAAATCCTGTGAGCCGTGGATCCAGAAAAAGGCTGGGATACTTTGTGCTGCCCTATAATATAGTTCTAGATCTGGTGCCTTTAGCCCTCCCATGTCATACGGCAGGACCAATATCTTCCATGTAACCCTGGGCTGTTTTCCTACCCAAGCTAGTCTGAGCAGCAGCAATTGTAATATACAGAAGAGAGAACAAGGGAGCAATATTGGAATATTTTCAAATAAGAATAGAAATCTTGGGAGCACTACCATCTTCATGATCACTATGTGTCCCGCTAGAGAAAGCAGTAATTTAATCCAGTGTTCAATGTCCTCTCCTAGTTTGTGTATTGCTGTCCCATAGTTGTCTCTAATGACCTGTTCCGGGTCAGTGTGTATCTGTAGCCTAAAATGCCTGACTGGGTCTATTGTTCAGCGTAAGGAGAACTCCTGCGTTATTTTTGTTGTACTAGGGGTGAGTGGAAATATGATGGATTCATCCCAGTTGATTTGGAGGCCAGATAGACCTCCAAATCTACCCACCTCCCGTAGTGCTTGTGATAGATTTCTCTCAGGATCACAAATATATAACAATGTGTCATCGGAATATGCTGATATTATAAGATTATAGCCAGGGAAGCGAATGCCTTTGTGTCCATGGTACTCTCATAAGGCACAAGCCAGGGGTTCTGCCACTATGGCATAAAATAATGGAGATAAGGGGCAACCTTGCCTGGTGCCTCTTGTAATCTCAATCGGTGCGGTCACTGTATTGCCTAATCTGACTCTAGTTGTTGGACTATTATAAAGTACTTCTATGAGTTTCAGAAATATCTCCCCCACTCCAATTCTGTGGAGAACAGCCTTCAGAAAGGCCCATTCTACTGAATCGATCGCTTTTCTGCATTGAGGAACACCGCAATAGCCCTCACATTTGGATCTGTATGGCCACTCTCAACGCGTGCTTCTACTCTGCTTACAACCAATGTGACAACTCTGACCATGCCCATTTCCGAAATAAACATTTCCCTCATGACTTCTTTTGACACGAGCGCTAATCAACACCTTCCATTCGTAAATAGATTTGTACTAAGTAATAGTAAGTACCCATGAATTTAGATGCCATATTAAAATGCCGCCCAAAAAACCCAACCCTTGCCCTACTTCAGCAAGGTTGCCAGTTGCCTCATCAATACCGGTGAGCAGCCATCGCTGCAAGAATCATGATCTCCTTCTCTGCTCAATCAAATACCTCTGCTGACCAGATCAGTGATTAGACTTGGGCAAAACCTGGGCAAAGACTCAGGAGAGCTGAACGAGGTGGGCATTGGCAAATCCAAAATGCAACACAAAAGCCAGACTCATATGTCACAGGGCTTAACTGAGATCAAACATTCTATTTTTTTTTAAATACAAAGGTAGTTAATTTATAACTGATATATATAAGTTATAATCCAGCAGTGGGCAAAGTATGAATTATTGTTACACTTGCTGACAGGTCAGGATGTTTCGGACTGCATTACAATTCAATCATGCAACTTTGCCAATTAGATTCTCTATGTGGTGTAAAGGAAAACCTAAAAGCAAAGTACAGAATACTTGTGTGGGCGATTTCGCATTTTTAACCCTCATTCTACAGAGGTTTAGTGTCAAATACTCAATGGGTGAGTAGGGAGAAATTAGGGAAAACTTGAGAGAGAGATAGACACAATACCCAGAAAATAATAATCCTTTGGGCATTGCATATCTGCCTTGGTAGGAAGATGACAATTGACACCATTCAAATATTTCACAGCCCACAAACTCACAAATTAGTTAGCTAGAATGCAAAATAGGGAGGAAATGTACAACTCAAAATTATTTGCAATATAGAAAATTGTTACTGCGTAAAAATAGTGCAACTGCATTTTTGAATTGTCCATCATGGTATCAGGACTGACCCACAGTGCTGAAGTGCCTTAAAGTTTTCTTTGCAGAAAACTTGTTCAATGAGAAAAGAAAAAGACATGGTTTGAGATTCAATGTAAATAGAGTCCTAAAGGTCTCAGAACCAAAGGAATGATAGACTGTGACGCATTACCAAGAATAAGAACATTTAACTAAAGGCCAATCTAGTACTGTAGTGTAGTTCCTATATCCTTGATAGGCTCTGCGCATTGGAATAATTTATACTATAGTTTTGACATAGGACTGAGGTCAGTATGTCTCTATCGAGTACATTAAACTTAATTACTTGTGTGTGCCAGCTAACTCAGAGGTCACTAGAAAACTTCTCGAATAAACAAGAAGGGATTAGTTTCTGACAACCGCATAAACATGACAACTTTGTTTCCCTTAGAATCGGAACAATCTCAGAATCGTGGAAACAATAGATAACAGTTTCACTCAGTCAATCGTGCATGCTTCGTTTCTACAGAGTTACACAGAAATAGATAGACGGGCGTTTCAATATAAAGGGTTTATTGAACAGTCTTATTTCTCGTGCAAGAGATATGAACTGCTACAATCATAAGACAGAATGCAAAGTATAATATGTACAGCGTTAGCAGTAAGATAAAATAATACTGCAATAGCATTGTTTGTAGCTATGACAGATATTCATTAAAATACATACATAAATAACACAGGCTAAAATGTTAATACTCATCTGATGCTTCTAGCTAGTTCTAACCCAGTTTACCTAACCTAAGTGTAGTACGAGGTAAGAAGTAGGTGCTGTTTGTCTATAGTCTAGTTTAGCTATAGTTGCCAAGATTTGCCAAAAGTCCCTCTAGGTTCTAGTCCGCTCCATACCTTAGAATGAGTGAGGTTGGAATCTCTTTCCGAGTCTCGATCTCAAACACCCCGCAAGGGGAGTCAGAAACACTAGAGCTGGATTCTCTAAGAGGAGGATGACAGCGTCTGGTCAGTGCGTCAGGCGGGGACTTGACTTCCTTCCGAACTTGCTGTGGCGAGTTGCTTCGTGCAAGTAGGCAGCCGAACCGTGGTTTGCCATGGTAAGTGACGGTATATTTATACCTTGAAGGTGTTTAGGAATGCCAGTATTGACGTAAAAGTCGGGCAGAAGAACGTCATGAATGAACCCCAAAGGAATAGATGTTCATGCATAATAAATGAGTTCTTGGAGAAATCAATATCCAAGCAAGGGGAAGTCATAAAGGCATAAGAGTCTGGTTTTTCAAGAACTCGTTGTGACGTAGATGAACGGATGTAGGTGGCCTTGCCTGCATTTGGTTAGCATGGATAATGCCTAAATAAGGGTAGGATTTCTATGCCTAAATATGGGCAGTGGAAATTGTGCCTATATAAGGACATAAATCGGGAAACCTCTATACTGTATCTAAATCGACACACAAAAGTATCACCTGAATACATGCATCGTCGTGTCGCCTGCATGACTGATCACACAAACATTTACAAAGTATCTTTAGCCAAGTCCCTCATGTGCGCTACATAAATCACTTTGGGGCACATGCATCAAGGTATGATTTTGCAAGTCCTTAATGCGATTTTTAAGAAATCGCAATTAAGGACTCGCAAAAGCCTATGCATGTAAGAATCGCTATAAAAATAGCGATTCCTAAACATTCCTTAATTGCGACTCGCAATTAAGAAATGGTTTCCCATTCATTCCTATGGGACTATAGGCCCATAGGAATGAATGGGAAATTCCGCGTGCAATTTCAAGGGTGCAAGGGTGTCTAAAGGACACCCTGTTGCACCCCTGAAACTGTGATGTGCAACCATGTTGCACACGTGTGCAACATGAAACTTTGAAAAATGCACTTTTCAAAGTTTTTGCAAATTACCGACCAGTTGAATTGCTCAGTAATTTGCGGACCCAAATAGCAAAATCGCTATTTCAAAGTGCTTCTTGCATTGCATTTAAGGAATCACAAATTGCATTTCCTTAACTGCAATCGCAATTTGGGAAATTGCAAAAAACTGCGATTACCGAAATTGCGCATCCCAAATGGTTTCATGCATCGCAAAAGGAGATTTTGCGATGGCAAACGGCCGATTTTTGCGAATCGCTCTGTTTGCGATCGCAAAATCCCTTGATGCATGTGTCCCTTAATATTTGATTCTTAACCCACTAGTCACCAGTAGTCCAAATAAAGGAGCTATTTCTGGTCCAGAGGGGTGCACTTCTATTTTACTAAGATTGTTGTGAACCACATTTGCAGATTTTATTTGATTTTGAAAAGATGTGAGACTTAGAATCAATTTAAACTGAGGGGTCTCAGACGAACCAGGAAATGATTAAGTGGGGCAGATTCACTTGTGTGCCGTCAAATAATGGCCAATCAAGTACCACCTCAAAGACACATAGAAGTACATGCCCAAAATGATCATCAAAACAATAGAAAAGAAGGTTTAGCAAAGCCCCTCACATGCATTACATTAATCATTTAATATTCAATAAGTATTCCTATTCTCCTGTTTCTATCCTCTCTTTTTCCCTCACAGTCACACACACAAGTAGTACATTTCCCACTTCAATGAGTGCAGAACATGGATACTAAACAATAGGGGTGGATGGCATCTAGCTCTCTACGGAAATGGCAGTGTCCATGCAGAAGCACTTGTTCATTGCAAAGGCTGTGGCTGACTTTAAGATTGAATTAGTTGTGTTTGTATATTTATGATTGGGCTAAAATGATTATCTCTCTTTGCCTTGCATGCTGAGCACAAGTCTGTGTTTTTTATTAACATATGGCACACCAAATATATTAATACATATATGTTTTGTTCAGTTGAAGCTGTCTTTTTTTACCAGCAGATATTTTACCAGTAGCCCAGCAGCTAGAGATCATCTTCATACTCATGATCATCCAACTCGGGCACAGATTTACTTAAACTTTCCACCGGGTTTGCCTCACTTTTGTGACTCAAACCCAGCACAAAGCATTGGAGTGGGATTTATTATCCGAAGCTAAGCAGGATTTGCTTGGAAAGTATCCTGAAGTAACGAAAAGTTGCACTGTGCCCTACTATGCTTCAAGGGGCCATTCCATGGGACTTTCAATGCAATCATCCAGGAGTTTTGATGCAGCCCCCTTTCTACTAATAGTCATAGATAAAGATTTGCTCCAATAAGCCTCTTTGAGGTAGGCAAAACGAGAAGAAATTTTTCATTTCTCCTTATTTTTTCAACTTTGTGTTGGAAAGCATCCCAATGTAACACAAATGTGTACCGTGAGCTACTTTGCATCAAGGGGTTATTCCATGGGTGGTACATGGACATTGTCATGCAAACACCCATGGGTTTTGACGCAGATTCATAGATACTAAAATTTGTAGACAGGGATTTGCGCCAAAACCTTACACCTCCTCGAGGGAGGCGTAACAAGGAGAAATGTTTCAACTTCTTCCTATTTTTCCAACTTTGCATGTGTGCTACATTTTACAGCACACATTCACAATGGGGAAATTATTAAATGGTTGCTTTTGTTATGGAAGGGTCCCCTTCCAGTATAAGACCGATGCTTTAAAGAATGGCCATACCTTTACCCTATGGTGTAAGGATGAGTGCATTGTAGCATGGCAGTCAACAGTGTACCAACGCTTGGGGAGAGGAACAAATACATGAGTGCATTTTTTCTCTCTTCCTTTGATGCAAGACAGCACAGCCCCCTTGGTTAGGAAATCTGGAAATGCGATGCAGCGCGCACTACGAAATTCGTTTTATTTATTTTATTGTTTACTTACCTGCAATTATCCATATTCCGGTTCTCGCTTGCGACCGACTGGCCGGCTTGCTTCTTCTTTGCGACCTTCTCTGTGCGACCGTCTGGCAGGTCGGCTTTCCCTTTGCGACCGTCGGGCCGGTCTGTGTCCTTGCGTGCATCCTACTGCGCTCTTCGTTTGCTTCACTGTTCACGCTTGCTGCGCATTCTCGTCTGTCTTCCCCTCTTGGAGCTGTAGCCGCTGTTCCTGTGCGGCTGCGCACTCGCTTGGTGTTGGGTTCCTGAACCTCCCTTGTTTTTCTGATGGTGCTCCTGACCTTTTCCTTCTGCTGCAGAGACAACCTGTGGCCACCAGGTACCGCTGCACCTTCAGTCTCAGCTTTGTTCAGGGCTTCGGGTAACCTGCACAAACACTCCTTCTACCTGCTCCAGGTCACCCCGTTTGCGCGCTTGTGACTGCACCCTTTGTTTCTCCTTGGGGTTCCGCTTACTGTATTACTAGGTACTTGATTACTGCCTTTTCACAATAGCCCAACCCCGTTGTGGGGGGTTATCTGACCCTTCACAGGCACTTTTTGCGCTGTCCTCATTTAGTGCCTTTAGAACATTCCTTGTGCGATGCTGCGGCCTTACTTCGCTGTACACTTTTGCCTTATAGCGCCGAGCGGGGTGTGAGTCACTGTGCTTCTGGCCCCACCAAGGAGTCGGCCTTATTGTCGCTGACCGCTCCGGTCGGCCGCACGCTCTTTTCCTCGCGGGGGTGGGGGATGGGCGCTGCCTGTCTTCTTCGTGGGGTGGCGGTGAAAAGCACTGCAAGTCTTCCTCGTAGGGGTGGGGGAGTGACTAGCTACTCCACTCCCCGTCCTCCCGCAGCCGGAAACCTTCCCCTACTGAGGTGGGATGGGCTCCCGCGGACCTCCGCTGGAGGTCGCTCTCCTCGCACTGCGGTCCTCCCCAACTCCTTCCGTCTGTGGGCTCACCTCATGCCCGGCATGGCATTATGACCGATGCGGGTAGGCTCTGCTCGGTTTGCTCTTGAGTCAGGCTTCTGTATGCGGGTGACGGGGACATGCCGCCGGCTCCAGGACTCGCAGTTTGGCTCTCACTCTCCGTGTGTCGCCGCTCACTCGCGGGCACTCCAGGTGCGTGGTGGGCTCCTGATCACCTTCTACTTTCCTCGGGGCTCTTCTCATGCCCGCAGGCCACTGGGTGCATTCACTCAGTCGCGTCTGGTGGGCACCGAACACCATGGGTACTGCCAGTCTTCCAGGGTTAGGCTACACTTCTCCCACCTGGACCCGGGGAAGCAGTCACCACTGCACGGGGTAAGACCCACTCGTCGCCATTGTAATGTTCGGGCCTCAGGCCCACAACCAGACAAATGAGGGACACAGAGACATGGTATACTGGTGCAGTAACTGGCCCAGGGCACGTGCGCCCGGCCCCTTTTATTGACAGGCTCACCTGACTGGTGATGCCTGTGGTGGGTGGGTGTACAGTGTGTTATACAACTGGGGTGGAACACTAGAATGTATCCCATCGATACAACATCTCCGTCACGTTAGAAATGCAGGGCTGCACTATATTTACAAGAATGTGATGCAGTCCTTCATTTCACCCACACTGGCGCTAAATTTAGCTGCCTAGCGCCAACACAGGCACCCTTGCACCATAGTGAAAGGGGGTCTGCGTTACAGGTGAAGCACACATGGAAACAGCAAAACGCCAATGATTGTTTATGTGCAGGAAGGTGTCCCTTCATGCACAGAAACAATCTTTAAATTACGTTTTGTAACTTCTATGTGTACTGCTCATTGCAGCTCACATAGAAGTTACAAAATGTCATTTCTTTTAAATTATTGTTTATGTACAGGAAGGTATGGACACCTTCCCGCACATAAACAATCATTGGCATTTTGCTGTTTCCATGTGTGCTGCACAACGCAGCACACATGGATACAGCAAAAACGAGGAGAAATAAAACATTTCTCCTCGTTTCGCTACGTTAAGACCAGGTTTTCCTGGTCTTAAGTTTGTCACTGCCCCATATTTACGGCACCCTTGTAAATATAGGGCAGCGTCAAAATCAATCACTGGTGCGGTGGAACGCCCACTGCAACACCCATTGCCTCCCCCTTTCATGCTAAGTATAGCGATAGTTGTAGTGGCGATAGTGGCTTGTAAATACTTGAGGGGGTACCCGACTGAGATAAATAAACAGTGTGGTAAACACAAGTTAAGTATTGGTATCCGCCATGGACGGAGTCAGATCCAGAAAAAGCCCCACAGGTCTTAGAGTTGATTGCACCAGGCTGTATACATTTACAACAACCACAATACTCTTTTTTCAGGAAATACATTATGCAGAGCAGCCATGAGTACGTACTCGGAGTGCTTGTGTATTTTTTTAATATGTTATTTTGAAGTAATTAGTGCATTTTAGCATTCACATAACAGCCTCTGTCGTCCCATTAGAGGTTTGAACTCTTGTCAGCAGCAATGTGACGCTTTAGGTCAGCTGATACCACTGTCAGCAAAATGTGACTTCTGGATGGCAGACGTAATGTTTAAAGTTCACGACTATTCCTGCACGAATCTGTTTTTCGAACCTGTGGTGGGAAACTAGCTTGTCTGTGCAATGAATGCCCTTGGAGCAAGGGAGGTGCGAAGTCCTTGTATATGTCACATGAAACACGGAGGCCAAACTCTACTCAGATTAACTTTCCTCCCGTCCTTATGATCTAAATGTGGATATGTTTCTGCGCACACAGGCAGAAACCCTATGCTCACGTTACACCAACGGGCTGTGCCTCAGGGGTAGTAGAGTAACTCTGCTGACCGAAGCACCCTCGCCTCAAGCCACGTAGGCGCCCTGTTAACAAGAGGGCGCCGCTGCATGACTCCCAGCCTTTCCCCTCCAGGAGGAAGAGGCCCGACATTAAGAGATTGGTCTGCAGTCCTTTATCCTTTCATCATTGAGTTTGAGCAAAACCCATCCTTTCAAACTCATTTTTGAGTAACAAGAAACAGAACTCTTTGTGACTCCAATCCGCCATTTTAATCGTTCTCTTTGGATGTGTGTAAATATACAAATAATTCAAGACAGGCCCTGACGAGAAACTCAAGTTCAGTGGTTTCAGCACATCTGAGGAAAAGTTAATGTCCTCGGAAAGATGACTTCGCACAGCTAGAGAATATGCCCTGTTGTGGGGTAATTTTAGAAAAAAAACTCCTTTAGCGATTTGGTGATGCTTGATGGGGAAGTTCTCATTTGGGCTATGTACCAATAATCGGAAAACCAATGCGTCTTCAGGCCCAGCTCCAATATTATGAATCTGGGAGGGCCATGAATGAACATGGGTGGGCTAAGGACATGAATGGGGTGGGGGCAAATAACACAGGATTTTGAACATCTACTGTTTTAGGCACTGGTAGCATAGGTCCTGTTGTGACAAGTCTAGGAAGGGAGGGGAAGCTGCATATCTTATATAACGTTGGGTATAACTGAAATGGAAATAGGTCCTCCACAGTACCCAATCTGAACTGTATGCAGCTGCTCTGGACATACATAGGACATGGGTGCAGATCATGCCCTGCATCTTGTGCCCTCTGAGCACCGCTTCAGGAAGTGGCTGTGCCCATTTAGTTACTGGTAGCAGTGTACTTGGTTGGAGTGAAAGTGCACTGACTTTTCCCAGTGCCCACTAACCATAGCCATGCCCTGAAATTCTCACATGTAAGAGTATTGTGGCTACATGCCTAATGAGTATGGGCTGTGAGGTTGGAAGTGCTATGTTAACAAAACTAAATATAGATTCAATAAAAACCCTAAAGGGTATAATCATGGGCCTCCCAGAAAAGCTTAGGCGAAAATGGGATGTCCTTCTTCCCTGCCTTCTCTTTGCCTACAGAGAGGTCGTTCAGAAGGGGGTACAGCCCTTTTGATCTTCTGTTTGGGCATCCAGTTAGGGGTCCCTTGTGACTGGTGAAGGAGGGATGGGAGTTACTTCTCAAACCTCCCAAACCGGACGTAGTGGACTATGTATTTGGTCTGCGCTCTCGCATGGCTGAGTACATGAAGAAGGCCAGCAAAAACCTGGAAGCAAGCCAAGAACTCCAAAAAGCTTGGCATGACCTAAAGGCTGTCCTGACTGTTTATCAGCCAGGCCAGAAGGTGTGGGTGTTGAAGCCTTTGGCCCCAGCATCTCTCCAGGACAAATGGAGTGCACCCCACACCATACTTGAACAAAAGAGTGAGGTCACCTATTTGGTGGACCTTGACACTCCCAGAAGTCCCCATAGGGTACTTCACGTGAACAGGCTAAAACCTTTTGTTGAAAGGGGTGACATGGGCTTGCTCATGGCAACTGATGATGGACAGGAGGAAGAGAGTGACCCTCTCCCTGATCTCCTCTCACAAAACCCTGATGATGGGTCAGTTGATGGAGTAGCCTTGGCAGGCAGCCTCACTGATCAGCAGCAGATTGTAGGAAGGTCCTCAATCGATTCAGGCACATGTTTTCTCTGACTCCTAGTCAAACCATCTGGTGTACCCATGAAGTGGACACAGGTGAGAGTCTACCTGTTAAGAATAAAATCTACAGGCAGCCTGGCCATGTCAGAGATTGCATCAGGACAGAAGTCCAAAAGATGCTGGAGTTGGGAGTAATTGAGCCCTCAGATAGCCCTTGGCCTAGCCCAGTAGTCCTTATACCTAAACCTCACACCAAGGGTGGAAATAGAGAGATGAGGTTTTGTGTAGACTACAGGGGACTCAATGCAGTCACTAGGACTGATGCTCACCCAATTCCTAAGGCAGATGAGCTTATTGACTCTTTGGCCTCAGCCAAGTTCTTAAGTACATTTTACCTTAATGCTGGCTATTGGCAAATCAGACTAGCTGAGGATGCCAAACCAAAAACAGCATTTTCAACCCCTAGTGGGCATTATCAATGTATTGTAATGCCCTTTGGCTTGAAGAATGCACCGGCCACATTCCAAAGGTTGGTGAATAAAGTTCTCACAGACCTGGAAGCCTATAGTGCAGCATATATAGATGATATAGGTGTCTTTAGCTCCACCTGGGAGGATCACCAGGTCCACCTAAAGAATGTTTTGGAGGCTCTGCAGAAAGCAGGCCTCACTATCAAGGTTACCAAGTGCCAGATAGGGCAGAGTAAGGTGGTGTACTTGGGCAACCTGGTAGTTGGAGGCCAAGTTCAACCACTACAGAGCAAAATTCAGATCATAATAGAATGGGTTGATCCAACTACCCAGATTCAAGTCAGAGCTTTCTTGGGCCAGACTGGGTATTACAGAAGATCTGTCAAAGGATATGGGTCCACAGTGACTCTCTTGAATGATCTTACATCTAAGAAAATGCCCAAGAAAGTTAACTGTGCAGGTGCTGTCAGAAGGCATTTGATGACCTTAAGCAGGCCATATGCACTCCCCCCATTCTGCAAAGTCTTGACTACTCTAAAACATTCATTGTCCAAACAGATGCATCTGGGTTGAGGGTAGGGGCTGTGTTGTGTTGTTGTTATGCAGAGGGCCAGGATCAACCAGTAGCTTTAATCAGCAGAAGGTTGACCCACAGAGAGAAACGCTGGTCAGCCATAGAGAGGGAGGACTTTGCTATGGTCTGGGCCCTGAAGAATTTGAGGCCTGTACCTGTTTGGCACTCACTTCTTTGTTCAGACAGACAATAAGCCCCTCTTATGGCTTAAACAGATGAAGGGTGAAAACCCCAAACATTTGAGGTGGTCCATTTCCCTACAGGCCATATACTATATAGAGGGGCACCACGTAATTACCCGATCACCATCTCGAAACTGGCTGCAATGAATCCTATCATGTTTGGTATCATACATGTTGGAATCATACCTCCACACTGTGAATCGAAGAGCCCTCCGCTAGGCTCTCAGTGTTCCCGGTACCAGCCTTCTTGACCCGGACAGCACAAAATGGTTGCTGCCGACCAGAGATACGATTCTGCCCTCCTGCTGGTGAGCCAAGCTCAAGTAGAAGAAGGCAGAACAATAGGCATCTTGTCACAGGGAGGTGTGATCACCTCCCAAACAGGATTTAGTGTATTGGGGTGGGGTGGGGTGGGGTGGGTGCGCTTGCCATCACCACTCAGTCTGCATGAGGGGCATATTTGGTGTCCCAGTGCATAGTAGAGTGCAAACCAGTCCTGGGAACCGTTGGCTCACGCTCTGGTGCTAAACTGGACAAAGGTCATGGGAGTAACCCTAGGAGGTTCCCCTGAATCTTCTCAACCCTTTCCCTAGGGTACTTAAGAGCTTACCCGTATGTAGGTCCCTAGATTAGTCGTGGGATAAGATACGGATCAGACAACACTTCGTCTACCGTCTGGGTACTCTGGACTTCGCTGGACTTCGTTTGGGCCTGACTTCATCTCCCTTCCAGTCTCCTGCATCGTCCATGCCTGTGCATCATACAGGAACCTCCCAAGGCCTGTGAAGCATCAAAGACACTTGAATGAATCTCCATTGGAGTGAAGGAGTTACTCCCCTGCATTCGCGGGCACCGCAACTAAGTCGACCAGTCTGCTGATCCTGAGCTCCTCCAGATTCCGTAAGGCTCTGCAACACAGGTCATGGTTTTCCACAGCTCCCGAGGCCTGCCCTGCCCTCTCACCAAGTTTGAGGCCAGTATCCCTCGTGGGAGTTGCAATAATTGAACCGCTGTGCAACGTGTCAACTTGCAGTTGCTAAGGCTTGTTGGCTTTCTTCCAAGAAGATCTTCGGGCTCTAAGTAGCCCCAACCTTGAGCACCTCCAGCGACCAGAATCTTCAGCCACACCATATCGTGTGCATCGTGGCCTGCATCTTTTGGTGAGCTGCTTGAGGTCCTCTTGCGACTCCAGTGTCTCTGGCCTGTGGGTCCACTTGGGGGTCACACTTGTCTCTTTTGGGCTCCCCCGATTACTCAGGGCCTGCTCTGATTCCCCTACTTGTGGTGAGTCCCATGGACTTTGATGTTCCAGACGTTGCTCCTTCTTCACTTCCTGTGTTGGTTGCATTTGCCAAGGCTTGTTGGTGCTCCCGCCGGACACCAACCCCTCAGCACTCCACATCCTTTGTGGGACAGCTTGTGCACAGCTCCTGTTCATCCTCAGCATTTTCTGGTCCTCACAGCTGCAGAGTCAAGGTCATCGTCGCCCATCCTTCAACACCCGACATCAGAGGGCATTCGTCTTTCAAGTCTCCTGGTCCCTCTTCAGTGACATAGTCTCTGTCCCCTCTGCTTGCAGAATCCACCTTCGGATTCCACCGGACACTTTCTCCTTCTTCAGTAGCGGCACTTTCCTGAAGTCCTCCATTAGGTTTGACTGTGGTTTCCGACACGACTTCACACGTATGCACCCAGCTTCCCTGGTGTAGGTAACGTGGGTACTAGAGTATCCATGGGTGGGGTGGCTCTCCAACCTTCCGTCTTCCACGGGGTTTCCTCAGGGTCCACTGGGAAGGGTCCTTCATCTTTAAAAATCCAACCGCAACTTACACGTAGAATTGTACGGAGCACGCAACCGTGTTCCCACACTGCACCCGCTCTCCTTGGGGTCCCTATCTACTCACCTTGGGTGGGCCCTTGGGTCCCCAGCACTTCTACATCCTCTCAACATTGTCTTGACCCAAGTCGTGGTTCTTATACCACTTTCTTAGTATATGGTTTGGTCCCCCCTGGTTCCAATGTGTATTACGTGCTATTTACTGTGTTTCTTTGCTAAAGTATTGTGCGCATTGTGTTTATCTCCGTGTAGGAGATATTTGAACGTACTAGAGAGTATTATATAATAAATGCATACTTTTTATAAATACTTGGTGTGGTTCTTTTCACTTAATCTATACTATAAGATTGCATTCTGATAAAACAAGCTGCTTTACACTCCTTCTGGACTAAGCCTGAAGGCTGCTCTCCACAGCTACCACTTAGAGAGCTTTCTAAGGTTGTCTAAGACCTCTTAAATCACCATAAGTGTTGTCTGGACTGGTGCAAGATGCCCACTTACATTAGTGGACATCATATACCAGGCCAGCTTCTCACAAGAGGACAGAAAAATAAGCGAGCAGAACAGGCAAAACACAGGGAAGAAACACGGGCGGAAAAGACAAAACAGAGCAGAAGAGGGCAAAACATAAGGCAGAAAAAAAAGCAGAAAAGGCTAATTGGAGGGCAGAAAAATGAGCAGAAAATGCAAAATAAAGGAAAGAAAAATGAGGAGAAAAGGCAAAACAGAGGGCAGAAGAACAAGCAGGAAAAGGCAACATAATGAGCGGAGGAGGCACAAACAGAGGGCAGCAGGTAGACCAGCAGCAGATGGCATTGAATTGCAGGCAAGCTGTACAGGGGAACTGCTGCAAGGGGGGCTGGCACAAGGATCTCCAACACCCTCAGTTGTTCCCGCATCCTCTAACTACACACATGACTATCAGACCCAAGCCAGGCTGTCTCAATGACATTGCAACCTGTTAACTACCGCAGCAGCAGGGGTAAAGTCTCAATGAAACTTGTGGAAGGAAATGGTTGCAGGTCATTATTTTTTCAACAGTTCAGTAAGTCAGAAACCTTCTAGAGAACATTAGCTTTGTTTCCATTTAGTGAAAACAGCTCTCAGTATAGTTTCAGCACATCTTGCAAGTATTTCCCAAGTTTTAACTACTTTTCCTTCTTTTTCCACAAAACGTCAAAGGGCTTATTTACAAGCCTCTTGCGCCACTTTTGTGTCATTTTTAACATGGGAAAAGTGATGTACGGGTGGTGCAAGGGGCTTGTAAATAAGCCCCCGAATGTTTAATTACTCTATGGCAGTCAAAGCCATTAATTTTCCTTCCCTCCATGAACTCACAAGGAGTGAGCTGAATTGGGACAGATTAGCATTTACTGTAAATAGCCATTTTGCCCAATATTATTTTAAAGTGACTCACTTGTTATTTGTGAGTATTGGTACAGAGGACCTTTTTAAATATTTAATATGGCAGCTCCCTTAATGTTACTACAATTAAAATAATGTTTTATTCATTTATTAATATTTGTATCTTCATATTAAAAATGTGAGTATGTGCAACTGAAGAAACATTCCTCTGAAACCAAAACAACATTTCTGTATTGCAGAACACATGCTTTTAAAAACCATGCACTGAAAAAGCAACAGTTTGGGCTTTTGTTTGGTAAAAAGCCTTGGAATTGCACAAGCAATACCATAGACATTTACCTACCTACATGTGTAACTGCAAAACCACTGAGATTTCTTCCATGCACCCCTGACACAAACTTCCTTACTTTTAGTGCTTGCCATATGAGAAAGTGAAACACCCCACCCCATCACAACTGTTTACTCGCATTCCCTACAATAACATCAGTAGACAATGGTTATGAGATGCTGAATATGCAATGGTGCCAAATCACCTACAAGCTCCACCTACTAGGCCTCATCCATTCCACATTAGTAGTGTGCAAGGCTGTTCCCACCATTGTCCAGTCTGATGGACAGTATAAATTCTCTTATAAAAACTGCACATTGAAAAACGATCTGAAATCAACAATGTCATTTGAAATGTCATCAATGATGGGTTTCAAATAAGAGGGATAAGGGGGGCGTTTTCCGCTCACACAAGTGAGTGGGAGGTCCAGACTGGTAAAGCGCCCCAACAATGAGACTCTCAAGAATAATGTTACCAGTAGTTCCTCAGAGGAAAGAGAAGAGTGGAGGTGAATCGATAAGAGAGCCTAGAAGGACTGCATGTACGTTATGTGTAAAGTGGGTAATCCTTTTGTTGGATATTAATGCCCTCACACACCCTTTCAGGTGTCATGCTTCATCATCTGGGCTGCTCCTCGTCGGGCCGGCGGTGCAATGCCTAACGGGCTCCCTAAAAGGGGCACTTTATCGGAGTTCTTTTAATCCAACAGCCGTTTGGTGAAGTGCGGGTATGAGGGCCTGATTATTGTAGATACAAAAAGTGATTTAAAACAGGGTCGAAAGTACCAGTGTGGGAAATCAATTTATTCTAAAGGTCTCCTTCCCTGATTAAAAAGTGTGTGTGGCACTCGGTAGAGTGTAATGTCTCTAATTAGAGTGCATGAGATTGGTGGTCAACATGTTTCTCGCTCTGAGCTCGTGCGCTCGCGATTCGTCAGGACCTATAAAACTATCTACAAGGATAAGAGGGGACTATACAAAATATTGGTCTCCTAGTCACAATGAGTAATGTGAAAAAAAATTTATTCGGCTAGAATACCTGTCATGGTCTGGTGCTACCTGTAAGAAAGAGGACGGTAGATTAAGTTGATCATTGTTGAGACATATATAGCCACAGGTAAAAGCATAACAAAAAAAGGCTTTCAAGGTGATTCATCTCCATCATAGTTAAAAACGGATCAGTGGTGACTGCTGGTGCTTGAGCGTCAGAAAACTGCTCCTAAAAGGTGGTGTACCATCAAAGTGAACTATAGTGACTATACACCTATGTGGAACATGTAAAAACAATAAAAGCGGCAGAAAACATCGTTGGACTCACCCTATTCAGTAGGACTGCGGACCACAACAGTGCTTGGTGGACTCAGCGTGAGTCGAAGGACCTCTAAAAGTAGGTCTAAGCTAAAGGGTAATAATGAACTTAATGATGTAATAATCACAGCTGATAGATTTGGGGACATATGGAACAGTCGAAATACAGACATTCACTGACTAATTAACCACATGGACAGGCTGTGATCCGGAGGGGTGTAAAATGAATATAAGGTAAAGTCTTATATAAACGAAGGCTGTCAGCCAGCGTGCTTAAGGTCTAATGTGTGTCGGCGATATCCCAAGTATTCGTAACAGGCGTGGTGTTCCTTGTTGGTGGACCAAGTAAATACAGAGTTACGAGTAAGGGTAGGGAGTCAACCAAAACGCCGTTGCTTCACAAGGAGTAGAGAGCCTGGCGTTAGCGGGGGACCCGTTAGCTCGCGCTGGCAGTAATTAATTATTACAAGGTCTTTGCAGGAAAAGGGGGGGGTGGTTTCAAGATTAGAAACACGAAGACACGAAAACGTGTACTGTACTTACGTCTGCCCCGCTCACGCTCTGTCTCTGGACCTACCCGAGCCACCGAGTCTGGGAGGTGGCGACCTGGATGCTGTGTGGAGGTTAAATGCATCCGGTCACGTCACGTGAATAAGTCACATGATCGCAACTGATTCACGGTCAAGGAGCGAGTGGGTGTTTCAAAACGGGAGTTGTATATCAGTACAAAATATAGATGCGCCGTGCAATCAGTCAACCTCAGAGTGTCAGAAATATATAGATATAAATTAGTTTCAATCCTTGTGAGGAAAGAAAGACAACAGTGTCGGCCATCTTGGATTGGGAGACGTGGTTTTTAATAAAGTTAATCTTCACTGTCACAATTGGAAGAAGGGTGGAGGGAGGATGTAAGGACAACCTCAATGGGATGTAAAGACGGGTTGTGGTTGGTACCACGAACCCTATAAAATCATAAAAAATCATAAAAAAGCAAATCATTTCAGCAAGTATTTTTTAGTCTTAAGCAGAGATGAATGGCATGATAAAAGAAAGGCAAAGATTGATATAACTGCCAATAACATGCCAATCTAGAGCTTGAGGGCCCCCCAGGGAATATCATCATTGAGCCCAATGACATTAGAAGACAGACGGTGTATCCATCTCTGTTCCTTCTTAAAAAGATTGTGTTGGGATAAATGAGGGTTGGCTTCTAGAATCAGCCATTTGACAGAGTCTGGGGAGTGTTGTTTCTCTAGGAAATGGGCACTGATCTTGGTGTTCTGTTTATGGCACCAAAAATTGCTGCGGTGTTCAGAGATTCGCAATTTTATCGGTCTGGTCGTCATCCCTATGTAGTACAAGTTGCAGGGGCATGTAAGGAGATATATGCAATTGTTGGTGTTGCAGTTTGTATGTGACCTCAATTCCCAGGTGAAAGTAGTATTGAGGGTGACGGTTTTATGTACGGATGTAAACGTACAGGCGGTACACATACCACACGGAAAGTGTCCTTTTACTGCAGGTAATTGCCAAAGTGTGCTCTGTGTGGGTTTGATTTTGGATCTAGGTCTGGTTTGTATCACCAAATCTTTAATATTTTTGGAGCGTCTGTATGCAAACCTAGGTGGTTCAAGGTTCATTGTTCCAGTATTAAGGATATTCCAATGTTTCTTTAAAACCTTAGTCACTTGATTGGTGTTAGGTGAGAAAGTTGTGACACAGGTAAGGATGTCAGAAACAGTTGTGGTGTTCTCTCTGGGTTCCAAAAGGGCTTCTCTGTTATTATTCCTCGCCCGTTTTTTGGACTTAGTGATACTCTTCAGTGGGTATTGTCTTTCCCTTAGTTTACGGGAAAGAATTTCTGCTTCACTTTTGAAGGTATCAATAGTACTGCAGTTTCTCCTCAATCTAAGAAACTGCCCAAAAGGCAAATTCTCCTTGAGAGCTCTGGGGTAATGACTTGTAAAATGCAGCAGGCTATTGCGATCAGTGCTTTTCTTGTAGAGAGTCGTAGAAAGAATACCCTCGGTCAACATGATGGTTAAATCGAGGAATGCGATCTGTGAGGGGAATGCTGTGATTGTGAAGTTAAGGTGGGGATTCAAAAGGTTGAGCCATGTATAGAATGCTTCATAGCTCGTAGAATCTCCTGACCAAAAAATCAAAATATCATCTATGAATCGTCTCCATAGTAGAATGTTGTGACGGTATGGATTCGTATCACAGAAAATATGTATCCCCTCAAACCAGGCCATATATAAACAGGCCAGACTCGGAGCAAAGGAATCCCCACCTTAACTTCACAATCACAGCATCCCCTCACAGATCGCATTCCTCGATTTAACCATCATGTTGACCGAGGGTATTCTTTCTACGACTCTCTACAAGAAAAGCACTGATCGCAATAGCCTGCTGCATTTTACAAGTCATCACCCCAGAGCTCTCAAGGAGAATTTGCCTTTTGGGCAGTTTCTTAGATTGAGGAGAAACTGCAGTACTATTGATACCTTCAAAAGTGAAGCAGAAATTCTTTCCCGTAAACTAAGGGAAAGACAATACCCACTGAAGGGTATCACTAAGTCCAAAAAACGGGCGAGGAATAATAACAGAGAAGCCCTTTTGGAACCCAGAGAGAACACCACAACTGTTTCTGACATCCTTACCTGTGTCACAACTTTCTCACGTAACACCAATCAAGTGACTAAGGTTTTAAAGAAACATTGGAATATCCTTAATACTGGAACAATGAACCTTGAACCACCTAGGTTTGCATACAGACGCTCCAAAAATATTAAAGATTTGGTGATACAAACCAGACCTAGATCCAAAATCAAACCCACACAGAGCACACTTTGGCAATTACCTGCAGTAAAAGGACACTTTCCGTGTGGTATGTGTACCGCCTGTACGTTTACATCCGTACATAAAACCGTCACCCTCAATACTACTTTCACCTGGGAATTGAGGTCACATACAAACTGCAACACCAACAATTGCATATCTCCTTACATGCCCCTGCAACTTGTACTACATAGGGATGACGACCAGACCGATAAAATTGCGAATCTCTGAACACCGCAGCAATTTTCGGTGCCATAAACAGAACACCAAGATCAGTGCCCATTTCCTAGAGAAACAACACTCCCCAGACTCTGTCAAATGGCTGATTCTAGAAGCCAACCCTCATTTATCCCAACACAATCTTTTTAAGAAGGAACAGAGATGGATACACCGTCTGTCTTCTAATGTCATTGGGCTCAATGATGATATTCCCTGGGGGGCCCTCAAGCTCTAGATTGGCATGTTATTGGCAGTTATATCAATCTTTGCCTTTCTTTTATCATGCCATTCATATCTGCTTAAGACTAAAAAATACTTGCTGAAATGATTTGCTTTTTTATGATTTTTTATGATTTTATAGGGTTCGTGGTACCAACCACAACCCGTCTTTACATCCCATTGAGGTTGTCCTTACATCCTCCCTCCACCCTTCTTCCAATTGTGACAGTGAAGATTAACTTTATTAAAAACCACGTCTCCCAATCCAAGATGGCCGACACTGTTGTCTTTCTTTCCTCACAAGGATTGAAACTAATTTATATCTATATATTTCTGACACTCTGAGGTTGACTGATTGCACGGCGCATCTATATTTTGTACTGATATACAACTCCCGTTTTGAAACACCCACTCGCTCCTTGACCGTGAATCAGTTGCGATCATGTGACTTATCCACGTGACGTGACCGCATGCATTTAACCTCCACACAGCATCCAGGTCGCCACCTCCCAGACTCGGTGGCTCGGGTAGGTCCAGAGACAGAGCGTGAGCGGGGCAGACGTAAGTACAGTACACGTTTTCGTGTCTTCGTGTTTCTAATCTTGAAACCACCCCCCCCTTTTCCTGCAAAGACCTTGTAATAATTAATTACTGCCAGCGCGAGCTTACGGGTCCCCCGCTAACGCCAGGCTCTCTACTCCTTGTGAAGCAACGGCGTTTTGGTTGACTCCCTACCCTTACTCGTAACTCTGTATTTACTTGGTCCACCAACAAGGAACACCACGCCTGTTACGAATACTTGGGATATCGCCGACACACATTAGACCTTAAGCACGCTGGCTGACAGCCTTCGTTTATATAAGACTTTACCTTATATTCATTTTACACCCCTCCGGATCACAGCCTGTCCATGTGGTTAATTAGTCAGTGAATGTCTGTATTTCGACTGTTCCATATGTCCCCAAATCTATCAGCTGTGATTATTACATCATTAAGTTCATTATTACTCTTTAGCTTAGACCTACTTTTAGAGGTCCTTCGACTCACGCTGAGTCCACCAAGCACTGTTGTGGTCCGCAGTCCTACTGAATAGGGTGAGTCCAACGATGTTTTCTGCCGCTTTTATTGTTTTTACATGTTCCACATAGGTGTATAGTCACTATAGTTCACTTTGATGGTACACCACCTTTTAGGAGCAGTTTTCTGACGCTCAAGCACCAGCAGTCACCACTGATCCGTTTTTAACTATGATGGAGATGAATCACCTTGAAAGCCTTTTTTTGTTATGCTTTTACCTGTGGCTATATATGTCCCAACAATGATCAACTTAATCTACCGTCCTCTTTCTTACAGGTAGCACCAGACCATGACAGGTATTCTAGCCGAATAAATTTTTTTTCACATTACTCATTGTGACTAGGAGACCAATATTTTGTATAGTCCCCTCTTATCCTTGTAGATAGTTTTATAGGTCCTGACGAATCGCGAGCGCACGAGCTCAGAGCGAGAAACATGTTGACCACCAATCTCATGCACTCTAATTAGAGACATTACACTCTACCGAGTGCCACACACACTTTTTAATCAGGGAAGGAGACCTTTAGAATAAATTGATTTCCCACACTAGTACTTTCGACCCTGTTTTAAATCACTTTTTGTATCTACAATAATCAGGCCCTCATACCCGCACTTCACCAAACGGCTGTTGGATTAAAATAACTCCGATAAAGTGCCCCTTTTAGGGAGCCCTTTAGGCATTGCACCGCCGGCCCGACGAGGAGCAGCCCAGATGATGAAGCATGACACCTGAAAGGGTGTGTGAGGGCATTAATATCCAACAAAAGGATTACCCACTTTACACATAACGTACATGCAGTCCTTCTAGGCTCTCTTATCGATTCACCTCCACTCTTCTCTTTCCTCTGAGGAACTACTGGTAACATTCTTCTTGAGAGTCCCATGTCATCAATGATGTCATAAATAATGTCATAGAACATGTCATGAGTGATGTAATATGTGAGGTCATAAGCAGTGCATGGCGGGCACGCAAGTTAAAGTTAGCTCTGCTAACTATAACTGGTGAATTTCTGTGGTCTGTTTTATTTCAAAACGTTAATGTTGACAAAGACATTTTCACTTTACCATAACGTTACTTTAACCTTTGGTTTTTGTCAATGAATTTCTAAGTTTAATTTTAAAACAAAAATCAGATTTTTTTATCAGACCCAAATATAATGTTAATTTAACTTTTGCTTGTTTCCGTGAATATATATAACAATAAAATTAAATCAAAAACTATTGAACTATAAATTAAAATGTATAAATAAAACATAAATTTGTGTGTACCATAAACTGACATAACTGGAAAAAAAAATCAAACCAAAACAAAACTAACCAATAAAATGAAGATATAAAAAAAACGTTACCCATAAAATCACACAAACAATTAAATCAACAACATAAAAAGCACACAAATGTTATCAACTTAAGACTCCAAAAATGACAGAACCTGCAAGAAGAGAAGACTCTGCCGGAATCTCTGTCCAGAACCTTATAACAGAAATATCTATTTCTGGACAACTCCCATGTAAAGTAAGTAAAACTTATATTTAAACTATAAAATTAAAATAGTATAATAAATAATTAACAAAACACTCTACAGCTTATATCTCTTTACATGTATTTTCTAAAAGCAAATACTACACTATCGAGAAAGTGTCAAGCTGCAGAAAAAGAACACCGATCACAAACCACAAAAAATACTTAAGACATGTAAGCATAAGTGAATTATTGTAAACAGAAACTCACCCTAAAACTGAAAAGAAACCTCAGAGCCTCAACCTCTACAAACTAACAGCAAATAAACATTTAAAATGAAACTGATCCTCTTTTTTATCTTCCAACAGAAAAGAAAGCACCAGCTCTACATTAGAACTCCCCGAACGGAAAATCTGCAAAATAAATGTGAAACGTCTAAAAAGAACATGCGTGTAAATAAGAAAATTAGTTGCGTAATTTTATTTGTAAATAACAAACATATAAACATGTTAAAATGTTATTCCTACAATTACACCTTTTCAGACAGAAAGAACAAGATATATAACATCATAGAAAGGAAATCAAGTATTAAGTCACATTGGCTACATCTACAGCCAAGAAAGTACAATGATGGAAACTGTGAATTGGAAAGGTACAAAATAATACTCTAAAGTAAGCTGTGAGAGGGCCCTACAAAAGATGATGTCGGAATTAATGTAAGGTAAAACAACCAATCCCTAAATGTAACAGAAATAGAAGTAATAGCGATATTGCAGGATATAACAGAGGCAAGCACTAGTTCCCAGGAGCCCACAACAAAAATAAACTATATACTCCCCATAGTCCTCGAACACATCACAAGCCAACTACCACCTATACCCACTTTAAAATGTTTAATTGCATGAACTAAAATAGCCACCAGTGATACTGGTCCTGGCCCTAAATTATGCCATAATATGGGAATAACTGAACGCTTAAAAATTACACATAACGAGGAACCCTTCCTGTAATGTGAAAACCTTAACAATTATAGATTAATCCCAATAATTTCTACAGCAGATAACTTACTAAAACTAAGCCATTGTCAAACCTGGATGATGGTTGGGATCTTCAAAATGTGTCCCAAACCATTTAATCAATTATAAACCATACATGGTGAACATCAAAATACAAATATACCATTCATATATGCCTTACTAACAAATAAACAAAGTAGCAGTGATTATGAACTCTTAAACCACATTAAACATAAAACAATTATAGACTTTGAACAAGCCATGATTCAAATAATTTCAAAAGTTTGCCCACACACAGCCATACAAGGCTGTTACCATCATTTCAATCAAAACATATGGAGACATCCAACAATCTGAATTAAAAGTTCAATACACTACAAATTTGCCTTTGAAATAAAAAACTATTACACTAGCCTATGGAACTCATTACTAACCCTGGGCGTAGTTTGCGTAGTAGCACTACGCGTAGCTAAGCGAAGTGCACTTCTCATTACGCGAGATACGCGTAGCGCTACGCGAACTGCGTGGTGCGCTGTTCGGGATGATTGCACAGTGCCGGATGCTTGTCCGCACTGTGCAATCATTGAAAACGGCATCTCGCACAGTGCGAGCTGTTGTTTTCTGCCGCTCTAGTAGATTTTTACTCGAGTGGTAGCTTTCTCAACCCGGACTGGTAGTTTCTCATCGCGAGCGGTCACGAGCAGACGCGACCACTCGCAATGATAAACCTGACCTCCCCGTGTTGAGAATATCGCCGGGAGGTTTATTTTCCACGCTCGTGATCGCCAACTTGATGTTGCTGATCGCGTACGAGGAAAATGTCTCACCGGGATGTCTTTTTGCTCGCTCGCGGTCGCCAACTTGACGTTGAGGACCACGAGCGATCAAAAAATGGCAACTACGCTACACGTTTTTGCACTGTGCTACGTGCAATTCGCATAGCGACAAGCAGCACAAACTACGCAACCTACGCGAGCGTAGCGTAGTTGGCCGCCCAGAGTTACTCATTACGACATCGGCGGTAAAACACGGCAAAGGCTGTGGTGTGCAGACCGCTGTATTCTGAGTGGAAACCCGGGCCGGTGGTCCGTAGTCGATGGTCCCACTGCGGCATGGCTCGGCCATTGAGAAGTGCCACAGCAGATGCTACCACAGTTCAGCGCCTTCTGCACACCACCTTCTGCACACTGTGCACTGTGTGCCATACACCATGTCGTGCATGGCACACAGTACACGCACAACTTGCATGGATAGGGGCGCATAACAGGCACCCAAGGCACTATCCCCCAGGCAAAATCACCCGGGCCCTGTTTGGGGCCCCTTTTTTACCTTTTTGATATCCTTTTCATGGCGGGGGTTCCGGTCATGAAAAGTCTGTGGGAAAGGGAACTTGTAATCCCGACAGCGGTGCCTGCCTCGGAACCACCGCTATTCCCAGTCGCCTTAGTCTACGTGGCATCATCGGGATCAATAGTGTGGTAGCAGGCTAGTGGCGGTCCGACTGGCAAACTTGTTCTCTGGTGGTCGGACAGCCTACTTTGCGGCGGTCGAACCACAACCGCGGGTACAGCGCTCCTGAGGACTGCCGCACTCAAAATTAGGCCATTAGTATTAATAGCATAAAGCATATTATAAAAAAGATAATAAACCTACATAACTCCCAAACAAAATAGCACAATTTTAACCAGCATTATAAATTGTTATATTATAAATAATAATAAACATAATATTTTATTACATCAGTCAAAACATCAAATAAAACTCCAATTGAAGGTAAGACTGATATGACAAACTAATATATTATTTATATAAAAAATCCAAACCTCACCGACCAAAAACTACAAACAACAAACTCAATTTGTTGTATAAAAATTATTATATCACATAAAATGCATAATGCCAAATAGCAATCACATAATACAAAAATTATATAACTTTTCAGACCCAAAATGAATAAATGAAATGTGGCCACTGTTCTGTGCCTGCCAATCCTCCTCTGTATCCAGAGAGTCAAAAGGTATAATCCACAAAAAACTGGAAAAATGTTTTACAAAATTCGCCCAAAAAATTCCTAAATATACCCAATCCAACTGAGATTCAGCTAAACAATCCAAAGTATCGAAGAACCAAAAAAGAACAAAAAACTGTTTAAAAATGAAAAATCCTGGAAACCTGACAAAAAGGAAAACAAAGTAAAATAATGTGGTTTATTAGAAACCAAAATAGAGTTCCTTTAAAACAAAATGCTAAATCCAATTGCACATAGGACAAGTTCATAAAGAGAAAAACTGCAAAGTAAAACAGAAACCCACCCTCAAAAATAAACTGCAAATTAAATCAGAAAACCCACCCGCAAAAACAGTATGATAAATAAATGCATACACATAACACTTAATCATCAAAAAGCAAGTAGCATAACACAATATAGCATAACATATTGATGCGACACTATAACATTGTATGAAAACCTAAGCCAACACACTAGTAAAAACACTGCAATTACTACAACTAACACTATAACTAACCTCTAGAACTCCCCCTATGTTCCCCTTGCCTTTAACACGGACTTACCTGTTCTGACGAACGGCATCTCCTTCCTGCGTCCCTGTATCCCGGAAAATAGACTAAAAATGACACAAATAGACTACAGAATAGAAGGTAACGTTAATAAATATGGCCACTACCTGAAACTATAAAAAGAGACATCTTATAGAAATGAATGTGAAAATAAGTTAAAACTGTTAAGAAAATATTTTCAAAATTGTAAAACTTATTAAACATGTAAAACATGTTGAAAACTTTGTTAAAAATGTAAATTGAATTGTAAAGTATAAATTAATTAATAGTATTAAATTATACAAATATTTAATGTATACTAAAAAAGTATGTAAAAATTATGTTAAGAACATATGTATGAAGCATCTGAATGTATGTTAAAAAAGTTAATAGAACAAAACCTGAACATGTACAACATATAGTACTATTTAAATATAATTTACCTGTGGTGCCCCCTCAAACATCCTTGCCTCATGTGCCAGGCACCATGTTTTTTGTTTTTGGCTCCAGATGTTTGATAACATGCCTTTTGCCATTGGGGTTTGTGCTGCGGTATTTTCCGGGCTGCAGCACAAGCCTCAATTGCAAGAGGCATGTTTCCGACCGCTTACACGGCGGTCGAATCGTAATTTGACGGGCGGGACCCCTGACTACCTGTCACCCAGTCCCGTTCCCGCAAAGATGGCGGTTGGATGCTCCTCCGAGGAGAAGAATACAAATCCTACAGTAAACACTACCATACTACATAATACAAACAGGCATAAAAATACAAAACGTTTGCTCCTCATTATTTTACATATTCTTGCTTTAAAGTTCATTTCCTCAGTGAGTCTCTCCATCTTACAAAACTACATCCTCTAATCGTGCCGCTCGCGGCGGGTGAGTATCTTCTGCTAAGGAGTACGCCTGTCAGTCCAGGGAACGCCCTAGACCAACCAGAACCATCGACCTAACGTCTTCGGCCTGTACCCCAAAGTCTTGGCACCGCGACCCTGCGGCTGAACCCGGATGGTGGTTCGAAAAACAAAAATCAAGAAAGTCCTTCAGATGGGAGAGCACTGGTTATCAAAAATAAAAAGGTAAAAGAAAAAGAATATTTATTTGTCCATAGGCCTTGGTCTCAGATTGTAATGGAGACGGCCAGGTACTGTTTGGTCTTGGAACAAGAGTTCAGGCTCTGTGGTGTCCAATCGAATTGACGGTGGCACAGCTTCTTGCAAAATATCGTCACTCTCCTGATCTGAAGTTGTGCCTTTTATGCGTGCATCACTGAACGGCACAAAACGAGGTACAGTGTCTGTTTCAGAGTCTGCGATACCCTCCTGGACCCACTGGTCATACGGCAGAGGCAAAGGGATCCGCTTCACGTGGGCGCCGTGGATCCAGTTCCTTTTCCCCTTTACTCGAACAGCTGATCTTGTAGACAGTAGCACGAGATGAGGACCAATCCAGCGGGGCTCATCGTTGGTTTTCCGCTGAAAGTTTTTGATGAGCACCCACGCGCCAGGGTCAATGGGGTGTCCTGCAGCCTCAGAGGCCGGGGGGAGAGTATCGTGCACCTGTTGGTGTAAAACACGCAGTTTAACCGTCAAATCATACAAGTAATCAAGCAGTACTGGGTGTTCGATTTCACTGAATTTCGTCGGTCTTAGCACACCCCATACATTGGCCAAAAACAACCTCATAAGGACTAAGTCCCACTCGTGAGTGCACGGTCATTCTTGTGGATAGGAGTGCTAGAGGCAGAGCGTCAGGCCATTTAAGACCTGAGCTCGCTTGGATTTTGGCCAGTTTGAGTTTTAGAGCGCCATTGTAGCGCTCCACTAGTCCAGCTGATTGGGGGTGATTTGCAGCGTGAAATTTCTGCCTTATACCTAGTCCCTCACACACATTCTTCATCACTTGGCCCACAAACTCACTCCCATTATCACTCCACACCATTCTTGGCATTCCAAACCTAGGGAAAAATTCCTTCACAAGGGCTTTGGCTGTGGATAGAGCAGTGTTATCTTTTAGAGGATAGGCCTCTATCCATTTTGAGAAAGCGCAAACAACCACCAATACATATTTCAGGTTGTTGCATCTTTCCATGTGGATAAAATCCAACTGCAAAACTTCAAATGGATATGATGGAGGCGCAAAGTGACCAGCTGGAGTTGGGGTTCCCCTACCAGGGTTGTACTTCAAGCATACCATACAATTCTTGACCACATTCTCTGCACATTTAGGAATTCCAGCATTCTGCCATACTGGAGCCAACAACTTACAGATTCCTTTCGTACTGATATGTGCCATTCCATGTGCCATAGTAACCACTGGAAGCACATATGCATCAGGTAACAACCATCGGCTATGTTCTGATAAATCAATCCAACAACCATTCTCATCCAACTTACCCATACTTTCTCTCCACTTGCTTAACTCTTTCTCTGTGGCTTCAGCTTGAAGGGACTTTACACTTTCTATTGTGTTTTCACACATTCCAACATCACCAACCCATCTGGCAGGGCCTGCAACATACATTCGAGTCTTTACATCTTTTGCTGTTTCTTTCGCGACTTCATCAGCAAACGCATTACCACGACCAACATCATCAGTGATTTTCTTGTGAGCACTGCATTTCATAATCGCAACTTGTAACGGTAGGGTCAGTGACTCAAGGAGATCATTCACCAACTTGCCATTCTGAATCTTAGCTCCATGCGAAGTCAGGAACCCACGTTCTTTCCACAATCGCCCAAAATTATGAGCCACGCCAAAGGCGAACTGGCTGTCTGTATATATGTTCACTTTCATACCTTCAGACAACACACATGCTCTCGTAAGGGCAATCAATTCTGCTGCTTGAGCCGAATTTTGTGGCACACGGGCAGTTTCCACAATCGTGTGCAAAGTCGTGATAGCATATGCAGCAGTCGTATCACCATTTGGAAGCTTAAAACACGAACCATCCACCCATAAAGTACCATCACACTCAGTCAGGGGAGTATCTTTGAGATCTACTCTCCCTTTCGTTTCTTCTTCTGTCCTGAACAGACAATCATGTTGCTCAATCTCATCTATATCTGCTGGAATTGGTAATAGTGTAGCTGGATTCAACGTGTTGCATCTCTTTATGTGTATATGATTTGCTAACAGTGTCAGCTCATAACCAGATAATCGCGCACTAGTTAAGTGTTGTGTCTTGGTCCTGTTTAACAATGTGTCCACAGCATGTGGAACCATAACAATCAATGTGTTATCCATTACTAGGCCAGCAGACTGTCGAATAGACATAGCTGCGGCGGCTGTGGCTCTCAGACAACTTGGCAATGCCCTCGCTACAGGGTCCAAGGTTGACGAAAAATATGCGCATGGACGCGGTCTGTCGCCAAAAGGCTGTGTTAACACTGAGAATGCGCAACCATCTTTCTCATGAACATACAATGTAAAAGGCTTGCTGTAGTCAGGGGTACCCAACACAGGAGCTGAACACAATGCATTACGCAATTCCACAAAACTCTTCTGACACTCTTCAGACCATGGAATAGGATTCGGTGTATCTTTGCATGTTAATGCTAACAAAGGTTTTGCCAACAAGGAAAAATTAGGAATCCAATGCCTACAGTATGAAGTAATGCCCAAGAAAGCACGCACTTCTCTCTGTGTTCTTGGCACACTCAACTGTGCAATGGCTTGAATTCGTTCTGGGGTCAGTCTCCTTCCCTCCTTCGATAAGAGATGACCTAAGTAGGTCACTTCTTGTCGACAATATTGCAGCTTTGAGAGAGACACTTTGTGATGGAAGGCAGACAAATGACGCAACAATGACAAGGTAGCGTTTTTGCAAATCTTTTCAGTATCCGCGGCGATTAGTAAATCATCAACGTACTGAATGAGGATAGCGCCACTAGGTAAAACAAGTGCATCAAGCTGCGCTTTTAAAGCCTGACTGTATATTGATGGACTTTCACAGTAGCCCTGGGGAGCGCGTTTAAAGCGGAAGCTGCGACCTCCTAAACTAAAGCCAAAAATGTCTCTGCTCTCCTCTGCAATTGGGATGCTAAAGAAAGCATTCTTTAGATCGATCACTGAGAACCATGCAGCGGAGGCTGGAATCATGGTTAACAAGGCAGTTATATCAGGGACAACTGGAAACTGTGGCACAACAATCTTATTAACCTCTCTAAGATCAATCACGAATCTGTAAACAGGTGGCTGTGAAGGGTCCGTTCGTTTTAAGACAGGTAAAACAGGACTATTGCAAACGTTGCCTCTTGTCTCTTCAATTACACCCTTCTTAATCAAATCGTTGACAATTTCTAACAACGCTTTCTGACCTTCATTGGAGATCTTATACTGGGGAATACGTGGCAATCTGACATTGGCTTTTAAAGTGACCACATATGGCGGTATTTCCAAAAGACCCACATCATTGGGACCAGTGGCCCAAAGGGCATCCGGAAGGGATGACAATTCAGGTGGCATTGCATTTTTAGACAAATACATCGGGGAAATCACTTTCTTGCCTAATGTAAGTTGTACTCCCGAGGGAGAACAATACAGCGTGGCATGCAATCTTTTTAGCAAATCTAAGCCTAGCAAATTTTCACCACAACCTGTTGTTAGGATGAGGGGTGCTTTTAGCTCACAAGGTCCAACAGAAAGTGACATAGGACTAGAAATCGGGTTCCTAACTGGGGCGCCAGAAAAACCTACTGAGACATTTATCTCGCCAGACAAAGGCGCGCCAGGGAGTTTTGAATGCATGATTGAACTCTTTGCAGCACCAGTATCCAGCAGAAAGGGCTCCGTTACATTTGCTGTAGTTACTTTAACATAAGGTCCGCTCTGATCCACTGGCACTGAAACAACTCCCTCTCTCTGTCTACGTCTGTCCTAGTAATCATCATCTTCTACATTGTCGTCTTCCACATAATAATCATTATTGTAGTACTGAGCTGTATTGCCAGTCGCATTGGCTTGCTGATCAAAGCTATTTATGGTATTGTGAGGCGGAAGAGGACGCGCGTTCTGGAGAACATTTCCACGCCCTCTGCCTCTAGGAGCTTGCTGACCACCTCTACCTCTTGCGCCATACGCATTACTGTTACGCTGCATTAATTTAGGGCAACTATATTTAAAATGACCTTCCTCTTTGCAATATGAACATTGGTTGGGACCTACAGGGATTCGTGGTTGATTATACCCATTCATTTGCTTATTATTCTGAAACTGTTGGGGCTGCTGATAGATACCTTGTGTTTGCCTATAATTACTCTGTCCTCCACGTGGCGGATAGGCCTGCTGCAAGAGGACCTTTGTCTTTAGTTCTTTCGTTTTCTTATCTGTTCTATCCTTCTCATCTTTGTCTCTATTCTCATAATACTGTGCAGTAGCCAGTATTTGCGCTGAAGAGGAAACAGCCCAAGAACTTTCTGAGTCTTTTAATTCCTTACACAACTCGGGAAGTAGATTCTGCACAAATTTATCAACGAATAACCGTTGGCCACCTTCAGTGCTCATGTCTTGACCACTGTGGTCGATAAACGTTTCTTCAAACCTGGTGAAGAAATCAGACACTGTCTCATCTTTCTTCTGCTTACATGCGGATAGTTTATCCCAATTTACGCGCATCGCAGGCATTATAGTTTTCATGTAGGTAATAATTCTACCAGGGAGCTCTGCTACCAAAGGGTCAGGTTTTGCACCACCAACTTGTCTAGCGTCTGCAGCAACGATATTAGCCCATGTGTCACCCAATTCTGCAGCGTGATCTACATTACGAATGGATCCCCATAAAGGCTGTGGCACCACATTCCCAAACAGCATATCTATGTCAGACAGATTCATTACACAAGATTCTGCAGTTTGTGACAACTCCTTATAATATCCTGCAGAGTTTTTACGGGGATCAGGCAATGTCTGTTTAAGTGCTAACACCTCAGATCGCTTCCATGGGACATGTACCCAAACACGCTGAAAATGTGCTGGAGCAGCAGCAATACCTTGAGCGGCATCAGCCGCAACGGCTTCCTTCCATACCGGAGGGACTTCTCTCATGGGGTATTGTCGCGCTTTTCCCTTTCTCCCCACAGGGAAATCTGGTTCAAACAACGACTGTTGACAATCATCATTCCTCAAGGATAATAAGATCGCAACTGCTTTATTCACATCGGGGCCCACAATCGTGCCTTTTCCAAAATCGAATCTCACTCGACATAACTCCTGCGGGCTTGGATCTCTACCATGATCATCCAATTCCTCACAGAGGATTTCACACATTTTTTCGAACACATACCTCTGTTTCGGGGCATCCCATTGGTGAAAAACGTCCACAACTGATTCCACATCATAGAGTGAAGGGAAACCAATCCACCTACGCGCCAAATGATCTAACACCTCTTTCTCGTCGGGACCAGGCAGCTGACTGCGCAATTGCTTACGCTGTAAGGCAGGAGTCGCACTCGATGACCCAAAAAGAGGCGACGTTAAACCAGTAACTACATTAGCTAGTCGTTGTCGTGCTGAAGGAGAAGTTGAGGCGAAAACGGGGGGATAGACAGAGGGAAGAAAAACAGATTCAGATACAGGTACCTGGGTAGTGTAAGAAGGAGCGCCAGGGGAAACCGCTGGCGTGCTAGGCAAAGTCGCAGGAAGCGCGGGGGTAACAGGTAGCAAAACTGGCGGCCCTTGAGAGGGCTGCACTGCAGGGATAGGAGCCAGCTGAAGAGGAGCTGGCGGCTGCGGGAAGGCTTGCGGCATATTTACTAGAGGCTGCGCATTTACAAGCTGTGGAGGTGCGGTGGCATTTTGCACATATGGGGGTGGCGAACTTAACAAATGGGACATTAGGGAATCTTTCTCTTTCTCTTTTGTCTCATCTTGCATTTATCAATCCCTAGTTTGCGCTGTCTGTGCAATTGCTCATTCATTTGTTCCTCCTCATTATCTTTAAATTGCACATCTGCTTGCATCACTGACATACCTCTCTCTCTCTTATTTCTTTTCGCTAGCTTTATTTCCTTTTGTTTGGCTTCCTTTCGCCATAGGCGGAAAGAATCAAACATCGCCGGCCGGGCTTTCTTTTTAAACAATTTAACTTCCAAATTATCTAAGATATCTGTATCGAAACTACTATTTTGGGGCCATTTTAAAACACCGTCCTTTCTGGTGTATCGGATCCATATTTCATTATATGCAATGGGGCCCACGCCATGTTTTACATACAGCTCATAAGTTGGAGTTCCAATTGGAGGAACCGGACATGAATCCTCTAACTGGAAATCCCTTCCACAACCCAAACAAAACAATCTACAAAATACACTAGAACCAGGCATCCTCGCTCACTAGTCTAGTTTCAAACGTCAAAGGATTATCGAATACGATAGTTTCGTGAATACACGAGTCCTCTGGCTTTGGGACTTGCAAGCACCAAATCAAAATGATCCCGAAGGATAGCAAATTCAAACTGGGAGACGCTCCACTTATACTTAACTGAATATTGATGATCGATGGCGTCACCAGAAGACTCTCTCGATTGTTTCGCTCTACCAAAATCGTCAAGGGTCCAAAACAGGGCGATTAATCAGGGAAGCAGTCCTTCGTAGCCGTCGGGACGCGGAGAACCTCGCAGAAAAGACTTTCGGACCACGTCGACATGCAGGGGTCGATGAAGTGGCGGCCTTCCTCCAGAATTTCCACACGAAGCTCCTCACGAACCGCTGGCTTGGACCGGTACCGCTGAAATCGCCCCACGTTGGGTGCCAACTGAAGTACTGGGTATTTTAAGCCCAGCGGTACAGGGGAACACACCCTATGACTTCGGGGTTCTTCCTGTTTCAGACCTACAGAAACACAGAGTCTTCTGGGTGAAGTCAAAGATCAGTTTATTGGCTGCAGACCAATTACAGGCGTCCTAGAAGTACAACAGCGTGTATGTTCTCAGGAGACTGCTGAAAATCACAGAAACGGGCTTCTCCTTAAATACAGAATTTCCTGCTTCAGGCATACATTCCTAGGTTTATGGTATGGTCATTTAAAGTATACATTACAAAACGAAAAGGCAGAGTCATGATGACCATCCCACATTCCAGTTAAGCCAGCCCGCAATTATTTACCCAGCAAGGCTCAGATCCCACATCAGATATCGATAGGCCCCAATAAACATGAGCATCTCCTGTTTTGGGAAACAAGCCATAAAGCAGGAACAGTCAGGTGTGAAAGAGATTAGCCGGAGGCTTGTGTAGGATGAAAAGACTTTATGGTGTGTCAAGCCCTGATGCTAATCACAGGTGGCCAGAGGACGGGGAACTCGTGAGACCAATTTGACCTGGGGCGGCGGAGCCAAGCTGCCCAGGTCACAGAAAAGTCAAAGAAAGGCACATGTGCTCTAAAAGGCCCGTTTTCGCTTCATGCTATATAGCCTATGTGAGGGCAACCATAAGATGGCCACCGATACAAAATGGAACCCACGTAGTGATGTGAAATAGCGTATACACAGTGCATTCATAGCTAAAACGTTACACAAAGCACTTGTACATACCGCATTAACCATTCGCGGTTCACTATTACCGAGATAGACAGGGGTAGGGCCCTGCCTCCTACGCGGTCCCAAATTCTAAAGTACGACATAACCGAACTGCTGAGAGGTCACAGGATTTGTCACACATTCCCTGCTCTCTGCCTCATACACTCACACTTTACCCAACACACAACTGGCACAGATTTTTTGTGTCAAAACAATTTTCTCAAACGCACACTCTTTTACTTATTCACAATCACCCTCACCTTCACACTTACCCTCACCTCCATCTTCACACTCACCCCCACCATGGCCCCAAGGAAGCAGCCAAGGTTAACAGAGAAGGAGTTGGAAATGCTTGTAGATTAAATAGTCCGAGTAGAGCCACAGTTCTTTGGGAACCTAGTCCAACAGACTCCCCTGTCCCAGAGAAATTGGATGTTTGGACAAGATAGTCAACAAGGTGAATGCTCAAGTACCTGTCCTGCACACAATGGATGATATCATGGACAGGTACTTTGATGTGCAGAGGAGAGTCAAAAAACTGACAGCAAATGAACACGCCCAAAGGCAGCAGATTAGCGGTGGCCCTCCTGCACCACCTGTCCACTTCAATTCCTGGGAGGAGATGGTGCATGACATCCTTCCGCCGGAGGGCGTCTATGGAATAATAGGAGCACCAGAGTCTGGTGAGTACCTACTCCACATGCCAATAATGTTACCAATTCCACATCCACAGTAATCACTGTCAAGGATAACGTGATACAAATGACTGTTTTCACAGCTTAAAAGCTACATACCTGCAATGAAAATGGAAATTTATTAAATTCCTACCATATACATACTTCTTACAAACTCACAACAAGGCTTTGTGCTGCAAACACCAGTCACCAGTGTCAGCCATCTTTCCAGCCCAGTTTCACTCACTTCCAGGAAAGCTGAGGCACAGGTAGGCTGGTTGGGATGGCTGGAAATGTGGGTGTGTGCACAGGCCTGATGGGAGTTGTAGTCACAGCAAACACTTCTCCTCCCACATAACCCAACAAGCCCACCCGGAACTATGCTTTCCTGACAGTGAGTGGAAAAGTACTGGCAAGATGGCTGACACTGATGACTGGTGTCTGGAGCACAAGGCCTTGTTGGGAAGTTGTGGTCAACTCAGACACCAGTTCCCAGTGTCAGACATCTTGCCATCACATTTTCACTCACTCTCAGGAAAGCTGAGTCACAGGTGTGATGAGAGATTGTAGTCACCGCAAACATTCCTCCTCCCACACATTCCAACAAGCCCAGCTGGAACTAGGCTGTCCCTGATGGGGAGTGGAAATGTACTGGCAAGACGGCTGATACTGGGGGCTGGTGTGAGGAGCACAAGCCCATGAAGGGAGTTGTGGTTAACTCAGACAACAGGCACCAGTGTCAGACATCTTGATAGTACGCTACCCATCATTGCCAGGACACCACTCTTCCTGGTGTGCTCTTTGAGCTGTATGGGAAGGTGTGTGTGTGCCCAGGCCTGATGGGAGTTGGACTAATGGCAAACACTCCTACCCCACCCAGCATAACCAGTTCATCTGGGTCTATGACTACCTTACGGTGAATGGAAGTACACTAGCAAGATGCCTGACACTGTTGCATGGTGTTTGGTACACAAGGCCTTGTTGGGAGTTGGATTCAAGTTTAACATCATGTAGCAGTGTATGGCCTCACTGCCAGTTAGCCATCGTCTCAGATGAGTTAGCTAGGCTGGGTGGAAGGAGGATTATTTGGAATCGCTACAACTCACATCCAGCACCGTCCAACATACACCTTTCCACCCACCACAAACAGCCCAACAGGAACTAATCTTACCCACAGTGTTTCCAAATTTACAAGCAGGATGCATGACACTGGGCACTGGTGTATGAATTTTCCACAAAGAAAAACAGGGACTTGTGCTCCAAATACCAAGCACCAGTGCCAGCCATCTTTGTCACTACATATCCACTCATTCTCAGGAAAGCATACTTCCAGGGGCACTATTTCTGCACAGTAGAATGTGTGTGTGTAGTACAGAGCCTGATGGGAGATCTGGCCATTGAAAACACTCCTTGTCCCACACAGCCCAACAGGCCCACTATGGAGCATGCTTACCTGACAGTGAGTGGAAATGTTACGACAAAATGCCTGAGATTGGGGACTGTTTTTTGGAGAACAAGGCCCTGATGTGAGTTGCTTTCAACTTCAACACCATGCAACAGTGTCAGGTAACTTGCTAGTCCACTCACCCTCACTGTGAGATACACATAGGCACAGAGGAGTTAGCAATGCTGGGTGGGAAGAGGAGTACTTGTCATCAATAAACTACCTCCATGCCTGGGCCCACACACACATATTCACCCATCCCAAAAAGCCCGTCTGGAAACCCACTCTCTTGAGAGTGAGTGGAAATGTACTGGAAAGATGGCTGACACTGGGGACTGGTGTGAGGAGCACAAGGCACTAATGGGAGGTGGTCTAAAGGCAGACACCTTTCCCCAGTGTCATACATCTTGCAAGTACATTGCCACTCAATGTTACTAAAGCATATTTCAAGGTTGGATGGTTGGACTGGGTGGGAAGGTGTATGTAGCACTGGGTCTGATGGGATTCGAAATAACAGCAAATACTCCCCATACACATGGCACAATCACTTCATCGAGGGGTATGTCTACCTCACATTGAGTTCATGTGTACTAGCAAGATGTCAGACACTGTGGTCTGATGTCTGAACATATCACAACTAACATATTTGCCTCTGTACTACAAACACCAGCAACCAGAGATAAACATCTTACAAGTACACTTCCCAGCATTGGCTGGACAACACTCTTCCTGGTGGACTGGTGGGGCTGAGTGGGAGGAGGGGTGTGTGTTTCACAATTAGAGCACAAGCACTCAAGCCTCTGTTTATCAAAGTTCTTTGCCACAAAATGGCAGAAAGCAAAGTTTGTGAGCTCATCTGACTATGGAGTCAATGTACAAAATACATGATCTGTGTAGGCACTAAGGTAAGCAGTAACACATTTTGCTACTTACAGCCATTCACATGTGTACGAGATGATAACAAAAAGCACCTCACTCACACCATTCCAAAAGATATCTTGTAAACATAACAGACTGTGAGTGTGTAGGCAGCCACACCAAAGTGACTGTTGAAGGCATGCACTAAGCCCAGTACACAGACCTCAAAAATACCTACATTGGGAGAGAAAGAGTATGTATGTCACCATGAAAGTAAAGATGTGGATAACACCAACCCACCTGTGTCATTCACAGGGTGTCATAAACCAGTCAATGTCTGTGGACAAGTAATGTCAACTATACACAACATGTCCATTTATGCACATAGGTAGACATGTCCATCAATCCATATCTTGACCAAAATACATTGCATTCAAAATACACAAGCCAGCATCATGGATGAAGGAGGCCAATCTACCTACATAAATTCATCATTAGGTTCAGTAGTCTATGTATTGGGTATGCTTTGAGGGGCTGTGGACATTCACATCAATCCTTGCGTAATTTCCGTACCCACGGGGCGAGCTGGGAAACACCTCTGTAACCAACCAGGACAGCCAGTCCCAGACTCTGGTCGACCCTGAGCTCTCCGGCATAGATGTCTCTCAACCATCTTCGGACGACGAGGAACAACCTGGCCCATCAGGTTTGGGTCACCAGCCTCATGATCCTCTGCGACCACTCCCGCCTCAGCTGACAACACCCAGCTGACCCTACCCTCACGGACACAGCAATCCGGGACACCGCCAACAGCACAGCAACACAGGGCACTCTAGAGTTGGCGGACAACAACACCCATGTCAACGAGGAAGGAGGCTCAGTGTTGACTGGGCCACCATCAACTGGTCCTGCTCGTGTGGGTAGGAGTGGTGGGAGGGGACGTGGGGACCAGGGCCAACATGCAGCTGGTGCTGCTGATAAGCAGCACCCTCACTCTCCAGGATCCTCCAAGCCTATGAGGGTTGCCAAGGAGATTTTGTCCAGGTCGTTGGGAATCCTCAGGACCATTGAACAGCAGCAGGCAGCCCAAAATGAAAAACTGGAAGGTTCATGAGCAAAACTGATGACATGACAATGGTGCACAGGGACACTGTCACCTGTCTCCGCCAGATTGCTAACAACATGTCCACACCTACCTGTGTGCCCACAACATCAAGTGCAACAACTTCTGCACAAGCCACAGGGAGGAATATGGACACCCAGCACCGCCGCTGCCTGCACATGAGGGTCCCCCGAAAAATGTGAAAAGGGTCGTCCGAAGAAGAATCCTTGAGAGACAGATGGAAATATCTCCTACCGTCATGCACAAAATACATCACTTTTCACCAAAGTACTTGCTCATGTCATGACTTAGAATACCAAATGTACATATTGTAATGAGCCGCAAAATTACAAAGTTGAAACTGTTAACAACATTGTAACAAATGACTTCCAAAAAGTAAAGTCGGGGCTTGTGAGTAAATGTACCTTGACACAGCATTATATATAGACACAACAAGGTTATCACAGAACCCGTAGTATATCGTAAAGATTCTCCATTTACCAGCACAATCAACAAACATTGCTAGCAAACCAAATCATCATGGCCCATTTTAGTAGACAAAGTTTTTTGGAGTTGTGTGATAACAGACCTCAATGTGGAACACAGGTTTATTCTCCAGATGCAACATGGCCCATTAACACAAAATAAGGTCACATGAACAAAGTGAACACATAGTAAAAATAAACATCTGGTTAAACGGCAGTGTTTGCCATGGATTTCCGCAGCAGCTCAATGTTGTAGTATGTCACAGCATGATTTGTTTGGTGAGGACACAGTTCTGCTGTTGACATTGCAAAGTCCCCTGGTAAGGAGAAACATAGAACAGAGTCAGTAACTCAGTAATAATGCTGCTTAATGGTGCTAACCATCTCAGCTAAAGCATACAAATGTCAGTGTGAACACAAGCTAGTATTATGGGTATCATTGTACATGTCAACGGGAACATTTTATTAAGCAACTCAGTACAAACCTCATGCAAATTAACATACACTCAGCAGCATGCATAACATTGTACAACAGCAGCACACAAACGTTTTGGGGTTGTCACCTCTCATTGACTATTTACATTCAGGTGAAGAAGTTGCAGATAAGTTGTTGTCAAAAATCCCTGCTATCATCCTCATCATCACTGGCGTCATGTCCCAAGACTGGATCCTCCCTTGCTGGTGGCTGCTGGTCCCCATCAACCAGTATAGTGGAATTTCCTTCCGGATTACAATGTTGTGGAGCATGCATGATGCAGTAATTATCTTGCACACCTTCAAGGGGTCATATTGTAGTCTCCTCCTGTGCGATCCAGATACCGGAACCTTGTTTTCAGGAGACCAAATGTCTACTCAACCACTTGCCTGGTACGACCCTGTGCCTCATTGAACTGCACTTCTGCAGGGGTGACTGGGTTGTGGCAGAACTTCGTGGCTGGACCAAGAAGATCACTGAAGTCCAGCGGCGCTGGACCCTGACCCCCCACATGCTCTGCATCCTAGCCGTGGTGTTCCCTGACCTGGATGGGCAGTTGAACGCCAAACAGCAGCAAGGAGGGGGTGAATAAGTGCCCTGTTGCACTGCTTTCTTTAGCCATGCATGTTGTTGTATCTTAGCCTGCTGGACCTTTTACAGGTTGGAAGTCAGCCAAACTCACTGGCAATTTTTAAATGATTCATATGTAGAAGGCTCGTTAGATGCACAGTTATGCCCCTTTCATCAGGGACATGTGAGAAGTTATGTTCAGGGTATTGACAGTACTGCCATGCTCATGAGATTAGCACAAATTACAAAAACATGTGCATGAGGATAACCTTCAGCAGTAATGGGATAGTTCGACATCTGTCAGCACATTGAATAAAATGTGAGCCTGTTCTCATTGTGGTTTCAACAAATCTGTGAAGTATGTTGTCATAGGAGCACTCAAGTATGGAAAGTTTATTCAATACATCCCAGCAGCATGTGTTGTCTATGTTGAGGCCTTGGTTAGTTTTGCTTGCTCAGTGTGCCAGTGTTTGGTCCCTGTCGTACTGCTCAGTGTAATCAAATGTATCCCATTGAATTATCACTGCTATGCTAACTCTGGTCACATGTCACACTGGTCTTACACATGATGATGTGGAATATTCCATTCTCTCCATTTAAAAGAGTGAGTCCATTGGTCTGACTCTGTAACAGTCACAACACATGCCATTCAGTGTCAAACAAAGGCAGTCACTTGTGGAAACATGGCTGAAATTGTAAGGTGTGATGTTAGATGCACATTCACAACCATTGATATATGTGCAAATGCTCTTGACTATTCATACTTGAGCGTTTTGTAAACCATGTTTATGATGCATCACTGTCTGATTGAGAGATGTCAGATGTGCATCATTTTGGAGTAATTTATCAAAATGAGATGGAAAAAAAGAGCAATGTAAGCTGCACAAAGTGTGCAATAGGTCTAACCGAAGTGAAGGACAATCAGACTTGGGCCATACAAATGGGGGCTTCAGCACTTTAGACAGGATTGGTACACAGTGTTGACTGGACTGATGAAGAATAGAGGTTCAATACTAATGGTCTGTACAGACAATGCTTCCAGATGTGCCAGTAGCAAGGTGTTCCACCTGAAGCATTATGAAGATGCAGTCATCGGACTTGGAAGTGTGTTGACCATTGTTCACATCTGAAAATGGTGAGCTGTTTACAATGTGCACAACATTCAGATTCATCTTCATGACACTGTGCATAGTAAACACGAGACAGTGTGCCACATGCCTCTCACCCTAGCTATGACTACTATCTTGGTGTCTCTACAATAAGAATCAGATGTGTGACCTGACAGTAGAGAACCTAAGTTACAGGACAAATTAGCACAATCACTGTTATCTGTGTGAAATGACTCATGCAATGACTACACAATATTAAACGCTGACAAGGAAGTCATTTGACCTTTAACGTCAGAGCCAATGGTTCCCAATTTGATGACTAGGGATTGCAGAATGGATACCATGTCTCAATTCAATTGTGGGAATCCTATTCCCATTGTGAGCTCTAAACTCCTTTGCAGGAGATGAGACAGGTATGTCAGGACACAAGACCGTTGTGAGCAAAAGACGATACATCATCTGCTACAAAGTGAAGTAGTTGACATTGGCGTTGGGGTATTTGATGTTGATACACCCAATGTAGCAGATACCATCATGTGTGAGGGAGCAAAAGTTAACTGATGGACAAACAAGTGTCATGTATGTAAATGGAACAAGAGGTAATAGCAGCAGTAGTCAATATGATTTATTTGCTTGATCTATGAAGATATGTGATGTTACCTATGTGTCAAGTACATACCGATGACTTATTTGATTCTTTTTCATTCTTGTTCACAGCATCATTTAGCGGCCATCGGAGGAGACAGTGCCACAGATGTAGTGGGAGCAGTATGTCAGTCTGGGTCCAGTGATAAGTCAGAGGAGGAGGGACCCAGTGGCACAGAGGGTTAGGGGAGCCTCACAAAGGGCAGCTTGGAGACAACATCAACAGGCTCTGAAGCAGAGTACAGCTCTAGTGAAGACTCCCTTGTGGTGGTGAAGGAGACAGGGATTGGAACCTCAGCATCAGAGTTCACCACCACCACTTCCATCTCCACCTTCCCAGCTGCTCCCTATCCCACTGTCTGTGTCCGTTCCCCTAGGAGGGGACCCGTCTCCTTCGCACCAGGCACCTCACCCCCTACCCCAGTCTCCCCTGCTGCCCTGAGTGTGGAGGCCATTGATATCCTGAGGCAGATCTATGTGGGGCAGACAGCAGTGCTGATGTCCTCCAGGTTCATACCACTCATTTGACTCAAATGGTATCATTCCTGGAGGGCATTCACTCAGACATGTCTTTCCCACACACATCCAATCAGGCTCTGGCCTCCACACTGATGGCAACAGTGTCCCAGCTCCAGACGTCTGTCCTATTCCTACCTCTTCCCCATCAAGTGTCCCAACTACCCTACCTGAAGCAAGCACACGCAAACACACACATGCACACACTTCAACAGCCACACGCATCACACAAACACACAGACACAAGGAGAAACCACACACATACACACTCAGGAGACACACAACACACTCACTACCATGGAAATACCAAAAGAGGACACACATGCATCCACAGACATTCCTCAGACCTCAGAACCCTCTGCTTCCACCCCCCACGCAAGACGTACAACGCAGGAGTTTTTTCATTGAAGAAGGACGCGAGGTGCAGGAAGGAGAGCGGCCATGCAGGGGTGGCGGCAGACACGCAGGTAAGTGCCTTCTTTTTTTAACTTCTAAATAATTTGGGAGGTGGAGGGAGCAGTTTTTTCAAACTCCGTGGAGCTCTGCGTAGAGGCACTATGTCAGCTCCGCCCACCCTTAAAAATAATTATATAAGACCTAAAACATGCTTCTAAACACTGCATCTTTAGACCGAACACCACAAAACTGAAAAAAGGAAGAAGAAACAATATTTTGGGGACATCCTTAAAGAACACAACTCAAGCAGAATAATATTAGCCCAGTCTTTCTTGCCGCTACTTTGTATAACAAAGTTACATTGTATTGGCCTCTTCAGTAAGAAAAATAAGAATGACTTTCACTCTTCTTTTCCTTTCTTTGAATGCTATTTATTTTGTGGTTGTGCAGATGTTTTTTCAGTCTATATATGTTTACACTGGTATGGGCTATTTATCAATTGGTGGGGCTTTTTCAGTTATTATAGGTTTAAACCTAAAACAGGATAGCCTGTTCATATGTCAGTCATGGCATCCTGCTTTTGTTTGGGGACATCACATATATGGTGCGTTTCATCTGTCCAAGCTTGGAATTTCATATTTACAACTACAAGCCAGTCGCAGTTGAGCATATGAATTATGTGTATCTTGTCATTTGCGGATGACTGACAATGTGGTCCTTTGAAGCTATGCTTGACGCAGGTCCAGATCACACAGAACTGAAATAAGAGTGCTGTTATGTCTGTTGGATTGCCCAGTGATACATGTGGTAAGCCAAGTGGACAGTGCTATGGGTCTGTGTGCTATGCAGATGCTACAGGAGCCAGTGTCACATTCATGCTCTTAGTTGCCACACAGGGGAGGATGTGTATTTTTTAATGTGAGGCCTAGTTGCAGGTGTGTTATCCAAGGTTCATGTTGCATGTGCTGAGCTTGCTTAAACAAGGGTAAAGGTGAGGGAGACTAGTGTTTCCAATTTTGAAATGGAGTGGCGATTCATACGTCATGGTGGAAGACAAATTTAGTGATTATCAGAGAGTGTAATGTATGAGTTAAGTTCATAGGCAGTTATTGTGTAGGAGATGTGAGGTATCCAAATTGTCCCAATGTGAGTGGTTAAGCATATGGGGTGTGAATCAGAGTATGTGGGCTTGTTAGACTGGTTAAATCCTGTGCAAGGTATGGTATGAATAGGTAGATGTGATAGGGGTATAACCAGGTAGACAAGGTTTGAGTCTGGCAGGAGGTGAGAGCTGTAGTCTGTGTCACTTCGGTGAGAGATGACTATAACAGGGCAGTTTCAATGAGTGAGGATAGTTCTGAATGTGCATAAATCAATGGGGGTATGGAGCATGTAGGTCATATGTGGATGTGACAGGGCCACAGTGAGACAAGGTTAAAACTGTATTTTGTAACAAAGTGGATAAGTGTATGGAAAGGGTTTACGCCAGTTGTGTAATTTAGGGGGATGAACTGTGACATATGAGGTGTTGTTTAGTTGATGTATGTTGAGTTTGAATCTGTGGATGCATTTGTTTTAGAAATGACAATCTGTAGAACTTAAGCAGAGTATGGTGGGTGTATGTTGATATGCAAATGGCTGAGGACATATTCATAGAGCAATGTAAGTGTCTTGTGAGATGTGGTGATGTGTTAAGTGAGCATGTCAGAGTGGGCTGTGATGCTCCACGTTGTGATATGATTGCAGTCCAAGACATTAATGAGGGTGCAAATGGTGATGAGAGTGGTGCATTTTGCATGTTACGTTTGATGTATGCTGAGGAGGTGATGAGTACAGTATATTGTGTACAAGTCATGTGTGTGAGAAGGACAGCGCAAGTGTGAGATTGTAAGGATTAGGTTGGAAGAGTTTGAGTACAATGCTTGAGCTTGTGGGACAGACATGCTTTTCCGTGTAGATGCACCAGAGGGTGCTTATGACATGCTTGTGTGTGTATGATAGTTTTGAGAGATCAGCATGTAGTTTGGGGTAGATGTGAGAGGGGTCATACCCGCACACGTATAGTTCATGCAGGCTATGAGGTAACGTTGAAATGTACATATCTGTAGATTATGTGTATGTAAGTATACCAAAACAGTTGCCAGATGAAATATGAGGAAGTAGTATGTGTTTGCTGCAGCTTGCTGTCTGCCACTAAATGTTCATGACTGATTATTGTAAAGGCCGCTCTGCGTACACTGGCATATGCAAAGCCTATTGTCCTCACAGGACAATTGTCCTCCACCTAGCCTTGCCTTGTCTGAGTTGTGTGTGGGCAGATGGGAGGATTGGTCATTATTGCTCTTGCTTACTGTCCTTGGTTTTAGGTGGTGATTGCTTATATTGTTATAGCCTGATGCTGGAACATTGGATAAAAGTCCATTGATTAGAGGGGTATAGCTCACTCAAGTGAGAAGTCAAGGGTTTGCGTTGTTGTTCCACCTGTGGTCAGACTACACTAGAGACGCATCCCCACACTTCACAGTAGACTACACACACATGGTTATTATTGGCATTCTGACTTTGAATGTTAGCGGTATGGGGAAACCAAGTGTGACGGACACATTCTGATATATCTGGTTGTGCTGAGGAAAACACATTGCACTGTAAGCAATCACACATGTGACACTGGAACAGTACACTCAGTTTCAGTAAGTGTTTGCATTGACAATATTTGGCAACCTCTAATCTGGTTTGGCAAGGGTAGCCCTTGTGTGTGTCCATGGTGGCTCCCATTTTGCCTATTAAACACTGCCCTAGAGCGTGAGGGCAATATGTCTTTGTGGAAGGTCTCCTTAACATTTTCATAGATTTTGAAACAGTGTTTCAGTGCCAAATATGTACAAAGCAGACATCATTCTGCACATATCCCTCATCCTCACAAGATGTACCGATATCCCCTGGCTTGAGGATGGCTATGTCGATTGTGTTTGGGAGCCACAGATTGAACATCCCCTTCCGGCATCCTCATCAGTGCTGGCAGCTTATCTTACACAATAGGCTGTGCACTAGACCCTCCAACACTGTTGGTGGATCCTACGTCCTGAGACTCATGCATACCCCTACTACTCTGCAGGACACAATCTGCACATTCCACATTTATTTTTTTGCAGAACACACTGCAGCCTGAGGAGCTAGATACAGAGTTGGTTGGAATGATGTACACATATAGATTTGGAGTTGTGTGCAGCGCACCCAGTCCACACATAGTGACTATGTCCTAACTTGTTGTTGGCCCATGCTTCTTTCAAAACCAAGATGGATTTGGTCTGCAAATAATTCAATGACGAATGTGACCCAACCACTTCTAGGTTGTTGTATTGGGAGACACTGCAATCAATACAGAGTGGCTGGATCTGTGGAGTAGTGTGTTGTCTGGGCCCAATATCCTCTGGGCTTTAAAGTACACAGAGGCATCACAATGTCATACTTTTGTGAGTACATTGGAGTTCCTTTGCCCTGCGATGTTTCAGTGTGTGTTGTGGTTGGCTCATGCATTAACTTTGTGATACATACATATGCGTGGTTATGGCAATTCCTGTTCCACAATCAAAAGTGGGTTTCTACTAGTATTTGGTGGGGTAAGTGTACCTATCTGATGATGACATTCACTTACTGTACATGCACAACATGCTAGGGATCAATGGACGGATGATGCTTGGTCACTCTGAAAGTAAAAGGCAAACATTCTGTGATCATCCCTTTCATTGTAGCCTTAGTTCTTTTATCTGTCAAGGGAGGTTTCAAAAAGGCACACTGCTGCTGATCAAGGGGGTGGGGTGTATGTTACACTGTTCAAATGAGGCTTGCCTCCCTGCAAGGCCCCTAGACACAACCCAACCTCCCTGCACCTGCCATGACCCGAAAGTGAAGGGCGTGTGGGGGAGGTTACATTGCTTCTGTCAAGGCATATAAGACAGTGCGCCAAGGTGAGTATGCTCCAAAGGCTGTCCCCCAACCTCAATTTATAGCACAGCTGGTGAGTGGAGAACATACTGGCACCACATTGCAGTGGCCTGGTTGGGTCTGTGGAAGTGAGTCAGTCTCTTGGTGTGGTTTAGAAAGGCCAAAAAACAGTCACCCACAGGTGACCCTGGTGCACCGGCACATCGACCGCATAGCCAAACCAAGCCTATCCTGAACACTTTCAGATCAAACTCAACACCCATAGGGATCTATGGGTTTCAGGCACCCCCGCCCCCCCCCGCCGTGTGTTTCAGCCCAGGCTGAAACAGCTTCCACACACACCCACACAGTCCTTGAGCTGCTGTGGGTGGCTGGTCTGTCATGTTTGTGCATTAGCACATGAGTATTTCACAGGTTTTTAAGGGGCCATCTACTAGATGAGGAATTTTTGTGTGTTTTTCAACGGTCCCTAGAGCACAAGCCTCTCCACTCATTTGTCAAACTTGCAAGTTACTCTTGCTGCCAAAGTGTGGCAATGCATTTCCTGAAAAATTACCTTTGGATTTATTTTTTTAATTCCTGCAGCATGTACTCCACCTGTAGGTATTGAGGCACTTTGCATGAGCACCACTTACATTGTTCAAGTACACATTGCTGGGGGTATTAGCCCCCCAACCCCAGATGTGCCTCTACATTGCTGGGGGTATTAGACCCCCAACCCCAGATTTGCCTCTACATTGCTGGGGTATTAGGCCCCCAACCCCAGATTTGCCTCTACATTGCTGGGGGTATTAGCACCCAACCCAACATTGCTGCGAGTGTTAGACCTCCACCTCCCAATTTTAGCTGGACATTTGCTTTGAGTATTAGCCCCCCAGCCCCACCTTTGGGTCTGAATTGCAGGAAGTATTAGCTCTTCCCCGAAAATGGCCTCTACATTGCTGCAAGTATTCCCCCACCCCAGATTTACCTTTAGTTGCACCCCTGCTCTCTAGTATTATCTTTCGAGGGGTAGTCAAATAATTCTGTAGGGGTAAGTGTCTAACTTACCGTCTGTGATGACCACGTTGGTTGGGGTTGTAGTATTCATCATAGATGTAGAGTATAGGGATGACATGAGCAATGGGATACATAGCAGCACAGTCTCAGTCCCAAGAATCATGTTGTGGTGCCAATCATAGCTAAAATACTCCCTTTCCGGGCGCTCTGACATGTTGGTTGTGGCGACCTATTCGGCGCATAGGAAGTACGCATCATACTTTGTCGTTCGGAATCGGACTGGGAAGTGCCTCCGGACGACTCCATTCTGCGTTTCCTGAGTTCTCACTGGGAATATGAAGACGGATTCGGATTGATTGAGTTGTTTGGTAAGTAAATGGTTTTGGGCATTGTACTGCGAATTTGGGAAAACCGTATCCCAGTTTGAGTCAGTTGGAAGGTCCGACTCCGGACGGCTCTGGAATGGCCTTCCTGACGACTTTGGAATTGGGCCCTAAATAGGTAACAAATACTGTTCCAACTCTAAACTAAACCACTAAAGAGGCTACATTTACTATTCCAACTCCAATATGAACCACTTTGGGGAAGTTGTTGTACACTATAGTGGCAAAATTTACTACTCCCACTCCAATTTAAACCATTTTGGGGAAGGTGTCGAACACTAAAGGGGCAACATTTACTATTCCAACTCCAAACTTAACCATTTTGGGGAAGGTGTTGTACACTAAAGGGCAACATTTACTATTCCCCAATCCAATTTACATCTTTTTGGAAGGTGTTGGACACTAAAGGGGCAACATCCACTATTCCTACTCTAATCTAAACCATTTTGGGGAAGGTGTTGGACACTAAGGGGTGACATTTACCGTTCCCACTCCAATCTAAACTATTCAATGGAAGGTGTTGTACACTATAACCTTTATATGCACAAACAATCTCCACACTAACACAATTCACACAAATCTTTATGCATAGAATTAAATAAAATGCACTTGGAAGACACAATAACCCAAACTAAAAAACTATATATTTAAAATTAAACAATAACATAAAATAATACATTCATCACTATTTATAAACAAATATATATTTATTAATATTCCAAAACATTTAAACTTATCACAGAAATATACATTCATAATCCACATTTAAAAATCACTGAATATATAAAAAATAAACTATATTTCTAATTATGTAATAAATATAGATGATATTACATTTAAATTAATACATTTAAATTAAATATATCCAGCAACAGAAGTTATTCCAATAACCTAAATATGCAAATACATCTTTGGTAATACATAATAAATAATATATATTTACTATATTTTTATAATTTAATCATACACAATTTTGTATATGTATTAAATAAATGTAACCATTAAAAGAAATTATTACAATAATATTTATTTATGTATTTTTTTTTTTTTGGTCCACATTTTCCGCTTTTGGTTGCTAAATAGGGGCGCAACAAGTTGCACCTCTCAAGACCATTGGGAGCAGAGAGAGGGAAGGTAAAGCAGCAATGAAGTACCCATTAAACACTGTCACGGGGGCGCCCTGATGGATACGCTGCACATAGGATACCTCAAGCAGCTAATCATTGGACCATGGGGAAAAAAAAAAAAAAAAACACTGCCCAGACCAGCGATTACACCCAATTCAACTGAAGCCAGAAGCTTCTTTTGGTAGAGTTACCAACTCTCTCTATAAGTCAGTTTTAGAAGTTTGCAAAACTGCAGTACGCCAATCAAACTCAGTAGGTGGAACCGGGTCCTTCCATTTCCTGCAGATTTCCCTACGAGCCAATAATATGCAATAGAAGAGAAGGTTCTTCGCAGGGCCACGAACTTCAGGAGAAACTCCAAAAATAACAAGAGATGAAGTTATCGAGACTTCAAAGCCCAGGGACGATGAGAGTGATATACTAATCACCTTCCAATACGGGGTCAATAGGGGACACTCCCAAAACATGTGTATGTCTGGGGCAGCAATCATACCACATTTAGGACAAGCCACTAAGGCCCCGTCAGAAAATTTAGAGAGTCTTTGTGGAGAGTAATAGGCCCTATGTAGGTTCCTACGGAGCCAAGCAGGTTTCACAATGTCCCACATGATCTTAAAGGATGTAGTCCACAGGTTCCCGATATTCTGATCTGTGATGGTAGGAGCCCATAATAGATCTGGCAGTTTAAATTCGCCATCCAGCTCTTCTAATAATAGCCCATACTAGATTGAAACCTCCTTTCGGTCTAGTGGTTTATCCAGTAGCTGTGTCACTAGGTTTCTGACACCTCCTAGCGAGCACCTGTTCTTAGCAGAGATCCGTGAGTGTGTCCAGCCTGCCATTTGAAGGAACTTGAACCTAGAGAGGCCTGGTCCTATTTTAGATACTAGAGCCTCCCATGGAAGCAAACTCTCTTCCACCAATAGATCCCCCAAACCTCCAAACCTGCTTCCCTTATGGGAAGTGCAAGGCTCTCCAACAGCCAATCTGGAGAACCTGGTGACTCCCACAATGGTGCCCTACTTGTAAAGTAATCAATCTTTAGCAAACCCCTGAGTTTACTCCATGTTTTTGCCATGTCTCGCAGCACCTTCAATTTCACTTTTTTTTTAAATTTCGGGTCTCCAAATTTAAACAAGAAGCCCCGCTGGCTCACCCCCTCCCCTCTAAGCAGTGCAGCAAACATACATCCGATACCTGAGTTTGAGGGCTTTTTTAGCAGCATCCTGGCATGAGAAAGCTGAAATGCCCATGCATATAGCTGAAAATCAGGTGCCGCCAAACCCCCCTTCTCTCTACGCCGCCTAAGTATTTTCCAGGCAATCCTAGGTGCATGGTCATTCCAAATAAAGGAGCTAATATGACTTTGAAGTTTAGTAATTAAAGAAGGTTGAAAAAAAAGAGGAATGGTATTAAACAAAAATGATATTTTTGGTAATATGGACATTTTTATTAAATTTACTCTGCCCAAGATTGTCAAGGGGAGAGAAGACCAAGATCGCATAAGTCTTCTACATTCTTTAGCAAAATTCAAAGATGCAATTTCATTTATATCCCTAACGATATTTATCCCTAAGTACCGTAAACTAGAACTCAATTGTACCCCCATCATGGGTACGCGATCATTCCAGACCATAATGTCCGTTTTGGAGGCATTAATCTCGTATCCAGATATTTTCCCGAAATCCAATGCCAATGCCGTCACATTGGGAAGTGCCGAGCTTAGTTCCGAGGAGAAAACAAGGATGTCATCTGCATACAAGGCTACCCTCTTCTCCCAGCCCCCAAACGTGAAAGATTTGATGTTACGATCATCCCTCAGTCGTTGAGCGAAAGGCTCAATATAAAGATCGAATAGGAGGGGGGAGAGAGGGCAGCCTTGGCGCGTACCACGCGATATATTAAACGGATTAGACAACTCCCCATTTATCAACAGGGAAGCAGAAGGGCTTTAATATAGGAGTTTAACCGTTCGACGGAATCTTTCTCCGATGTTAAACCTACTCAAGACCCTCGACAGGTAAATCCAATTCACCCTATCGAAAGCCTTGGTTGCGTCCAATGTAAGGATAGCTAATGGGAGAGACTCCGTTGTAGCCATATCAATGGCTGCAATGAGATCATATGTCAACTCATGTAGTTGACGTCCCCTTACAAAGCCCTTCTGGTCTGGATGCAGTACCCCAGTTACTACTGCTCCCAACCTGTCTGACAAAACTGACGTGAAAATTTTGTAATCAGAATTTAAAATGGAGATCGGTCTGTAAGAACCGCAGCTAGAAGCCGGCTTTCCTGATTTCAATATTAAGGTTATAGGGGCACTGTGTCAAGAAGGTGGAGGAGGTATACCCTCCAAAAGAATCTGATTGAACAGTGCTGTAAGACACGGAAGGATTTTCGACTCCAAGGTCATATAGATTTCAGATGGCAAGCCATCCGGCTCCGATGCCTTTCCCTTTTTACATTTTAAAATAGCCCGCTTCGCCTCTTCCTCTGTAATCTCACGATCGAGGAAAGTACTCTGCTCAAGAGACAATTCTGGAAGGGATATATCCCTCAACCAGTCATCCACTTGCGCTTCCTTGATATTCTTATCTTCGTGATATATATTACAGAAGAAGTCCCGAAATATTCGTCCAATATCTTCGTCAGAAGAATATGTTTTCCCCCCAGAAATGACTGCATCAATATTGTTTCTAGTCTGGTCAGTTTTAACTTTCCAAGCTAATAGCTTCCCTGCTCCTTCACCATATTGAAAGTGGGCTAATTTACTCGCATTCCCACCTCTCAAGCATCCGTGAATTCAGAACAGAATCCAGTTCCCCTCTCAAAACCGCCATCTTATTCTGTCTTTCCTGTAAGATATTAACAGGGGCGTCCGGAAAGAGCCTTATTTCAGTCTGTATTCTACCCAACTCATCTTCCAAAGAGGTTACTAACTCTCTGTAGCTCTTCTTTTTATATGTGGCCTTATTGCTTATCATGCCCCTTAAAAATGCTTTAAACGCATCCCAGACACACTCAGGGGAAGCTGAGCCAACATTATTATCCATGAAGTTCTGGACTTCGATATGAAGGGAGTCAATAATTTCTGACGATAAAAGTAAAGACCGGTCGAAAGACCAGCTTTTCATAGAGCTTTTGAGGAACCCACCTAGTTCTAAATAAACAGCCGCATGATCCGAAAGATGGAATGGGAGATATGATATATTTTGTGTCAAGCTGACCAGTTTTTGACTGATCAGAATAAAATCAATTCTCGACTGATGGTGATACTTATAGTTACGAAATGAAATTGCTCTTTGTTGCCCAAACTTTACTCTCGATATGTCTATATATCCTAACTGCTTCATATTATCAAGCAGGAAGGACCTAGTTCTAGATAAAACTGCAGCTCTACTAGACAGAGATTTATCCAATAGGGGGTCCAAAACTATATTAAAATCTCCAGCAAAAATAATTGGCTCTGCAAACAGAAGCAGGTGTGAAAAAATTGTTTTTAAGACTGACGGGTCATCACAATTGGGGCCGTAGTATCCAACTATGGTAATGGGTGATACAGCTATAATTACTGATACGATAACCCACCTGCCACCTGGGTCAACCATCTTCGAGACTAGTCCAGCCTTTATGGATTTCTTAAAAATGATTGCTACGCCCCTAATATGTGATGTTTGTGAGGTCGATACCCAAAAATCAATCCATCTATTCTTTTTAACTACTAGGAGTAACTCCCTATCCGTCAAATGAGTCTCCTGGAGTATAATTACCTGGGCATCAAAGTCACGCAAATATTGCATTATCTTCTCCTTCCTTGGGCTAGTGCGCAGACCGTTTATATTCCAAGAGATGAGCCTCACGTTACTCATAGTTAAAGAAACCTCTCCCCAACAATGTCCGCATCCTTATGTAATGGCTCCTCTCACTCTTCATACCTACACTTCTGCTACTAGATCCACTATTGTACCTATTATCACTTTTCCCATGGCTACCCCCCAAAAATAGACAAAAATAGGAGCGAAAGTGAGGAATTTTTTTGTTTTTACCCAATGCACACCCCACTTGTGCCCTCCCCATCCCTCCCCCCACCCATGGAAAACCCCGACCCTTACCCTACCTATCTGGAAAACCCAGAAAGTAGTGCAACCCCTCGCTTACTCCTGCCCTAGTTGACTGAATTCAGTTACGATCTGTTGACTAAGTGCAAGGAAAGTATGTACCCACAAGTATATATATACTAAGTATCTTACCACCGCATGTATATACTTCTCTTTACCACAACATTTTTCCTATGTTTACGATACACTTACCCCTGCCCTGATGTCCCCTTATCCTTCCCCATAATCATTAATAACTCATCTGCTGCCGGGACCGATGTTATATGGTGCATCTTATTTTTGTACATAATTTTTAAGGCCGCAGGGAAAACTATTTTGGCTACTGCACCGAAGCCTCTAAAAGCTTCCAGTCTACTACCAAATTCCCATTGTTTATCCAAGGTGGACCTGGAAAGGTCAGATCGAATCTGAAAACTGAAACCATTCCCACTCACAGACCTCTGCTTAAGGGCCAGGTTAAGAATAGTCTCCTTGAGAGAGTATGTGTGGAAGTTCACTAAAATCTTTCTTGGTTTGGTTCTTTGGGGATTTTTTTTAAAGGGCTCTTTATGGATACGTTGTATGTCCGAAGTGAGCACCTCCACTGATTGGTCCAGCCTAAAACTCTTTCAATAGTAGAATGATGTATTTCTTTATTTTCAAGCCTTCTCTATCCTCCGGGACATTCAAAATGCGGAGATTGTTACGTCGTGCATGATTTTCCAAAGTTTCCAACCTCCCGGCCAATATCGAGTCTTGATTTTTAAGCTTTACTATATCTGCCTTAGCTTCCTCTAAGTATAGAGATAGCTCTGTTACAGTGCTTTCGAGTGTTTCTGTTCTTGTCGTCAGACCCCCAATCTTGTTGTCTAAAGATTCACAGAAACTTCTTATTTCCATCTGGTTTGCTGTAGATGTTTCGAATCCTTTTTTAATATCCGCCGACAGGGAAGCGAACATATCCTGAAGAGAGTTAATTGAAGGAAGAGCTACGCTGTCCTGACCCTCAGCTCGAGGGTCTGAAAGAAAGGATATGCAGTTTGGCAGTGTTTGAGGACCCCCATGCTGTGGAGCATCACTGCTCTGGCCAGCTACTCCCTGTGTAGAAATAGTGGGAGCTACCGGAGAGGTAGATATGGAACTCGAGACTGAAGAAAGAGTAGAATCCAAAAGCCTATTAACGGGCTTGCTTACATTCTCAGCTGTATCCCCCTCCATTGACCGACCCCCAATATCGAGAGGCGCCTCTTCTGTACCCGATCTACCACTTTCCAGGACCTCAGGCATGCCACTAAAGGTGACAGCAGAGTCCAGTGCGACCCTAACAACCAACTCGTTCCCTGGGTGACCTTCCCCAGAGCCTTGCTCTACAAGATGTAAGACCTGCGGAACAACTTTAAAAAAGAACATTTAAATTAATACATTTAAATTATATATATCCAGCAACAGAAGTTATTCCAATAACCTAAATATGCAAATACATCTTTGGTAATACATAATAAATAATATATATTTATTATATTTTTATAATTTAATCATAAACAATTTTGTATATGTATTAAATAAATGTAACTATTAAAAGAAATTATTACAATAATATTATTGTCAACATTAAAACAATATTATTAAATTTCCCAAAATAAATTAATATTTCGTTTTTTAATTAAAAGTAATTAATAAAATAAATGTTTTAAGAAACTTACATTATAAATGTACATTTCATAGACTATTTAAAATAAAGCAGCAATATTATTTATAAAAAATAATTTAACAAAATAAATTATGCATATTAATTTGCAAATCATAAAAGAATTAACATTGCATTTCAATTAAAATATTCACTTTTTGAAAAGTCTGCCCACCTTCATCTCCTAAAAGCCCCAAATCCCTCTGCTAAAAAGCAAATCTATATATATATTATTTGTACACATTATTACAACAAAAATATACATTTCTCAAATGTTATAATTAATAAATTATTTTACTAAACTCACAAATTAAAAAAATAATAAACACATAAAATCAAACACACTACAGTATAATACATATAAAATAAAATTTCTGAATGTTATTATATACAATGATATTTTCTAAAACCAATATTTTTTACAACGATAATAAAAACATGATAGATATTCTTAACTTCAATGTTCCTGCCAGTAATATTTTTGACACCCCGATACACTTTACAGGATATTTTTGTATCATGATATTTTTTTTCTCAATTTTTTTGGGCCTAGCACCCTAAGTTACAACAGCTACTGCCAACCATGATAGCATACATAGTTACAGTGGCAGTAAGAGAAAAAGAACCTGAGCGCCACTAAGTAACGTACTTTGTTTTAGGTACAGTGCAGAGACTTATGTTAGCAGCATAGAGAGTGCAGGTGGTGTGTTCCTGGAAACTAAAGCAAACAGTACCAGAGGAATAATGGCCACTTCAGTTCCTTTTTTAAATCCAGAAGTCTGGAATGGTTCTGATTGCTGGGGATTAAGTTCCATTTCCTGGGTATGTGCCTTGAGAAAACTTGATTGAGTGTTCTTTTTTCTTGAAAGCTTTGGTTTCAAGAAGGAGGATGTCAATGTTATGCAGAAAGGAAGATACACCCATGATGGTGAGTTCAGATGCCAACTATCATGCGGTTCCCGAATGGAGAGCTAAATGCAAAACAGAGGCTAATGGAAATTCAATGCTGTCTTCAATGGATAGCCATTGGATGGCAACTAGAGCTGGTATGATGAAGTACTATTTTCTAGGTCCTGAGACAAGTCTAGCAGGTGTGTGGAAGGCCAACTTTATGGGATCCAAGTGGAGATCGGGGATCCCTGCTAGAATGTGTGATCTGTAGTTGATTCTGAATAGCAAATACATTATCTGCAAACCAAAAGTCAAGTGTTGCACACCTCAAAAGATATAATTCTAACAGTAACATACCATTATACATTCACAGCAGGTGTTTAGATAGTTAGGGAGACTGGGTTGCTCGGTGCCCAATAATTTTATTCTTCAACATCAAAGATATTACATAATCTATATTGTCTACCAGCACACTGGAAAAGTGATTTTTGAATCAGTGCTCTCAGTCTGTTTCCAAAGAATATCCAAGTCTTCACAAAATCTTCTTTGTCTCTATAGTATTACAACCACCCACGTACAAGTGCCCAAATGTGTTTCCTTCCTATGGAGTTAATCTTTGGAAGTAGGTCTAGAAGTAATAAACATAAAGAATCCAATCAACATACACTATAAGATGGGATACCACTATCATAGAACCACCAGTAATCGCATATTACCAGTATGGTGTGAGTGACTAATCAGGTCACTACCAGTCCATGTCAGTCGACCACACAGAAATGGTTTGCTGTTTCATCGTGCCTATCAACACCGCGGGGAGCAAGTGAGAAGAGAAGGACCATCAAACAGGCCCAATTTGAAACTCCCACCAGTTCGAAATGAAAACTGTTAGAAACAGGAAATCCACCTTCTTTTTTTATTGCCTTATAATAAAAAATGTTTGACTTTGTGAATATGTTTCATCTCTAAACATATATGTCTTTCATGCCATACGACTGGACTATGATATTTGAAATTCATAGGATAGGCTTAATAAAGTTATGTGCATGTTTGCAATTTATACTTTGAAAACTGTAAGATATTTATATATGTTGTAGTTAATATCAGCATGTGTGTCAAAAACTGTGCACCACATGAGGATTTCTTCGATTGACGGGTCTAGTTGATCACTCTAGTTTGTGTAGAAAGTATGGAAATGGTTAAAAGGAGGTCTGTAACTCCTTATATAACTTTATGGTGGGATATTCTAAACTGGGTATTAGGTCGCTTTTTACAATTATTAGTTTAATGTAATAGGCGGTGTGGATCTGAAGATATTGATCAGTGGATCTATGATATGGCAGGCGTATTTCACCCTCTATATATGTAGGCATTCTGGAATCAGATGTTTATTGTTAAGATGAACAGATAGCGCGGTATGGCGCAGATATTTAGGAGCAAATTTACAAGCCCTTTCCGCCACTTTTGCGTCACTTTTAACATGGGAAAAGTGACGCAAATGTGGTGTAATGGGCTTATAAATCTGCCCCACAGATCCTGAAAACACTAGTTTATTAATTTATTTTGGCACCACATGCGGGTTAGTTTGGTCATTTTTCTCGCCCCCCGTCTTTACAAGATATTAGTGAGTGTGAGGCCGTCATTGCAAGAGATAAATGCAAATGGGATACTTCATTGTGGCTTTGCAAATTACAGGAGGACAGGTGTAATTTCAATTAATGAATGTGAAGACTCGGTAGGAACTGACCAGCAGACAGAGGATGCTTATCCTCATCCATGACTCAGTGGCCTAAAGCAAAATGATGGAGGCCCCGTTCAGAATGTGATGAATGGCCCCAGAGTCTCCCAGATCTCACAGATGTTCATTGGCCTTTGGCTCAATGGGGCTCCCTTGAAGTGTTGGAGGCCCCCTAAAGGGTTGCCCCGCCCCCAGACACCATAAGGGCTGCTGGGCCTGCGTTACGCCCCTGGCCTGGATAATCAGAGACATGTTGTACTTTTGGTTGGACCTCTGTCTGCCAGCTGTTTTTAACAGGGAGAGGATGTGGCCCAACGTCTAGAGCGGTCGACCTTGATGCGGGGGAAACGAGATCAAGCCTGGGCAGAGACCCTCAACATCCTGTGATTCTGGGCAATTCACTTAATCTCTCTGTGCCTAACAAAATGAATGTGTCCGTCTGAAACGCAACTGGTGCTCTTATAAAGTGCTCCGATACCTTCGGATCAAGTTCACACAAAATAAAACTCAAAAAAAAATAAAAACATTAATAGTGATGCGATTCTGTGCCTTTCTGCTCTGGAAAGCAGAGTTGCATTTCTGAGAGGTTAACTGTCTTACATTCCATGGCTTTGCACTCATTCTGTTGGGCATGCAATGGCATGGCCGAAGGCCTGAGGAGGCCCTTATCCAAACCAGGGAACCCTGCCACCCCTACTATAACTGATGCACTGTGAGCTTGGACATTATGGACAGAGTAAATAAATTGATGATGCAGTATGGTACCAATGTTGTTGGAAGACGTGAACACATGATCAGTAGTTCAATATGACACCAAGTAAGAATACCATGGGGTTTCTTGGTGATTTGATCCTAGCCAAATGTTTAAGAAATGAAGGGCGCTGTGATGTTGTCATATAATATCTTTTAGCCAATAATATTTTTACTAGGAGACACTTGCATCATTGTTTTTCAATCATGGTTCTATGGTTGTAGGATGGTGGGTGTTTGTTATAATGGAAAGATTACTATTTTAGGATGTGGACCATTTGAAACGATAAATTGGATTTTGGATATGTCACATGTAATAATGGGGATAACTTCCTGTTACATTACTTGGACTATGGTTTTGGGCTTGCCATCAACCCGAATGTGTGTGATTTGCCTAGGGATCTTATAACATCATAGTAAAAGGGTATAAATGTACATAATTTTTACAGTAGAGGCCCTTGAATGTCAGGAAAATGAACTGACATTGAGGCATGATTTGGCCTCATTAACTTGATGGGCCACCAAAATTGGTACACAGACTCACTTTACAGCTCTTGGTTTCAGATATGAATATGTATGAATCTGTTAAGTATATAATGGCTCATTAAGATATACATTACACCAAATAATGGATTGAGGACATGTTTACTTGCTTTATTTCAGCATGTCTTGGGCTTTAAACTGAATGCTTAGATGAGATGGAGGATTACAACTGAGAGTTATGGGTCCATGATGCTCTTTGTATGTTACATATTGGGTCTGTTTAAGAGTCCTTTTCCTCTCACCTGTTCCTTACGGTGTTGACATACAGGTTTAAACAGGAAAAAAACTTCTTCATGGTCAGTTGGCATGGACTAGTAGGGACCTGGGTGGTCACTCATGCACGTTGGTAATATGGGATCACTAATGGTTCTAAGGTAGTGGTATCACATTTTATAATGTACGAGTAGTATATACATTTGTTTTTTTGACTGCTAGCCCTGATGAATTTTGGCTAATTAACTCTGTGTTTGGACATTATAGATTCTGAATAGTCCTAGGGACTGGACTGATCATTTAGAATCAACTGAAGAAATCAAAGGTCTGACTCCTCTGAGGAATCTAACCAGATAATTTGCACCTAATTGTAGTACAGAATATTGAGGAGGGAATTTCGAGGACCAAAATATAGAAAATGTAAGGGCACAGAGGGCGGTATATATTTACCATTCTTAACTCCACTTCTACATACCTTCAAGATATATACCATTAAGGTAGGTATATGTGGAGTTAGATATAACATATATACATACTTACCTATCATTATTCAATACCATACATGTGCACCTTTGGCAAGGGAATTTATGTGATGATCAATGTTCAGATTTTTCAAACCTTAAATTCCAGGTACCTGACATAATTTATAGTAGAGGGCATGCAGTTTAACACATTGATGGATTAGATGGATGAAAAACAAGGAGAATGGATTCCCCTTTGTCTAGGATCCATAGGGCATTGCATGCTATCTAAAGGATTGTGACCTTTCTGCTGGTTGGAATCTCACAATAGTGTCCAAGATGTCTGATTGTTAGATTTCTCTGATGGATACACATAAGCCAGAGGGGTCTGGTAAAAAATGGATATGCCTGAGTCGTATTTTGTCTGGATGAGGGAGAATTCAATTATTTTTACTTTCTCCTCAAATAGCTGCACATAAACCTTGCACTTTGCTTCAAAGATGTCCAAGGTAAGAAGGATGGCAGGATTTAAGTGGTGTTTCACAATTGTGAATAGTTTCCTCAGTTGATTTTTAGCTGTATCCGTTTCATGTTTGAAGAAGGTTGTGTTGGCCTCAAAGATATGTTTCTTCTATTTTTAAGCACATTTCAGTATGCAGCAAGATTCTTCAGGGAGGTATTGTGGCTGAAGATAGGTTTGATGGGTCTGAGTGATCTTTCTTCATGTAGATCTTTTGTGAAATATTCATTCCATTGTTTAGAATCTCTACTGTTTCAGAGAGGAGCAAGACTGTTGATGATCACAGGCTTAGCCTAATTGTAATAGTCTAGGAGTGCATGAATCTCAAGCACAGCTGCAATGAGGCGGAAGTCAACAGAGATTCACCCTTTAAGTGCAAGTTTATGTAATTACAATCTCGGGCCAATGTTTTGGATCTAGTTTTTTTTGTTGATTTTTTTTATTTAAAACGTTTTGTATAGCGCGAACAAGACCCTGAAGAGTATCAGAGTGCTTCACAATAATGGAAGGGAAGAAAGGTAAAGGGGAACATTGTAGAGGGAGTAAGAGAGGAAATGTACAAGGATGCGCACAAACATTACTTAGTACGGTAAGGTAGAAAATCCTGGGTATTACAGTTGTTAGGCCAATAAAAATTAAAAAAATTAGTTGTATTCTTGCTTCATAGGGTAACCACTTTAGAGATCTTATTGCTGGAGAAATGTGATATCAGTGATCAGTCTGGCAGCTGCATTCAACAAAGTCCTGAGTGGGGCCAAGGTATGTTTGGGGAGGCCATAAAACATCACCCTACCATAGTCTAGGCACGGCAGGACAATTGCTTGAACCACCTCCTTGAAGTCCTCTTGAGGGAGGAAGGGTTTTAGGTTTCTAAGACTCCTCATTTGGTGGTTTGCTCCCTTACACATTTTACTAATATTTATCTTCATGTTCAAGTGCGAGCCTAGGGTGATTCCAAGAGATTTAGATGAGTCGATAATAAGAGGGGAGCAGTTGAAGGTAGTGAGGGGCTTCATCCAGAGGTCAATCTTGGGGGTGTGCTTAGGAGGGGATATGAGAAGGAATTCTGTTTTGGCGGTGTTGAGCAGGAGATGGTTCTCAGTTAGCCAGTTTTGGGTAATCGTCAAGGAGAAATTGAGTGTAATTATGTCTTCAGAAGAATTGATTTTCAGGTAAAGTTGCGTGTCAACCGCCTGCATATGAAAAAGAATGGTCAAGGATTTTAGAGCGTTCACTAGCGGTTCCAGGAAAATATTAGAGTATAGGAGAAAGTGCAGCCCCTTGCGGGACTCCCATGGAGACTGTAGATGGTTGGGATAGGGTATGGTCCACCTTAACTCTTTGGGATCTACTGTGAAGGATCCATTGAACCATTGCAATACCAGACCGGAAAGGCCCATCCTGCGTTCCAGAATGGCTAAGAGGTTATCGTGATTAACTGTGTCGAATGCAGAGGAAAGATCAGGGAGGATTAGTAGGCAGGATTCATTATGGTCTAACATTTTTAGGATGTCATCCATGATGTGAAGGAGCGCCGATTCGGTACTGTGACCGCTCCTAAAACCAGATTGATGTTGATCCAAGAGATTAAAAGTCTCAATGTGCGAACATAGTTGCGATTGAACACATTTTTCAAGCAGCTTAGCCAGAGTAGGGATGTTGGAGATGGGACGAAAGTTGTTGAGGTCAGTTCTGTCCGCATCATGTTTTTTAAGAATGCGTGAAACCTGAGCTGCTTTTAGACATTCAGGGATCTTACCTTGAGATAAGGAGGCGTTGACAATCTTTGTCCAAAGGGGGATAAGGGCAACCTTGATTTCTTTGAAGACAGGCGTTGGCAATGGGTCGCTAAAGTGATTAGAGGGGTTAATGCTAAGAAGAGTTTTGTAGATGTCGTTTTCACTGAGGGGAAAAAGGGAGCCCCAAGTGGCCTTGTTCTGGGTGCTAATACTAAGAGGCTTTAGACTCTCAGAGAGGGCAGGATGAGCCACACTCTCAGATGATGTAAGTAGGGCCCTCTTAGATTCAAGCTCAAGACTGGTGAGTTTATTTTTTCCCATAAAGAAGAGAGCCAGATCGTTGCATGGAGGTGAATTGTCTTCTGATTCGAAGTGGTTGGGTGCTGTTGCTGATTGCTGTTTGACAATTTCAAAAAGTTTTTTTAGCGCGATTTGAGGCTTGACTAAGTGTGGTTCTGAAGTAATTGGCCTTAGTCATCTTGATTTTTTTTATTGTGGGAGCTGCTAACCGATCTAAGGAGTTTTAGATGATACACCGAAGGTTTTGATCTCCATAGACGTTCAGCAGCCCTTAGGTTGCGGCGTTCAGAGTTTAGGTTGTCATTGAACCAGGGTTTGGAGATTTTGGAGGAGGCAATTGAATCCATGATACCAGAGATAGTGGAGTTATAGAAGTCAGTCATGTCTACTTGGGAAGACATGGAATGTTTACATTCGATTGCTAGACAATCCGTGTTAATATTCCTGAGGTCTCTTTTCCACTGTTTAATTTGCTTTGGTTGGGCCCTTTTCCGTATCACCTCCCTGTTGATAAAGAAGAAGATGCTGTAGTGGTTGGACCAATCACAAGGGGTAATATCCTCCAATGTGATGGTATTACCTTTTGAAATAATGAGGTCCAGAATTTCTCCTTCGTTGTGAGTTGGCTGATCACAGAATTGAGTAAGGTCCAGATCAGATAAGAATGTGTTAAGGCAGATCACTGGTTGGTCATTAGGTTTAGGCCAGTGAAGGTTGAAATCACCAAGGTAGATTTGGGATACTGAGGGATTATCAATGGAAGATATAATTTCCATTAATTGTACGAAGAAGAGGAAGTTAACGCCAGGAGGGTGGTAGAAAGTATGAAGTTTGCAAACAGGCAGGTGGTTACTAGAGATGTTGAGGCAAAGGTATTCAGCTACAGATGAGGTGGAGGTCTCCATGTGGGAGACAAATAGTGTGATCCAGTGTATACAAGCTAGTCCATCACCCTGTTTTGTGGTTCTGTCTAGACGGATTGTGTCATGACTAGGAGGCACTAGGCGGTCTAAGATGGGGTAGAGGAAGGATTTAGCCATGCTTCCATGAGGATGATAATATCCAACTCATTATTTTGGATGAGGTCCAAGATATCGGAGGCATGTTTGTTTGCTGATCTACATGAGTTCAGACTTATAGGCGAGTACGATGTAGGAGTCTGAGTGATACTCACTTGCTTGAGGTTGTCGCTATTTACGACTCTGTGGTTGTTAGAGGATTCCCTGTGTGGGTTGGCGAGAATTGTTTGAATTTAGGGCATAGGGACATTGTCAGTTTCTAGAGTGATCGAGTAAGAGAGGAGTTGATCCTCAATCTCGCTGGTCGCAAGTTCAACCATCATTCTTCTAGGGCTGGAAGGGGGGAAGGGGCATTAGGGAGGGGTAAGGTTTTAGAAATAGGGTGCGAGGAGTGCTGGTCAAGGCCAAAGGGTGCACTGGCGGGGACAGTGGGCAGATTTCCTAGGGAACTAAGAGAATTGAGCAGGGGCAGATGGTCAAGCGAGAGGGCTAACAGTTCATGGAATGCGAGGGTCTGGAGGAGGGGATGCGTCCTTAAAAACATGCGGGAGCCCTGCTCGATTTGCAGGAGAGGAAAGGTTGGTAGAAGGCAAGTAGTGTGGTGTAATGGAGGTGCTCATAGGGTGATTAAGTGTGTTAGGATAAGGATGTGTCATTGATGCCGGTCTTGTGTGCTCCAACGGTACAGAATTGCAAAAAGAACAATTGATGGACAGAATGCGGAACAAAGTCATACGTTCACCCGAGTACAGCGATCTGGGCTAAATCCAACATTCTTTTGCTCACCATGCCACTCCAGTTTGGACCCAACCATATGCAAATCAGTCTTGACCCTGCGCCCAATGGGAACAGTAAAGCATGAACTGTCAGGCTAGGTCCTCCCTGGACTGGAAACAAGCATCCTAGGACCGGTTTTGGGCTTTCAGCCCTCATCAGCCAGTATAGCTTGACTCCAGTGGCATAAAGAGCAAGGGGACCCACGTCTGGGCATACCCGTCCCACTCGGGGTGACAAATGTAAAAAGAACAATTGATGGACAGAATGCAGAACATTGTCATACATTCACCCCAGTACAGAGATCTGGGCTAAATCCAACGTTTTTTTGCTCACCAAGCCATTCAAGTTTGGGCCCAGCCATATGCAAATCAGTCTTGACCCTGCGCCCAATGGGAACAGTCCAGCACACACTGCCAGGCCAGGTCCAATTTGGTCTGGACTGTTCCCATGAGGCACAGGGTCAAGACTGATTTGCATATAGCTGTGTCTAAACTGGGGTGGCAAAGTGAGCTAAAGAATGATGATGGATTCAACCCAGATCTGTGACTGGGGGTGAGTGTTTGAAAAGTTTCAGCCATCATCTCCTTGTGTTTGCTTTGTTTACCCTAATTAGGCAGGGTATGCCCAGACTTGGGCCCCTTGCTCACTTTGCCACTGGAATCAAGCTAGCCGGCTGATGAAGGCTGTTAGCCCGAAACCGGTCCCAGGATGCTTGTTTCCAGTCCAGGGAAGACATGGCTTGGCAGTTCGGTCTGGACTGTTCACATAAGGCACAGGGTCAAGACTGATTTGCATATAGCTGTGTCTGAACTGGGGTGGCAAAGTGAGCTAAAGAATGATGATGGATTCAACCCAGATCTGTGACTGGGGGTGAGTGTTTGAAAAGTTTCAGCACTCCTTCCATCATCTCCTTGTGTTTGCCATTGGTAGAGAAGGTTTAGAAAGTGAGGCTAGGGATGAAAGAGCAATGGCAGGGAGGGGGAATGTCTTGGGAGGGTATCCCAATGGGGGAAACGCCGAGCATCTGGCTCGGTAACGGTGAAATGGGTGGAACATTACGCACGCCACCCGGCTGAGACGAAGGTCGATTGGTGTGCGAGGCTACTGTAGGGGATTAAGTCTCCTCGAAGACATTTATGGGGGGGGATTAATTAAGCAATCTAGATGTATTCCAAGAAACGTCGGGAGAAGAGCTGGAAAAGTCCAATGAAATAGGAGGGTGTGTGGAGGCATCATAAGAGTTAGCAGTCACAGCTTTCTTAAGGGTAGTCCATCTTGGCTAGATTGGATTTAGAGGCTTGTATGAGAATGGTACCATTATTGTAAAGAGTGATGGTGGCATAAGCTTTGAGGAAAAGTGAGCGTGAGATTATTAATTGGAGACCATGAGGGGGTTTCCTAGAGTCCTTTATTCGAAGATGACCTTCGGCCAACATGCCTGTTTTCTGGTGTAGAAAATGAGGTCATTAGAAAGAATGCCGTTTTTTGGGCAGATGTAGATGTCGTAGATTAGTGTTTCAGGTCTAGATTTGAGTAGTCGATGTTTGTGTTTTTTAGCCGCATTTTTGGAGAGGATAGGCGGATAGTTGATAGTAAAGGTATTGGATCCTGTAGGACAGGAATTAAGTCCATTCTGAGAGAGGTAATAGAAGAGAATTGAAAGGGTGGGATCAATTTCCGTGTTCACAGGAGTGAGAAGGAATTTGAATCAGAGGGCAGGCAGTGGTCAAAGTGGAACAGGCAGCACAGGCAAAGAGTACTTCAGATGATGATAGTTAGCTAAATAAATGATTCTATGAAAGACTACAGGTGTACCTGGGTGGAGTTAGGTAAAAATAAATTCTAGTACAGGGCGCTATGGGAAAGGACTTTCCAATATGACAGATTTGATGGGTTGTGAAGGAGTTGTGAGGAAGTCTTACCTTTAGCTTTAATGCAGGGTTAGAGGCACAGAGATCGGTCCTACTTTGCTTTCAGTGCCCTGACTCATAGAACTTGTCAAAAGGGTAGTCCTACCTCTCTATTTAGTGCTGTTCATCAAGGGTACAGGCGACAACAGAAGTAGGGGATTCCGAGGGACAGAGCAGCAATCATGAGGCGAGGAGTCTCTAGAGCTCGAAGAAGAGCGCCATCTTAGAGTGGGGAACTCCCTTTAGGTACAGCAAGGCATAGCAACAACCGGGAGCGGAGACAGAAGCTCCATCAAATAGGAACAATCCCTGAGGATTCCGCAGCAGGTCGGAACTGAGTCCGCAGCATGCAACCCACCAGCCTCCAAAATAATTAGGTAAGGCTGTAAAGGACTACAATTGGGACTTGGGTGTAACTAGAAGAGTAATTAAATATATCATGTGCTCGCTTTTTCTTTTATTTATTTTTATATGACTTCCTTTCTTCCGGAAAATTCCAAAAGTGCAATCTTCCCAAATCTTAAATTAGTTTAATTTAATTTAGTTAGTTGGACAGTTGTTGTCTTTCTTGTAAGAAGGCAAGAGAACAGGATAACCAAATGGTCTGGCCAACCTACCTGAATTGGGGATTTATTTCTATATTGCCCTCCTTGAAGATGAGACGATCCAAGGTACTATCATTCACATTAGTGGGAGAGGAGAGGATGTGAGATATGTCATTGTTGTGGAGCCTTCGGGACATTTGAGAGACAGCTTGATGATCCCAGGCCAGATTGAAGTCCTATAAGAATATATTATTGGAGATGGAGCTTGAGATCAATTCCTTGTTTGGTAAACAGGAGGTTGGTGTTGCTTGGTGTGATTGAGTCTGTAGTTTTCATTTGTACCACGAGAAATTCGTCCACGCCGATTTCACGCAGTAGTACTCTCCCTATCGTCTCCATTCTAATTTGGTCCTTGAAATGTGCATGGATTCAGGTTTCTATTCACGCCTTGATACTTTTTGCTGTAGGCTATTCGACACAGCTTATCCCCCCCACACCCCACATTTTTGTTTCATTTACTTGTTGTGAATACTACAACCCCAACTGGTACGGTCGTCGCAGACAGTAAGTTAGACACTTACCCATACAGAATGACGTATCTACCCCATGAAAGACAATACAAGAGAAAACAGGGGCACAACTACAGTTATATCTGGGGTATTGGGAGTACTTTGTGAGTGCTCAGACAATCCACTGTATATTGTATGGCTTTGTTGAGGAGCTGTATTGGGTTATATGGTAACCAAACATTGTCCTTAAGCACCATGTGCGATACGCATTCCATCAGCTTTCCCTATACTCATTACAGAGCGCCTATTGTTGCAAACCAGTTACCATATCCTTATAAAGAAGTCCTTTAAGAAGATATTAATGGAGATGGAGCTTGGGATTTCATTGAGGAGTTCAATCCCTTGTTTGGTAAATAGGAGGTTGGTGTTGCTTGATGTGATTGTGTCTGCAGTTTTCATTTCTACCACCAGAAATTCTAATGTGAATAAATGATTAAACGTTAGACTCTTGCAATTAAGTGAATTACTGTGAATGACTGTCACACCAACACTTATTTTGCCTTCACGGTCATGTCAAAGGATCATCTAACCCAAAGCAATGAGCAGATCAAGGGCAGAATGGGAAGAGTCATTCAAGCAGGTTTTAATCATAAGTAGTATGCCAAATGTGTTTATAAGTATAAAGTGAGCAACCTTAAGAAAGTGTTTTACTGCCAAGCAGCAACTGTCTTAAGAAACAGATGTTGGGGAATAAGGGAAGAGGTGACTTTAATTTCAATAAGAATTTTGGCTCAGAGAAGAAGTAGTTTTAATTTCAAGAGGGATTTTGGCCGAGAAGCCTTAGTAGAGAGTCTGAGATTCAGTTCTTCTTGGAATCAAAATAATAGGTATGAAACAATAGCCCTTGGGATGTGGAGGGGCTCAATGGCCTGGTGGTCTGAAATCAGAGATCTATATCATCAGAGGAAAGGTCATGGGATGTTTTGCTGATTTTGTACTCTATATTTTTGCAACAACTGTTTCAATCTAGGAATTCCAGAAGTGAGTGATCTGAGATTGCTTTAGAGGTGAAAACTGGTCCTTTCCTCAAGGAGGATACAGAAATCAGAGTTTGTTGGAACTTGGAGGAGAAATGTTTGAGGATAGTGGACAGGAGGAATGATTGGCTTTATCAGGTTTACGAGAAGAGAACTATCTTTACATTTGGAGACACAACTCTAAAGTGTGTTAAAGTGTAGGAGAAGGTTGAGGGTAATTTGGAGCCTATGAGACTGCAGGAGTAGCTATTTCTAATTTAGAGGTGGAATTTCCATGTGTTTTGGGAGTGGGAGTAAGAAAGGCAGAAACTAACGGAGAGGAAGTCAAGGAGAGGGAGAAGGAAGACAGAAAGAGCAGCTGGGGAGTTGAGGAGTTGAGCTGAGGAGATTCCATAGGACCTGCTAGGCAAGTAAATATTTGCAGAAGCAACTGAATGTGTGAATCAATCATTTTCTCAGTAGGACCTGACGTTTGACCATGCCATTTTTACGCTTTATTTAAGGGTTTTTAAGGTAAAAGGCACAAAATGATATTACATTGTACAACAATCAGACATTGTTTGATTAACATGTGATTGTTGTAAGTTGGCATGGCTATTCTGCAGTGAGAGTGAGCAAGACTGCAACGCTGTTTTGAATGTGGCTTCTCACCAATAAGCCACACCCAATCCCTGCACTCCCACCTGGGAGGCAAATATACCACTGCACCTTTGAATAATATACACTTTTGAGCATGTCTTACCACCCCTGGCACAGCAAGACTTCAACACAAAACAAACAGCACCTTTTGAAAAAGGGTTTTATTTAACAAAATGCAAAGACTCTATCACTTTTAGAATAAGACTTTGGGTTTATTACATAATACTCTCTAAACAAAGGCTATCTCAGATACCAAATGCATAAGATTCAAATATATGTAGCAAACTTATAATCTAAAGGCATGAATCAATAACTGAGCAAACTAGAGTACTGATTAATAAACAAGCAATTACTGATATAAGATAAGATACACTGGACGTCCTGCAAGAGATCAGAAAGACGTATATATATACACATTAGGGGATCACTCTGGATGTGCACCTCCCACACCACAAAGAAAACACCTCAAATGATCAAAGCCACTGGCTCACATCACAATGGCAATAACCACAAAACTCAATACATCACCTGATGCATACACTGCCCACTTCTGGTCGGGGGAAGTCTTCACACAGCCGGGGATCAGAGCTCAGCAATCAGGGTTCAATCCGAGATAGACACGTCTGCCCTCGCTCGGAATCCAAACTCCCGAACTCCCAGCCTGCAACCCTCAGCTTTAAACACACTAGAAGATTTGTGAAAGACCTCCTCCCACCGCCAGAGGAATTTTACCAGAACTGGCCAAGTTCCAAGCAAGCATCCTCATGGAAGTAAGGAGCTCTCAAGTCTCTTCCTCCATTCGCACTTCTTCCAGCCTCTGTCTTGACGAAGCTCTCACAAGGCCTTCCACAGTACGCTAAACAAAAACAATCGCTCAGGAAAACAGCAAGACCTTGAATGTGAATAACCCAAACAACTTGCAAGCACTGCTGTGCACGCAGCAGCAAGGCAGAGTCAGACATGAGGCCCTGTCAAAGGCAATAGTCAGCACCTATAATTCTCATCCACACAACTTACAAGCACCACTGTGCACACAGAAATGTTTGAAGCAAGGTAAAGTCAGAAAGCAGGATGACATGAGACCATGTCAAAGAAAGACAGCAAGATTACAGGATAGAAGAGAAGCAGATATATGCAGGACCATCCTACATTAAGGCTGGGGTAAAATAACACACTAAAGTCAGTTAAAATGGTGGTAGTTGGAGGTCATCATAGGGTGCCAAACCACAAGAGTGGCTCTTTCACTACAAACGCTGAGCTTTCTTTCACAGGGAATTTTGGAGTTGTGAGAGAACTTTAGGGAGCATGAGAAGATTTCAATTCTCAGAGTCCACCTGGTTCAAATCCTTAAAAGTCCAGTGGAAGCTGTCCAGCTGGGTTCTTCTTTGGGAAGATGATGCAGATGGAACACTCTTAACCTGTTGCTTTCATGGAGTTCACTCCTTCGACCTTCAGAGCAAGTCCTTTCTGGGCTGAAGACCAAAGTGTGCAGCAGGTGCAGTCCTTATGAGTGCAGTCCTCTCTTGTGCAGTCCAAGGGTCCAGCAGGGCAGTCATCCTTTTTTCTTGTAGTTTCAAGTCAGGGATCTGAGTTGCTGGGCAGCTCTCCCATATTTATCCAGTGTTCATGGGTGGCAAGCAGGGGGTAGCCCTGACCAATGGGGTACAGGGTGCCACCCAGATATATGACATCTTCTTCCAAAGTGGGGCATATTCTTGTCCCACAGAGCACTGCTCTTTCAAAATCCAAAAAGGGGAAATTCTCTCCCGGAGGTTACGCCCTGACTAAGCCATTCCCCTGGTGTGGCTAACGTTCCCTAACACTTCCCTTCCAACCTCTCTGCTATTTCAATTACTGGGGCTCCTCTCCAGCTGGTCGTGCAGGAAGTGGGGGTGAGCATGCTTCCTCTCCTAGCTGCCATTACCTCTTTGAAGACCAGTTTGGCTACTCCAGCGTCATCCTGCCTTTTGCTCTGCAGCTGCAGATCTGCTACCACCAAATGTCCTTTTTCTCCATGCAGGGCACTTCAGATCTCATCAGAGCAGTTTGGCTCAACCTGTCAAAGGCTGGTCAATCAGGAGAGGCTACTTGAAGGCTGGATTTTGGTTAATCAGAAAAGCAAGTTCTATAACTTCTTTCCTGTGATCGTTATCATAAATCTAACCATGGCAAGTTTATTTATTCTAACTATCATTTTAATAATTAGAAGTATATTTTTAGCTAACTCCTAACAATAGTTATACTTTATTAAAGTATTCCCATGTTAGCCTATGGAGCCAATGTGCTACAATGGGGAAAACACAATTGGCAGTTTTTCTCTCATCAGGGCATAGAAAACATATTTTAAAATGTCCCTGCCTATTTTTACATGACACCCTACCCCTGGGGCAGCTAGTGGAGACCTTAGGGGTGAATTATATGTACCAATAGGCTAAGTACCTTTAATTCCAAAGTCAAATTTGCATGTAATTTAATGTTAAAAGCAGCCTGCAAAGCACGTCTGTCTTTTAAATTACAGCAGGCATTACAGCATGTGCGCACTTAAGTGCATTAAATCTGCTGGGCTTCTAAACCTATATGCCCTCCCATATACTACGGTCTTCGTCAGAAGGGTAGGTTGCCAGAAGTAATTGTAAGTACACCTAATTACCATGTTCTTTTAATCAGAGCACCTTCACTGGGTCTGTATAGCAGAGCCCAGGGCACAATCAGAGACAGAAAACCAGCATCTAGTAGTCACAATGGGGGCAAAAAGTGGGGGTGCACTGCGAAAAGCCCTTGTTTCTCACAGTAGGGATAGTGCCCGGTACAGGAAACAGCTCAAAACACTACATGGATACATCACATTTTTCCACTAAAAACTGACCCTTGTTTTTGCAAAGTAGGTAGCTGTCCATTTTGGGTCCTAACTCAGCTGAACAGTAGACACCTGGGGGAATCCATGGTGGGATGACTTGAGTGGCTCTTGCCAGTGCTCATATTTATCATTTTTCGTACACAAAGCAAGCCACCTTGCTGCACTGTGCTGTGTGCAAGGGAAAGAACAGGAATGCGCCATATTTAAAATTATACAGCACATTCCTGTCCTTTCCTAGCACTGGCAAACTTTTGGCTGCCTAGCTCTAATGCAGGCACCTTTGCATCATGGTGCAAGGGTGCCTGCATTGTAGGCAGTATTTTTTTTGTGCAGGAAGGAACACCTTACTGCACAAAGACAATCCTTAGTGGTATTTTCCTTGTTCTATGAGTGCTGCATCATACAGCGCACATAGAACGAGGAAACAATGAAAAAAAATGAATATATTACGCCTCACGTGGGGAAGCATATAATTCTGAGCATTCCTCGATCTACCAGTTTTGGTAAATCTGGGAATGTGTCAGAATCCATAGGTGGATGCGTGGGAACACCCATGTTCCATCTATGGCACGCCTCCCTGCCGCAGAGTAACCCAAGGCAGTGATTTGCACTGCTATGCTTACTCTAGATTTATCAAGCTACTCAGGCCCAAGCTAGCTGGCTTGGTAAATCTCATTTAGATTTTCCATTTCCCTGCATCCCAGGTAACGGGCAAAAACATAACACGGATACATCACATATTTCCTCTCAAAACTGACTCTTTTTTTCAAAGTGGGTGGCTGTGGATTTTGGGCACTGGCTTAGCAAGCACTTAGGGAAACCTAGCAAACGTGCACATTTTTTTATCCTACAGATGGGACAATCTGGGATGGGGTGACTTGCGTGGCTTTCATCAGGTTTCTATTACCCAACATTTTTTATAAACCTCAAACCTTGACTAAAAACACACGTTTTCCTCACATTGCTATGATGGAAAGTTCTGGAATCTGCAGGGAGTAACAAACTTCCATTCACCCAGCATTCCCTTAGTCTTCTGATAAAACTGGCACATCAGTTGTGTGGGTAGACCTAGTGCCCATAACAAGAAATGCCCCACAACTGACCCTTTTTTTCAAAGTAGGTAGCTGTGGATTTTGGGCCCTTGCTCAGCCGGGAAACCTGGCAAACCCACGCATTTTTGACAACTAGGGGAGTCCAGGCGTGTGTGGCGTCTGTGGTGGCTCTCACTAGGTAATTTTACCCAGAAGCCCTTGAAAACATCAAACTTTGGTAAACACTCATTTTTCTTACATGTATGTGACAGAAAGTTCTAGAATCTGTGGGGAGCCAAAAATGTCCTACTACCCTGAGTTCCCACATGTCCCCCGATAAGAACTGTACCCTGCTTTGTGGGTGGGCCACAAGACCATCACAAAAAAGGCCCTAAAGTTCCTTGTAGATAGATAATCAAAAGTGGTAGCTGAGGAAATTAGGTCCGTGCTGTGGTGCCACCCATGTACAACTACAAACCACAGACATTTTTTCAACTAGAACACCAGGGGGTTCCAGGACAGTTACCCATGCATGGATCCCCTAGCGTTTTGTTATCCACAATGCTCTGCAAACTACAAACTGTTCCTGAAATCACACATTCCCCTTACATTTTTGGGATGGAAACTAAAATCCACAAAATTCCTACCACCCAGCGTTACCCCACATATGCTGATAAAAACGCTGCACCACTTGTATGGCTGGGCCTAGTGCCCGTGACAGGAACAAATCAAACCAAGATCAATGGGAGCCTGTGCATGCGTGCTTTTAATGCAAGGTTGCTCCCATTTTATATTAAACTTCAAGTAAAGACGAATTCAACATAATTTGTATCTGCTGTATACTAGTGTTGATCACCTTGTAATAATTCATGGATTTAGAGGTAAAAAATGTTTGATTGGATATAAACGTAAACAGAACAAAAACACCCCTTTAGCAGGGAATTTTGGACATTTAATTACGGGAAAAAAGTGAACTTGTGTAATGTAACTAGTACTCATGTAAAGCACTCCAATGGGCCGGGTCAAGCTTATGCTATATAAAAATGCCAAAAAAAGGAAAAAAAGTACCTCCATCAGCGCAAGCAGCGGACGGACACTAATTAAAATAAATCAATCTGTACATGGTCCATTCACCACAGAAAAAAAGGAAGTGACGCAGAAATTGATGCATCGTACGCTCTGCTGAAGTAGAAGGCAGCAAAGAAGAGTGATAATGATGCCAACTAATGGTAAGTAATGGAAGGGCTAAAAGTCCCTTTCTAGAGGTTTTTTTTCTCGACACAATAGGTCGCTGCAGGCTCGACCTAAAAAGGACTGCTAGATTCTCCATAACCAGAACCCTATGAGAACACAAATGGGACACTGTAGCCATCCATGAAATTCCATGACCTTGCCAGATAGCCCAACCAAGCAATTCCAAGTCATGAAAAACACATTAAAACGGAAAACAGCGTTTACAACGCTGCCATTACATCGCGTTAGTTTTACAACGCGGTTGTCACAACGACCGCGTTGTTAGAACACGATACCGTTACATCACAAGTCATTAGATCAACTAATGTAGGGGGCGCTCTAACCTAAGGAATTGTATAATTTACTATTCCAACACCTTCCCTACTATTGCGCATGCTGGAGTTGGAATAGTAAATTATACTATCCCTAAGTACAGCGCGCCCCATACATCAAGTCAATATAATGATGTCCGATGTGAAGGTATTGCGTTGTAACGACCACGTTGTAATAGAATGCGATGTAATAGCATGCGTTGTAACATGCTATATTCCATTAAAACTAATGGCTAAGCAAATATCCACCTACTCCCTGAACTTCGTTTACACTTTTGTGAAGAATGAATCACATGAACTCCTCCAGACACTAAAATTGACTGTAGCCAGTCCGAAAAATTGAGATTTTAGCTGTAAACTAGAAGTCACCTGACCATTTATTGTACAGAGAACACATTTTATGGACACAACATATTGATAACATTTTACTTATTTGAATATGAATACATGGTAAATTATTAGATTTATCCTTTTCTTGTTAACAGTAATATTAGCAATATTAGAGGGGCAACAACATCATTATTCTGAAGTTGTATAGAGAGACTTACTTTAAAGGAGTATACTGACACAATAGGAGGCAGTCTAGAGTAAAAAGCTACTGCCACTAGTCGAGTATTGCACTTTGATTCATTCCACTCTAAATCTTCAAAAACAGGATTCCTCCTGTGGAGAAAATAGAGCCCTTGTATTGACACTACGGATAAAGATTGGTCTTTTGTAGGTTTTTATATTGATTTCATGTTACATTTTATACATCATTGTATAATAGCGTAATCATGTGCAGCATTTAAATTTCTATATAGTACACCTTTGAGTAAAATAGGCTCCAACGTTATCCTCTGTCTTGTTGTTGCAGAAACAAGGCACACCTCACTCCACCTATCATGTCTTGAATGTTTTCCTGCAGACTCCCACTTGAAAAAGAGCCTCTCCAGGATCAGGATGTATCACACACTATCTTTCAATATGTCTCCTTAATCTTTCCACTCCTGTACGAATAATAACTGCAATCAGAGATGTTTTAAGGCTTAGGAAAAGTGACCTTGGTCTATTCTGTTTCTCAATCTAAAATGCTCTCCCTCCCTCCTTACCTACCACTATCTCAGACTCATCCACCCAGTATCTAGGCAAGACATATTTCAACAGTTTTCTGGGAACCTGCCAAAGTTTATCCTATAACTTAGTATTGTTTCAGCGTCAGAATACCTTTGTGTGGGATAGTGTGCTTTGCAAATAAACATAGCATAATATTACCTGAGATCATGCAGGCTTGAATTAGCAGGAAATGGGTAATGAAATTCAAATTTACTCCATACAGAGGCCACAAAATAAGTCTTGCCCAAAGCCCCCAAAATCTCTAAAATGCCACTGATTACAATGTTAATGTGGACTGCCATTCCTTGGTACCAGAATCCCCACGAGCGAAATGCCTTTCTTCCTACCTCAAGATGAGGGATTTTATGAAAAATCATTGCGTATGAAAATGTGCTGCTTGTTTCTATTGTTACTGGATGTATAAAAGACACACCTTCTAGCTTTACAGAACACAACACAGACGACTGGACACGTTATATTATGCTATCAGATGATCACCATTAAATAGTCTCTGTACTCCCTGGTGTCTGCTTCCAATCTTTGCAGTTGTGGTATTTGCCTTTCAGCTATTGACAACAATTTTACTTAGAAGGGAGAATTTGATACACAGTCTCAGGAATTGGAGATTCTTAACCGTATTCTCCTCAAAGGAAAAATAACCCCCATTTTCCTTGAGAATGATTTAGTAAAGTCAACTTCCTCAATGAGGCAGAGGCATTGCTGGTAACCTATAGAGTTAGAGCAACCAGAAGTCCCCATCGGAATTAAGATTGCGGTGTCAAAGGTGAAGCTTCTCAATGTCTGGAAGCACAGTGCATAAGAGACTATGGAATGTTCTCAGTATTCTGACACAAAGCCAGTTTGATTTTTCAAATATTTTTGGAAGGATATTCCATTAAAAATATATTTCATGAACACCCCAAGATCGGCAGGAGTTTTGAAAGGGGGGATATAGGGTGCCGCAACCCACACTACACTCATTACTGCATCGCTGAGCAAGGGAGTGGCACCAAATGTTTCTCATTTTGTACTTCTCCCTGGACATATTATCATGAAACATCATAAAATCGGGTGTCATACATCATTTTGTTGCTCATCATAAATCATGTGTCATGAATCGTTGGTGTATCGCAAATCATTGTGTCACAAGCAGTCATAAATCATCAGCCGTAACTCATTTGTGGGTCATAAATCACTTGCTTTTCATAAATCATTTGCATATCATAGAGTCGTAAATCACCCTGACAGTTTGTACATTGTTCTATTAGTTTCCACGCCCCTTTTGCATGTGTGAGGTAGCTTCTCCCCGGAGTTAGGCCCCAACTCGCTACCTTGCTAGTTTCTTTTCTTTTCTGCCGTCTGTCGGGGTCTGGCTGCGAGCGCTGTCTCCATTTGCTATCCCCTTTTGTCAGGCCTACTCACCCTGCCATAAGGCATCCCAAAGTGAGCGGCCCTCCTTCTACACACCACCCTATCGGTGTGCTTCTATAACCAACCAAATGTACCCTTCATATCTGCCACACCGCCAGGGAGGCTCACATCTTCCTGCAGCTCCCCCCCCGTTCAGTCCGCTATCCTCTAGTTTTTAGTTAGGTGCACCCTACTGAAAACATCGCCTCCAAAGGTTGCTCCTGAACGCACGCATCCCTTCCTCCGATAGGTGAACCCCGTCCCGCCCGTAAAGCTCCGGTTACTTGGGTTGATGAGGCTGTGTCTAACGCTTTCCAGGCCATTGATCCAGAGAAAAATTTGCTGACAGCTATATTCAGTTTCTTTTCAGAGTTCTCGACTGCCTTGTGCGACTCAGCCCCACACCACGATAGCCTGCTAATCAGCTTGGACCAAATGATGACGGTACTACCAAAGCACCTTGCTGCCTCCATTAGGTCCGCTTGGATGTCAAGGAGTAGCTCTTTTCTTCCCAGCCGGGCTAAGTCGTTCCCGCCCAGGTGAATTATCAACACGTTCGGGTGCCAGGCTGTGTCCGTCCACAGGTCCTTGAGCACTGCTGGTAGTTGGTCCCATCGCATCCCTGGCCGACCCTACCATCGGACGCATGTGTAGACCAGCCCACCACTCTGCCTGTGGCCCCCCTGCGGCCACCACAAATTCACCTGGGAAACGAAAGAGTGACCCACTACCCATACCAGCTGAGGGCGCCCTGCTGAGGCAATAGTCACAATGTCAGGAGAATGTTAGGCATCCATGTACTCATATGGGCTGCTGGGTCTGTTAACAGCAGCTGAGGTCTCATATTAGTCCTGTATGCCTTGGACCGCCATCTGCCAATGACCTTGATCCCTGTCCCGGACATCCCATGTTGGGCTGCTGTGGTCGCTGCCCCAATTCTAAATGAATGTGAACCAAAGGTCGCTGGCGGGATTCCAGCTCCGCTCAAGGCTTGGGTTACCATCCCTATGCTTGAAAAGGAGGCCCTCCCGTGCCGGCCGCGCTGCCATGTAGGTTAGTAGGCAGCATACAGCACAGTATTTGGGATTCCTGATGCACTTCAGCCTTATTACCGCACCTTTACCATCCTGGTTAGTTTTTGACCTTCTCAGCCGCAGTTCTACCTCTGCCACACTGGGCCTGACATCGGCTGCCTGTATGCAATGCTCTACGGGGCCTGTCCTAGCCGGGGCCACCAGCCCGCTCAGCCTAAATGCTCAAAAGAATGCGGTCGAAAAGGCTGCTTTGAACAGGTGCAGCTCATATGTGTCTTTTGGTTTTTCCCCTAGTGCATCCATGAGCAAAACTAATCTATTGAAGTCTATGGGCCTACGATTGTCTGCTTTTACCCCCTCTGCTCGCTTCCAACCCTTCATTGCTGCTTTGATGTAATGAGATGCGGCGGGGTCCTGTTCCATGAGTAGCTTGGAGAAGTGTGCTACTGTTGATAGGTGTGCCTGGGCCCAGGATCTGGTCTTTTTGTTCATAAATGCCAACCGCCCTCCTTGTTTTGCTTGCATCGCCTAGTATCTGGATATTTCCTATGCACATCACTGTTCCTGTGTATCTCTTGTAGCACTTGGACGCTTCGTGGGAAAGGGCTTGGTCCACTAGAATTGATAACTCTGGTTCACCAGAGAGCATAAGTCTTCTGGGAAGGCGGTCATGTCCTTCTCCGCCTGCGGTGCCAGCTCCCTGAATCTGCTCATCTGTATGCTGGAGAGGACATCTGCCACTTCGTTCTCCACCCCCGGTACATTGCATGCGTTCAGCTCTATGTTCCCTTCCATCTGTAATTGAACCAAGCAACGCATTAGCCTTAATGTGTCTGGGCACCTGGCTGTCCCTCTGTTGGGTGCCTGCACTACTCCTTTGTTATCGGACCAGCGTGTCAGTTTCATGTCCCTCAATTTTCTCTGCCAGACCACCAGGGCAAATATAATGGGGAACAGTTCTAGGAATGTGATGTTGCTGGTGACACCCTGTTTATGCCAGCTTTCCGGCCATCGCCCTGCGCATCACTTGTCTCCTAGAATTGCCCCAAAACCTGTGCTGTCTGATGCATCTGTGAACAATGTGATCTGTTTGGCCATTAACCAACCTTCTACCCAAATTAACAGGTTGTTGAAATCTGCTAGAAATGTGTCCCACATGATGAGGTCGTGCATGACCCCTGCCCCAACCTAACGTGGTGTTTGTGGATTAGCCCGGCAGTTAACTTGGTTAGGCGTCTGGCAAAGACCCAACCAGCATGGATGATTCAGGCGTCAAAGTTGAGTTTTCCAATCAGTTGTAACTCGCGGAGGGTTGCCTTCTTCCTACCGTAGAAATTTTTAATGTCATCCCTGAATTCTCTTACTTTTGCCTCTGGGAGTCTGGATGGCCCTGCACCTGAGTTTATTTATTTAGAATTTATAAGGTGCACAGCTACCCTGAAGGATTTCCCGGCACCGGGAAAGCTCATCCACAAAAGTGTGAGCTATGTGGAGGGACCTACTGTGTTTTCTGACACCAAGGGGACTCCCAGCGTTCCTGCCAGTTCTTAAAATGCTGCCAGGGTCACACCACATCCCGCCGACCCACTGGGCCTACAAACAAAAAGTCGTCAAAGTAGGGCAGTTTGCCCCCGCTATGTTATGTAAAGCCCATTCTAAAAAGGTGCTAAATTGTTCACAATATGCGCAGGACACTGAACATCCCATTAGCATGACTTTATCAAAGTAAGTTGCCCCATCCCTTTGGAAGCCCAGCAGGTGAAACCTTATCGGGTGAACCGGGACAAAGCGGAACGCGGACTCAATGTCGGCTTTGGCCATAAGGGCACCATGGCCTGTTGCCCTTAATAGGTCAATGGCATTGTCCGCCATTGCATAGCCCACTGAGCATACCTCTGAGCTAATGCCATCGTTGACGGACTCCCCCTCTGGGAAGGAGAGGTGATGGATGTGGCTGAATTTACCTTTTCTTTGTCTATTTTCTGCCACACTAGCTCTGGGTGCTGCAGTACTGATTTCAGGTTGTTGGCGCTGACCGTGTGCAAGGGGCCTTCACATGGTATTGACAATTCCTTCTTCAAAACATTTCACTAACATCCTTGCACACTCTTTGTTATGGTACTTGCTAGCTAGCCTTCTGAGTTGAGGTGTGTTAATGAGGGATGCGGCTAGCTGGTACCTGCTCAGGTCCTCCAATCCCCCTATAGCCCCAGTGTCAGTATTATTACTTCTTCTTTTTCTCCTTTTTGTCCCCTCGCTGCTCCTTCTTGCATCTGCACCTGGCTGCTGGGTGCCGCCCGCAGTTGGAACATATGTGTTAAAACTTACAAGAGGCCTCCCATGTGCACTCATTAGCCTCGTATTTCCAGCAAATGGCTGGGAGGCTGCTGGTGGGTGGGGATTTCCAATTATTATATGTTTTGGGCCTGTGAAATGGCCTAGCTTTGCCTTTGTAAAAGGAACCCCAAAAGGGCTGCTCGCCCTTACCTGCCCATGTTTTGCCCTCTTTTGCCATCATCATTTTATGTATGAAACCAGACATGTCTTCCTCGTTCCACTCCATCTCAGGGTGGGTCTGTATTTTTAGCATAAAAGCTTTATCGTATTCAAACCATGCATCCCCTGCGAACTGCCTGTGTGCCCCATGGATATTGGCTTCATACAGCCAAAGATCAGCTGCTTCTTGTGGAAATTTCTCAAGAATAATGCAAGCCATAATTCTGAAAACATCAAACCAATTATTGAAGGTAATTTCCTTCCTCTCCTTTTCCCTCTCTCTCTTGTCCTCGTCCTTCTTATTGCACACCGTTAAGTCTTGCCCCTCCAGTTGTATCTCTAACAATGAGAAAATGTCTATAAACTCCTTTCTCCATATCCTCTCCTTCACCGCTAGCGGAATGAGGCACGTGACCAAGGATGCAGCCCTGAGGATGGCCTAGAGTGTGCCTCAGGGGCTTGGCCTGCTCTATCTTGGGTGCTCGCTCTGTTAGTGCTACCCTGTGCCTCTATGGGGTATGCCAACCCACCTCTGTTTCCTGCGCCTGTGCGCTGGAATTATTTGGCCCGGCCAGCTGGTTCCATAGACATTCCTGTTGTGCGCTGCCTGGGTCGATAAGATGCCATTGCAGTCCAGAGACCCCCCCTTGCAGTGGAGTGCCTGCAGTCCCCAGCCCCTGCGTGCACAGGCCCTTAAATAACAATGGAACAAATGACTTCAAGCATTCCTGCACTAACTCGCCAAAATGCTCACCACTTGTTGAGTTGTCATTTCCCTTGGACTCCGATGGTTGATTGGCTCCCTTCTCTGCCTCCTACTCCATGTGCTTCTGTAGCCAACTGGTCCCCTGCGCTTCGGATGCTGCCCTGATTTGTCATTATAATTCCCCCAGCTCAGCTGGCTGGTCCATTCCATCGCGGTTTGCCATCAAGGCCTGCTTTCTTTGGCTGAAGACGCTGTTAACCCCTGTAACGTGGAGGAGTACTGCCGCCTTATGTATGCACTAAATGAACTGTTCCCAGTCGTACCCTTGCCAACAGTGCACGTGTATGCTCCAGAAAACCTTTGTCATGGATGCTTGTGGTAGCCGGTCTGGAAAGATTTTCACACAATCACAAGAGCCGATGAAAGACTCAAACCGGGTTTCTTAGATGTTACGGTGGAACTCTGGCCGTTACACCACGGTCTCCAGTGTCACAGTTTAATTAGCCCGCTGTGTCTGCCCATTATGGTAAGCGAGCTGCTGCAGGGACGATGCTGGGTAAGCGGTGCGTGGGGCAAAGTGTAAGCCTGTATACCAAAACGGCCCGCAAAGTTGCTTCTTTGCACGCAAACCCGAGGAAACGCTTCCCACCTCAGCAGGTGTCCTGGCTGGAGCCACCCGGCCTGACCGCGTTTTTGGGGGCAGGGACAGGACTTCCTTCAGCCTGCGTCGAGGTAGAGGAACGCGCTCCCAGCTCACCAAGCTACAACGACCGGGAAGGCAGTGTGGTCATGCCTCTTAGGAGGGTATTCCTGCTCCGCTGACTCCGGCCCTGTGCTGCGTTGCCTGCCTCTTCTTCCACGCTCGTCACTCCTCGAGTTACAGAGACCGGAAAGGTTGCTCTGCCCCAAACGCTGGACACCTCGCTCGAGCTTTCAGGAGTGCCACTGCTTCGCAGGCCTGGGGAATCACTTCCTGCTTGCTCACGATTCCAAGAGCGCCACCGCTTTGCAGACCTGGGGAACCACTTCTTAACTCAATCCCCGTGAAGCCGGAGGAGAGTAGTCTTGACACCGCAGATGAATCCGGTAAGGCCACGATCTTGCTTCTCGAGAAACCTCCGGCACTGCTCCATAGCTCCGCGATGCAGTAATAAGCGCGGTGTGTGGAGCGGTGCTCTATATCCCACCATTCCAAACTCCTGACGATCTTGGGGTGCCCCCTGATTGGGGAATCAAAACGTCACCTGGCCACCCCATTGGCCAGAGGACCTGGCGCCTTTCTGGTGTGAGTTAGCTGCTCGGGAAGTGCCCCCTCTGCTAGGGGCACTTCCCAGCTGCGGAAACCAGTTCCTTGCAGCACTCGGGCATTCGGTATGGCGCCAGCCATCGAGGCCCCCTTCGGGGGTGGCCTCTGAAATAACGCTGTGTCTTCTAACTCTTAAAAGGCATCTAGTAATTATGTGAGCTACTATAGCTATGCAAAAGGCCAGACTGATTGGTTTTGCTATCATTAGATGCAGTCGCTCAGGTCCTAATGATGCATTTCATAAGTGTGACCAACTTATGGGATCAGAGCCTCTAGCCTAGCAACCCTTTGTAAAGCTTGCCACTAACCTGAGAGGTGCTAGTGATGCCCATTTCCGGCGGTTCTCTTGTAAGGGAAGGGTCCTAGGACCAAGACAGTGGACAGAGGAATGCACAAACTCTTGGGCTGAGAGTACCTGAACTGATCAGAAGATAACTTGTAGACCAAGAATTGGCAGACATAAGCGGTAAAGAGTCTGGTTGCTTCCCAGCAAGTTATTTGTACCCCATGCCCTGGGATGCATCGGTATGGCTGAGCAGGTGGTATGGAAGAGAGTTGATGAGATATGGGGTTTCCCATCACCCCATGCACCCAAGCGCATTCACAAGGAACCTGAGCACCTTAGTGCCTGGTGGGTGACAGAAAAGATGCTTTAAGGATTGCTTTGCCAATTTGCCAGAACGTCCCCAGCATCAAGATTAATATGTGGCACTAGGGACAAGCTGAGCAATACTACAACTTCACCTTGGTTGCCATAAGGCCACCTAACTGAGGCTACAGCTCTTAGATTGCATTTAGGAGAACTGGCCGATCCCCAAATGGTACTTACTGTCATCATTTAACTACCCAGCTGTGAAACTTTGCTTCCTTTACTTTCCATTGCTCCACTGTGTCTGCGTTACTGATTTTGGAGCCCTTATTCAGCCTTGGTTGTTTTGTCCAGTTGCTGAGCACAGTTAATGTTTTGTGACCAGAGGCTTTAAGGCCCCTGAACAGATTTCAGAATCACACGGTGTTTTTTATTGAAAGAAAGCTTGTGCTCCGGTTCCTGCCTAGATGGCCATTGAAAGAAAGAACAAAATTAACAATTCTGTAACAGTGCCATACTTTCTTTTATTTTCTAAGAAACCTCTTTATATTCTCTACTTGTCTCCAGAAGATTTCACTAGAATGACACTCCCCATGTGGCATCGGAACAGCTCTGAATGGCCTTTGGCGTGAGAACCTGCATGTAACTGACTCGCTTGGTTGTTGACTAGTTAGGGTGAATATGAAGTTATTGTATCTCTCACAACCTGGCAGGTGTTTCTTGATGCTATGATCATATGTATAGGTAGGAGTAGGGTGTGTGTTCAGCTAACTACTCAATAGAATATTATAAATCACAAACAAATTACTTTTTCACTCTATAATGACTTCTTTCACAGTAGCTAAAACAATGTATTGTCTTTCGGCGTCCAGCTGTGTATTATCTCTTGATGTTAAAAATAAGGCTTTGCCTGCAGAGCACACAATTATTTCAAGCGTATTCTGTAAAGTGTTGCTCGGATTTATCAAAGGTCACATCCGTTCTTTCTTTGATTCCCTGAACAGGAATAACCATCTCAAGATATCTGAATCCCATCTTGCAAAGGAAATGCCTCCTATTTGCAAAATGTCTGGCTTTCTGGAACCAAATACGTTCACACCCAAGGAACATTCTGGGGCACATGCATCAAACAACTTTACCTAATAGTGATTTTTAAGGAATTGCTATTTGGTAATCGCAAATGCCTATGCATGTAGAAATCGCAAAAACATTTGCAACTCCTTAACATTACCTAATAGCGATTTGGTAAATAGCAAATCGCTATTAGGTAATGTGACTTCATTCATTCCTATGGGCCTACACTTCCATAGGAATGAATGGTATAAATCAGTTGCTGCATGATTCCCTGTCACCGTATGTCAATTCCGGTTCGCTAATTGCGATTACCAAATTGGTAATCGCAAAATAGAGAATGCAAAGCCAAGGCTGCCCAGGGGCCTAAGGCCCCCCTGAAGCACCCCAAAGAAAATGCAAGTGTGCACATGTAAAGCTTTGAAAAATGCATTTTTGTGCATTTTTCAAAGTGCGCACATATTACCATCAACTTGAAATTGAAGGTAATTAGCCTTTCCTAAATGCACAGTTCGCATTTAGGATTGCAAATTGCAATTCCCTATTTGCATTTGCAATTTATGGAATCACAAAGAATTGCGATTACCTAAATTGCCAAAAAATTACATGCATCAGAAAAGGCCATTTTGCGATCGCAAATGGCTGATTTTTGCGAATCGCACTGTTTTTGATCGCAAAATGGCTTGATGCATGTGCCCCTTAGTAGACTAACACCAACCCCTACATACAGACCCTCTTCACATTTTCATTTGCCACAAAGCAAATACTGCCACGTGCCAACATCCACAATGAGTGTAAAGTTAACACAAGGTAAGTCTCACTTCACAGCTACTGCTCAATATGTACAAATAACCGGCTCATGCCAATTAAAACCCATTGCCAAAGGGAAATAGCTTTAAATACTATTCCAAAATGGCCTCCTGATGTGTTTCATGTGAGGTGACATTAGAATGGTCGTCAGATTTGTGATCTCTTTACCCGAACTGGAATCCTGTCTTGAGAAGGTGGTAATATGGATGGAACACTCCTGTCTGAAGCTCAATGGAGAAAAATGTTCCTGTGCAACTCGCTTAATATTGACCTTAATCATGTAGGGCCAACTTGTCTTGGACCTGCCCCAACTCCCAAGACGAAGATTAAAAGTCTAGGCGTTAAGTGGAAAGAAAATATGGATTGGTGCATGTTCCGAGAGAAGACGGTTTACGTGGCCAGAGGCAAACCTAAGAAATGGAGTAAGATGTGGGGTCCCTGGAATTCCTATCGGGGGGATATCTGCACCCCCCCCCTTGGTGGTCACACCAGACGTAACGATGTCCCCTTGACTTTGATGTTCCTGGTCTTTTTTTCCCCTTCGCTTTGCAGGATTGATGACCGATCTTTTCCCTGCCCCCCCCCTGCCCTTTTTCACGCGAATAACTGTGTAATGGGCTGCGTTTTCGTTGTTGTTCCCCGCTCATGAGAGAGCAAGTCCCTGTTAATGGAGCTCTTTTGCCTGGTCCAAGTTTCTTTTTGTTGTTTTTATTTATAAACTAGTTAATAAGAAACCTTTCTGTAGTGCTGGGTTCAGTTGTGGGCGGCTGCAGCCGTTATGCGTGCGGCTCGCTCCGGCTCTTATGACTGCTGTATTATTGTTTTCCTTCCTTTTCTCTACGTTAGCGGCCGGCCCAGGCGGTTGTAGGCCCATGACTGTGAATATTTGAAGTGTAAATAAAGGTTTTTCAAAAAAAAAAAAAAAAAAGTCTAGGCGTTTGGCTGGACAAGTCTCTTAAATTTGACCAGCAAGCAGTGAAATTGGCAGGAGCCTGCTATGGAACTCTTAGACTGCTTCTGAAAGTTCTACCTCTCCTTCCAATGGGGGTAAGGAGAATTATGGTCCAAGCTTTGGTCCCCTCTCGTCTGGACTACGGCAACTCCCTGTACCTTGGAGCACCTAAATCAACAATAAGGAAACTCCAATTTGTTCACAACTGTGCTGCTCAGTTGCTGCTTAGCATCCCGAAAACTCAGTCGGCCAAGCCGGCTCTGAAGACCCTACACTGGCTGCCAGTTACGGAAAGAATAAAATTTAAATCTCTGTGTATATCCCATAAGACTCTCTGGGGGAAAGGCCCTCTAATTAATGGCTCTCCTATCACTTTCTATCGCCCCAGGAAATGCCTTTGCTCTGCTAATTTGAGCTTAGCCGCAGTTCCCAAAATTAGAAGGGTAAAGAGTGAAGGTAGTTTCTTTTCTTACAATACAGCTAGACTTTGGAACACCCTTCCCCTGCATCTTCGCTCAGAGACCCGCCATCTTTCGTTTTGAAAGCTTCTTAAAACCTGACTGTTTCATAATGCCACTTTATAAACCATCAAGTAATTCCCCTGTCTATGCTGCTAGCGCTGGAATGCCTTAGGGTAGCTATGTGCTCAATAAATGTTGTTAAATTAAATTCTGAAGCCAACTTCGGCGGGTCCATGATGGTGGTGGCGACCAGAGCACCAGGATGGAGGAGGTGGATGACAGGAAGGAGTGCGTGTCACACTGCAGTGACTCACTCATACAGCCTCTCCTGAGTTGTAGTGAAAATGCCACCAGAAACATCAGCTTTTATACTTCTTAATGAAATTGACCAATTTTGTGCTCGTTTACGAAATCATAATGCAGTGCTATGGATATTACTGAGTTGCACTACCAAGAATATTTCAGTCACTAGGCAGTATTGAATAACTGTTTAAGCTTAGAAAGATTATTTCAAACTGCAAACAGAAAATACATTAAAGCAGAATTACGTTTGCCCCATCACTGCTTCAAGCTCAAACTGCAAAAAAGTATACTTTGAGAAAATGCCATGCAAAAGTCAATGTCTGATGAGGAAGGCCCCAAAGTGCTTTTCTGTATATTCTGTGTTGTATAATATCTCACATAATGTGTGTTGAGTGTTGTTTTGTGTTGCGTGTAGTAGTGATCTGACATCAGGCTAATGTATAAATTTAAAAGAATTGTACAAATGTTTCCATATGTAAGTACTTAATGTGTATGTATTTTTCATAAGAACGTGTATTGCAAAACAGAGTGTCATATTTTTTACATAGGAGGAGCTTTGTTCATACGAAGGTAGTAATCATAGGTATTGACCTAAAACCCCAAGCTTGAAAACTGATGTAGACAAAAGATTTGCACTGGCTGACATGGTGGCAGTTTGCAGCTAGGGTTTCCCAAGAGAGAAAAGAGGAGAAGAAGCTGCCTTCCTCTCCAATCAGAAAGCACTTGGCGGGGGATGACAAACAGTGAACAAGCATCACAATTGATGGGCTGATTCCACGCCGGTATGATGCAAGGTATTATCATCAGGTATAATTGCAGAGAATTTGCAGAACATCATGTTTCTCGTATGGCAGTCATTGGATATTCTTCTTTCTTCCTGCCCTCGTTTTGGGCAAGTGGGGGCTGATAACCTTGTGGAGGCAGGTAGGAGCAGGGGCATAGATGGATTGGTTCAATATCCAGGGAAAGAATTGATGAGAGAGACAATAAGGGAGACTGCTGTGAGACTGGAAAGTTCAGCTTCAGAAAGGACAAGTAGGTTAGCCAATGTGGTCGATGGTCCTTTCAGGGAAATGGTAGATCCAGACACAGGAATGACCTGTAGGAAGGAGGTGGCTAGTAGGTCTGTTGAAGGACTAGTAGGTTGCTGTGATGAAGTATACACCATGCAGGCAAATTGTGCTGGTCATCCTCTCCAACAAACCACTGTTTCACACCAGACTCATTCAAATAAACTTCCAGTTCATGACTAACAAATTGTACTCCGTTGTCTGAAATTAAACCCTCTGGGAAACCTTCCCACATAAACATATCTTTCAGAAACCTGACAGCATTGTCTGCAGTGGGTGTAGAAAAATAACGAACTTCAGGCCATTTGCCATGATAGTCCATCAGCACAAAGACATAACATAAATGATAAGGTAGAAAGTTGAACAGTCCTACCATGTCAATTTCTACTTCGATCCAAGGTCTCTCAGGTATAATTATAGGTTGTAGCTAAGGCATCACAACTTTGAGTCCTTTTTTGGCTTTACTGCATGACACATTCCTTCACAATCACGTCTACTTCTTTGTCCATGGAGGGACACCAATAATAAGACCTGATTCTTCTTTTTGTCATGGTGGAACCTAAGTGTCCCTCATGGGCATTATTTATTAACAATGCACAAATGGCGAAGGTGGTATACATTTATTACATCTCATAATGACACCATTCTTGTATAGACAATCCATCTGCAACTTAACTGTAAGGTTAAAGTTCAGTGTTTAAATGTCTTTCTTTTTCGATCAACCATTGACAATAAATTCTTTCACTTTCCCCAACTCGTCATCTTCCTCATTCACTTTCTTACACTCAACCTCAGTACATGCCTTGATCTGAATAGCATCTACTAATGCTATAAAGAAATCTTCTAGGTCAGCTATATCCACAACACTAACTGGTAATCTTGATAATAAGTATGTTGTGACATTCTTTTTACCAGGAATGCATTTGACTATAAAGTCATACTGAAGTAACCTAGAGGTGAGACGGGTAATTCAGGGAGTAGTGTTATTGGCTTTGTCATCATTCAAAATGTACATAAGTGGCTTGTGGTCTGTCTATAATAAAACTTCCTACCCCACACATAACTTCTAAATTTCTCACTTGCCCAGTATCATGCCAACAACTCCTTTTCAATCACAGAGTAGTTCAATTCAGGTTCACGGAGTACCCCTGACGCATTGCTATAGTAACCTCTCCATCTGATGTATTTTAAACCAGTACAACCCCCAATCCGTATTTTCTCTCATCCACTGTAATGGTAAAAGGTATGCATGGATCATAAGCACTCAAAGCCTTGGCAGTCATCATTTCCGATTTAACCATGTTGAATGTATCCTGGCAATTTTTGTCCCACACAAATGGAACTTTGTTCCTAAACATGTTAGTCAATATTTTCATCTTTGTTGCATACCCTGGAATAAATCTGGCATAAAACACACACAGCCCAAAAAAGAATTGTAATTTGTCTTTATTCCTGGGACTTGGACTCTCAACTACTGCTCTGACTAGCCCCAGCCTTTGACTAATGCCTTCACACGAGATACTATGCCTAGAAATGTGGTGTTCCTTTTGCAGAAATCACATTTTTCTCCCTTTACCACTAGCCCATGCTCACAGATATGAAGCTCTGCTCTAAGCACCTTATCATGATCTTCCAAATGTTTTGCAAAAATCAAGACATCGTCCTGAAACACTAGGACTCCTTGAATGTTTCCCAACAGTTGCTGCATGATTCTCTGAAACACCAAGGCGACAGATGCCAGCCCAAACGGCATTCTGCAAAATTGGAAACACCCACAAGGCAAGTTGAAAGTGTGTAATGACAGGAACATTTTTCCAATATCAACTGATGGTATGCTGATGCTAAATCAATTTTGTAGAACCATTCCACCCCTCGTAGCTCTCCTAAAAGATCACTAATCCTGGGTAGGGGATGGAAGTCCCACAAGATTTCTTTATTGAGACTCCGCATGTCAATGCACAAGTGCATTTCTCCATTGCACTTGCGGGCCACAACCAAAGTTGACAACCACAGGGTCATCTCAATAGGTTCAATCACCCTTTTCTCTTGTAATTTATCTAGTTCATGCTTTAAGTCCTTCCTGAGGCTGAATGGCACAAATATAAACTAGTGTTTGACAGGTATTGCCCCCGGTATTACCTTTACTTTATATTTTAAACCAACAATTTTTCCTAAGTTATTTGTAAAAACTTTGGGACACTCATTCTTGATCACGTTTGAAGAAGACAAATCTTTGATGACCATAACTTTTTTAAGCACCATCCCAAAGAGACCCTGGTGAAACTACCCTAAAAGTTTGAGTCCTCTAACTGCTACGTAAGTCTTCCCTTAGATTTTGCGTCCTTTGAATTCTAAGATATTCTCAATAAAACCCTCCAATTCTAATTTCCTATCTTCATAAGAAACTGGAGTCCATCAGGTGGGATCAACACCCTGTCACCCCGTGTTTTGTGAAATAGCTAGGATGTCACCATTGTTATGGGCGCTCCTGAATCCGCCAACAAATACAAAACTTTATCTCCCACCACAGTGTTGACCTAGGCGTCTACACATGCGTTCGGATCACCACTGACCATATCTTAATCAATCACAACTACTATCATGTCCTGAAATTCTATTATTATGTTTTGTTCATTTGGACAATCTTCATCCACCACACTATTAAATGTAGTAATTTTGTTTTGACCACACTGACATACTTTTGTAAAGTGTCCTAGTATACCACATCTACAACATGCTACATTTTTGTCAAGACACCTTTTGCTTTCTTTACCATGCGCGGATTTTCCGCATCTAAAACACATGTGGGTGCATTTGAAAAAACTCTATTTTTGATATTTCTCCAAACATGATGACTATTGGTTACAAAACTATCATTCTCTTTTGAAGGCTGTGCACTTAATTCTTTAAGTGATAGTTGAGCCAACTCCACACTTTCAGCCACCTTAATCATATCTTCCAAAGTTGAATCCCCTATAGTTAATAGTTTTTGTCGAATTTGTCTGAAAAGTGACCAAAGAACTGGTCCCTTACCTGTTGATCATGAAAAGCTCCAAATTGACATTGTGAACCCAATTTTCTTAGGGCACTAATTATGCATCAACATTTTCATTCTGCATCTGCGTTCTTTTGAAAAATGTTAGACGTAATACTACTAAATTTAGTTGCATGTCGAACCTCGTGACAAATTTTTTAACTACTTCTGGGTAATCATCTAACTCTTCCCCCTCCGTCAAAACTAAAACGGGAAGATGTTTAAAAACTTCTCTAATTTCAAACCCTAATGAGTGTAGCAGTAAGATTTTTTTTTCTTTCTGGTCTGAAGCAAGATGCCCAGTTCCAAGATACATTTCAAAGGCGTTAAGCCATTGTTTCCAGAGAATTTACCAATTGCATGTCTGTATACACTAACTAATCTCATAAAATGAATGCAACACTTTCATATACATAGACTTGTATGACATGAATGGATGAATGGATGAATGAATAGATTTATAAAGCACACAGCTACTCAAAGAGTGTCCCGGCGCTGTGGCAGAAACCAGACTGTGAGCAAGCCTATTGCCTGAACAGATGGGGCTTCAGGGCTTTTCGGACCTTTGTTTAATCTGTAACGGTTCTTAGTGGAAGTGGGATCCACAGCTTTGCCACCAGTTCCATGAAGGAGGCACCCCCGCCACTTCCTTCTAAAACAAGGGACAGCAATCAACTGTACATTGCTGGAGCACAGAGCCCTAGCCTGGCAATATTCAATGATCCGCTCATTCAGATATCTGGGTCCAGTATTATAAAAGGCAGTATACGCCATTGTGAAGGCTATAAACGTCACTCTCTTTCAGACCGTTAGCCAGTGCAGTTGTTCCCTAAATTGGCACACGGAAAACCGTTTAGGCAATTTGAACAGCAGTCGGATTGCTGTTTTCTGCACCATCTGCAAGCGGTCCAAAAGATATTCTGGAATCCCCAAGTAAAGCAACATGACATAGTCCAATCTGGACAAAATACATGCTAGAACCACTGTTATCCATGCCTGCAAGGGCAGGAGGTCCAGGAATTTCTTCAGCATTTGTAGGATCCAGAGACACACTTTCACCACTGTTGCTATCTGGGATTTAAAAGAGAGCTGATTATCAAACCCCCAGATTCCTAGCAACCTCCAGAAGGTGGGGGAAAGGGGGTGGAACTCCACTGCTTTGCCAGGCTCCTGTCCATCCCAGAACAAGATCTAGGCCAAACACCAGTATTTCTATTTTTTCCAGGTTGCATTGAAAGAGATTGGATCTAAGCCAATCCCTCACTGCTACCAGACACGATGCAAACGTTTGTCTAGCACAGAACGAGAGATATCAAGAATGTAATGAAACTGCTCTTTAGTACACCTAGTTGTTGAAATATGCAGCTGATCCATGCAGTGCACAACAAACATGCAGGCTAACCCAGGTACTGTATTGCCAATGAGCACTAAGAAATACTGTTGGCATTAAAGAAACATATGATGATCAAAACGCACTGCCATAAATGCCCGTATGGAATTTGTCATGGAAGTTCAAATTATGCAGATAATAATATTCCTTGAATTTCAGCGCAGACGCCAGCCTTAAACACACTGATCAAAAATAGACTTTCAATTAGCAGTGTGCATGTCATCCTAGGATACAAGCAGCATGAGACACGCTAGAAGATTTACAATGTAGAATACAGTGTGTCCGTCACTAATAAAAATACCACACCTGTTTAGAGTAAAAGTGGGTGTGGGTATCACCAATGAAACATGCCACACTGGTTCAGTTAGAGGGATGTGGTGTGCGCATCACCATATGCAATGGCATGCCTACACCAGCCTTGAACATGCTGATCGAAAATAAACCTTCAATTACTGGTCTGCGTGTCACAGTAGGATACAAGCAGTATGCAACATGCCAAAAGATTTACAATGTAGAATACGGAGTGCGAGTCACTGATAAAAATTGCCACACGTTTAGTTAGAGTAAAATAAGGTGTGTTTGTCATCGATGAAATATGCCATGCCAGTTTAGTTAGAGGGAAAAGGTGTGTGTGTCACTGTGTGCAATGACACGCCTAGATATTCAATGCGGGTCAAGAGGTGTGCGTGCCACAGAGATAAAAGCCAAAATAAAGTTCAGTGTGCATGTCACCGTTGATTGCTTTTCTAGAAAATACGCCAAAATCAGTTTCCAATTATTGTTTTTTGTTTCTCATTGACCTTGCACAGCTGAAACCCCAAGTCGTTCATACTGAACTAATGTGACGTATAAATGCTGCATTGCGTAGCCAAAGAAATGTAGCCAAAGTAGCAAACTGAGTTGCTAATGGCTATAGCAGGAGACCCTTTCTTGTTGCTAGGGAACAGACGCTTGCAACGCTGGTCACAATACAGCATATGGAGAGGAGAACTTGGTTGCTTGACCACACGTGGAGGAGCCTGATTGGTTCATGGAAAGAAATGGCTGAGAAAACCTACTTGTGCCATACTTCACACGATCCAAATAGTGACATCAGCAAGGTTGAACCTCTCGAGATTCAGCGCGAGCCAAACCTTGAATTTCCATATAAAAAAATAAGAAATATATTACCTGACCTGAAATGATGTAAAATAGCAGGGTCGGAGGAGTAATTGTGCCTCTCTGACACATTGCCAACTGCAACTTTTAAGAAGTGAATCACGACGACTCCACTCCTAGCACACCACGGATATGGCACCATGGACTCTGTATGGTGGCTCCTGCTCTTTGCCAAATTATGTTGGCGCAAAGAATACACCAAGCAGGTAAGCTGTGGCAACTTTGGCTTTTAATACGAGAAGCAAAACACACCATCAAGGAGCCACCGCCTTGCTGTCGTCCAGCATTCCTCCAACTGCCAAACGGTGGAATATGCAAGAGACCAGTGCAGGAGTAGAACCTTGATACAACCAGTAGTGGCTGGCAGGTGAAGTAGCAGAAATCGCATTTTATTTGTAGGGGTGCATTGTAATCATGTGTGTAGAGCGCACCCGCATATAATCCTTTGTTGTATTAAGTGTTAGAATCTTGAAATGTAATAACATGAAATGTGATGTGTTTCGGCCTTTGAAAAGTAACATGAAGAATTAACCTAGAAAGTGAATGTAACTAGCAAAATATCAATAACGTGAAGAACTTGTATTGTGCAACTGACAACCATTCGTTTATTAAATATGTTTATTACATTTTGTCGTTTACATGTAGGTAGAAATATTAACTGAACATGTCTTATTTTCCTATATAGTTTCGTAAAGCTCACATGCCAGTTTCTTAAGTTAGCTGAATTTTGTAGGCCCGAAATGCATTTTCCCTGGAAACTCTTGCTTTAGAATTAACAGTTTGAATTTCATGTGTGCTGTGAATTTTTTCTTTTTAAGGTATTATGTTGCAGGTAAAAGAAGCGCTCTTGTTAGCTAGAATAATGTCTGTGTTTTACTAGTCAGGCAAGGAGAGAAGAGGTTACATCGTATGGGGTTAAATCGATAAAGGAAGGCCATTGCGTTTCACACAGGAGAAGGCTTGGAAATGAAGGACAAATGTACCGAGAGGAAGAACACTGTTATCCCATGGAAAACTACCTTTAGGACGGTACTCAGAGCGGATTGCGTGACCTGCAAAGGATTTTGGAAAGGTTCTCTTCAATATTGTTTTTTTGGGAGTAGGGAAAGCACCCACTTCTTCTTCTTCTTATGTCTTCGGAGAGAGAGTATCTTAGAACAAGCTCAGTCTTGATAGCTTTATGCTATCTGACCCTGATGTTGGAGAGACTTCTTAGGAAGACTCCACATGCTGACACCTTTTATTCCTTTCCCTGAAAATGCTTAAGTAGGTATGTCATCTTAGTGTTAGTGTATGCTTAGATTAATGCTTTACATTTATCAACCCTCGAAGCAGGGAAATTGAGACTCATGCATTCTGATCCTCTGCATCATATTTCTTGAACTAATTGACTCAACTGGATGCATAGGTTTGGCTTCATGCTAATTCCGACGTATTTTTACACTCTCATCTTGAGGTGTCATTATGTCCAGTTATTTTTGGCTTTGTATTAAAGTATCTAACCTTACGTAGTTGCCGGTGTTCATTATGTGTCTAGATGATTTCTTGTTGAACTGATTTAGCAATGAATAACAAAAGTTCTCCCCTCTACGCTTACATGTTACTAAAAAGAACCATTGGGGGGGCGTGGCTTGCAGCCAAGCAAGATGGCCGCATCCTAGTTGGGCTCCGAGGGTGAGATCGACTCCCCTGACATCCGTACACTATCCGTGAGGCGATCCGGCCCCAGGGTCCCTGGCTGACAGCGGAGAGAAAGCGAAGCCGCCTGATCCGACTCCCGAGTCTCTCTGGCGCCCGGGACGGGATCGGCGAGGTCCGGGGATTTGCGGCCTACCCGGGCGCTGTAGACCGGGGCCTCGAGTGGCAGGAGGACCCCGGGCGGAGCGCGGCCGGTCCGGCCCGGCCTTGAAGCGAGGGCGGAGGTTTGGCGTCCTGTGGCAGACTTGACGCCCGCGTGGAGGGACGCGGCCTGGGCGGCACCGAGGCGAGTGCCCCTGGGGGCTGCGCATCCAAGCCAGAAGATCCTGTTCGGCCCCCGCCGCGGGACCTGGCTGCCGTGTCTGCGCTGAGGTGCAAAGTCTGCCACCCGTCCCGGGCCCCTGAGACGCGCCTACTGCTGCTGTGGCCTGGCGCCAGTGGGGCCCCCCGGAACGACTGCTGATAGCTGGGACTGGTGAGGAGGATTGAGAGCACTGGCCCTGCCCCGTGCCAGACGCCGCTGAGCTTGGGACGCCGCCACTGCCGCTCGGTGCGGACCCCAGGTGAGCGGCCTGGGGCGGAGAACGTTTCCCAGGCTGCCTGCATAGATCGCGGCCTGATCGGGGCGACCTGATTCGCCGGCTCCCTGGCGGACCGCGGGAGGGCAAGTCTGGGGACATCACCTGCCGTGACCATGAGTGGGAAGGGGGCCAGAGGGAACCCGCAAGGCAAGCTGGACAAATTCGCCTATACCAAGGACTCCTCCGCGTTGCCGGACTGCGGCGGACGCGCCGTGAAGACGGTGGCGGACAAGGAAACGCCAAAGGTAACGCTGGAAGACATTATGGCGGCCCTGACGCAAGTACAATCCACTGTGGGGTCGATCTCCACGGACGTGTTTCTGCTCCGCGCAGACTTCCAGAAAATGTCCGCTAGGGTCGCGGACGTGAAACAGGTGACGGAGACCCTAGCAAAAGACTCGAGCTACCTCCTTCAAAAGGTGTCGCAGTTGGAGACGGAGAATAAACGTATGGCGGCCCGGCTGGACGACCAAGAGGGGCGCTCCCGCTGCAACAACGTGCGCATCACCGGGATTCCCGAAAGTGAGGGGCATCCAGCTATGCACCTCTACGTTGAGGACTTGATCAAGTCCAAGTTACAACCCAAGGGCCTCTCGGCCTTTTTCTCGGTGGGGCGCGCCCACAGAGTACCAGGTGGCCGACCGAAGGTGGGTGCGCCTCCGCGGCCTGTCCTGGCCCACCTGTTCAACTTCCGCGACAGGGATGCCATTCTTCAGGCGGCGCGGGTGGCGCCGCCCCTCCGTCTCCAAAACGTGTCCTTCTTCCTGGACTAATACGGCGGCGGTGGCGGCGCAGCGACGCAGCTTCTTGGAGGTCAAGAAGAAGCTAAGGGCCCGAGAACTTCCCTACGCTATGATCTTCCCGGCGCGGCTACGTGTTGTGGCGGTGGGCAAAACTGTATTCTTTAACACGCCGGAGGAGGCTCATGACTGGCTGGAAGGGTGGCGCCAGGCTAAGGGTGCTGGGCGCTCGTGCCGCAGGACGAGGCACCCCGGGGGTGCCGAAAACCCTGATGGTCACGACCGGCGAACGGAGGAGGTTGAGGAGGAGCCTACCGGATGAACTCGTGGCCTGAGCTGCCCCCGGCATGGAGTTGGAGACTGACCTCCAGGGCCCGCTGCTGCTGGATTGGCCTACTTTCTGTTGTTACAGGGCATGAACGATGGGACCTGGGGATTGGGGATGTCATGGTCTTCCTCGGACTCCACGCTCCTTAAAGCACAAGTACTGGTTGGGGTTAAGGGGATTGAGCACTCTGCTGAGTTGGGGTGGCGGGCAGTTCTGAGTCCGTGTGGCAGGGAGGCAGGGAGGGGGTTGGGGGGTTGGGGAATGTTTTACGGTTTTGTTCTTATGTTTGGGTTCTGGAGGACATGGGCCCTTGACCTATACCATGCGCGATCCCAATACACGGCACATGTCTCACTCCGCAGTATCCGCATCATGCTCAGTCCCATCTTCCACCCACCGTAATGTCGGGCTTGATGCATGACACATCCCCTGACACCATTTTGTCCCCGGTGCAGCCCCTCTCTTTGCTCACGTGGAATGTGCGGGGATTGGGAGACAAAATCAAACGGGGCCTGGTTCGGCACAGTATTAAGCGATGTACCCCGGTGGTGGTCTTACTCCAGGAGACCCATCTCACTGACACCACTACTAAAGCGCTGGACAGATGGGGGTATAAGATGGTGGCGCACTCTGAATTCACCTCGGGGTCCCGGGGGGTTGGCATATTGCTGCGCAAACAGTCCCACTTGATCGTGCTTAGTGTACACACGGACGGGGCTGGGCGCTTCGCCGCAGCTCACACTCAATGGGAGGGGAGGCCCCTCAACATAGTGTCTGTCTATATCCCACCTGGGCTACATACTGTGGCATTCCCGGCGCTTAGTGAATTTCTGCTTACACTACCGGAGGGGGAGGTGCTCTTGGGGGGCGACTTTAATGCGGTGATGAATGACCTCACTGACCGGTCTCCACCTCGTGTGAGGGGTGGGGGGGTGTCCCGCCTTGCGAGCTTCGCGGCGGCGATCGGGTTCACAGATCTATGGCGGTTGCATCAGCCGACGGCGCAACGCTACACGTACCACTCCGGGGTGCACGATAGTCTAACCCGAATTGATTACTTTCTGGGCTCCCCCGGTTGTCTCCAAAATATTGAAAGTATAGATATCAGACCCAGGGGTATCTCTGATCATTCCCCGATCCTCTTGCAATACACTAGCTACCACATGATGCGTCGCCGCGTTTATCCGATACGCCCCAGCTGCATGCGCCTGCCAAAGATTAGTAAATCTATAGCGCGGGCGACGAAACTTTACTTCCACGAAAACGCCGCCTCGGTCGACTCCCCTACGATTCTTAGGGAAGCGTACAAAACGGTGGTGCGGGGCCAGGCGATGGCCGCCGTCTCGGAGTATAAGCGCGAACAAATATCTGAGTTACGGTCGTTGGTGCTTGAACTCCAAGCTGCGGAGGCCCGCCAGGCCGGGGCCCCCTCCCGTGCGGCCTCGCACGACCTGCATGTGGTTCAGGCGAAATACAAGGAGCACCTCGCAGAGCGTGTCAGACAGCGCCTAGAGGCCTCGAGGCACACAGTCTATGATGTAGGCGATAAAACCGGTAGGCTGCTCGCGTGGCTTGACAGGCGCGACGGCGGTACCCGGTGGATTGCACAGCTTGACACGGCCAAGGGGTTGCCAACGACAGACCCACGAGTAATAGTGCGCACCCTGGCGGAGCACTTTCGGGGACTGTACTCCTCCACCTCCTCCATGACGGTGGAGATGGCACTGACATACATCCAAGACCTGCAGATGCCCAAGCTTTCCCCTGAGGCCTGGGAGACCCTTGAGGCCGAGCTCACGTTGGAGGAGCTTCAGGCGGCTATTGGCGCCCTGCATCCCGGTAAGACGTTGGGACCAAACGGTGTCCCGATAGAGCTCTATCAGCGGCTACCAGAGACGCTGGCCCCGCACTTACTGAACATGTTCACGCACAGTCTGGAGATGGGAGAGCTCCCCGTCGACCAACGAACGGCCACTATCGTGGTAATACCGAAGCCGGGTAAGCCGCCAGATCAATGTACCTCCTATCGTCCCATTTCGCTGATTAACGCAGAGGCCAAGATCCTCGCGAAATTGTTGGCCCTCCGGCTCACACCACATTTATCTGACATTGTGCACCCGGATCAGTTGGGCTTTATGCCCGGGAGAAGTACGTCCCACAATCTGAGGCGACTGCATGGTGTGCTGGCCTGGGTGGAACGGTTGCAGGAACCGGCTGTCATTCTCTCCCTTGATGCACGAATGGCGTTTGACATGGTGGAATGGCCCTTTCTCTTCGCGGTGTTATTGCATCTGGGGTTTGGGCCGAAATTTTGTGCCTGGGTCCGACTCCTCTACACTAAACCACTGGCCCATGTCGCGGCCAACAGGCACATGTCGGAGGACTTACCCCTGGCGCGTGGCACGCATCAGGGCTGCCCACTGTCGCCACTGCTTTTTGCCCTAGTGCTCGAGCCGCTTGCGGCTTGGATACGATGGGAGCCCATGATGAGGGGCCTTCGATGGTCCACCGACTGGGAGGACCGCATCTCCCTCTACGCGGACGACATACTGCTTTACTTGTCTTCCCCTAGACGTTCCATCCTGACGCTACTTAACATCTGCGAGATATTTGGCCGAGCATCTGGCTATACGATAAACTCTTATCATAGATGGCTATTGACTAAGTTCCGTTTCAACCAGATCCATTTAATATTAAGTGTCCCCCAGGGTTGGTCTAGGCCGGAAGACATGGCCCCTTGTAAATGTGATGATTTTTCTTTTCAAGATACAATGCACTTTATGTTTTTTTGTCCTTTGTACCTGGAAGCAAGGAAAAGGTTTATTTTCCCTATCCTGAGGGGGAAAGCCTTTGTACAAGTTAAACCTGCATTGTTGTTTCTACAATTAATGGAATCCCCTGCAACTATGTTTGGTGTTGCCAGCTTCCTCGTTGCAGCCATTAGGTCAAGAAGGAACAGACAGGCAGCATTGGAGGAAATTAATTAGCTTTTTTAAATCTGATCCACCGAGATAAATTATCTTTTTTAATTATGAAATTGTTGGAATGTTTTTAAACTGTTAATCATGTACTGTATACTTTTATGATTTTAAATAATCGAATAAAGTGGTTCTTGATTGATTGATTGATATACGATAAACTGGTCGAAGTCGGTCCTCCTGGTGCTGCGGGGCCCCCCTCCGCGGCTGCCGGCGGGATGCCAGCTACAGGTGGTGGAGGGGTCGTTCAAATACCTGGGGGTGCACGTTACGATGGATCCGATGGAGTTTTACAAACGTAACCTAAGCCCTCAAGTGGACCGCCTCAAGCGTGATGTGCAGCACTGGGGAGCGTTGCCATTGACCCTAGTGGGGAGGGCGGCGCTCTTCAAAATGATTGCCCTGCCGCGGTTTCTCTACGTGTTGGAGAATACTCCGTACCCGGTGCCTCCGACCTACTTCCGCGCGATAGCAGCGCAGGTTTCCAGCCTACTCTGGGGTAATAAGCCGGTGCGAATTGCGCAATCAAAATTAGTTTGCGGGTGGTACGATGGGGGAATTGCGCTCCCGGATATCCAACTCTATTATTGGGCGGCGCAGCTCAAGGTGATCAACCAGTGGCTTCATGCGCCTCAGTCTGACCCTGCATTTAAGGCGGACAGGGATGTGCTGGGTGAGAGGGGTATGCTGTCCCCTCTGTATGATGCCCGACTAGCCTCGCAGCTGTTCGGCCCTCTTAGGCAGACTGTATCTATCTGGCATGAGGCGCAGGCCAGGTTGGGATGGCGGGGGTCCTGACTCAGCTTACACCTCTCTGGGATGCCAAGCAGCTGGGACGGTTGAGGGACAGTAAAGGCTTCGACGCCTGGGACAACATCGGAATCTCGGTGGTAGGCGATGTGTGGCAAAAAGGGGCGGTCGTCCAGTTCGCACGCTTACAACAGCAATACGAGCTGGCTCCCTCAGAATGGTTCAGATACCTCCAGATGAAACATGCCCTGGCGGCACAGTTGGCTCCTGGAGCACAGGTTCTGGAAGCGTCCCCATTAGAGGATAGACTGTTGACGGAGTACATGCCAAAGAAGGCTACGTCCTTCACGTACCGCAAACTGATCAACAACTTGCCGGACCCTATGGGGCTCTTGCGGGAGAGGTGGGCTGAGGAGGGCGGTGACTTTGATGACCCGGAATGGCGTGAGGCACTGGCCTCGCCGCGCGAGGTGGGTATACCTTCGAAGCTGCGGCTGGTGCAGCTGCGTATTTTGCATCGCTCATACTTCACCAGATGCTTGCTACATGAGATGGGCAGAGCGACTCACCCCTTCTGCCTGCGGGGTTGTGGGGAGGAGGGAACTTTTTACCACACTGTCTGGGAGTGTCCTGTTCTCCAGGTATTCTGGAAGCGGGTGCTGCGTACAATGTCGCAGGCGTGCGGGATATCGCTGGTGCCGGAGCCCCGGCGCTGTTTGTTAAATGTGTGGGAGCCCAATGATCTTGATCGTCAGGCGCAGGGCTGGGTAACGCTGGGGATCATGACGGCCAAACGGAATATAGCCCAAAAATGGGGAGCGGTGGAGGCGCCAGTTCTATCAGTATGGAGGAGAGAGATGGATTCAGCCATGTTTGCTGAGCGGTCAGTGTTTATCAGGCGGGGGTGTCCTCGCAAGTGGGCCAGGGTCTGGGGGGGCATGGAACAGGTACAGGGGAGGCATATGCGATCCGCAGCCTCTTTCAGATGGGGATAACTCTGATTCGGATGGTTAGGATGGTCTGTGGGGAGATGGGGAGAGGGGGGGCCACAGTCTTTATCAATGCATTAGACTTGGGGTTGGTTGAGGGATTATGTATTTGGGTGGTGATCTGTCCTGAGAGCTATGCGCAAGGTCTGTTTCAATGTCCTATTGTTTTAACTGTTTTGAAAACAATAAAAACTTTTTTTTTTTTTTAAAAGAGCCATTGGATTGTGGTTCTAGATCAAGTCCAGAACCTTATTGGCCCGGGCCTTTCACAGGGAACAGTAGCAGGGGGCGGGGCAAAATATAGAAATTTAAAAAACCCTTACTTCCTCACAGTCCCCTCCATCTCTCCACCGTCATTGCTTGCTGATGAGTCCCGGAATCACACAGGCTCCTCTAAGACAATCACAATGCTGCAATGCAATGTTGGGATTTGTCTGAGCGCCGTCATCTGGCGCTCAGATGAGGACTGGGAGCCTGGGCATGTACACCATCGAGGCTGTGTATTACAGCCTGGCGGAGAATATGCTAAGTACGCATGACTGTTTTGCCGGCACAAGACGGCCGCCCAAAACGTCATGCGCACATAAGTGAATGAACGACTCCTCCCCCTGTGGTGCCAGCCGCGCCCTGACCCAGCATGTACCCCGGAAACATAAAATGAGAATAACAATGTTATTATCATTTTATTTTTCCTTTTTCCTGCTCTGAGAGCAGTGGGGCGATGCTCCTCCGCCCTGCGGAGGAGCCGCCCCTAGATACAATGCTGTAATACAGCATTCAGACTTCTACTCAGACACTTATGAAGCACAACATAGGTCCTTGAATTAGGGAAAGGCATTCAGGTCAGCAATTGAAACAAAGACGGTATGGGGGTTTACGAGAGCAAAACAGAGACGGGTTGGCTGGTTTAGAGGGCTGAACAGGTGTGACTTAAACACTGTCTTTATTTGACAAGTGCAGCCATAGCAGCGTGTCCTTTAAGGGCGTTCATATCCAGCCTGACTCGTATCATTTTGTAACGTGAGTACAAGTACGTATGTACTAAAGCTAGACTGCCACTGCCTAAGAAGTCTCGTATTAAAATTAAGGTTTAACAAGTGTTCTATGTACTGGCCAGGTTATCACATTTCCAGCTCATATTTAACATCAGAGCATTCGTTGCTGCCTTCAATCTGGTTTATCTGATATTGTATGAAGTCTTTTTAGAAACGTCAAAAGAAGCAGGCGGTAGATGTCTAATCTCCTGAGTTGCAAGAATCAAGAAATGATGTGTGTTTGACTGTTCAAGTGCTACATTACACAGGAACTAAAGCCTAAACTGGGACGGTCTGAGGTCACTGAGTGCACAGGAAAGTGGAGCGGAATGGAGGGTGCGGTGGAGAAAGAGATCTAAAGAACAATATGCGCATCATATATGGCTTGCCCAAAAAAAATGAGCGTTTTACCTTCAGAAATCTTTTCCAAGGAGCGTTTGATTTCAGTACAGAATTCTGATGTGACCCTTGTCACTGCTTAAGATGAAATATATTTTGTCTAAAAATCTTTGTTTAAAGGTTGAGAAATTCCAACTCGCCACCAAGCTGAATGTATAATTTGACATCACTCTTCCCCTGTTTCAATGTGGTACAGATAACGGGGATAAAAATACCTAAACGGAAACATTGAAGCCTCTCTTTCCTCGCTGCTTCCATACCTCTGATATTTTTACTGACGTCTGAAAGAGCGATAAATGGTTTACTAGAATCCAATCTATGCAAGTCTTCAATTTCCAGGAACTTTGTTTCTAGAAATGCTAACAGAAAAGTCACCAAATATAATTGTTTTCTTTTGCAAGGATAAAGAGAAACGTGCTGGCGATAACACTCAATGCTCCCTCCCTCATCTGCACTGTGCCATGTGTACCGTGTCCATTGTTTTGGAGGCTGGCGATGAGAATTAGACCTAGAAGCGAAGGTAAACACCACCACCTTGCAAGGACATCCAGTGTTAAGGGGACATCAATACAGTGTGGCTTAATCCTTTAGGCAATTGTGGTGTTTTAGTCAACCACACTAGGACGTTTACTTTCACTTTCATGTCACTAGCCCCACCCTATTTGGTGGTGATGGCTGGAAAAAAAGGATTGGGGGAAAGTTCTTCCAACGAGGGGCCAATTCATAATTATGAGACTGACATCAGCCTAGAATGAGTGCCCTTACGTTTGATGAGAGGGCTGGGTGGGGACAATCAGTTCATCGCAGGACAGGGTGACCCTTTCTCATGATAAATGTGACTGGAGCTTTGATATATTGCAGGAGTTCTACCTCCTACGGTATAAATCCACACATCCTGCTACATTCAAGGCCTAGAAAGAACCAGCAATTGCAGCGCACATGAAATACACGAGAAGATGAAAACAAGTCCGAACTCGGTCTAAATGACCTAGCATTGAAATCTGCAGCTCCAAAACATTGGCAGCCAATGAGAGGACAGAGGGTGGGGGCCGTGCTCTCACTCATTTCATTCTAGCTGCCCATACAAGCAGGATGGGTGAATGGGTGTGCGGAGGCGGGACGCCCTGCACTCCTGTTGGTGAGCGAGGCTGGGCAGGTCTCAAGCCAGGGCGTTCCTGGACCAGATTTCTATCATCCTGCAGGAAACCTTTTCCTGGTAGGATGCAGGCACCATTGACATTTGTAAGGAGTACGTCCTGCCTAGCGTTTCCATTTCACAGATCTGCTGTAAAACAAAAAAACAAATGCAAAACAAATGCAAAACCCCAAATAAATATCCACTGGACCGCCAACCCAGCTGGTACTGTGAAACATAGGATTAGCTGGATAAGCAGCAGAGCCAGTCAGAGGTCTCCACATGCCTCAGTGTTTACTTTCTGTGGAGCACAATGCAATGCTTCAAACACCCTCTGGGGTGCGCCCTTCCCGCCTCCTCTATCTACACAGAGGATCAGGCTGCGTCCATGAGGGTGAAACATGTTAAAATCACCCTATTACTACCACAGCAACACGGTAAGGGCTAAATGTAACCTGTGAAAGTCATTGGTCGCAGGTCTTATTTTTCTAGCAGTTCAGTTAGCCAGGAACCTCCTAGAGAACATTAGCGCTGTTCCCACTTAGTGAACACACTTCTTCATTATTTAGAAACAGTGGTACGGAGGACATTTTAATACATTTGACACGGTATCGTCCTAGATTTTATTTTAGTTAGAAAATATGAAAAGGTGCAACTGAATAAATATTCTTTTTGCTACCAAAAATAACATGTCTTCTATGCATCTAAAAACCTAGCACTGAACAAGATAGCATCACTGATGGATGTTTGGTAGGTGGAAAGTTTTGGATTACCATTAAT